>NC_134353.1:799611566-800211566 GCF_048569485.1 Anomaloglossus baeobatrachus | reverse complement strand
TTTGTTCTTTTTTTGTATCTGTCATTTCAGGCATCTTTTCAGAATCAGCTTTCATGTGTACATGAGGGGGAATAAGTCTATCTCTGGTCTTCATATGATGTTGAACAGTTTTTCACATTGCAAACTGTATCTTCAATTTTCAGTCCTCTCTGATGTGGCTAGGCTAGCCGCTATGATGTCTCCTATACACAGTAATCACAGACAGGAGGAATACAGACAGAGCACCAGCAGCATGGGAGACATCATATACTGCAGGACTAGGTATCTAAATCATCCGTGCTCTATCCGTGTGCTGTCCGGTCTGTGTATCATCTATGCTCTATCCGTGTCCTGTCCGGCCTGTGTATCATCTATGCTCTATCCGTGTGCTGTCCGGCCTGTGTATCATCTATGCTCGATCCGTGTGCTGTCCGTCCTGTGTATCATCTCTGTTCTATCCGTGTGCTGTCCGGCCTGTGTATCATCTCTGTTCTATCCGTGTGCTGTCCGGCCTGTGTATCATCTCTGTTCTATCCGTGTGCTGTCCGGCCTGTGTATCATCTCTGTTCTATCCGTGTGCTGTCCGGCCTGTGTATCATCTATGCTCGATCCATGTGCTGTCCGGCCTGTGTATCATCTCTGTTCTATCCGTGTCCTGTCCGGCCTGTGTATCATCTATGCTCTATCCGTGTGCTGTCCGGTCTGTGTATCATCTATGCTCGATCCGTGTGCTGTCCGTCCTGTGTATCATCTCTGTTCTATCCGTGTGCTGTCCGTCCTGTGTATCATCTATGTTCTATCCGTGTGCTGTCCGGCCTGTGTATCATCTATGCTCGATCCGTGTGCTGTCCGTCCTGTGTATCATCTCTGTTCTATCCGTGTGCTGTCCGTCCTGTGTATCATCTATGTTCTATCCGTGTGCTGTCCGGCCTGTGTATCATCTCTGTTCTATCCGTGTGCTGTCCGTCCTGTGTATCATCTCTGTTCTATCCGTGTGCTGTCCGGCCTGTGTATCATCTCTGTTCTATCCGTGTGCTGTCCGGCCTGTGTATCATCTATGCTCTATCCGTGTGCTGTCCGGCCTGTGTATCATCTATGCTCGATCCATGTGCTGTCCGGCCTGTGTAGCATCTATGCTCTATCCGTGTCCTGTCCGGCCTGTGTATCATCTATGCTCTGTGTGCTGTCCGGCCTGTGTATCATGTATACTCTATACGTGTGCTGTCCAGCCTGTGTATCATCTATGCTCTATACGTGTGCTGTCCGGCCTGTGTATCATCTATGCTCTATCCGTGTGCTGTCCGGCCTGTGTATCATCTATGCTCTATACGTGTGCTGTCCCGCCTGTGTATCATCTATGCTCTATCCGTGTCCTGTCCGGCCTGTATAATATCTATGCTCTATCCGTGTGCTGTCTGTCCTGTGTATCATCTCTGCTATATCCATGTGCTGTCCGGCCTGTGCATCATCTATGCTCTATCCGTGTGCTGTCCGGCCTGTGCATCATCTATGCTCTATCTGTGTGCTGTCCGGCCTGAGTATCATCTCTGTTCAATCCGTGTGCTGTCCGGCCTGTGTATCACTCTGCCCCCCTCCCATAAAGCATAATAAGAGGTGTAATCTGCACGGTGAGCAGTATATCAAGGCAGAGTTGAGCTCAAAAATTCCAGGAGAGTATGTAAAAATAGGGCAAAAATAAATTTAAGGAGTCAGTGATTTTTTCAAAGTTGAAGAAATGTATACAAATTATTTTGACTGTAATTATCATCATTTTATAGCTTACAGCGAATGTGGCTGATGTCTTCATAACATAATTGTGAGCTATGGATCACATAATCATACTTATTTTTTATGGCTTTCCCACTCGACTGTACAAAATATTGTCAGTCGGTGATTTTTTGATAAGCTGTCCGGAAAAAAAAAATAATAAATCAAGTGGGCAACCCTGGTTGAGATGTATTTTATGAGTGGATGACAAGTTCAGGAGGACATAGGGAGGAGAGGAGGCTCATAAGTGGAGAAGGAGGCAGGTTTCTATGCAGAGATATATTATAATGTGTTTTATATTTGCCTGTTTAATTGATTTATGTGATGTTTATTGAAATGCCTATGGATATTGAACTGGATGTCATAAAAGGTGTAATGTGTATGTGTCCAAGTACTTTTCCCCATATCATGTACAGTATATTAGATGCCGAATTACCTAATAATGAAGATTAAAAATAGAAGCACGCACACAAGTGATGTACAATGTCTTCACATCTTCACCAGTGAGGTATTGCAGATTACAGCTAGGAAATTGTATGATACTTAGGACTCCGAGTAGATGATTAACCAGTATCCTACGATCAACCACACTATAACCTATTCCATTATCAGGGAGAGGTTATTAACCCATGGACAATTCTCATTGCAATTTCATCTTATTCGTTCCTTTCTTCCAAGAGCCATGACTTTTGTTCTATTTCCTATAACATTGCCTTATGAGGGCTTGTTTTTTTTCATACAATGTACTGGACAATGAGAAACATTCCCAATAAAATGAATGTAGAGTAATGAGATAAAATGGTGAAAAAAAATAATAATTTTGGGGGGGAGGGGGGGGGTTGTTACTTTTAGTTTTCAATGTAAGGTAAAAATGACCTGTCAGAGGGACTCTGCAGGTCAGTACAATTACAGTAATAACATTTGTATAGATCTAACAAATATTTTAGTGGTTTGGTGAAAAAAACAATGATTCAAAAAAATGTTCATATTTTATAAATTTAAACATTTTTTTCTTTAGGCTAGGTTCACATTTCAGTTAAATTGTATCAGTCACAATCCGCGGCTCTGGTAAACAACGGAATTCGTTTAACGGATTCCGTTGTGTCCCATAGACTTGTATTAGTGGCGGATTGCAACTGATGACCTTGCGTTGCATCCGCTGCGCCGCGGTCCATCGTTTCTGCACTGACCGCCGGGCGGAAACAACGCAGAATGTAACGTTTTTTGGGCCGTCAAAATTAAAGCACCGAGCAGGAATTCGTCGAAATCCGTCAAGCTTGTAATGTTTGTCTATGGTGCTGGATTCCGTCATGCTCTAATTTGGCACACCCACTGGGCTGTCCCAAAAACAAACGGATCATGACTGATCCGTGAAAAAACGGACGCACAGCGGATCTAACGGTCGCGACCGATCAGTTTTTTCACAGGATTCCTGTGAAAGGAATCCTGTGAAAAACACATCTGTTGCGTCAGTTCACATCTAAAAAACAACTGATCTGTCGCTGACGGATTTAAAACAACGGAATGTGAACCTAGCCTTAGGCGGGCTTTGCACATTACGACGTCGCAAGCCGATGCTGCGATGTCGAGTGCGATAGTCCCCGCCCCCGTCGCAGGTACAATATCTTGTGAAAGCTGGCGTAGCGAAAACTATCGCTACGCCAGCTTCACATGCACTTACCTGCCCTGCGACCGTCGCTCTGGCCGGCGACCCGCCTCCTTCCTAAGGGGGCGGGTCGTGCGGCGTCATAGCGACGTCACACGGCAGGCGGCCAATAGCGGTGGAGGGGGGAGATGAGCAGGATGTAAATATCCCGCCCACCTCCTTCCTTCCGTATAGCCGCCGGCGGCAGGTAAGGAGATGTTCCTCGCTCCTGCGGCTTCACACACAGCGATGTGTGCTGCCACAAGAACGAGGAACAACATCGTACCTGTCACGGCACGGCATTATGGAAATGTCGGAGAATACACCGATGATACGATAACGACGCTTTTGCGCTCGCTCATCGTATCATCTAGGATTTACACAATACGATGTCGAAAGTGACGCCGGAAGTGCGTCACTTTCGATTTGACCCCACCGACATCGCACGTGCGATGTTGCAATGTGCAAAGCCGTCCTTAGTCTCCAGGAAACTTGAACTTTAAAGCAGTTGTCCGGTGTAAATCCACAGGGCTGCAGTCAGTCTCTATGTCACTCTGTGTGACTGCAGACTTGTGACTCCTCACATCGCTCGTGGAGGAATCTGCGGAGTCAGAGCCAGGAACGGTGATCACGTGGCCACATGTATGTGATATACAGACTCCCGACCAGAATCCAACTACACTGTTTCCAGCCTTGGGCAATACACTTGCATTTGGTGAGGTTGTACTGCTCTAGTCGGATTCTGGCTGGGAGTCTCCACATCACATACTCGCAGACAGATGCCGCTGACACCGGAGAATCCTCACAGTGCGCAGTGCACGCAATGTGAGGAGTCACAAGTCTGCAGTAACAGAATAACACATAGAGTGACTGCAGACTTGTCATTTTAGACCAGACAGCCATTTTAACCACTTTTTCTATACACTAATACTACAGTATTGCATTCCCTAGCAAAAATCCCACCGTTGTATGAAACACAGTCTGTGACTGATCACAGAAGTAGCAAGAATACAACGACGGGGGCATTCTGTAGTCACTTGGCTGCTCAGACAATCAATCAGCATCCTGCCATGGGCTCCCAAATCAGGATGGCATTCCTTAGAGGATTTGTCAACAGATCTAACAATAGAATCTGCATACTGGTATATAGCGGAATAGATCACTTAGCCCTGGTGTACTTACTTTGTAAACAAATCCCAGAATGACCCCATAATCATTTCCGAATGTTCAGAATTTTATGAGTCCAGGTTTATTTAGACTGTCTCCACACATCTAGCTTGATTGACAAGCTCTTTGCACTGTTCTCCTGCTGCTGCCACTGAAATGTTGCACATGCTCAGTAGAAGCTGTAGTCGGCTTAAGGGAACACTACAATATAAACAACCCATCTGCCATCAGGACTATCACTACAACAGCTACTAACACAATCAGGATCCAAGCTGCCCAGTGGTAACTGCATACGTGTACATTACATCTATAGTAGAAAGTGGTAGATTTCCCCAGACTCCAGGAAGGTCTTCGCTGTCAATCACAGTGCTGGGGGCGGGAGGGAGGAGATGAATATTGGTGAAACACAAGCCCGCTCAACCACTAGCTAATATGGCTAACATCTTACAGGATTACACATTTTTTGGAAATGAAGGGAGCCAGGAAACCCTGCAACAGTCTATGCGAGTATTGTTTAATGGACTTGATAGTGTGGTGCCCTTAACAGACCTGGCTATTCTGGTATTAGGTCTGATTTAATGTCGCTCTCAGAGATAGGCAATAGCATGTAAAGGGATTGTGCAGAACTTTTACAGTGAGAGGTCATCGATAGCTGATGGGTGGGGCTGAGACACCCGGTACCCCTGCCGATCAGCTGGGCCCAGTGTGATGGCAGCCAGATGTGTTGAGTGGCGGACTTGCACAGAACAGGCTCATCAACTGCATAGTGGCTGTGGCCATATACTATACATCTGACACCTGCTGGTTCAAATACGTGTGGAACTGAAGTACCCCGCAGCAGCCACTATTGCATTGAGTTATACTGCTCCACAACTCAGCACGTTTGGCCGCTGTCGGCACCAGCAACAGCTGATAGGACATCATCCATAAGGATTTAAACAGAAGCAATCAGAGCTAGCTCTGGTTGCTGCTATTAGTGGCGAATGCTGGTTGTATAACACAACCAGCACCCGCTATTGTGGAGCAAGCTCAGTTTCTGAACCCGCTCCATACACCGACACCACATACACAGTGATATGAAAAAGTTTGTGCACCCCTATTAATATTAACCTTTTTTCTTTATAACAATTTGGGTTTTTGCAACAGCTATTTCAGTTTCATATATCTAATAACTGATGGACTGAGTAATATTTCTGGATTGAAATGAGGTTAATTGTACTAACAGAAAATGTGCAATCCGCATTTAAACAAAATTTGACCGGTGCAAAAGTATGGGCACCCTTATCAATTTCTTGATTTGAACACTCCTAACTACTTTTTACTGACTTACTAAAGCAATAAATTGGTTTTGTAACCTCATTGAGCTTTGAACTTCATAGGCAGGTGTATCCAATCATGAGAAAAGGTATTTAAGGTGGCCACTTGCAAGTTCTTCTCCTATTTGAATCTCCTATGAAGAGTGGCATCATGGGCTCCTCAAAACAACTCTCAAATAATCTGAAAACAAAGATTATTCAACATAGTTGTTCAGGGGAAGGATACAAAAAGTTGTCTCAGAGATTTAAACTGTCAGTTTCCACTGTGAGGAACATAGTAAGGAAATAGAAGAACACAGGTACAGTTCTTGTTAAGCCCAGAAGTGGCAGGCCAAGAAAAATATCAGAAAGGCAGAGAAGAATGGTGAGAACAGTCAAGGACAATCCACAGACCACCTCCAAAGACCTACAGCATCATCTTGCTGCAGATAGTGTCAATGTGCATCGGTCAACAATACAGCGCATGTTGCACAAGGAGAAGCTGTATGGGAGAGTGATGCGAAAGAAGCCGTTTCTGCAAGCACGCCACAAACAGAGTCGCCTGAGGTATGCAAAAGCACATTTGGACAAGCCAGTTACATTTTGGAAGAAGGTCCTGTGGACTGATGAAACAAAGATTGAGTTGTTTGGTAATACAAAAAAGCGTTATGCATGGAGGCAAAAAAACACGGCATTCCAAGAAAAGCACTTGCTACCCACAGTAAAATTTGGTGGAGGTTCCATCATGCTTTGGGGCTGTGTGGCCAATGCCGGCACCGGGAATCTTGTTAAAGTTGAGGTCGCATGGATTCAACTCAGTATCAGCAGATTCTTGACAATAACGTGCAAGAATCAGTGACGAAGTTGAAGTTACGCAGGGGATGGATATTTCAGCAAGACAATGATCCAAAACACCGCTCCAAATCTACTCAGGCATTCATGCAGAGGAACAATTACAATGTTCTGGAATGGCCATCCCAGTCCCCAGACCTGAATATCATTGAACATCTGTGGGATGATTTGAAGCGTGCTGTCCATGCTCGGCGACCATCAAACTTAACTGAACTGGAATTGTTTTGTAAACAGGAATGGTCAAATATACCTTCATCCAGGATACAGGAACTCATTAAAAGCTACAGGAAGCGACTAGAGGCTGTTATTTTTGCAAAAGGAGGATCTACAAAATATCAATGTCACTTTTATGTTGCGGTGCCCATACTTTTGCACCGGTCAAATTTTGTTTAAATGCGGATTGCACATTTTCTGTTAGTACAATAAAGCTCATTTCAATCCAGAAATATTACTCAGTCCATCAGTTATTAGATATATGAAACTGAAATAGCTGGTGCAAAGAAGGGAATTTTGTTTACTTACCGTAAATTCCTTTTCTTCTAGCTCCAATTGGGAGACCCAGACCATTGACCATTGGGTGTATATAGCTATGCCTCCGGAGGCCACACAATGTATTACACTAAAAGTGTAACGCCCCTCCCCTTCTGCCTATACACCCCCCGTGCTCACGGGCTCCTCAGTTTTGGTGCAAAAGCAAGAAGGAGGAAAAAATTATAAATTGGTTTAAAGAAAATTCAATCCGAAGGAATATCGGAGAACTGAAACCATTCAACATGAACAACATGTGTACACAAAAAACAGGGGCGGGTGCTGGGTCTCCCAATTGGAGCTAGAAGAAAAGGAATTTACGGTAAGTAAACAAAATTCCCTTCTTCTTTGTCGCTCCATTGGGAGACCCAGACCATTGGGACGTCCAAAAGCAGTCCCAGGGTGGGTAAATAATACCTCATAATAGAGCCGTAAACGGCTCCGTCCTACAGGTGGGCAACCGCCGCCTGAAGGACTCGCCTACCTAGGCTGGCATCTGCCGAAGCATAGGTATGCACCTGATAGTGTTTCGTGAAAGTGTGCAGGCTCGACCAGGTAGCCGCCTGACACACCTGCTGAGCCGTAGCCTGGTGCCTCAAGGCCCAGGACGCTCCCACGGCCCTGGTAGAATGGGCCTTCAGCCCTGAGGGAACCGGAAGCCCCGAGGAACGATAAGCCTCGAGAATTGGTTCTTTGATCCACCGAGCCAGGGTTGATCTGGAAGCTTGTGTCCCTTTACGCTGGCCAGCGACAAGGACAAAGAGTGCATCCGAGCGGCGCAGGGGCGCCGTACGAGAAATGTAGAATCTGAGTGCTCTCACCAGATCTAACAAGTGCAAATCCTTTTCACATTGGTGAACTGGATGAGGACAAAGAAGGGAATTTTGTTACTTACCGTAAATTCCTTTTCTTCTAGCTCTTATTGGGAGACCCAGACGATTGGGTGTATAGCACTGCCTCCGGAGGCCACACAAAGCAATTACACTAAAAAGTGTAAGGCCCCTCCCCTTCTGGCTATACACCCCCAGTGGGATCACTGGCTCACCAGTTTTAGTGCAAAAGCAAGAAGGAGGAAAGCCAATAACTGGTTTAAACAAATTCTCTCCGAGTAACATCGGAGAACTGAAAACCGTTCAACATGAACAACATGTGTACCCGCAAACCAACCAAAAAATCCCGAAGGACAACAGGGCGGGTGCTGGGTCTCCCAATAAGAGCTAGAAGAAAAGGAATTTACGGTAAGTAACAAAATTCCCTTCTTCTTCAGCGCTCTATTGGGAGACCCAGACGATTGGGACGTCCAAAAGCTGTCCCTGGGTGGGTAAAGAAATACCTCATGTTAGAGCTGCAAGACAGCCCTCCCCTACGGGGAGGCAACTGCCGCCTGCAGGACTCTTCTACCTAGGCTGGCGTCCGCCGAAGCATAGGTATGCACCTGATAATGTTTGGTGAAAGTGTGCAGACTCGACCAGGTAGCTGCCTGGCACACCTGTTGAGCCGTAGCCTGGTGTCGTAATGCCCAGGATGCACCCACGGCTCTGGTAGAATGGGCCTTCAGCCCTGATGGAACCGGAAGCCCAGCAGAACGGTAGGCTTCAAGAATTGGTTCTTTGATCCATCGAGCCAGGGTGGCCTTAGAAGCCTGCGACCCTTTGCGCTGACCAGCGACAAGGACAAAGAGTGCATCCGAACGGCGCAAGGGCGCCGTGCGGGAAATGTAGATTCTGAGTGCTCTCACCAGATCTAACAAATGTAAATCTTTCTCATACCGATGAACTGTATGAGGACAAAACGAAGGCAAAGAGATATCCTGATTAAGATGAAAAGAGGATACCACCTTCGGGAGAAACTCCTGAATGGGGCGCAGCACAACCTTGTCCTGGTGGAAGACCAGGAAGGGAGCCTTGGATGATAGTGCTGCCAGCTCAGACACTCTCCGAAGAGATGTGATCGCTACCAGAAAAGCCACTTTCTGCGATAGTCTAGAAAGTGAAACCTCCCTCAGAGGCTCGAAGGGCGGCTTCTGGAGGGCAACTAGTACCCTGTTCAGATCCCATGGATCTAACGGCCGCTTGTACGGGGGTACGATATGGCAAACCCCCTGTAGGAACGTGCGCACCTTAGGAAGGCGTGCCAAACGCCTCTGAAAAAAGACGGATAGCGCCGAGACCTGACCTTTAAGGGAGCCGAGCGACAAACCTTTTTCTAACCCAGATTGCAGGAAAGAAAGAAAGGTAGGCAATGCAAATGGCCAGGGAGACACTCCCTGAGCAGAGCACCAGGATAAGAATATCCTCCACGTTCTGTGGTAGATCTTAGCGGACGTGGGCTTCCTAGCCTGTCTCATGGTGGCAACGACCCCTTGGGACAATCCTGAAGACGCTAGGATCCAGGACTCAATGGCCACACAGTCAGGTTCAGGGCCGCAGAATTCCGATGGAAAAACGGCCCTTGGGACAGTAAGTCTGGTCGGTCTGGGAGTGCCCACGGTTGGCCGACCTTGAGCTGCCACAGATCCGGATACCACGCCCTCCTCGGCCAGTCTGGGGCGACAAGTATGACGCGGCTGCAATCGGATCTGATCTTGCGTAGCACTCTGGGCAAGAGTGCCAGAGGTGGAAACACATAAGGGAGCCGGAACTGCGACCAATCTTGCACTAGGGCGTCTGCCGCCAGCGCTCTTTGATCGCGAGACCGTGCCATGAAGGTTGGGACCTTGTTGTTGTGCCGTGACGCCATTAGGTCGACGTCCGGCACCCCCCAGCGGCGACAGATTTCCTGAAACACGTCTGGGTGAAGGGACCATTCCCCTGCGTCCATGCCCT
Organism: Anomaloglossus baeobatrachus; assembly: GCF_048569485.1. Taxonomy (NCBI): domain Eukaryota; kingdom Metazoa; phylum Chordata; class Amphibia; order Anura; family Aromobatidae; genus Anomaloglossus; species Anomaloglossus baeobatrachus. The sequence goes on along the minus strand of NC_134353.1, from coordinate 800,201,508 downwards.
GGCGACTGAGGAAGTCTGCTTCCCAGTTTTCTACGCCGGGGATGTGAACTGCGGATATGGTGGAGGCTGTGGCTTCCACCCACATCAGAATCCGCCGGACTTCCTGGAAGGCTTGCCGACTGCGTGTCCCCCCTTGGTGGTTGATGTATGCCACCGCTGTGGAGTTGTCCGACTGAATTCGGATCTGCCTTCCTTCCAGCCACTGCTGGAAGGCTAGTAGGGCAAGATACACTGCTCTGATTTCCAGAACATTGATCTGAAGGGTGGACTCCTGCCGAGTCCACGTACCCTGAGCCCTGTGGTGGAGAAAGACTGCTCCCCACCCTGACAGACTCGCGTCTGTCGTGACCACCGCCCAAGACGGTGGTAGGAAGGATCTTCCCTGTGATAATGAGGTGGGAAGAAGCCACCACTGCAGAGAGTCTTTGGCCGTCTGGGAAAGGGAGACTTTCCTGTCCAGGGATGTTGACTTCCCGTCCCATTGGCGGAGAATGTCCCATTGAAGTGGACGCAGATGAAACTGCGCAAACGGAACCGCCTCTATTGCCGCCACCATCTTCCCGAGGAAGTGCATGAGGCGTCTTAAGGAGTGCGACTGACTTTGAAGGAGAGCCTGCACCCCAGTCTGTAGAGACCGCTGCTTGTCCAGCGGAAGCTTCACTATCGCTGAGAGAGTATGAAACTCCATGCCCAGATACGTTAGTGATTGGGTCGGTGACAGATTTGACTTTGGGAAGTTGATGATCCACCCGAACGCCTGGAGAGTCTCCAGTGCAACATTCAGGCTGAGTTGGCATGCCTCTTGAGAGGGTGCCTTGACCAGTAGATCGTCCAAGTAAGGGATCACAGAGTGTCCGTGAGAGTGCAAGACTGCTACCACTGCCGCCATGATCTTGGTGAACACCCGAGGGGCTGTCGCCAGACTAAATGGCAGAGCTACGAACTGAAGATGGTCGTCTCCTATCACGAAGCGTAGAAAGCGTTGGTGCTCTGTAGCAATCGGCACGTGGAGATAAGCATCTTTGATGTCTATTGATGCTATGAAATCTCCTTGAGACATCGAGGCAATGACTGAGCGGAGGGATTCCATCCGGAACCGCCTGGCGTTCACATGCTTGTTGAGCAGTTTTAGGTCCAGAACAGGACGGAAGGAGCCGTCCTTTTGGAACCACAAAGAGATTGGAGTAAAATCCTCGCCCCCGTTCCTGAGGGGGGACAGGGATCACGACTCCTTCTGCTCTTAGAGAGTCCACCGCCTGCAGCAGGGCATCTGCTCGGTTGGGGTGTGGGGAGGTTCTGAAGAACCGAAGTGGAGGTCGAGAACTGAACTCGATTCTGTACCCGCGAGACAAAATGTCTGTTACCCACCGGTCTTTGACCTGTGACAGCCAAATGTCGCAAAAGCGGGAGAGCCTGCCACCGACCGAGGATGCGGAGGGAGGAGGCCGAAAGTCATGAGGTAGCCGCTTTGGAAGCGGTTCCTCCATTTGCTTTCCTGGGGCGTGAGTGAGCCCGCCAGGAATCTGAGCTCCCTTGTTCTTTCTGAGTCCTTTTGGACGAGGAGAATTGGGCCTTGCCCGAGCCTCGAAAGGACCGAAACCTCGACTGCCACTTTTTCTGTTGAGGTTTACTTGCTCTGGGCTGTGGTAAGGAAGAGTCCTTACCCTTGGACTGTTTTATGATTTCAGCCAATGGCTCACCAAACAGTCTGTCTCTAGATAATGGCAAGCTGGTTAAGCATTTTTTGGAACCAGCATCTGCTTTCCAGTCCTTTAACCACAAGGCTCTGCGCAAAACCACAGAATTGGCGGACGCCATAGCGGTACGGCTCGTAGATTCTAGGACAGCATTGATAGCATAGGTCGCAAACGCAGACATTTGCGAAGTTAGGGACGCCACCTGCGGCACTGCTGGATGTATGAAAGCATCCACCTGTGCTAAACCAGCTGAAATAGCTTGGAGTGCCCACACGGCCGCGAATGCTGGAGCAAACGACGCGCCGATAGCTTCATAGACAGATTTCAACCAAAGGTCCATCTGTCTGTCGTTGGCATCTTTAAGTGAAGCGCCATCCTCTACTGCGACTATGGATCTAGCCGCAAGCTTGGAAATTGGGGGATCCACCTTTGGACACTGGGTCCAGCGTTTGGCCACCTCAGAGGGAAAAGGATAACGGGTATCCTTAGAACGTTTAGAGAAACGCTTGTCTGGATGAGCGTCGTGTTTCTGGATCGATTCTCTGAAGTCAGAGTGGTCCGAAAAAGCACTTAATTTACGCTTGGGATACAGGAAATGGAACTTCTCCTGCTGTGCAGCTGCCTCCTCTGCAGAAGGGGCTGGGGGAGAAATCTCCAACAGTCTATTAATTGCCGATATAAGGTCATTAACCATGGCGTCACCATCAGGGGCATCCAGATTGAAAGGAGCCTCAGGATTAGAATCCTGATCACCGTCCTCAGTCTCATCACCGAGAGACTCTTCTCGCTGAGACCCTGAGCAGTGTGATGACGTGGAGGGTCTTTCCCAGCGAGCTCGCTTAGGCTGCCTGGGACTGTCATCTGAGTCAGAGACTTCAGCCTGTGATGCTTGAGACCCCCTTGAAGTACGGATTAGTTCCAACTGAGGGGGACCGGAGAGCATAGACACAGCAGTGTCCATGGTCTGAGTAACTGGCCTGGACTGCAAGGTCTCCAGGATTTTTGACATAGTCACAGACATTTTATCAGCAAAAACTGCAAAGTCTGTCCCCGTCACCGGGGCAGGGTTCACAGGCGTCTCTGCCTGGGCTACCACCACATTAGGCTCTGGCTGACGAAGTGCCACTGGGACTGAACATTGCACACAATGTGAGTCTTTGGAGCCTGCCGGTAGATCAGCCCCACATGCAGTACAAACAGTGTACACAGCCTGTGCCTTGGCACCCTTGCGTTTTGCGGATGACATGTTGCTGCCTCCTCAGAGCAGTACAGGGTGTCCAGCCAAGAAGCGACCTTACAGTGCAACTATATATATATATGGTACTAAGAAATAAGTACACTAATATAACACTGAGGCACTAGTGGGGCCAGCACTAAAGTGCAGCTTACCGCCCGCTTAGGAGCGGGTGTGTGGTCGCCGAAATCCCTTTAGTCTGGGTCTCCCAGAGCCTGCTGCCTTTCCCCAGCCAGACCGCATGTGTAATGGCTGCCGGCGTCCTTGTGGAGAGGGGGGGCGGGCCCTGGGCGTATACAGACGAAGAGCGGGAAGCCTGCTTCCCACTGTGCCTAGTGAGAGGGCTGGAGCATGTAAATAAAGCTCCAGCCCTCGGCGCTGCCAATTGAGCAGCGTCTCTCCCCTACCCTGATTGACAGGGTGGGGGCGGGAACGAAGCGGCGCTAGGCCGCAGAAGCCGGGGGCTAAAGTTAGAAGCGCCGCCGCCGTAAAAACGCGGTCGGCGCAAAGTCCCCGGCGCACCACAAGTCGCAGCTGCGCCGCCGCTCCAGTAGCGGTCGGCGCAGTAGTTCCCAACATGTAACGTCACTCAGCAAAGCTGCAGTGACCTAACCCCAGCGCACAGCGCTACTGTCCCCGGCGCGCTATAACGCTCAGCAAGCCTTGAGAGTGTCCGTGCCTGCCAGGGACACAGAGTACCTGAAAGTTGCAGGGCCATGTCCCTGAACGGCACTCCCGCTCCAAATCCAGCAGGTTCTCTGGGTCTGTGGATGGAGCCCGGCCTCAGGGCTTGGAGGCCGGTAGGATCCCACTTCCACAGAGCCCTCCAGGGGATGTGGAAGGAAAACAGCATGTGGGCTCCAGCCTCTGTACCAGCAATAGGTACCTCAACCTTACAAGCACCACCGCGGGTGAGAAGGGAGCATGCTGGGGGCCCCATATGGGCCCTCTTTTCTTCCATCCGATATAGTCAGCAGCTACTGCTGACTACAAACAGTGGAGCTATGCGTGGATGTCTGACCTCCTTCGCACAAAGCAGAAAACTGGTGAGCCAGTGATCCCACTGGGGGTGTATAGCCAGAAGGGGAGGGGCCTTACACTTTTTAGTGTAATTGCTTTGTGTGGCCTCCGGAGGCAGTGCTATACACCCAATCGTCTGGGTCTCCCAATAGAGCGCTGAAGAAAAGAGGGTAAGGAGATATCCTGATTGAGATGAAAGGGGGATACCACCTTAGGGAGAAATTCCGGAACCGGACGCAGAACCACCTTGTCCTGGTGAAACACCAGGAAGGGGGCTTTGCATGACAGTGCAGCTAGCTCAGACACTCTCCGAAGTGAAGTGACTGCTACTAGGAAGACCACCTTCTGCGAAAGGCGTGAGAGAGAGATATCCCTCATTGGCTCGAACGGTGGTTTCTGAAGAACCATCAGCACCCTGTTCAGATCCCAGGGTTCTAACGGACGCTTGTAAGGAGGGACGATGTGACAAACCCCCTGCAGGAACGTGCGTACCTGTGGAAGTCTGGCTAGGCGCTCCTGAAAAAAGACAGAGAGCGCAGAGACTTGTCCCTTAAGGGAGCCGAGCGACAAACCCTTTTCCAATCCGGATTGAAGGAAGGACAGAAAAGTGGGCAAGGTAAACAGCCAGGGAGAAAAACCCTGAGCAGAGCACCACGACAGGAATATTTTCCACGTCCTGTGGTAGATCTTGGCGGACGTTGGTTTCCTAGCCTGTCTCATAGTGGCAATGACCTCTTGAGATAATCCTGAAGACGCTAGGATCCAGGACTCAATGGCCACACAGTCAGGTTGAGGGCCGCAGAATTCAGATGGAAAAACGGCCCTTGAGACAGCAAGTCTGGTCGGTCTGGTAGTGCCCACGGTTGGCCGACCGTGAGATGCCACAGATCCGGGTACCACGGCCTCCTCGGCCAGTCTGGAGCGGCAGTCGGCCCTGATCTTGCGTAACACTCTGGGCAACAGTGCCAGAGGAGGAAACACATAAGGGAGTTGAAACTGCGACCAATCCTGAACTAAGGCGTCTGCCGCCAGAGCTCTGTGATCTTGAGACCGTGCCATGAATGTCGGGACCTTGTTGTTGTGCCGGGACGCCATTAGGTCGACGTCCGGCGTGCCCCAGCGGCAACAGATCTCCTGAAACACGTCCGGGTGAAGGGACCATTCCCCTGCGTCCATGCCCTGGCGACTGAGAAAGTCTGCTTCCCAGTTTTCTACGCCCGGGATGTGAACTGCGGATATGGTGGAGGCTGTGACTTCCACCCACAGCAGAATCCGCCGGACTTCCTGGAAGGCTTGCTGACTGCGTGTCCCGCCTTGGTGGTTGATGTATGCCACCGCTGTGGAGTTGTCCGACTGAATTCGGATCTGTTTGCCTTCCAGCCACGGCTGGAACGCCTTTAGGGCAAGATACACTGCCCTTATCTCCAGAACATTGATCTGAAGGGAGGACTCTGTCTGAGTCCAAGTCCCCTGAGCCCTGTGGTGGAGAAAGACCGCTCCCCACCCTGACAGGCTCACGTCCGTCGTGACCTTCGCCCAGGATGGGGGCAGGAAGGATTTCCCCTTCGACAGAGAAGTGGGGAGGAGCCACCACTGAAGGGAAGCTTTGGCTGCCCGAGAAAGGGAAACGTTCCTGTCGAGGGACGTCGACTTCCTGTCCCATTTGCGGAGAATGTCCCATTGAAGTGGGTGCAGATGAAACTGCGCAAAAGGAACTGCCTCCATTGCTGCCACCATCTTCCCTAGGAAGTGCATGAGGCGCCTCAGGGGGTGTGACTGACCTTGAAGGAGAGATTGCACCCCTGTCTGTAGTGAACGCTGTTTGTTCAGCGGAAGCTTCACTATCGCTGAGAGAGTATGAAACTCCATGCCAAGATATGTCAGTGATTGGGCCGGTGTCAGATTTGACTTTGGAAAATTGATGATCCACCCGAAACTCTGGAGAGTTTCCAGAGCAATGTTCAGGCTGTGTTGGCATGCCCCTTGAGAGGGTGCCTTGACAAGGAGATCGTCTAAGTAAGGGATCACCGAGTGTCCCTGAGAGTGTAGGATTGCCACCACTGTTGCCATGACCTTGGTGAAGACCCGTGGGGTTGTCGCCAGGCCGAAAGGCAGTGCCACGAACTGAAGGTGTTCGTCCCCTATGGCGAAACGCAGGAAGCGCTGATGCTCTGGTGCAATCGGTACGTGGAGATAAGCATCTTTGATGTCTATTGATGCCAGGAAATCTCCTTGGGACATTGAGGCGATGACGGAGCGGAGCGATTCCATCCGGAACCGCCTGGTTTTCACATGCTTGTTGAGCAGTTTTAGGTCCAGAACGGGACGGAAGGATCCGTCCTTTTTTGGCACCACGAACAAGTTGGAGTAAAAACCGTGACCCCGTTGCTGAAGAGGAACCGGGATCACCACTCCTTCCGCCTTCAGGGTGCCCACCGCCTGCAGAAGAGCCTCGGCTCTGTCGGGGGGCGGAGATGTTCTGAAGAAACGAGTCGGAGGACGAGAGCTGAACTCTATCCTGTAACCTTGAGATAGAATGTCTCTCACCCATCGGTCTTTTACTTGTGGCAGCCAGGCGTCGCAAAAGCGGGAGAGCCTGCCACCGACCGAGGATGCGGTTTGAGGAGGCCGAAAGTCATGAGGAGGCCGCTTTGGGAGCGGTTCCTCCGGCGGTCTTTTTAGGACGTGACTTAGACCGCCATGCATCGGAGTTCCTCTGATCTTTCTGAGGCCTTTTGGACGAGGAAAATTGAGACCTGCCCGCGGTCCGAAAGGACCGAAACCTCGATTGTACCTTCCGTGGTTGAGGTCTGTTTGGTATGGACTGGGGTAAGGATGAATCCTTTCACTTGGATTGTTTAATGATTTCATCCAATCGCTCACCAAACAAGCGGTCGCCAGACAATGGCAGACCGGTTAGGAACTTTTTGGAAGCAGAGTCTGCCTTCCATTCACGTAGCCACATGGCCCTGCGGAGTACCACCGAATTGGCGGATGCCACCGCCGTACGGCTCGCCGAGTCCAGGATCGCATTAATGGCGTAGGACGCAAACGCCGACGCCTGAGTGGTTAAGGACACCACTTGCGGGGCAGATGTACGAGTTACTGCATTAATCTGCGCCTGACAAGCTGAGATAGCTTGGAGTGCCCATACGGCTGCGAATGCTGGAGCAAAAGACGCGCCGATAGCTTCATAGATGGATTTCAACCATAGTTCCATCTGTCTGTCAGTGGCATCTTTGAGTGAATCCCCATCTTCCACTGCAACTATGGATCTAGCCGCCAGTCTGGAGATTGGAGGATCCACCTTAGGACACTGAGTCCAGCCCTTGACAACCTCGGGGGGGAAGGGATAACGTGTGTCCTTAAGGCGCTTGGAAAAACGCTTGTCTGGACAGTCTCGGTTTTTCTGGATTGCCTCTCTGAAGTCAGAGTGATCCAGAAACATATTTAATGTACGCTTGGGAAACCTGAAACGGAATTTCTCCTGAGAAGCAGACTCCTCAACTGGAGGAGCTGGGGGAGAAATATCCAACACCTGATTGATGGTCGCTATAAGGTCATTCACAACTGCGTCACCTTCAGGTGTATCTAGGTTGAGAGCGGCTTCAGGATCAGAATCCTGATCTGATACCTCCGCTTCATCCTCCAGAGAGTCCCCCTGCTGGGACCCTGAACAGTGTGATGAAGTGGAGGGAATTTCCCAGCGACCCCGCTTGGGCGGCCTGGGACTGCGGTCCGTGTCAGAGACCTCATCCTGGGACCTATGGGATACCCCAGGGGCACTTTGCTGTTCCAATTGAGGAGGACCAGGGGTCCAGGATTGGATAGTGCCCGGGGCCTGAATCACCGGTCTGGACTGCAATGCTTCCAGTATTTTAGCAGACCATTTATCCATACTCTCAGACAGTTTGTCAGCAAAGGCTGCAAACTCCGTCCCTGTCACCTGGACAGTGGTAGCAGGTGGTTCCACCTGGGCCACCAGTCGCAGAGGCTCCGGCTGAGTAAGTGCCACAGGGGCCGAGCATTGCACACAATGAGGGTCAGTGGAACCTGCCGGTAGTACAGCTGTACATGAGGTACATGTTGCAAAGTACGCCTGTGCTTTGGCAACCTTGCTTTTTGCGGATGACATGTTGTCTCCTCTGAGAACAACCAGGAGGGTATATAGCCAAAAATCAACAGAGCGACCGTACAGTGCAAATGTATAGCCTATAAGCTGTATAAATATACACTTCGGTACTCAGTGGGGCCAGCACCACAGGTGCTGCTTACCGACCGCTCAGAGCGGTTGTGTGATCACCAGATTCCCTGCCTGGGTCTCCCTGTGTTGTCTCTCCTCTCCAGCGTCTGAATCGCTGACAGGAATGGCTGCCGGCGTTCTGTGGGGAGGAGGAGACCGTGGGCGTGCCAAGAAAAGTGCGGGAATCTAGTGCCCCAGTGTACTGAGTGAGGAGGGAGGAGGATACTAATGTATGCTCCAGCCCTCAGCGCTGACGATCTGTGCAGCGTCCCGCCCTTCCCCTGACTGGCAGGCCTGTGGGCGGGAATATACGACACTAGGCCGCAGAAGCCGGGGACTAAAGTTATAAGCGCGGTCGGCAATAAGCGCGGCCGCGCGGTAGATCCCGGCGCACTAACACACCCAGCAGTGCTGCAATGTGTATGTCACAAGCGCTCCATGCGCGGTAGTCCCCGGCGCACTAACACACCCAGCAGTGCTGCAATGTGTATGGCACAAGCGCTCCATGCGCGGTAGTCCCCGGCGCACTAACACACCCAGCAGTGCTGTAATGTGTATGGCACCAGCGCTCCATGCGCGGTCCCCACGGGGACACAGAGTACCTCATAGTAGCAGGGCCTTGTCCCTGACGATACCCAGCTCCTATCCTGCAGATTCCCAGGGGCTGCGGAGGGAGCACGGTCCCAGTGCCTGGAGACCGATCCAGATCCCACTTCACCCAGAGCCCATTAAGGGATGGGGAAGGAAAACAGCATGTGGCTCCTGCCTGTGTACCCGCAATGGGTACCTCAACCTTAACAACACCGCCGACAAAGTGGGGTGAGAAGGGAGCATGCTGGGGGCCCTGTTATGGGCCCTCTTTTCTTCCATCCGACCTAGTCAGCAGCTGCTGCTGACTAAGTTGTGGAGCTTATGCGTGGATGTCAGCCTCCTTCGCACAAAGCATAAAAACTGAGGAGCCCGTGAGCACGGGGGGTGTATAGGCAGAAGGGGAGGGGCGTTACACTTTTAGTGTAATACTTTGTGTGGCCTCCGGAGGCATAGCTATATACACCCAATGGTCAATGGTCTGGGTCTCCCAATGGAGCGACAAAGAAAACCCAAATTGTTAAAAAGAAAAAAGGTTAACATTAATAGGGGTGCCCAAACTTTTTCATATGACTGTAAGACGTACTATTGCGTCCAATGTTAGAAAGAAGATAAAGGCAGATTTACAGGGACAGATTTCTGCCAACAATAGGCGTAGATTACCAATAAAAGAAGCTAAAGAGGACCGGTCTTCACGAAATTATAATATAAAGTAAAGACATGGCTGTAATTGGTGAAGAGATCTACTTTGATGTTCTTCTTTAATCACCATTTGAAGTTATCTGCTGATTAGATTACGGTGCACAGGGGCTGGGCTGTACACTGGGCCTTCTCCTCCCTGTCTGTGATTTCCCGGACCCTCTGTCTGCCTCCTCTATTTGAAATCTCAGCAGTGATTTGTCATTCACAGCCCGGAGGCAGATGGAGGAGTAGAGAATCACAGACAGGGAGGAGAACACCCAGTGATTAGCTGCCAAATAATCATTTTACTCATTCAAAGCCTGAATGGTGCCATATTTACACAGGCCAGTGATCTGGAATGATCAGGGATGATACAATGATATCAAACATGTATAAAACGTCTGGTGAAATATTATAACTAGTACTAAGCAAGTAAAGAAATCATTTATTGACTCCAAATACCTGATCTGTACTGCACTGATAAAAGGGCAGACCATGAGAATAACCTCCTGTATCTGGTCTCCTGAGCGAGCGCAGTTACAGCATTACATTTATAGCTGTATTTATGACTACTAGGATATAGGTCTTGGCTGTGCTGAAGATTAAATCTTTTCTCAATTGCTGATTACAAAAATGTAGGGGCAAAGTTAACATGACTGTAAGGTTTACTAAACGGGTTTCACAAATGAAGCTTTGTGTCTGGTCATAAAGAAGCAAATAGGAGGACTGCTAAAATCCACATATCCACAAGTATCTGTAAGGGAGGGATAGACCCTAGCGTGAAAAATGGAAAAATAAGGGTGAGCCCCCACAGTGAGGCTGATATTGAGGCCATGGGTGCACAATTTTATTCCATATGTACACAGTCATTGACTGTCTCAGGTTGGCAGATTGTAGGCCATGAGGTCAGATACACGGTGCGGTCTCACCCTAAAGCCGCAATCAGACGTACGGGATTTGTCACATACACAAAACCAGTTTCAGTTTCATGTGGGTTTTTCATCTGCTTTTCATCAGCGTTTGGTCCATGTGTTATTAATGAAATAAACAATAAATAAACAAAGAAAAACCTTCTCCTATCCATCACAAAGTTAATCACTGATGGCACACGGACTGCACGCTGATGTCACTCGTGTGCTGTTGTACCGCCCCGGGTCTCGGCCGGCTGCCGAGCCGCTCGGATCCGTGCTCGTCGGTGGGTGGCTCGAGCTCCTCACGGACCTGAGGGTCACGTCGCTCTGAAAGGGGTTGGCGCTACACATAGGGACTTTGGTGGGGAGGTCCACGGCCGTAGCCGCGGTTGTTTGTAGGGGATTTAAGTTCGTGACGGCACCCACAGGTTGTGGTGAATGGATGGACACCACCGCTGCCGTTGACTAGGCTCCCGGGGATGGTTTTGCGCAGCTTGGTGTTGACCCCCTCCATGGGTAGGGGGATGATGGTCCCGGGGAGCCCGAGGGAGGTGCTGAGGCGAGGGGATGGATGCGTGCTGGGGTGTCGGTGCGGTGCGGTGCGCGGCCCGAAGGCACTGTTGTACTCATTATGACAAACACGCTGGAGTCTCTGGTAAACCAAACAAGATGGTGAATGGTGCCCGCAGCCGGCTGCAGTTTTCCCCTTATCAGGTTGGTGGTTTCTGCCTTTCTCCTGCACCTCACTTATGTAGAAATCACGACTCCTATGCCTGAGCAACGGTAGTCCGCTCCCCGGTTTGATATGTGTCGGGAGAGCCCTCTTTGCCCGCAGACGCTGGCGCCTCGGGTCTCTATGCCTGGGCGGTGGCTTTACCCCTATCGTTGGACTGTTGTCTTCAGTCAGGTCTTATGTGGGAAAGGTCCTAAAGTCCACTCCTCAATCAGTTGATTTGACTTAGCCCGCTTGTTTCTGGGCCTCATGCTGAGTCTGAGTACCCCTCCTGGTACTCCGGTTTCCCATCAGTTCCCCGGTTCGGTACCGGCGGGCCACCGCCCGTCCCCGGTCCCTACGGTTTCACCGGCTGTAATCCCAGCTCCTGCAGGCGGCCACCACCATCTGCCTCCTTGCCAGAGGTGACTGGGCTCCAACCCAGCCACCAGATGTAGCCTATGGCAGACCTAGACGCAGGTCTGCCCTTGAACTTCACTCCACTCCACTTCACTGTCAAGACTCAACTCCTCTCTCTACTCCCCACGGGGAACTGCACTGTTTTCCCGCCTCAGGGCCTGTGAACTCCTCTGTGGGCGGAGCCAATCGCCTGGCTCCCCCCCCCCCGGTGTGAACATCAAACCCGGAGGGAGGTGACAAGGGTTTTGTAGTTTGGCTGCTGTCACCTTACTAAGGGGAGTGTGATACTCACGCCCCTGTGAGTATGGGACTACCTGTGACAACCTGGCTAGTCCAGGGCATCACACTGTCAGTCATTTTCACGGATCCATAGACTTGTGTTGACACACAGTGCAGAGAAAATATGGACATCCGACCAGTCCCGTAGACTATAATGGGTGTTTTATCCATGAAAAACACAGACAGAACATGTATGTAAAAACCATATGTCTGAATGAGGCCTAATATAGCTAGCATGACAAAAGAAAACTCATATATCAATCCTCAGGCCCACTTTTATACGCTTTCTAATATTACACCCAAAAGTTGGACTTCTAGTGATCGTTCCCTCTATTCTTCACATTGTATGATAAAATAAGGATGGATAATTGAAATACACTTACTTACGGATTTCTTAGCCACACTCCAGGCGTCTTCAGGAATGTTGTGGTACTGGATCAATGTGTTCTGGAGTTTTGTTGACTTGGATGGTACATCAATCTGGTCCTCCATATTGCTAAACTAAAACAAAAGAAAAATATAAGAGGAAATATACAAAACTGTGATGTCACTATGTCCATAGTCTATAAAACGGGAGGTGAGTAATAAAATCATATTGTAAGATATTACTCAACTACTGTATATATATTTTTAGGAGAATGTGCGGTGTGTAACGCACAATGCTTTCAGGGGTTCAGAGATAAACATGTGACACCAGAGTACACCATGGCCGAGGGTTTTTTCAGTGTCCCCGGACATTACAGAAAAATTGGGATCCTGGCTGAGTGTGTGGTATTACCTTAGTGATACGAAATTGCAGACCGCATGCTACCACTTGACATGGCAGTCCAGGACCAGAATGTCAGTAAGCGGTGTCAGGGTATGTGGCATCATTTGCAGGGGCAGCGTCTGAACATCAGGTACCATGACACTGCGCACTGACACTGTGCTCTGTTCTGTTGCCAGCTCATTACTACTGAACTGAGCCAGCAAAACAGAGCATGCTGTCATTGTGCAAATCACACATTGACAGCGCACAGAGGCAGAGAAGAGACAGAACAGCCCCTAAAATGAGTATCACTGAGGACTCTGCGTTTCAGGGATGGGGAGAGTGTGTGGCATTGACTGCAGCCTCTGCCCCCTGATGACGCTTTGTTTCAGGGAGGGGGCAGAGTGTGTGGCATTGACTGCAACCTCGGCCCCCTGATGACGCTTTGTTTCAGGGAGGGGGCAGAGTGTGTGGCATTGACTGCAACCTCGGCCCCTGATGACGCTTTGTTTCAGGGAGGAGGCAGAGTGTGTGGCATTGACTGCAACCTCGGCCCCCTGATGACGCTTTGTTTCAGGGAGGGGGCAGAGTGTGTGGCATTGACTGCAACCTCGGCCCCCTGATGACGCTTTGTTTCAGGGAGGGGCAGAGTGTGTGGCATTCACTGCAGCATCTGACCCCCGATGATGCTTCGCTTGAGTATCGCGGCATGCACTGGGATTCACAAATGAAGCACCCTCAACAAGAAAGTAGCTAGTCAGTGTAGTTAGGGAACCATACAGAATTTTTAATAAAAGTATACCATGTTTTTCCAAAAATAATACCTCCACCAAAAATAAGTCCTAGCAGGGATTTTCAGCATGTTCGGAACAAGGCTTAAATATAAGCCCTACTCCAAAAATAAGCCCTAGTCACGGTTCAATAATGAAGTGTCCAAGGAGCTAAAAAAGTTAATGATACTGCAGGACACTTCATTATAGACAGCAGGCATCCCGCAATCACACTCACCAGACGCCGAGCAGAGGACCTGCAGTGAATGCACCCCCACACACACAAACATCGGATCACACACACATCAGATCCCGCACACACTCACCACATCCAGCGACACCGATCTCTTCTTGCTGGCAGAATCCTGAGAGGTTGTGAGGTGGAGCGCAATGACTTGCTGCAATGCTTGCTTACAGAAAATGCGACACGTGACTTTCTCCCATCGTTCCCTGGGGCCGGAAGCATTCTGTAATGCTGGATGTGATGAGAGAATGATCTGATGTGTGTGTGATCTGATGCGTGTGAGTGTGTCGGCCAGAAGCAAAGCAGGACAGCGTGCAGCACCCACCGGAGATCACAGGAGGACCTGGGAGCCACGCAGACGTCCGGGTCTAGTAAGTTTGAGTCTCCTGGTAATTGGGAGGGACTGCTTTTTTTTTGGGGGGGGGTGTAAACTTACCCCCAACCATGTTTCTCCAAGAATAAGACCCCCTCCAAAAATAAGCCCTAGTGCTTTTTTTGGGGTGCAAAAAAAGTACAAGACAGTGTCTTATTTTTGGAAAAACATGATATTAGAAATTTAAATTTCAGCATTAAATAGATAGGGATTTAGATTAATATTTGTTTAGCCTTCGGAACAGCTCTTTAGGTATTTTTGAGTGTTATCAGTTTGGTCAGATTCTAAGTTTTCACCATCAAAGTCGAAGTTTGGACAGAGATTAATCAGTTTTTCTTGGATGAAAAAAAAATGATTGTTTCTTTCTCAAGCTTCTCATATCAAACAGTCGATGACAAATGGCAGCACTCGGATGACGTCCTATTGGCGTCCGATTTTTGCTGAATGTATAGACTACCATTGTTGGGTTTGATCCAACACTAGGGTCAATATCAGAGAAGTGTCTGTGCTTTTGTGTGGACAACTCAGTCTGAGGAAACAAATCGGACATGTAAGCTACCCAACTGCTGTCTGTAAAAAACATTGAATAGCACTCGTGGGAGGAGAACTGACATCTGAGAGTGCCCTAACGATGACTGTCACGGTGTGATAAACTGGCATGCATTGGAGCGTCACAGTTGTCACCTCTGTCACATCTCGGTGTCACATCGTCACTATCATGGCTTCTGTTAACAAAGGAGCCATAACAGGTACAGTACAGAATGACAAGAGCTATTTCTTACAGATCCCATTGGTATCAAACTAAGGCCAGAATCACACTTGTGAGAGACTCGCGCTAGTCTCGCATCGCATCACCCGGCATGGCCGCACACTCCCCAGACAGGAGCGGGATGGCAGCATGTATTTCTATGCAGCTGAGAAGCTCCTGTCCGGAGAGCATCAGGCCGTGCCGGGTGATGCGATGCGAGACTCGCGCGAGTCTCTCACAAGTGTGACTCCAGCCTAAGATCATCACGCACCAGGCAGCAGCCACGCCGGTTCTCACACACCAAGCAGTAGCCACGCCGGTTCTCACACACCAAGCAGTAGCCACGCCGGTTCTCACACACCAAGCAGTAGCCACGCCGGTTCTCACACAACAAGCAGTAGCCACGCCGGTTCTCACACACCAAGCAGTAGCCACGCCGGTTCTCACGCACCAGGCAGCAGCCACGCCGGTTCTCACACACCAGGCAGTAGCCACACCGGTTCTCACGCACCAGGCAGCAGCCACACCGGTTCTCACACACCAGGCAGTAGCCACGCTGGTTCTCACACATCAGGCAGTAGCCACACCGGTTCTCACACACCAGGCAGCAGCCACACCAGTTTTCACGCACCAGGCAGTAGCCACACCGGTTCTCATGCACCAGGCAGTAGCCACACCGGTTCTCACACATCAGGCAGTAGCCACACCGGTTCTCACACACCAGGCAGCAGCCACACCAGTTCTCACGCACCAGGCAGCAGCCACACCAGTTCTCACGCACCAGGCAGCAGCCACACCAGTTCTCACGCACCAGGCAGTAGCCATGCCGGTTCTCATACACTAACACATGGCGACAAAAATATCCCAAACCTTTGTGCAAAGGAAAGAGAGGAAACAAAATAGATGAGTACAGCAGATTCAAAACTCACAGTCACCAGCACAATGTACAGATCAGACCTTGTCCTGACACTGGAAACTTTCAAATATTTAAAGGGATGTTCCATTTAAAAAAAAAAAAATGGTCTACAGGCATGTAATGCTTAGGAGCAATACGTACCTACTGAACCTTTGTTGCTCCAGTGCTGATTGTCCGCTGCTCTTTTGTTTACAGGGCTGCAGCGATGACATCCTGTCTACGATGTATGACCACCACAGACCATCACTGGGCTCAGCATTCATGATCAGACATGAGACAGCCGAGTCCAGTGGTTGCCTGTAGTCATCACCACCACAGAGGCAGCTATGGAGCAGCAGAGGCTCAGACACGCAATTAATGGTTGTTCTGTTACTTCACAGCAGTACCTGCCTGAGGACTAATCTTGTGTGAAACTGAACAAACCCTTTAAACAATTACATCCATACATTCATCATCTCCTCTCTCTCTCGCTCTTCATTGACATATATTGGGCCGGATTCCGGATCGGATCCGAACTTCATTGTCAACCCGCCAATGATCCGGACCCGGATTATTAACGATCCGCTCAACTCTACTCCCCAGCTAATAAATAGTGTCCTCAACAGGGACGGACATGTCATTGGTGCCAGAAGTAACGGGGCCAGCTTCAACCTCCAAAACAGGAGAATAGTACGATATGAGGAGGTATGGAGCACAGAGGGGCCACACATTGTTCTTGTACAGGGGCCTCTTCTGTCTGTGTCCACTGCTGGCCCTCAGATTGGAGACTGTCAGCAGGAAAATAAATCATTCTCAATGAAAATGTAAGAGTAAAGAAATTGTGCAGAAGAATACCTGAACATCTGGATTTAGCAAGAGACTAATATACGGAGTGGATGGAAGTTGTGATCGCTATTGGCCCTCTTACAATGGTGCACTGTCATGTTTTCCATTCTTGTTGATGGTTTTGCTTTCAGGTGATGCTGTTACATTATACTGTATATACTGTAATGTGTGGTGTTATATACTGTAGTATTATATTGTATATATTATATTGTATAGTGTTATTATACAGTATCATACATAATGCTTTCTATATATAATACCGTATATCTGATATTGTGCAATGTTGTTATATTGTGTTATGTGATGTTACAGTGTATAGTTTTATTTCCATGTTCCCCTACAGTCAGGACCCCCCGGGCACAGTCAGGACCCCGCCAGGTACAGTCAGGACCCCCCGGGCACAGTCAGGACCCCCCCGGGCACAGTCAGGACCCCCCGGGCACAGTCAGGACCCCCCAGGCACAGTCAGAGCTTTCTCTCATATGTTCTGCCATATACTGTAATGGTAGATGGGCCAGCGGCGCACACAGACAGCAGAAAGCCTCTGTACAAGAGCAGTATATGGGCCCTTAGTAGCCCAATAGCTCATCATGATGTACAATTCCACTTGCTTTGGAGGCGGATCTGGCCTGTTACCTATTGGACAGCTGCACAGGTTCCACCCCTGAGATTTGCCCCTGCACAGGTTCCACCTGTGAGATTTGCCCCTGCACAGGTTACACCCCTGAGATTTGCCCCTGCACAGGTTCCATCCCTGAGATTTGCCCCTGCACAGGTTCCATCCCTGAGATTTGCCCCTGCACAGGTTCCACCCTTGAGATTTGCCCCTGCACAGGTTACACCCCTGAGATTTGCCCCTGCACAGGTTCCACCCCTGAGATTTGCCCTTGCACAGGTTCCATCCCTGAGATTTGCCCCTGCACAGGTTCCACCCCTGAGATTTGCCCCTGCACAGGTTCCTGGATGCCAGGATATAAATATTGTATGTATGTCTTCTGTAAATACAATGTATCAGGCATTAAGGGCATTACAGTGGCCCAGTGGTTAGCTCTGTTACTTTGCACAGCTGGGGGGTCCTGGGTTCAAATCCCAACAAATATAACATCTACAAGGAGTTTGTACGTTCTCCTCGTGTTTGCTGTGTTTCCTCCAGGTTCTCCAGTTTCCTCCCACACTCCAAAGACAAATATAGCTTATGGAGATTGTGAGCCCCGATGGGGACAGTGATGATAATGTCTGTACAGTGATGATGTATGTAAAGCGCTGTGGAATATAAAATCGCTAGACAAGTGTGCCGCCTGGATCCGGGAGTTGCTGCTACTGTGGCTCGAGGGTCTCCGGACCCGGGGGCTCGCGGCCACTCTCAAATGAAAAGGGGCTATTTACAGAGGCGAGAGTTTGTGACGCCACCCGTGGTTCGCAGTAAAGGGGAGTACCGCCGCTGCCGATGGGAGTACCCGGGAGAGATGGAGTGGGGGCAGCCAGATAACGTTTCCCTCCACGGGTAGGGGAGGTCCTGGGACTCTGGGTTGGTGGAACGCTGGTGCAGGGGAGTGCAGGGCTAGTGGAAAGCAAGGGAGAACCATGTACTCAGGCAGCATCGGTGATGGAAAGCAGACTCTGACAACAAGGTAAATCAAGTCTCTGGGTGCCGCTGCCCTCTTGGGGGAGCCCGTCTGGGTATCAATCCCCTATAGTACTGCCAGGTGGTCCGGAGCCTGCCTCCGTGCACAAATTAGAAGTGTTCTGGTGGCGCACTGGCGTAAAGCTGTCCGGGCACCGCTCCCTACTTGTTGGTAGTGGAGCTGTGCTCTCAAGGGCTCACTCTTGGCATTGCTGTGGGCTGCTTGGGTTGGAAAGCTCTATCCCCCTCGTTGCGCTAGTGCCCCTGATCTCTGAGCTTCTTGGGGACAATCCATAAAGTCACTATCCTCCGCAGGTTAATTGCCGGGTTGCCTGAAGCTACTCCCCGACCTAGGGTCCTGTACCCCCCCGTGCTTTCGACCCGGACTGGTGATTAGACTCGAGTTGCTGACCGTCCTCAAAGACTAGGTCTAGGCACCCAGCCTCAATACCCTGCGACCGGGTCTCCGACTCCTTGACTCCCGTCTGCGACGCAACCTCTAACTCCCAGGGAGCCACACACTCCCCCAGCTCCTCACTACTCGAGAGCTACCACTCTTCTGTAGGGAGCTGCTACTCCCTAGCTCCTCACTCTCTGGGAGCTACTTCTGTTCTCCTCTACTTCACTCCCACCAGTCTGCCTGACCCCTAGGTGGACGGCTTTATTCCAGCTCAGCAGCCCACTGGTGTGTCTGACAGGCTGTGGTGTGAGGTGTGGTTGGGATTTGGATGCGGATGGAGGCAGTACTATAGGATTGGGAACCCAGAACCATGGAGGGTTGAGTCCTGCACTAAGAGGTAAAGAGCGTGCAGTACCCTGTGACGACCTGACCACTGTAGTCCAGGGGCGTCACACAAGCAAAGGAAAATAAATAAATGAGACTGGAGCCGCATGATGGATTATTGCCCTTTTTCTTACATCACCAGATTGCGGGATGTATGAGCGCTATATGTCCTGGATGACAGCGCTGAGCGATGAGTCGGACGTTTCCCCCTACCACAGACCAGATGATCATTGATGAGGATTATAATATAGATCTGATCATTATCAGTGATTATTCGGGCTACAGAGGGAGCTCTTATAACACCCTGCACCCCGTTATATGGACCATTGTCACATTGTGCCATGAATTAGCGGCTGCTCACAGATATGGAATTGGTTTATTTGTAGGGACATCTCACATCAGCAGATACATACCACAGAGAAATAGGAAATACCAGTCGCTGCCAGTGATACGGATGACTGCGGACACTCAACATCCGGACCTCCTCTCACCTCCGAGCCTCCTCACCCCGGACCTCCTCAACCCCTGGAACTCCTCACCCTCCAGATGTCTCACCTCCCAGACCTCCTCACCCTCTGGACCTTTCACCCCCTGGACTTCCTCACTTTCTGGAACTCCTCACCACCTTGACCCAATCACCCACTGGCCCTCATCACCTTCCAGACCTCCTCACCCGCTGGACCTTCTCCCCCTCCGGACATCCTCACCCACTGACTTCTTCACCCTCCAGACCCCCTGACCTGCTGGAACTTCTCACCCTCCGGACTTCTTCCCCCTCTAGACTTCCTCACCCACTGACTTCTTCACCCTCCAGAATTATTCACCCGCTGGACTCTCTCACCTTCCGGACCTCTTCACTCCCCCGCCAACCTTTCTCACCCCCCCAATCCCCTCACCCGCTGGACTTCCTCACCTGCTGGACCTCCTCACCCTCCGGAGCTTCTTACCCCCGGACCTCCTCACCAGCCAGACTTCTTCACCCGCTGGACCCTCTCATGCTCCGGACCCACTTACCCTCCAGACCTCATCACCCCCTTGACCTCCTCAGCCTTCAGACCATTTCACCCTCCAGCCCTCCTCATTCCCAGGACCTCCTCACCCAGTGGACCTCCTCACCTTCTGGACCTTCTCACGATCAGGGGCACCTCACCCTGTGGACCCACTCACCTACTGGACCCACTCACCTACTGGACCTCCTCACCCTCAAGACCTCCTCACCCTCAAGACCTCCTCACCCTCAGGAGCTCCTCGTCTGTTGGACCATCTCACCTCCGGACCCCTCAACCCCCAGACCTCCTCACCCTCCGGACCTCCTCACCAGCTGGACGTCTTCACCCCTCGGAGATCCTCACCCGCTGGCGCTTCTCACCCTCCGGATGACAGCTGTAGTAGTGCGCACTGTATCAGCAGTTTCACTATTAGCCAATCACAGCGTACAGTCATTCATAGGGTGTAACCTGACCGAGCGTTCAGCCTATCAGAGGAGATGTGCAGTCACAGCGTCCCCGGGGTGGGCGGGGCTGTGCGCCGCTCAGCATCTCCCTGTGATGCTTTGGAGGTGACGGTGCTGTGCTCAGCAGTGAGTAAGGTCCTGACAATGGCGGCGCTCGGTGCGGTCACAGCGCGTCATCCTGTCCTCCGGCAGCGTCATGGCGGTCACAGCGCAGGCAGCTGATGTTACCGGCGGGAGTGTGATCCGCAGAGCTGTGGGAAACTGCCCTGAGGGCTCCCAGGAGCGGATCACACGGCGGGTGCTGAGCCGTGATATAGCGGATAGTGGATAGCGCTGAGGGCACACCTCACATCTTCTCATGCCGCCGCAGATGCGATCAGGCTCACGGTCACACTGGAGTATGGCATCCGATGACGATGCTGAAGTTGGTTTCTTATTCGTCAGTTTCTTATTCGGCAATTTAGTTTTTTCAGTTTTTTATGCATTTATCAACAAAAATGACACATCACAATAATAAAATACAATGCACTGATGCGCCCTAATATACATACACTCAAAACCAGCTGCGAAAATTATACAACTGGCAAAAAAATGGGCATCAAAGTGGGCACCAAAGTGTGTTAGTGAAAGGGTTAAATGGCTTTGGGCCACTGATCTAACACACCAATTGCCTATCTAGTGATGCCTCTAATCAAACTCAAGTGTCTCCAGCCTGGCCCAAAGGGGTTCTGGGCATCAAAACTGGCATCAAAGTGGGCACACAGCCAATTTTCACAGATTTGAATAAGTAACCAGTGTTTTTGAGGGGTTAAATGGCTTTGGGCCACTGATCTCACACCACATTTTCATACCTAGTGATGCCACACATCAAATTCAGATCACTCCAGCCTGGCTCACACAGGCTGGAGTGATCTGAATTTGATGTGTGGCATCACCAGGTATGTAAATGTGGTGTGAGATCAGTGGCCCAAAGCCATTTAACCCCTCAAAAACACTGGTTACTTATTCAAATCTGTGAAAACAGGTTTTGCCCACTTTGATGCCAGTTCTGATGCCCAGAACCTGTTTGGGCCAGGCTGGAGTGATCTGAATTTGATGTGTGGCATCACTAGGTATGTAAATGTGGTGTGAGATCAGTGGCCCAAAGCCATTTAACCCCTCAAAAACACCAGTTACTTCCTCAAATCTAACTGGGGTTTTGCACACTTTGATGCCAGTTCTGATGCCCAGAACCTGTTTGGGCCAGGCTGGAGTGATCTGAATTTGATGTGTGGCATCTTTAGGTATGTAAATGTGGTGTGAGATCAGTGGCCCAAAGCCATTTAACCCGTCAAAAACACCAGTTACTTATTCAAACCTGTGAAAACTGGGGTTTTGCCCACTTTGATGCCAGTTCTGATGCCCAGAACCTGTTTGGGCCAGGCTGGAGTGATCTGAATTTGATGTGTGGCATCACTAGGTATGTAAATGTGGTGTGAGATCAGTGGCCCAAAGCCATTTAACCCCTCAAAAACACCAGTTACTTATTCAAATCTGTGAAAACTGGGATTTTGCCCACTGTGATGCCAGTTCTGATGCCCAGAACCTGTTTGGGCCAGGCTGGAGTGATCTGAATTTGATGTGTGGCATCACCAGGTATGTAAATGTGGTGTGAGATCAGTGGCCCAAAGCCATTTAACCCCTCAAAAACACTGGTTACTTATTCAAATCTGTGAAAACAGGTTTTGCCCACTTTGATGCCAGTTCTGATGCCCAGAACCTGTTTGGGCCAGGCTGGAGTGATCTGAATTTGATGTGTGGCATCACTAGGTATGTAAATGTGGTGTGAGATCAGTGGCCCAAAGCCATTTAACCCCTCAAAAACACCAGTTACTTATTCAAATCTGTGAAAACTGGGATTTTGCCCACTGTGATGCCAGTTCTGATGCCCAGAACCTGTTTGGGCCAGGCTGGAGTGATCTGAATTTGATGTGTGGCATCACCAGGTATGTAAATGTGGTGTGAGATCAGTGGCCCAAAGCCATTTAACCCCTCAAAAACACTGGTTACTTATTCAAATCTGTGAAAACAGGTTTTGCCCACTTTGATGCCATTTCTGATGCCCAGAACCTGTTTGGGCCAGGCTGGAGTGATCTGAATTTGATGTGTGGCATCACCAGGTATGTAAATGTGGTGTGAGATCAGTGGCCCAAAGCCATTTAACCCCTCAAAAACACTGGTTACTTATTCAAATCTGTGAAAACAGGTTTTGCCCACTTTGATGCCAGTTCTGATGCCCAGAACCTGTTTGGGCCAGGCTGGAGTGATCTGAATTTGATGTGTGCCATCACCAGGTATGTAAATGTGGTGTGAGATCAGTGGCCCAAAGCCATTTAACCCCTCAAAAACACCAGTTACTTCCTCAAATCTAACTGGGGTTTTGCACACTTTGATGCCAGTTCTGATGCCCAGAACCTGTTTGGGCCAGGCTGGAGTGATCTGAATTTGATGTGTGGCATCTTTAGGTATGTAAATGTGGTGTGAGATCAGTGGCCCAAAGCCATTTAACCCGTCAAAAACACCAGTTACTTATTCAAACCTGTGAAAACTGGGGTTTTGCCCACTTTGATGCCAGTTCTGATGCCCAGAACCTGTTTGGGCCAGGCTGGAGTGATCTGAATTTGATGTGTGGCATCACTAGGTATGTAAATGTGGTGTGAGATCAGTGGCCCAAAGCCATTTAACCCCTCAAAAACACCAGTTACTTATTCAAATCTGTGAAAACTGGGATTTTGCCCACTGTGATGCCAGTTCTGATGCCCAGAACCTGTTTGGGCCAGGCTGGAGTGATCTGAATTTGATGTGTGGCATCACCAGGTATGTAAATGTGGTGTGAGATCAGTGGCCCAAAGCCATTTAACCCCTCAAAAACACTGGTTACTTATTCAAATCTGTGAAAACAGGTTTTGCCCACTTTGATGCCAGTTCTGATGCCCAGAACCTGTTTGGGCCAGGCTGGAGTGATCTGAATTTGATGTGTGGCATCACTAGGTATGTAAATGTGGTGTGAGATCAGTGGCCCAAAGCCATTTAACCCCTCAAAAACACCAGTTACTTATTCAAATCTGTGAAAACTGGGATTTTGCCCACTGTGATGCCAGTTCTGATGCCCAGAACCTGTTTGGGCCAGGCTGGAGTGATCTGAATTTGATGTGTGGCATCACCAGGTATGTAAATGTGGTGTGAGATCAGTGGCCCAAAGCCATTTAACCCCTCAAAAACACTGGTTACTTATTCAAATCTGTGAAAACAGGTTTTGCCCACTTTGATGCCAGTTCTGATGCCCAGAACCTGTTTGGGCCAGGCTGGAGTGATCTGAATTTGATGTGTGCCATCACCAGGTATGTAAATGTGGTGTGAGATCAGTGGCCCAAAGCCATTTAACCCCTCAAAAACACTGGTTACTTATTCAACTCTAACTGGGGTTTTGCTCACTTTGATGCCATTTCTGATGCCCAGAACCTGTTTGGGTCAGGCTGGAGTGATCTGAATTTGATGTATGGCATCACTAGGTATGTAAATGTGTTGTAAGATCAGTGGCCCAAAGCCATTTAACCCCTCAAAAACACCAGTTACTTCCTCAAATCTAACTGGGGTTTTGCACACTTTGATGCCAGTTCTGATGCCCAGAACCTGTTTGGGCCAGGCTGGAGTGATCTGAATTTGATGTATGGCATCACTAGGTATGTAAATGTGTTGTAAGATCAGTGGCCCAAAGCCATTTAACCCCTCAAAAACACCAGTTACTTCCTCAAATCTAACTGGGGTTTTGCACACTTTGATGCCAGTTCTGATGCCCAGAACCTGTTTGGGCCAGGCTGGAGTGATCTGAATTTGATGTGTGGCATCTTTAGGTATGTAAATGTGGTGTGAGATCAGTGGCCCAAAGCCATTTAACCTGTCAAAAACACCAGTTACTTATTCAAACCTGTGAAAACTGGGGTTTTGCCCACTTTGATGCCAGTTCTGATGCCCAGAACCTGTTTGGGCCAGGCTGGAGTGATCTGAATTTGATGTGTGGCATCACTAGGTATGTAAATGTGGTGTGAGATCAGTGGCCCAAAGCCATTTAACCCCTCAAAAACACCAGTTACTTATTCAAATCTGTGAAAATTGGCTGTGTGCCCACTTTGATGCCAGTTTTGATGCCCAGAACCCCTTTGGGCCAGGCTGGAGACACTTGAGTTTGATTAGAGGCATCACTAGATAGGCAATTGGTGTGTTAGATCAGTGGCCCAAAGCCATTTAACCCTTTCACTAACATATTTTGGTGCCCACTTTGATGGCCATTTTTTTGCCAGTTTTATAATTTTCACAGCTGCTTTTGAGTGTATGTATATTAGGGCACATCAGTGCATTGTATTTTATTATTGTGATGTGTCATTTTTGTTGATAAATGCATAAAAAAACTGAAAAAAATAAATTGCCGAATAAGAAACTGGACGAATAAGAAACCAACTTCAGCATCGTCATTCGATGTGAGGGTAATGAGCTGCCTGATTCATTAACATTGGGCGAGTACGATGGAAGATACCCTGTAATTGCGCTCATCCAATTCCTGCTCATGTGACCCCGGCATTGCACTCACCATCTTCTGTCACCGCGCTAGTCGATCTCTGGTAATATGTAACCTGCTGGCAAATCCAGTGTTTCATGGAGCGCCGGTCACAACTCAATACAAGTCTATGGGAGCCTTCTTCTGGCCTCATAGAGATGCATTGGGATCTTTGTTCTGGCCTCATAGAGATGCATTTGGATCTATGGGAGCCTTGTTCTGGCCTCATAGAGATGCATTGGGATCTTGTGATGTAACTTCTAATTTCCGGCCAGTCAGAGTGATGCCGAAAAAATGACAAAGATGCTGGAACGTAAGTATAAGACCGGGGGCTTAGATTTAAAACGCCACTCCAGTGCTAAAAAAAAAAAAAAAAAATGCTGGAGTGGTGCTTTAAGGCTGAGGCCACATGGAGATTAGTGCGAGTCCTCGCATGATACTCGGCTCACGCTCGCACACAGCGGGAGCCGAGTGTCATGAGACTGTGGTCCAATCGTGCAATCAGACCACAGTTGCGGAGGAGAGGGACGGATGGGAGGAGGGGAGGGAGGGATGTATCTTCCTCTCTCCTCCATTCCCGGAGGATGCGAGAATCGCACTACTCTCGCATTACACCAGTGTAATGCGAGTGCAGTGTGATCTTTCGCCCCATAGACTTGTATGGGTTCGAGTAAAACAGGATCGCATTGCACCCGCAGCATGCTGTGACTGTTTTCTCGGTACAATTAGGGCTGAGAAAATAATCACTCATGGGAGCCGGCACATAGAGTAATATTAGTTCAAGTGGAATGCGATTTCTTTTTATCACTTTCCACTCGCTCCGTATTACTCGCTTTGTTTGCTGACCCTAAATCTACAATTACTAGAACCAGTGAAAACTAGTAATCACCTATTCACAGGATTAGTGATCGCTCATTGATCGGTGGAGTCCGGTCGACCATCAACTAGATTTTCCTCTTGTTGCTCTCAGTGTTCTGTGCATTTTTTCCTGTCTTTTTATGTTGCCCCTGCAACTCATAGTCTTCATGTCAGTGTCTTCAATAAAATGGCGCCTGAGATTGCGGTACACGCACATGCGACTCTGGCGCCATTTTAGGCCTGCGCCACACATCCGTGCCTCCGGCACGTGTTTGTCATTTTTTACACGTACCGGCGGCACGGAGACATGTACAGCAATGCTACCCTATGGTAGCAGGCACACACACGTAAAACCACACGGAACGTGTGTCCGTGTGCGTTTGTACGTGTGTGCGATTTTCAAAGCGCTGACATGTCAGTGTTTTCTCCGGCAGCACGGGTGTTACACGGCCCGCACCCGTACCACACGGGTGTAGTGTGGATGCGGTCCCGTGTGACACGCGCCGGAGTAAACACACATGTCAGGGAAAAAAATAAAAAACATTAACTCACCTTCTCCAGCCCTCCTGTCTCTGCCGCTGCTGCCTCTTGCTGCCGACCGCCGCTCATTATTCTCATTGAATATTCACTTCACTGCCTGGCAGCAGCAGCAGCGGGGAGACGGGAGGGCTGGAGACCGAGGATCAGCACCACGGACAGCAGCGCGGACATCAGGAAGGACCAGGTGAGTATAATAATTACTGATTCTACGTGTGCTATCGCGGATAGCACACGTAGAACACACGTGTCACGCACGTACCAGAGACACGTACTTACCTGCACGCAACACGCAGGGAAAATACGTGTCTCTCGGCACGTGCGTGAAATTCACGTGAGTGTGGCAGAGGCCTTAGGCTGCTTTCACACCTCCGGTTTTAACTGTGTGGCACAATCCGGCACTTTGCAGGAAAAACGCAACCGGTTTGCGTTTTTCCTGCATAGACTTTAATTATTGCTGCATTGTACCGCATGGGCTTGCGTTCCGTCCTTTTTTTGCCGCATGCGGCAGATTTAGCCGATGCGGCAGCCGGATGGCACGTTGCCTGGCACATTTTTTTGTGCGGCAAAACAAACCGCATCACGCCGCATCCGGTCGATGCGGCGCATTTTTCAATGCATGCCTGTGGACGCCGGATGCGTCGCGATGCGTCAAAAAACGCATCCGGCCGCCGCATGCGGTTTTTGCAACTGCGCATGCTCAGTAGCATGCCGCAAGCGGCAAAAACCGGACGGGCCACATTTAAAAAACTTATGCAAAGGATGCGGCTTTTTCGCCGCATCCGTTGCATAGGTTTTAGAGCCGGACTGGCCGGCTCAGCACCTACCGGATGTGTGAAAGCAGCATTAGCCTCTTACCGACATTGGACTTACTGGGTACGTCATGGCTCATGTTTTTAGAATCACCGCTGGCTGCTGTGGTGAGCCGGCGGTGAGTCCCTCACGTCTACTGATTTCAACAGCAGACATGTGTGCCTCGCAGGCACAGGTGGATCCGCAATCCACCTGCGCCTGTTAACCCCTTAGATTGTGCTGTCAAAATGTAACAGCGATTTAAAGCACAGCAGCAGGTAATGCGCACTTACTCGTCACCATTAGAGAGCCCGTGACATGATCACGGGGAGCTGATGGTTGCCATGGTAGCACAGGGTCATGTGATGACTCC
Organism: Anomaloglossus baeobatrachus; assembly: GCF_048569485.1. NCBI lineage: Eukaryota > Metazoa > Chordata > Amphibia > Anura > Aromobatidae > Anomaloglossus > Anomaloglossus baeobatrachus. The sequence continues at coordinate 800,174,084 of NC_134353.1, read as the reverse complement.
TGTCGCTATTATGACTCCCTTCCTGTTACAGCCGGCAGAACAGCGGCTGTAACAGAAGATGAGCATTTCTCCTGGTCTAAGCTGTGCAGCTGTTATCAACAGAAATGCACAAGCGAACAAACTGCTGATCCTTATAGTCCCCTAGGGGGACTAGTAAAATAATTTTAAAAAAACTAAAAGTTCAAATCAGCCCCATTTATCCTATGAAAATAAAGGGTTAAAAAAATGAAAAATATACACATATTTGGTATTGCCGCATTCATAAATGCCCGAGCTATCAAAATATAAAATGAAATAATTTGATCGGTAACTGGCGTAGCGGCAAGAAAATTCTAAACGCCAAAATTAAGTTTCTTTGTCATCGGAGATATTGTGCAAAATGCAACAACAGGCGATCAAAACGTAGCATCTGCGCAAAAATGGTTCCTTTAAAAATGTCAGCTCAAGATGCAAAAAGTAAGCCATCACTGAGCCATAGATCCCGAAAAATGAGAACGCTACGGGTCTTTATGTGGACAAAGTTCTGAATTTTTTTTAACCCCTTACATAAAAGTAAACCTATACATGTTTGGTGTCTACTAACTCGCACTGACCTGAGGCATCACACCCATACATCAGTTTTACCATATAGTGAAGACTGTGAATAAAATATCCACAAAAGAATCATGCAATCGCACTTTTTTTGCAATGTTTGCGCGCTTGGAATTTTTTGCCGTTTTCCAGTACACTGTATGGTAAAACTAATGGCTTCATTTAAAAGTACAACTAGTCCCACAAGAAACAAGCCCTTATATGACAAGATTGACGGAAAAATTAAAAAAAGTTATGGCCCTCGGAAGACAGGGAGCAAAAAAACAAAAATGGAAAATCGCCCGGGGTGAAGGGGTTAATGAATAGATGATTACCGTGGCAATGCGCATGCGACGTCAACAGCAGCAATGGCGGCGTGGCTTGATATTTAAATGAAGAAAAGGGGGCATGCAATGTAAGACGCAGGAGGACGATTATACACCGAGGACCCGACCCACAAAGGCCAACCCCGATGCACAGGTCAGTCAATGTGCAGGGCATTTCTGCAACTTTCATTACAGATATTTTGGCAACCAAGCATCCGATCTTTCTACAACAGGTATGCCTGGATTCAGCATCCTAGTGCCAGCAAGAAATCATTCCTGGAGCATCTTCTGCTTGAAAAACGGACGTCTTTGACTGCTAACAATAGACACAGTGTGCAGATCCCAATATACTTGGATGGAAGGTCAGGGTCCGATCAGAAATAAGGTCGCCTTGTCATGGCTGATGGGCCACACAAACTGCCTTATTTGTACCCTCATTTTATTCAGTTTACTTTATTATTATTTATTCAGTTTACTCCATTCTTCTTCTCTATATGGCAGTAATGCAGCTGACATTGTATATATACAAACATTTATAGAACATGGGGCGGTCACCTCCACTAATACATTACTAATCATAATGGCTTGTAAACTTGTAATATGACATTTTCTTGGCTGTCGTCCACATACTCACGTTTAATGAGCAATCACACGGGCATTTCAATCGACACTTAGGTAATTGGTTCATCGTGTGTATACATGTGTCCTTACTCTGCAAATCTGTAGAAATGGAGACTATCGAGATGGACTGTATGCAGAATGTTTACATTACATACATTTTTCTGTATATAGTGTATAACTTAACAAATAGTATGTATGTATATGTGAATGTATGGGTTTTATAGATATAAAAGTTATTTTTGTAGCATTAAAGAACCTTGTTCTTATACAAGAAATAAAACAGTTGCATTCATAATATAAAGAAGAGTATCAATTGCATAGGCTCCCTGGGAATATGAATAGGGTGTGCACGCACACCGGACCTCCTCTTAAAGGGCCAGCACGCCATCTCCCGGAAATGCCTTTCAGCCTATTGCTGAGAGACACTAGGTATTTTAAGGCTTCCTTTCATTAGGGGAGGTGCCTGCGCAACGCCTTTAGTTAGTCTACCAGTCTGCTAACTAGTTGTCAGGTCCCATTATTCCTGTCTCTGTCACCTGTACCTGTGCCAGCATTCCCATATCTGTTCCTATTGTGCCCATCATACCTGTCCGTACCTGCCTTCCTGTCTGCCTCAGCCATCCCGAATGTATCTGCCTGCTCCTGTGTCCATACCTGAGTCCGTCTCCTGTCCTGAGGGTCAGCTGCCATAGTCCTGCTCACTGCCCTGGGATTCGTACCTGGCATGTGCCTTGTGGCTGAACAAGTCAATCCCACTATAGGGTAAGTCGGGGTCCCCCTGTGGTGCCACCAGCGGTGAGCGTTACTCATGCAATTGCATCTCAATAAATTATAATATCATCAAAAAGTTAATTTATCTCAGTAATTCAATACAAAAAGGAAAACACATTATATAGAGTCATTACACACAGAATGATATATTTCAAGTGTTTATCTCTATTAATGTTGATGATTATGGCTTACAGCCAATGAAAATCCGAAAGTAATTTTCTCAGAAAATTAGAATATTATATAAGTCCAACTGAACAAATGATTTTAAACTCAGATATGTTGGCCTACTAAAAAGCGTGTACGGTAAATGCCTCAATACTTGGTCAGGGCTCCTTTTGCATGAATTACTGCATCAATATGGTGTGGTATGGAGGCGATCAGACTGTGTTACTACTGAGGTGTTATGGAAGCCCAGGTTGCTTTGATAGAAGCCTTCAGCTCCTCTTCATTATTGGGTCTGTTGTCTCTTATCTTTATATTGATAATTCACCATAGATTCTTTATGGGGTTTACGTCACGCGAGTTTGCTGGCCGAAAAAAGCACAGTGATACTGTGGTTATTAAACCAGGTATTGGTACTTTTGGCAGTGTGGACAGGTGCCAAGTCCTGCTGGAAAATGAAATTTCCATCTCCAAAAAGCTTGTCGGCAGAGGGAAGTATGAAGTGCTCTAAAATTTCCTGGTAGACGGTTGCGCTGACTTTGGTCTTGATAAAACATAGTGGACCTACACCACCAGATGACATGGCTCCCCAAACCATCACTGATTGTGGAAACTTCACACTAGACCTCAAGCAGCTTGGATTGTGGCCTCTCCACTCTTCCTCCAGACTCCGGGACCTTGATTTCCAAATGAAATGCAAAATTTACTTTCATTTGAAAACAACATCTTGGACCACTGAGTAACAGTCCAGTTCTTTTTCTCTGTAGCCTAGGTAAGACGCTTCTGGTATTGTCTATTGGTCATGAGTGGCTTGACACAAGGAATTCGACAGTTGTAGCCCATGTCATGGATACGTTTGTGTGTGGTGGCTCTTGAAGCACTGACTCCAGCAGCAGTCCACTCCTTGTGAATCTCCCCCAAATTTTTGAATGGCCTTTTCTTATGGTGACTGAGCGTGGGGCCCGTGTGAAGTAATAATATCAGGTGGGCAATGGGAATGAGAGCCAACACCGTTGAGGTGGTGCATGCATAGGAGGTGAGTGCAAGTTTTTTTTATTGTAATTGAGACAAACAAAGGGAATGGGAAAGATTTGCCCTCTCCCCCAAATTTTTGAATGACCTTTTCCTATCAATCCTTATCAATCCTATTGTCATGCTTCTGGTCTGACCGCGCCGCCCACCACCAGTCGTTCCAACCCCTGGGGTCCCCGCTCCCCGCCGAGTCCGCTCTCCTGCTACCTCGTCCATATCTTTTCCTCGTCGGTCCTGGCCCTGCGCCACACACTCACTGCAGCCACCTGCGCTCCAGCGTCCTGTCTCTCCTCCTGTGGTCTCAGCTCTGATTTCCGGGTTGCGGTCCTCACACATGCACACTAGAGGGCGCACGCGTGCACTTACCTAGACTTAAAGGGCCAGCACATCTGTCTGGGATATGACTACTAATTAACCTTGGGTATTTAAGGCTACATGCGCACGCTGCTTCTTTTTCGTGTTCACAAACTGCAGCCAAAACTGCAGCCAAAACTGCACCTTGTCAGAGAGAGCCTGGAAATATCACAAAAAATGTAGGTGATTTTTGGTGCGTTTTTGCTGCTTTTTTGGTGCGTTTTTGGCTGCAGTTTTGTCAACAATTGTTTCATGTATTTTTCAGTTCAACAAAGCCCATAAAGCTTGTTGAATTGAAAAAAAAAAAAATTAGAAATAAATAAATAATTAAAAAAAACTGGCGTGCGGTCCCCCCTAATTTTAATGCCAGCCAGATAAAGCCATACGGCTAAAGGCTGGTATTCTCAGGATGGGGAGCCCCACGTTATGGGGAGCCCCCCAGCCTAACAATATCAGTCAGCAGCCGCCCAGAATGGCCGCATCTATTAGATGCGGCTGTTCTGGGACTGTACCTGGCTCTTCCCGATTTGCCCTGGTGCGTTGGCAAATCGGGGTAATAAGGAGTTATTGGCAGCCCATAGCTGTCAATAAGTCCTAGATTAATCATGTCAGGCGTCTCCACGAGACACCTTCCATGATTAATCTGTAAATTACAGTAAATAAACACACACACTCGAAAAATCCTTTATTAGAAATAAAAAACACAAACAAATTCCCTCATTACCAATTTATTAACCCCGACAAAGCCCTCCATGTCCGGTGTAATCCAGGATGATCCAGCGTCGCTTCCAGCTCTGCTGCATGGAGGTGACCGGAGCTGCAGCAGACACCGCCGCTGCTGTCACCTCCACACAGCAACTGAAGACAGCCGCGCGATCAGCTGAGCTGTCACTGAGGTTACCCGCGGTCACCGCTGAATCCAGCGGTGGCCGCAAGTAACCTCAGTGACAGCTCAGCTGATCGCCCTACTGCGTGGAGCTGACAGGAGCGTGGAGGACGGGACTATCAGCGGCGGCGGTGGCAGTGAGAGGGGTCCATCATCTCCCCTGTGCGGGGACAGCGGTACTTCGGGGAACACGTGGAGGACAGGACTATCAGCGGCGGCAGCGAGAGGGGGATGGACATTGGCAGCTGAAAACATTGATTTTTTTCCCTCTCGCTGCCGCCGCCGCTGATGGTCCCGTCCTCCACATCATCTCCCCTGTGCGTGCATGCTGGGGACAGTGGTACTTCGGGGAACACGTGGAGGACGGGACTATCAGCGGCGGCGGCAGCGAGAGGGAAAAATCAATGTTTTCAGCTGCCAATGTCCATCCCCCTCTCGCTGCCGCCGCTGATAGTCCCGTCCTCCACATCATCTCCCCTGTGCGTGCATGCTGGGGACAGCGGTACTTCGGGGAACACGTGGAGGACGGGACTATCAGCAGCGGCGGCAGCGAGAGGGGGATGGACATTGGCAGCTGAAAACATTGATTTTTCCCTCTCGCTGCCGCCGCTGCTGATAGTCCCGTCATCCACATCATCTCCCCTGGGGACAGCGGTACTTCGGGGAACACATGGAGGACGGGACGGGACCACTTGCCTTATAAGAATAAGGCTGCACATCAAACTTAGATAATAGTATAATGCCTCAAGCATATGGAAAAATATTGGAATATACAATGAAAAATGCTACTTGCTAATTTGAACATGTGAATAATGAATTGCATACCTGCCATGAATATTAGGAAAAAGGAGATATTTAGCAATCGCATTGATCAATGTAACTGAGCCCCAAGGCCTCGTCAAGGCATATCTCTATATTGGGGTCCCTAGCTCTGTGACCCTAACTGTGTGTCATCTCATTGCAATTAAAAACTGCTATGGGTGGAGAGGGGTAACTAAGGACTTTCTTATATAGGAGATGGAAAAAACATGGCCAAAAGGGGCGGAGCTGTGTTCACCTTCAGAAAAAAACTACATATAACTGAATAGGATAACTGAAGTGAGCACTAATATATATATATGAGTGCAAGCCAAAAAATACATACCATATAAGAATAAGGCTGCACATCAAACTTAGATAATAGTATAATGCCTCAAGCATATGGAAAAATATTGGAATATACAATGAAAAATGCTACTTGCTAATTTGAACATGTGAATAATGAATTGCATACCTGCCATGAATATTAGGAAAAAGGAGATATTTAGCAATCGCATTGATCAATGTAACTGAGCCCCAAGGCCTCGTCAAGGCATATCTCTATATTGGGGTCCCTAGCTCTGTGACCCTAACTGTGTGTCATCTCATTGCAATTAAAAACTGCTATGGGTGGAGAGGGGTAACTAAGGACTTTCTTATATAGGAGATGGAAAAAACATGGCCGAAAGGGGCGGAGCTGTGTTCACCTTCAGAAAAAAACTACATATAACTGAATAGGATAACTGAAGTGAGCACTAATATATATATATGAGTGCAAGCCAAAAAATACATACCATATAAGAATAAGGCTGCACATCAAACTTAGATAATAGTATAATGCCTCAAGCATATGGAAAAATATTGGAATATACAATGAAAAATGCTACTTGCTAATTTGAACATCTGAATAATGAATTGCATACCTGCCATGAATATTAGGAAAAAGGAGATATTTAGCAATCGCATTGATCAATGTAACTGAGCCCCAAGGCCTCGTCAAGGCATATCTCTATATTGGGGTCCCTAGCTCTGTGACCCTAACTGTGTGTCATCTCATTGCAATTAAAAACTGCTATGGGTGGAGAGGGGTAACTAAGGACTTTCTTATATAGGAGATGGAAAAAACATGGCCGAAAGGGGCGGAGCTGTGTTCACCTTCAGAAAAAAACTACATATAACTGAATAGGATAACTGAAGTGAGCACTAATATATATATATGAGTGCAAGCCAAAAAATACATACCATATAAGAATAAGGCTGCACATCAAACTTAGATAATAGTATAATGCCTCAAGCATATGGAAAAATATTGGAATATACAATGAAAAATGCTACTTGCTAATTTGAACATCTGAATAATGAATTGCATACCTGCCATGAATATTAGGAAAAAGGAGATATTTAGCAATCGCATTGATCAATGTAACTGAGCCCCAAGGCCTCGTCAAGGCATATCTCTATATTGGGGTCCCTAGCTCTGTGACCCTAACTGTGTGTCATCTCATTGCAATTAAAAACTGCTATGGGTGGAGAGGGGTAACTAAGGACTTTCTTATATAGGAGATGGAAAAAACATGGCCGAAAGGGGCGGAGCTGTGTTCACCTTCAGAAAAAAACTACATATAACTGAATAGGATAACTGAAGTGAGCACTAATATATATATATATGAGTGCAAGCCAAAAAATACATACCATATAAGAATAAGGCTGCACATCAAACTTAGATAATAGTATAATGCCTCAAGCATATGGAAAAATATTGGAATATACAATGAAAAATGCTACTTGCTAATTTGAACATGTGAATAATGAATTGCATACCTGCCATGAATATTAGGAAAAAGGAGATATTTAGCAATCACATTGATCAATGTAACTGAGCCCCAAGGCCTCGTCAAGGCATATCTCTATATTGGGGTCCCTAGCTCTGTGACCCTAACTGTGTGTCATCTCATTGCAATTAAAAACTGCTATGGGTGGAGAGGGGTAACTAAGGACTTTCTTATATAGGAGATGGAAAAAACATGGCCGAAAGGCCAAACATCTAAGTTTGATGTGCAGCCTTATTCTTATATAGTATGTATTTTTTGGCTTGCACTCATATATATATATTAGTGCTCACTTCAGTTATCCTATTCAGTTATATGTAGTTTTTTTCTGAATGTGAACACAGCTCCGCCCCTTTCGGCCATGTTTTTTCCATCTCCTATATAAGAAAGTCCTTAGTTACCCCTCTCCACCCATAGCAGTTTTTAATTGCAATGAGATGACACACAGTTAGGGTCACAGAGCTAGGGACCCCAATATAGAGATATGCCTTGACGAGGCCTTGGGGCTCAGTTACATTGATCAATGTGATTGCTAAATATCTCCTTTTTCCTAATATTCATGGCAGGTATGCAATTCATTATTCACATGTTCAAATTAGCAAGTAGCATTTTTCATTGTATATTCCAATATTTTTCCATATGCTTGAGGCATTATACTATTATCTAAGTTTGATAGGGACCACTTGCCTGACCTCACTTCCTGACAAATCACCTGCGTTTTTGGTACCAAAAACGCAGGTAAAAGGCAGGTAAAATGCACCACTTTTGATTAGCATGCATTTTTCCTGCGTTTTTGATGCCCTCATTGATTTCAATGGGTGACAAATGTTGACAAAAACTCAGGAAGAATGAACATGCTGCATTTTTTTTTGTCACAAACTTTTGACAAAAAAAACGCTGACAAATAAACTGCAATGTGCGCATGACAAATCTGACTTCTCATAGACTTTGCTGGGAAGTCAGATGTCAGAAAGTTCTGCTGACAAAACTGCAGCCAAAAAAGCTGCAAAAAAGCAGCAGAAAAAGCAGCGTGCGCATGTAGCCTAAGACTTCCTATTCCCCATGGCCAGTGCTTGTTCAACGCGTCCCTGTAGCTTGTCTCTTGTACCAGTTGTTCAGGTCCTTCTATGCCTGTGCTTGGTGTAACTCTGTCTCTGCTTGCAGATCCTGAGTACCGTTCTGAGCTCACACTCCAGCCTGATCCCATTAACCTGCACGAGTCTTCGGTTCTGGACTTCAGCCTGATCCCGTTAACCTGTACTAGACTCCGCTTCTGGACTTCAGCCTGATCCTGTTAATCTGCACCAGTCTCCGCTTCTGGACTTCAGCCTGATCCCATTAACCTGCACCAGTCTTCGGGTCTGGACTTCTGCCTGATCCCATTAACCTGTACATGGTTCAGATCGGATCCTGTATCCATAAGAGTCTATCCGGTGTCTCTTGCTGATACTGGCTTTCATGCATCTAGGCCCTATACGATTACGCCCGACAGTCCCTGTATACGAGTTCGCTTGAAGTGGCATCACAGTGGAGTCCGGTGCACGGCCCAATGGGTCCACTCCCATTACTATCGTTACACCTATCAATGCTGCTTTTATCCTGGTTGCTTGTGCACCTTTTTCTACCACACTTTTTCCTTCCACTCAACTTTCCATTAATATGCGTGGATATAGCACTATGTGAACAGCCAATGACTGCCTTATGGACATCTTTCAAATCAGCAGTCTTCCCCATGATTGTGTAGCCTACTGAACCAGACGACTAAGGGACCATTTTAAATGCTTAGGAAACCTTTGCAGGTGTTTTGTGTTAATTATTCTAATTTTCTGAAAATTACTTTTGGGTTTTTATTGGCTGTAAGCCATAATCACCAACATTAACAGAAGTAAACACTTGAAAAAGATCCCTATGTGTGTAATGACTCTATATAATATATGCGTTTCCCTTTTTGTATTGAACTACTGAAATAAATAAACTTTTTGATGATATTCTAATATATTGAGATGCACTTCTATATACCGGTATGGAGGACACATTTACCAGGAAGGAGCCCAGGAGGGGGGATATATTTCCCAGGAAGGAGCCCAGGATGGGGGACAAGTATACCAGGTTGGGGGATATATTCATCAGGATGGGGCCCAGGAAGGGGATTTGTATACTAGTAAGGACCCCAGGATGGGAGACCTTTACCAGGAAAGAGCCCATGGTGGGGGACATTTAACAGGAAGGGGGACATTTATACCAGGTTAGTGGACATATTCACCAGGATAGGCGACATATATATATATATATCAGGAAGGTGCCAAGGATGGGGGACATATATACCAGGTTGTTGGACAGTCACCAGGATGGGGGACATATGAACCAAGATGGGGGACATATATACCAGTAAGCAGCTCAGGATGGGGACATTAGTATAGGATAGAGGACATTAGTACATAAAGAAGGGAAAGGGGAGGGCAACACATGTCTTTATAGGATTTAAAATGCTACAAAGACCCATACATATGAACAAAATGTGGGGATGGGGCTGGGGCTGTGGTGGGGGTGGAGGCATCTGTATTTAGTTACACCATTATATTATATATATTAAGTAGGTTCAGAAAAACATCGTAATCGGCTGCCTTATCCAGTCACCAAGTGAACAGTATAATGGAGGTCTGCACTGTATGGTCCTGTATATTGAGCATTGTATAGCTATGTTTTATCACAACAGGCTTTAGGTATGTCGTGTTTTTTCTGGACCATAAGCCTTAGCATATCAATAAAACCCCATTTACCAGGCATATGCCAAAAAAGCCTCCTTTTAGCATCCACTAAGCAAGTACATGTTGGCAAAGCTTTTTGTTTTTCTTTATGGGGAAATTGTCAATGAAAATGCAGTAAAATCTTAATGCACCATTTTATAGAGCAGGGCGAGTGGAGTAGTTTGATGTATAGTTTTGTGGGAAAAGATTCAGTATGAACTGTGTTTTCCTCATTTAAACATCTCTTTCTGGGATTTTGAGTCCAGAGGGCGGTCCTATCAGTGACTGACAGCTTTCTTTTTTGTATATGTGTGCATACAGAGGTGAGCTATCAGTTACTGATAGGACCGCTCGCTAGACCAAAAAATCCCAGGAAGAGCAGAGGGTTAAATTCTGAAAACACAGGTTATACGAATGTTTCCTCACAAAACTCGGATCAAACTACTCCACCCCCTCTGCTTTATAGCATAGTGCATTAAGATTGGACTGCATTTTACTGGTGACAGGTTTCCTTTAAAGGGGATCTGTCGGCAGGTGTTCACCACGCAAGGTATTTAGATGCACATGTAGCTCTTTCATACACAAGTTCCTTTACATGGCCAGTTTAGTCCTACGTTACTGAGAATTCACTGTTTAAGTTGATATGCAAATGAGGCTGAAGGACTATAGTAGATCTCAAGCCTCCGTCACTCCAGCTCTATTCGACACCCAGAGTCACTTCTTCCTGCTCGACTGACAGCCTCTATGCTGCTGCGTGATTTCAGGTAAAAGAGTCGTCAGCCAAGCCTATGGTCTATCTACACCACTTCAGTAGTATATGTAAGAAATAAACACCTGGAAGCACTCCCAGTAAATACCTCTTTTAGAAGGCTCAAATATCATATTTGGACCTTGTATTGTGGTTTTTCTAGAGCTGTATATGGCAGTTTTATTTCATAAGTGCATGAGAGTGTTGGATGATGTCCGTAAAAGGCTCTCTGGCCATATGATATTGACAACCTATCCTCAAAACAGGTTATCAATATCTGATTGGTGGGGGTCTGACCCCCTGCTCCCCAACAATCTGTGACTGATGTGCACATTGTATGGAGCTACACTGCGTTCAATATATAGCAACCACTGCTGAGTACTGCAGCTCAGCTGCTAGTCAATAAAAGCCAAAGCAACTGATATATTGGAGTGCTGAGTAATGGATCTCCAGCAATATTATCAGATCTGCTCTGCCTGATTGATTAACATTGGTCAGACTGCATCTCAAGATTTTCTTACATTGCACTTGCCCGATTGAAACGCTAATGTGAGCGAGGCCTAAATCTGAATTCCTCTTTAAGAGCTTGTATTCTTTCTTTGGACCAGCAGACGCAGGATGATAGGAAACAGCTCGGGAGTTCATCCAGTTATCAAAACCATAAAACCAAAGTTACACCAGAGATATGGTACAGCAGAATCAGCAAGTGTATCTGGCTCCTTTGGACTACAGTATAAAGCTCATGTCTATGTAACTTTGTATTAACATTGAGAGAAATAGCTTCAATATATGGAAATATGGGAGCTTTAAAAGGCTTGTACAGGATTTAAAAAAAATTTGGATGACTTCCAAAAACAGTGTCACACCTGTGGACAGGATGTATATAGTGTCTCTTTTGGGCTCTAGTACCAGAGACAGCCAATATACTCAGATGTCGTTCTGTTTCTGAAAGAAATCAGCCATGTTTTTTTAAAAAGGACTTTAGTTATTTTCTTTATCGTTCCTTTGGGAGACCCAGACCATGGGTGTTTAGCTTCTGCCTCCGGAGGACACACAAAGTACTACACTTAAAAGTGTAGCTCCTCCCTCTGAGCTTATACACCCCCTGGTAGCCAGTCCTAGCCAGTTTATTGCTTTGTGTCAGGAGGCATACATCCACACATGCATTCTCATCTGATTTGTTTGACTTTTGGAAAGAGTTTGAAGAAAAGCGGGTCCATGTTTGGACCCCCGGCATGTCCCTTCTCACCCCACTGTGTCGGCGGTGTTGTTAAGGTTGATTTACAAGGCTGCAGCCTTACATGCCGCGCTCCTTCACCATCCCTTCTGGGCTCTGGCTTGAAGTGGGAGCCAGCACGGTCTCCATGCCTGGCAGGAGTCCGGTCTCCATCCACAGCCCCTTGAGGATTCTGTTGGACCGGAGCACTCATCCCCAGGGACATGGCCCTGCGTCTCAGCAGCTAAGTACCCGAGATGTTTATGTTGGGGATCCCGGTTCTTTATTGTAAGGGGAGAGTATGCTGTATGTGATTGTTTTAACTTTTCCGGTGGGTTCTCTAGCTTTTGCCTGAGAACCGCGCCGATGGTGCCTGCTTGTCGGCCTCGCCGCTTAAATTTAGGCCCTGGCTTCGCCGGAGGCCTAGTTTCATTTTCCTGCCCTCGCATGTCACTCATGCAGAGGGACAGGTTCGGCTCCTCCCGGCGGCCATTCTACACAGGGGAGGGACACTCCCCACTGCTGGAGCGTCCCTCCTTCCCTGCAGGTCTCTATAGCCCTCCAGTTCCTGCTCTTTTATAGGAACGCCCTCTTCTCAGGCAGAGTTCACTCTGCTCTGGGACATCCTGCATTCTGCATCTCTGCTGAGGTGCTGCGACTGGGGGACCGGGCTTCGGGATCTGGAGGGCACACAACACCGCGCTCAGCGGTCTGGTAAGCCACAGCCGGTCTCCGGTTGTGGACCTCTGTTTATTCTCCCTGGGGTTCATTCTCTGCAAAGCCCCCACTCCAGCAGCATGTCTCACACAAGGAGCAAGGCTCCAAAGCCTTATTCTGCATGCACTGCATGTAAGCTCCTGCTGCCTGAGCCGAGCACCTATCCACATTGTGATGTCTGCTCTAACTTGGCGGTGCCACAGCCTGGAGTCTCACTCCCAGTGGTCTCTCAGGCTGCTGCTGCACCTGTGACTGAACCCCCGGCCTGGGTAGAGTCCTTTTCTAGGTCCATATCCCAGTCATTTGCTGAGTCCATGGGGCTTTTGTCCAGGACTTTGATGAATATGCATCAGCCCCCCTCACAGGGTGCCTCTAATACTCTTGACAGTCTCGAGAGCTGACTCTCAAGATGAGGAGGATGCCCTCACTGGGGGCTCGGAGGCTATGTATCCCATCAATTTCTCTGAGGGTGACTCAGAGCTTAGTGATTTGATTGCTTCTATTAATTCTGTGCTGGATCTCAATCCGCCAGTGTCAGAGGAGCAACTCTCTTTGGCAGAAAAACATCAGTTTACCTCGCCTAAGAGAGTGAAGAGTGTGTTCTTTAACCACTCCAGTTTTCAGACCGCTGTGGCCAAACCCAGGGCCTGTCCTGACAAACGCTTTCCAAAGCGTGGTTCTGATGACCGGTTTCCATTTCCACCTGAGGTGGTCAAGGAGTGGTCTCACTCCCCAAAGGTAGACCCTCCGGTGTCTAGGCTATCAGCCTGGACCGTTGTGTCGGTGGCTGACGGCACCTCACTTAAGGATTCCACTGACCGTCAGATTTACCGTCTGGCCAAATCTGTGTATGAAGCTGCGGGGGCCACGTTTTCCCCGACTTTTGCAGCAGTGTGGGCTCTCAAAGCCATCTCTGCTTCTCTAGAGGAGATGCATTCCCTCACCAAGGAATCTATGCCTGAGATGGTTACCTTAACTGCTCAGGCTTCAGCTTTTTCATCTAATGCCATGTCTGCCATGCTAGAGGCTGCTCACCGCACTGCGATGGCTTCAGCTAATTCTCTTGTTATCCGCAGGATTTTGTGGCTTCGAGAGTGGAAGGCAGATGCTTCTTCCAAGAAGTTTCTTGCTGGGCTCCCTTTTGCTGGTTCACGGCTGTTTGGTGAACAGCTGGATGAAATCATTAAAGAAGCTACTGGCGGGAAGAGTACTTCCATGCCACAAACCAAGACCAGGAAACCCGCCCAGGGTAGGAATCAATCGAGGTTTCGTTCCTTTCGTTCCTCCAACTGGTCATCCTCTAAGCCTTCCGCCTCATCCGCTAACTCAGCCAAGGATCAGAAATCCAACTGGCGCCCAAAAGCGCGTCCGCAGAAGACCGCAGGAGGTTCTGCCACTAAGGCAGCTTCCTCATGACTCTCGGCCCGCTCCAGCCACGTCCTTAGTCGGTGGCAGGCTCTCCCACTTTGGCGACGCTTGGTTAAAGCAAGTCTCCGATCAGTGGGTGAGAGACATCATATCTCACGGCTACAGGATAGAATTCTCTTCCAGCCCTCCAAACAGATTTTTTCTCTCAACTCCCCCCTGCTCCAAGGCCGCCGCCTTCTCGCAGGCCGTGGCGTCCTTGCAGGCAAACGGAGTGATTGTCCCAGTTCCCGCTCAGGAACGGTTCAGAGGTTTTTACTCAAATCTCTTCCTAGTTCCGAAAAAGGACGGTACCTTCCGGCCCATCCTGGATCTCAAGCTTCTCAACAAGCATGTCTGGGTGCGGCATTTTCGCATGGAGTCTCTGTGATCAGTCATTGCCTCTATGACCCAAGGGGAGTTCCTGGCGTCCATCGACATCAGAGATGCCTATCTACATGTGCCAATCGCAGTGTCACATCAGCGTTGGTTACGTTTGGCGATAGGAGAGGATCATTTCCAATTCGTGGCTCTCCCCTTCGGGTTTGCCACGGCCCCTCGGGTATTCACCAAGGTCATGGCGGCAGTGATTGCGGTCCTGCACCTCCAGGAGTTAGCAGTGCTTCCTTATCTGGACGACCTTCTGGTCAAGGGTACATCCAGCGCAGACTGTCAGCGGAGTGTTTCGCTCACTCTCGCCACCCTAGCCCAATTCGGGTGGATTGTCAATCTTCCTAAATCCACTCTGACTCCGACCCAGAGTCTCACGTACCTAGGGATGCAGTTCGAGACTTTGCCGGCACTAGAGAAGTTGCCCTTAGACAAACAGCTGTCACTCCGGTTGGCGGTGCGCTCTCTCCTGAGGCCCCGCCGTTATACCCTCAGGCGTCTGATGTAGGTGCTGGGTCAAATGGTGGCCTCCATGGAGGCGGTTCCCTTTGCCCAGTTCCATCTGCGTCCTCTGCAGCTGGACATTCTCCGCTGTTGGGACAAGCGGCCTTCCTCCTTACAGAGGTTAGTGGCTACGGACGCCACGGACCAGGAGCTCTCTTCAGTGGTGGCTTCGACCCCTCTCCCTGTCCCAAGGGCGCTCCTTCCTGACTCCGTCCTGGGTGATTCTCACCACGGATGCCAGCCTATCCGGCTGGGGAGCGGTACATCTCCACCACAGAGCACAGGGCACTTGGACTCCGTCCGAGTCAGCCCTTTCAATCAATGTGCTGGAAACCAGAGCTGTGCTTCTAGCTCTCCTAGCCTTTCACCACCTGTTGGCGGGCAGGCACATTCGAGTCCAGTCAGACAACGCGACAGCGGTTGCCTACATCAATCACCAAGGCGGGACACGCAGCCGCCTGGCAATGTTGGAGGTCCAACGCATTCTTCAATGGGCGGAGGACTCCAAGTCCACCATATCCGCAGTCCACATCCCTGGCGTAGAAAACTGGGAGGCAGATTATCTCAGCCATCAATCCGTGGACGGTGGCGAGTGGTCCCTGCACCCGGCAGTGTTTCAGTCAATCTGCCGCAAGTGGGGCACTTCGGACGTGGACCTAATGGCATCCCGTCACAACAACAAGGTTCCGGTTTACGTGGCTCGCTCCCACGATCCTCAGGCCTTCGCCGCGGACTCTCTGGTTCAAGACTGGTCCCAGTTTCGTCTGTCCTACGTGTTTCCCCCTCTAGCTCTCTTGCCCAGAGTCCTGCGCAAGATCAGAATGGAGGGCCGTCGAGTCATCCTCATTGCACCGGACTGGCCCAGGCGAGCTTGGTATCCGGACCTGCTCCAACTGTCCGTGGAGATGCCGTGGCATCTTCCGGACCGTCCAGACCTGCTCTCGCAAGGTCCGTTTTTCCGCCCGAATTCTGCGGCACTCAAATTGACGGCGTGGCTCTTGAGTCCTGGATTTTGACGGCTTCTGGTATTCCTCCTGAAGTCATCTCCACTATGACTCGGGTCCGTAAGTCTTCCTCCGTCAAGATCTATCACAGGACTTGGAAAATTTTCCTGTCCTGGTGTCGCTCTTCCGACCATTCTCCTTGGCCATTCTTGTTGCCGACCCTTCTGTCTTTTTTACAGTCCGGTCTGCAGCTAGGACTGTCCCTCAACTCTCTCAAGGGACAAGTCTCAGCTCTATCAGTGCTGTTCCAGCGGCGTCTCGCCCGGCTGGCTTAGGTCCGCACCTTCATGCAAGGTGCGTCTCACATCATTCCGCCTTATCGGCGGCCCTTGGATCCCTGGGACCTTAACTTGGTCCTCACGGTATTGCAGAAACCCCCTTTCGAGCCCCTTAGGGAGGTTTCTTTGTATCGTCTTTCTCAAAAGGTGGCCTTTCTAGTTGCCATAACTTCTTTCAGGAGAGTCTCTGATTTGGCTGCGCTCTCCTCGGAGTCACCTTTTTTGGTTTTTCACCAAGACAAGGTAGTTCTCCGTCCGACCCCGGACTTTCTTCCTAAGGTGGTCTCTCCCTTCCACCTTAACCAGGATATTTCCTTGCCTTCCATCTGTCCGGCCCCTGTTCATCGCTTTGAGAAAGCGCTGCATACTCTAGATCTGGTGCGTGCTCTCCGGATCTATGTGTCTCGCACCGCTGCGCTTAGGCGGTGCACCTCTCTTTTTGTGCTAACCACAGGGCGGCGCAAGGGTCTCTCTGCTTCTAAGCCGACCTTGGCCCGTTGGATTAGATCGACCATTTCGGACGCCTACCAGAGTACTCAGGTGCCTCCCTCGCCGGGGATCAAAGCACACTCGACCAGAGCTGTCGGTGCCTCTTGGGCTTTTAGGCACCAGGCTACGGCTCAACAAGTCTGTCAGGCTGCCACTTGGACTAGCCTGCATACCTTTTCGAAGCACTACCAAGTGCATGCTCATGTTTCGGCAGATGCGAGCTTGGGCAGACGCATCCTTCAGGCGGCTGTCGCCCACTTGTGAAGTTAGGCTCCGCCTACTTCTTAGTTTTTTCTGTTTATTCCCACCCAGGGACAGCTTTGGAACGTCCCATGGTCTGGGTCTCCCAAAGGAACGATGAAGAAAAAGAGAATTTTGTTACTTACCGTAAATTCTTTTTCTTATAGTTCCGTATTGGGAGACCCAGCTCCCTCCCTGTTGCCTGTTGGCAATTTTCTTGTTCCGTGTGTTATCACCGGCTGTTGTCGTGGACAGAGTCTCCGGTTGTTCCGGTTCTTACTCGGTTCTACTTGTGGGTGGCTATTCTCCTTCAGCTTTTGCACTAAACTGGCTAGGACTGGCTACCAGGGGGTGTATAAGCTCAGAGGGAGGAGCTACACTTTTAAGTGTAGTACTTTGTGTGTCCTCCGGAGGCAGAAGCTAAACACCCATGGTCTGGGTCTCCCAATACGGAACTATAAGAAAAAGAATTTACGGTAAGTAACAAAATTCTCTTTTTTTCCTATTGCGTTAAGACAAAAGGCTACAGATGGACAGACAGAAAAAACAAGGCTACGCATTTCAAACACTAACTGCCTAGGCTTTGAAAAAGAACGCAGTTAGCGTTCAAAACGCATCACTGGTGTTTCCCTATTTCCCATGTTTACCTCTATGTTTTTTTAATATTTGGAAGAAAATGAAGCATTCTTTGAAGCTGGAACTTCATTTTTTGGAAGACTTGCTAACTACCTAGTTATCGACAATATCTGCTGACCAAAAACAGCCAAGAAAAAGCTTCTTCTCTTCCGCTCTGCGCTCTCGACAGGGTTCCAATTCTGATGTTATTGATTAACATCTGGTTTCCCGTGGTCTAACTATAGGGATCCAGCTTTCCGTCTGTAATGAAATATTCCTAAACGGCACTGTTACTAAATATGTAATGACAAAAAACATGCAAAGCCCATTTACAAGAGGCTTATTCAGGTCAGTATTGTCATCTACGTGACAAGAGCATAATTCTTTTACACCTATATTATTCACAGCTAGAAAGAACATGATAGCCTCTACCAGAAAGGGATCATGGATAAACACCGCTGTGGATTTCACTTCGGCATTTCTTCTGTGAGTTGATGGCAGCCGAAATTCTACATGGACACGTACTGTAGTAAAAGATAGCCTGTGATACGATACCAAAATCTGATGATAATTTTCAGCACCAAATCTGCATCTTTTGACAAAAATAAAAGGCACAAAAATGGTTTTAACGCTGTGTCGATGCAGTTTTCTGCCAGGAGATGCAAATTTGGTGTTGGAATTTATACATCAAATTCCTGCACAAAACCTGCATCTCCCTGCAAAAAACGCATCAATACTGCATCAAAGCTGCTTCGCGTTTAGATGCATTTTTTTGCCAGGAGATACAGATTGGGTGCAGGAATTTGGTGTATAAATTTCAGCACTAAATCTGCATCTCCTGGCAAAATAAACACGGTTTTCTGCCAGGAGATGCATTTCTCATGGAACTGAATGAGTTCACCTGAGGTGAGGTCACTGACTTCAATGAGGTCATCTGAGGTCAGTTTAGCTGTGGGGTACCAAGGGAATCTCCAGTTGTGACTGCAGATAAACTGAGTGACATTACAGCTTCGGCTCAGTCAGTCTGTGCCTGCACGTTGTGACTTCAGTAAGTAGCAGAGTTGGGATAATCGTGGGACCTCGAGTGGATTACATTGGAACTGGGTGTTTGGGGTTAATAAATTGGAGAAAGGAGGTGAGGTTTTTTGTATTTTTATTCAAATAAAGGATTATTTCGGTGTCTGTGTTTATTTCTTTTCACTTACAGTGTTAGTAATGGGGTTTTCATAGATGCCTCCCATTACTAATCTATGGATTAGTGCCAGCTGTGAGCTGTCATTAACCCCTTATATTACCCCAATTGTCACTGCACCAGGGTAATTATGATGTGCAGGGTAAAGTGCCTGGATTTCCGTATTTATTGGATTTGACAATTTTCAGCGGCTGCAGGCTGCTATTTTTAGGCTGAGGTTGCAAGTACCATTGGTCTCCCCTACCTGAGAATACCAGCCCTCAGCTGTTGGCTTTATCATAGCTGGTTATCAAAATTAGGGGTGACCACACACCATTTTTTTTTTTTTTTAAATTATTCATTTAAATAATTTAAAAAAAGCTTTATAGGGTACCTCTTATTTTGATGCACAGCCAAGATATGCACATGACTGGGGGCTGCAGCTGACCAGCTTCCCTCTCCTTGCTGAAGAAAAGCATCCCTATAGCATAAATGCTGCCACCACCATGTTTGACAGTGAAGATGGTGATCTCAGGATAATGTAACAGTTTTCTGCCAAAGATACAATTTTGGATTTAACTGAAAAAGTTCTACAATCATCTCATCTGACCAAAGCACCTTCTTCCATATAATAGCTGTGTCCTCCACATGGCATTTTACAAATTGAAAACAGGGCTTCCTATGTCTTGCTTTCATAAATGGCTTTCTTGCCACTCTTTCATAAAGGTCAGATTTTTGGAGCATATTACTAATATTTGTCCTTTGGACAGATTCTCCCAACTGAGCTGTGGATATTGCCAGCTCCTCCAGAGTCACCATGGGCCTCTTAGCTGCTTCTCTAATTAGTGCCCCCTAGCTTTGGATGTCAGTTTAGGTGGACAGCCATATCTTGGTAGGTTTGCACTTCTGCCATACTCTTGATATTTGGATGCTGGATTGAACAGTGCCTGTGAGGTTGAGCTATTTTTTGAGACAGCCATGGAAAGTGACAGACAAGCAAAGAGACAGACGGGCAAAGAGACAGCCCTGGAAAGAGACAGCCCTGGAAAGAGACAGATGGGCAAAGATACAGATGGGCAAAGAGTCAGACGGGCAAAGAGACAGGCAAAAAGATAGATGGGCAAAGACAAAGACGGGCAAAGAGACAGCCCTGGAAAGAGACAGATGGGCAAAGTGACAGCCCTGGAAAGAGACAGACCTGGAAAGAGACAGCCCTGGAAAAAGACAGCCCTGGAAAGAGACAGACTGGGAAAGAGACAGACCGGGAAAGATACAGATCGGGAAAGAGACAGCCCTGGAAAGAGACAACCTGTCAAAAGACACTGGCAGGAAAAGAGACAGCCCTGGAAAAAGACAGGTGGGCAAAGAGATAGACGGGCAAAGAGACAGATGGGCAAAGAGACAGCCCCGGAAAGAGACAGATGGGCAAAGAACAGACCTCGAAAAAAGACAGACCTGGAAAGAGACAGACAGGGGAAGAGACAGCCCTGGAAAGAGACAGATGGGGAAAGAGACAGACGGGCAAAGAGACAGACGGGAAAAGAGACAGACGGGCAAAGAGACAGACGGAGGCAAAGAGACAGACGTGCAAAGAGACAGCCCTGGAAAGAGAGAGATGGGCAATGAGACAGCCCTGGAAAGACACAGACCTGGAAAGAGACAGACGGGCAAAGAGACAGACCTGGAAAGAGACAGACTGGGAAAGAGGCAGACGGGGAAAGAGAAAGACCTGCAAAGAGACAGACGGGCAAAGAGACAGACCTGGAAAGAGACAGACGGGGAAAGAGACAGCCCTGGAAAGAGACAGACGGGGTAGAGACAAACGGGGAAAGAGACAGCCCTGGAAAGAGACAGCCCTCGAAAGAGAAAGACGGGCAAAGAGACAGACGGGCAAAGAAACAGCCCTGGAAAGAGACAGCCCCGGAAAGAGACAGATGGGCAAAGATAGAGATGGGCAAAGAGACAGACCTGGAAAGAGACAGACGGGCAAAGAGACAGACCTGGAAAGAGACAGACCTGGAAAGACACAGACCTGGAAAGAGACAGACGGCGAAAGAGACACTGAAAAATGCTACTTGCTAATTTGAACATGTGAATAATGAATTGCATACCTGCCATGAATATTAGGAAAAAGGAGATATTTAGCAATCGCATTGATCAATGTAACTGAGCCCCAAGGCCTCGTCAAGGCATATCTCTATATTGGGGTCCCTAGCTCTGTGACCCTAACTGTGTGTCATCTCATTGCAATTAAAAACTGCTATGGGTGGAGAGGGGTAACTAAGGACTTTCTTATATAGGAGATGGAAAAAACATGGCCGAAAGGGGCGGAGCTGTGTTCACATTCAGAAAAAAACTACATATAACTGAATAGGATAACTGAAGTGAGCACTAATATATATATATATATATATGAGTGCAAGCCAAAAATACATACTATATATAAGAATAAGGCTGCACATCAAACTTAGATAATGGTATAATGCCTCAAGCATATGGAAAAATATTGGAATATACAATGAAAAATGCTACTTGCTAATTTGAACATGTGAATAATGAATTGCATACCTGCCATGAATATTAGGAAAAAGGAGATATTTAGCAATCGCATTGATCAATGTAACTGAGCCCCAAGGCCTCGTCAAGGCATATCTCTATATTGGGGTCCCTAGCTCTGTGACCCTAACTGTGTGTCATCTCATTGCAATTAAAAACTGCTATGGGTGGAGAGGGGTAACTAAGGACTTTCTTATATAGGAGATGGAAAAAACATGGCCGAAAGGGGCGGAGCTGTGTTCACATTCAGAAAAAAACTACATATAACTGAATAGGATAACTGAAGTGAGCACTAATATATATATATATATATGAGTGCAAGCCAAAAATACATACTATATATAAGAATAAGGCTGCACATCAAACTTAGATAATGGTATAATGCCTCAAGCATATGGAAAAATATTGGAATATACAATGAAAAATGCTACTTGCTAATTTGAACATGTGAATAATGAATTGCATACCTGCCATGAATATTAGGAAAAAGGAGATATTTAGCAATCGCATTGATCAATGTAACTGAGCCCCAAGGCCTCGTCAAGGCATATCTCTATATTGGGGTCCCTAGCTCTGTGACCCTAACTGTGTGTCATCTCATTGCAATTAAAAACTGCTATGGGTGGAGAGGGGTGACTAAGGACTTTCTTATATAGGAGATGGAAAAAACATGGCCGAAAGGGGCGGAGCTGTGTTCACATTCAGAAAAAAACTACATATAACTGAATAGGATAACTGAAGTGAGCACTAATATATATATATATATATGAGTGCAAGCCAAAAATACATACTATATATAAGAATAAGGCTGCACATCAAACTTAGATAATGGTATAATGCCTCAAGCATATGGAAAAATATTGGAATATACAATGAAAAATGCTACTTGCTAATTTGAACATGTGAATAATGAATTGCATACCTGCCATGAATATTAGGAAAAAGGAGATATTTAGCAATCGCATTGATCAATGTAACTGAGCCCCAAGGCCTCGTCAAGGCATATCTCTATATTGGGGTCCCTAGCTCTGTGACCCTAACTGTGTGTCATCTCATTGCAATTAAAAACTGCTATGGGTGGAGAGGGGTAACTAAGGACTTTCTTATATAGGAGATGGAAAAAACATGGCCGAAAGGGGCGGAGCTGTGTTCACATTCAGAAAAAAACTACATATAACTGAATAGGATAACTGAAGTGAGCACTAATATATATATATATATATGAGTGCAAGCCAAAAATACATACTATATATAAGAATAAGGCTGCACATCAAACTTAGATAATGGTATAATGCCTCAAGCATATGGAAAAATATTGGAATATACAATGAAAAATGCTACTTGCTAATTTGAACATGTGAATAATGAATTGCATACCTGCCATGAATATTAGGAAAAAGGAGATATTTAGCAATCGCATTGATCAATGTAACTGAGCCCCAAGGCCTCGTCAAGGCATATCTCTATATTGGGGTCCCTAGCTCTGTGACCCTAACTGTGTGTCATCTCATTGCAATTAAAAACTGCTATGGGTGGAGAGGGGTAACTAAGGACTTTCTTATATAGGAGATGGAAAAAACATGGCCGAAAGGGGCGGAGCTGTGTTCACATTCAGAAAAAAACTACATATAACTGAATAGGATAACTGAAGTGAGCACTAATATATATATATATATATATATGAGTGCAAGCCAAAAATACATACTATATATAAGAATAAGGCTGCACATCAAACTTAGATAATGGTATAATGCCTCAAGCATACGGAAAAATATTGGAATATACAATGAAAAATGCTACTTGCTAATTTGAACATGTGAATAATGAATTGCATACCTGCCATGAATATTAGGAAAAAGGAGATATTTAGCAATCGCATTGATCAATGTAACTGAGCCCCAAGGCCTCGTCAAGGCATATCTCTATATTGGGGTCCCTAGCTCTGTGACCCTAACTGTGTGTCATCTCATTGCAATTAAAAACTGCTATGGGTGGAGAGGGGTAACTAAGGACTTTCTTATATAGGAGATGGAAAAAACATGGCCGAAAGGGGCGGAGCTGTGTTCACATTCAGAAAAAAACTACATATAACTGAATAGGATAACTGAAGTGAGCACTAATATATATATATATATATGAGTGCAAGCCAAAAATACATACTATATATAAGAATAAGGCTGCACATCAAACTTAGATAATGGTATAATGCCTCAAGCATATGGAAAAATATTGGAATATACAATGAAAAATGCTACTTGCTAATTTGAACATGTGAATAATGAATTGCATACCTGCCATGAATATTAGGAAAAAGGAGATATTTAGCAATCGCATTGATCAATGTAACTGAGCCCCAAGGCCTCGTCAAGGCATATCTCTATATTGGGGTCCCTAGCTCTGTGACCCTAACTGTGTGTCATCTCATTGCAATTAAAAACTGCTATGGGTGGAGAGGGGTAACTAAGGACTTTCTTATATAGGAGATGGAAAAAACATGGCCGAAAGGGGCGGAGCTGTGTTCACATTCAGAAAAAAACTACATATAACTGAATAGGATAACTGAAGTGAGCACTAATATATATATATATATATGAGTGCAAGCCAAAAATACATACTATATATAAGAATAAGGCTGCACATCAAACTTAGATAATGGTATAATGCCTCAAGCATATGGAAAAATATTGGAATATACAATGAAAAATGCTACTTGCTAATTTGAACATGTGAATAATGAATTGCATACCTGCCATGAATATTAGGAAAAAGGAGATATTTAGCAATCGCATTGATCAATGTAACTGAGCCCCAAGGCCTCGTCAAGGCATATCTCTATATTGGGGTCCCTAGCTCTGTGACCCTAACTGTGTGTCATCTCATTGCAATTAAAAACTGCAATGAGATGACACACAGTTAGGGTCACAGAGCTAGGGACCCCAATATAGAGATATGCCTTGACGAGGCCTTGGGGCTCAGTTACATTGATCAATGCGATTGCTAAATATCTCCTTTTTCCTAATATTCATGGCAGGTATGCAATTCATTATTCACATGTTCAAATTAGCAAGTAGCATTTTTCATTGTATATTCCAATATTTTTCCATATGCTTGAGGCATTATACCATTATCTAAGTTTGATGTGCAGCCTTATTCTTATATATAGTATGTATTTTTGGCTTGCACTCATATATATATATATATATTAGTGCTCACTTCAGTTATCCTATTCAGTTATATGTAGTTTTTTTCTGAATGTGAACACAGCTCCGCCCCTTTCGGCCATGTTTTTTCCATCTCCTATATAAGAAAGTCCTTAGTTACCCCTCTCCACCCATAGCAGTTTTTAATTGCAATGAGATGACACACAGTTAGGGTCACAGAGCTAGGGACCCCAATATAGAGATATGCCTTGACGAGGCCTTGGGGCTCAGTTACATTGATCAATGCGATTGCTAAATATCTCCTTTTTCCTAATATTCATGGCAGGTATGCAATTCATTATTCACATGTTCAAATTAGCAAGTAGCATTTTTCATTGTATATTCCAATATTTTTCCATATGCTTGAGGCATTATACCATTATCTAAGTTTGATGTGCAGCCTTATTCTTATATATAGTATGTATTTTTGGCTTGCACTCATATATATATATATATATATTAGTGCTCACTTCAGTTATCCTATTCAGTTATATGTAGTTTTTTTCTGAATGTGAACACAGCTCCGCCCCTTTCGGCCATGTTTTTTCCATCTCCTATATAAGAAAGTCCTTAGTTACCCCTCTCCACCCATAGCAGTTTTTAATTGCAATGAGATGACACACAGTTAGGGTCACAGAGCTAGGGACCCCAATATAGAGATATGCCTTGACGAGGCCTTGGGGCTCAGTTACATTGATCAATGCGATTGCTAAATATCTCCTTTTTCCTAATATTCATGGCAGGTATGCAATTCATTATTCACATGTTCAAATTAGCAAGTAGCATTTTTCATTGTATATTCCAATATTTTTCCATATGCTTGAGGCATTATACCATTATCTAAGTTTGATGTGCAGCCTTATTCTTATATATAGTATGTATTTTTGGCTTGCACTCATATATATATATATATATTAGTGCTCACTTCAGTTATCCTATTCAGTTATATGTAGTTTTTTTCTGAATGTGAACACAGCTCCGCCCCTTTCGGCCATGTTTTTTCCATCTCCTATATAAGAAAGTCCTTAGTTACCCCTCTCCACCCATAGCAGTTTTTAATTGCAATGAGATGACACACAGTTAGGGTCACAGAGCTAGGGACCCCAATATAGAGATATGCCTTGACGAGGCCTTGGGGCTCAGTTACATTGATCAATGCGATTGCTAAATATCTCCTTTTTCCTAATATTCATGGCAGGTATGCAATTCATTATTCACATGTTCAAATTAGCAAGTAGCATTTTTCATTGTATATTCCAATATTTTTCCATATGCTTGAGGCATTATACCATTATCTAAGTTTGATGTGCAGCCTTATTCTTATATATAGTATGTATTTTTGGCTTGCACTCATATATATATATATATATATATATATTAGTGCTCACTTCAGTTATCCTATTCAGTTATATGTCGTTTTTTTCTGAATGTGAACACAGCTCCGCCCCTTTCGGCCATGTTTTTTCCATCTCCTATATAAGAAAGTCCTTAGTTACCCCTCTCCACCCATAGCAGTTTTTAATTGCAATGAGATGACACACAGTTAGGGTCACAGAGCTAGGGACCCCAATATAGAGATATGCCTTGACGAGGCCTTGGGGCTCAGTTACATTGATCAATGCGATTGCTAAATATCTCCTTTTTCCTAATATTCATGGCAGGTATGCAATTCATTATTCACATGTTCAAATTAGCAAGTAGCATTTTTCATTGTATATTCCAATATTTTTCCATATGCTTGAGGCATTATACCATTATCTAAGTTTGATGTGCAGCCTTATTCTTATATATAGTATGTATTTTTGGCTTGCACTCATATATATATATATATATTAGTGCTCACTTCAGTTATCCTATTCAGTTATATGTAGTTTTTTTCTGAATGTGAACACAGCTCCGCCCCTTTCGGCCATGTTTTTTCCATCTCCTATATAAGAAAGTCCTTAGTTACCCCTCTCCACCCATAGCAGTTTTTAATTGCAATGAGATGACACACAGTTAGGGTCACAGAGCTAGGGACCCCAATATAGAGATATGCCTTGACGAGGCCTTGGGGCTCAGTTACATTGATCAATGCGATTGCTAAATATCTCCTTTTTCCTAATATTCATGGCAGGTATGCAATTCATTATTCACATGTTCAAATTAGCAAGTAGCATTTTTCATTGTATATTCCAATATTTTTCCATATGCTTGAGGCATTATACCATTATCTAAGTTTGATGTGCAGCCTTATTCTTATATATAGTATGTATTTTTGGCTTGCACTCATATATATATATATATATTAGTGCTCACTTCAGTTATCCTATTCAGTTATATTTTCGGCGAAAGAGACAGACCAGGAAAGAGAAAGACCAGGAAAGAGACAGACCGGGAAAGAGACAACCTGGAAAGAGACAGCCCTGGAAGAGACAGATGGGCAAAGAGACAGACGGGCAAAGAGAAAGACCAGGAAAGAGAAAGACCAGGAAAGAGACAGACTGGGAAAGAGACAGCCCTGGAAAGAGACAGACAGGCAAAGAGACAGGCGGGCAAAGAGACAGACTGGGAAAGAGAGATGGGGAAAGAGACAGACGGGGAAAGAGACAGATGGGGAAAGAGTCAGATGGGGAAAGAGACAGACCTGGAAAGAGAAAGATGGGCAAAGAGACAGACTGTGAAACAGAGACGGGGAAAGAGACAGCCCTGGAAAAAGACAGCACTTGAAAGAGACAGATGGGCAAAAAGACAGACGGGCAAACAGACAGCCCTGGAAAGAGACAGTCCTGGAAAGAGACAGCCCTGGAAAGAGACAGATGGGCAAAGAGACAGATCTCTAAAGAGACAGCCCTGGAAAGAGACAGACGGGCAAAGAGACAGACCTGGAAAGTTAGAGACCTGAAAAGAGACAGACGGGGAAAGAGACGACCTGGAAAGAGACAGACGGGCAAAGTAACAGACCTGGAAAAAGACAGACCTGGAAAGAGACAGACGGGGAAAGAGACAGCCCTGGAAAGAGACAGCCCTAGAAAGAGAAAGACGGGCAAAGAGACAGATGGGCAAAGAGAAAGACCGGGAAAGAGACAGCCCTGGAAAGCGACAGACGGGCAAAGAGACAGATGGGCAAAGAGACAGACCTGGAAAGAGACAGACGGGCAAAGAGACTGACCTGGAAAAAGACAGACCTGGAAAGAGACAGATGGGGAAAGAGACAGACTGTGAAAGAGAAAGACCAGGAAAGAGATAGACCGGGAAAGAGACAGCCCTGGAAAGAGACAGACGGGCAAAGAGACAGATGGGCAAAGAGACAGACGGGGAAAGAGACAGACGGGGAAAGAGACAGACGGGGAAAGAGACAGACCTGGAAAAAGACAGACAGGGAAAGAGACAGATGGGGAAAGAGACAGACAAAGACAGATGGGGAAAGAGATAGACAGACACACATATATAGACAGACACAGAGATAGAGAGACAGACAGACACAGAGATGGAGACAGATAGACTGATACAAATACAGACAGAGAGATAGAAACAGACAGACAGAGTAATAGACACAGACAGACAAAGAAAGACACAGACAGAGAGACAGACAGACAGCGACACACAGACAGAGACTGGGAGAGAGACAGAGAGACAGTTACTATCCCAGGCACTACAGCTAGTATACTAATAAAAAAGAAGTCTTTGAGTACACCATAGTAAGCATGTGTGCTGTATTGATTTCCCGAGTGCTTGTAAAACAAATCTTATTAAGTTGGAGTTCCAGAGGCATAGAAGAAGTGTATTTTGCTCACAGAATTTGGTGCCGAAAAGTCCCTGGACAGACTGCATTATACCATCTGGGTCTCGAGTGAGAGTCGATCTTTTAGAAACAGTAATGCTAAAAGCTGCAGCATAAGGTAAGAAAATTAATTCTTACGCTTGTCTTATTCTTTCTAATTGGTCTATCTCCAATGAAGGTGAGTTATTTTGCATTAAAAAAAAAAGAAAAGTTACCTATACCTTAGTGAACTGTCAACATTGGAAGCCC
Source organism: Anomaloglossus baeobatrachus (assembly GCF_048569485.1). Classification (NCBI taxonomy): domain Eukaryota; kingdom Metazoa; phylum Chordata; class Amphibia; order Anura; family Aromobatidae; genus Anomaloglossus; species Anomaloglossus baeobatrachus. Next base: position 800,145,444 of record NC_134353.1, on the reverse strand, counting down.
CATGATGTGATCTGCGAACTCAAATAGGCCAACTGGGCTATGTTTTGCACAAATTAGACATTTCTTTATAATTTTGTAGCACTACTGCACACATGACACTCTTTGAATTATGTACTGGGGAATATGCTAGGGCAGCCATCTCTGGGTATTGGCAGTGTGGGAGGCAAATCCTGATGTTCACCTGCCATACCCCTGGCTTTGACCATACAGCTATTGCTTTAGCCCATGCGTCTCATTTGTGTAGGGAAGCCTTGGTCTGGAAGATCTGCATAGTTTGCAATCAATGGTCACTGGGGCAGGTGCAGTAACAGCCTCCTCTGTTAAAAGATGCTTCCCACACTTTTGGTCTCTGAGTCCCCTAGGCCTCTAAGGGAGCTGTGTCCCCTATATCCACTATTCCTGTCAGACGTAGTTTTACTATTCCTTGGCAACCTGGTTGTTCAAGGCATTCCCTACTGCAAAAGAAGTTTGTTTCCCTCTATGACTATGGCTATCCTTCGTAGAAGAGTGAGTCCTGTTCCTCTACCATCTTGCCATAGGTTTGCCAGCAGAGGTCATGAATTTACAACTTTGACAAATGGTTCCAAAGTTATATGTGACTCTTAAAGCATGTCTCAAGTCCGAAAAATACATTAATCTTCTTACCTTTTCCAGATTGCACACTGCAATGAGTGCCTACAAGTCAGCCTCTTGTGCAGAGCAAGAGGCTGATCTAATATACGTCTCTCTTTTCTAAAATCCACTGGTAATCATGTAGTTGGATTTAGAACATTTCAAAGGTTGATAGCATTATGGAAGAATATAAGAAGAAAAAAAGTTCATTTTTGGTAAAACTTTATGCTGAGAGATAGCGATTATGAGCTGGTTGGAGTATTTCAGACACAGCATGAGGAACTTGCAGTATGAGGGGGCTGCCTAACACTATGTCCTCCGTCTTTCTAAAGAGTTCTGAAGCAGCTACCGTAGCTCTCATGCAAAAAGTGGATCCCATGGTAACTGGATCAAGGGGGGCACTGTCTGCCACCATTTTCTTGGGTGAGAATGCCAGATAAATGTCCAGCCTGTTTGTGGCAGTACATGGTATAGGGGTTTTCCCACTTCCATGTTGCTATGGGCCCACAACTGTCTGGGCAAATTCTCGAGCCAAGTAGGTGAAGAATGGGGTTCAGAGCTTGTGCTGCCCAGGGCTTTGCAAATTGTCAGGGACAGGAGACTAGACAGGGTGCAATCTTTTTAAGGGGTAGTCATCTTGGGGCCATTTGGGGAAAATTCTATGTAGGCCCCAACTTTCTGCAATACATCTGTCCATAACAAATTGTTGAATACAGCAGAGAAAACTAAAACCTGGGTCACAAAATGGGAACAGTGCATGTGGGTCCACATGACCCACATTCTACATTGTTGTAGTCTAGTCTCTATATCCTTCTTGTCGGTGGATTTCCTCTATTCCCCTCCCTCTTCCCTTTCTTGGTTCCATGGAGGTTAATTTAATTTTCTTGCTATGTCAACTTCCCACACTAGTTCTTTCACATCAACCCATTTCATATCGCTCCACTCTGGGAGACTGTTACTGCGACCTGGACTGTAGGTCTAAGGCCATTCATAAAACACTGCAGCAATAGACCATGATCCTTATCATCATTATGCTCATGCCCAAAACTGAGTTTGGTCCTGTGCTACTGGAGCACACAATGGGGTCTTGGGAACCCCCCTGGTTCGGTACACCCATGAGACATTCTCTGGTATGTCTGGCTTTCTCCACAGCGACCGCAGATCGATGTTAAGATGCTGGTTTTCTGGCTTTCGGCCTGAGAGTACACACAAAACAAGCTGTCCAGTCCATTGTTGAAGTCAGTCCAAGTATACGATTCCCTGGTGTACTGCAGCAACCATGTTGCTCCTGGAAGGTACGGCATAGCAAGCGGTACCACCGGGGCTGGTGATGGTGCTGCAGCGACAGCAATGGGGGCAGCTTGACAACGTGTCCTTGTTTTCCTCCCTTACTTAAAGGTACGGAGTTTCTGGTAAGTCTCTGGCAGTGGGGCTCTCTTTCGCGCTCTTTCTGGGCTCCACCCACGCTTTCAGGCTCTTTTTGGGTTCTGCCCACGATGGCACGCCCCTTCTTTTCCCGCGCCGGAATGGTTTAATGGTGACTGTCCTTTTACCAAAGCAAATTTAACACAGTTCTGTAAAGTGCACAGTACCCGTTGTTGTGGGCATGGAATCTTGTTTATGACACCAAAATGGAGCACCCCACGTAGTCTTGGGAATACTCGTCATCACTGGTGGCCCTCGCCCAGTTTCGTGACCCCGAGGTGTCCACATAAGGGGGATGGATGATGGGATGAGGATGTTGGGAGTAGTAGTTGTCTTGTGATGCCATCAACGGTGTGCAGCCAGGGATTAGCTGCTGCTGCGGTTGCAGTCCTCTGGGGCAGATGATGTTACAGCTAGGCTAGTTCAGCTTCCTGCAGGTGAAGCTAGGCCCCAGAGAGGATGAAGAGGGTGGTAGTGGCCGTTAGCGCCGGGGCCGGCAATGATGGGCTGACACAGTGGTTGCGGTTCAAGGTCTTTTACTCACAGTTCAGTTGTCAGCCTTGGAGTGCCAGGTTCCACTGTAATGGGCCCCAGCCGATCCCGGGTACCTCATGCCATGGTGTTGTGGAGTGTGAGACCTTCCTTTCTTGTGCTCTGTAGTGTGGATCCCCGTGGCTTGAAGCTACTTAGGGATCCCAGTGTCCTTGAGTTTAGTTCCCATCCCATCCGCATGCAGTACGAATCAATTATGGGGCCGACCGTGGTCTTGACTCTTGACTCTATGTGCTGCTGTGCCCCGGGACCTTTGTGGTGGGCAAAGGGACATGAAATCCCCCTTCCCTGCATATTCTGATGGCGCAACATGGAGTGTACAACACCCTAGGGTTCTGCACCCTGTCTGCGCTGGTTCTGAGGGAAGTATTGAACTCTACCTCCAGCTACCATGTTGCTCCTGTGTCTCACTAGCTCCACTGGTCATCTCCTGCTCCTACCAGTCTGCCTAGTCGTAACTGGAAACTCTGAAGCACTCTCCACAGCGACCGTGTTGTTCTGAGTCTCAGACTATTCTGAGGTAAAAACTGTGTGTTCTCTCACTTCCCGTGTGCTGCCCCCACCTTCCTGATGACTCACTGGTGGCTGGGAAAAACCCGTTGTTATGGTGACCACCTTTAAGGGAGTTCCAGTGGGAAAGCACCTGAGCTGTGTGTGTTATGTAAGTGAAAACCAGTGGTTAACCTCTTCCTTACCCGGGATGAGTATTGCACCTTAAGTCAGATGCAATACCCTGTAGCGAGTGAAGCTTCAGGGGTGGCACACTACAATCTGCAACAGGTCTTGTTTCTTATTCTATTCTGCCTGTGTCCAGTGTTTCATCTCCTGTGTAAACTCCCTTCTCTGGAAATTACCTAGAGCAGGTCATTTCATGTGGCTAGGTATGCCTCCTGGATGCCCTAGAGCTGCATTTCAAATGTTAGGGGAACTTTCCGTGGATTCAGGATCTGGGTAGTGAGGGCGATAAGCTTGCTGCAGGACCAGAACTGGTATGATTCAATCGGGTATACCTGGGGTGGATCTTGTACCTGCAGGTTATTTTCTATCCTTGGAGGTAGATAAAGTACTTGACTTGTGGTCCTCTTGAGGAAAAGAGGCACTGTGGATGATATGCCTGGGCGCGGTGAAACACAGGACACACAATAGTTAGCCCCAGGGGGATTCTGTTGGCCACAATGTCTGCAGATCAATCCCATTGATCCTGCATAATGCAGGGGTGCTGATGGGGGGTGCAGGTTTTACACCAATTATAGAGACTGTAAGTCCCCTGGGTTTTCATACTATCAAAGATCATATACATAGCAACATGAATGATTTCTTTATATTTATGTTCACTCAGTGAGAGATATTTGGCTACTTCTAACCACATCCTAGCCTGTTTGTTCTTATCTTTCAGCCATCATTCCCAATTGCAGATAAACGTCTCCCATCTTGAAAACTTCCAGTATCATTCAACATCATCCACTGCTTCCTTTGTGACGCCCCTTGACTATCAGGTCATCACAGGTTACTGCACAAACTGCCCTTCCGTGCAGTATTCCGCCTCACTCTTGTTCCTGGGTCCCTACTTAAGTGGTGTTGTCTCCATCAGCGAATCAAAACCCTAGAGACACCCTGCACCACACCGACCTGACACACCAGTGGACGGCTTGAGATGAATAGAGTCGCCCACCTGGGGGGTTATGGAGGGGAGGTGAGGTAGTGTAGTCAGTTGAGTTGAGTTGAGTAGAGGAGTTGGTGGAGTGGAGTTGAGCTGAGAGGAGTTCAGAGGACATCGGCATGGGGACTCCCGAAGTAACTGCCTAGGTTGCAGACGGTGGTCTGGGCCTAGAAGAGTTGGACCCCCGGTCGCAGGGGATCGTGGAAAGGTGCTTGGGCTCGTTGAGGAAGATGGCCGGCAGCCTGGCCCTATCACCAGTTTGGGACCGAATGCACGACGAGGTACACGGACCCTAGGTCGGGGAGTAGGTTCAGGCAACCCGACAATTCACCTGAAGAGAACGGAGCCTTCATGATCTGTTCCCACCCGCTCCAGAATCGGGGCATTAGCGCAACTAGGGGAATAGGACTTTCCAACCAAAAAAGGTACAGAAAATCCCAAGCGTGAACCCTGAGAGCAAGCTCCCTCACTTAGCCATAGTGGGGAGCGGGGCCCGGCTAGTTCCAAGCTATCGGGCCATCAAGTTGAAGTCTAAAACTAAGGGGGGCTTTACACATTGTAACATCGCTGCCGAAATATCGTCGGGGTCACGTCGTTAGTGACGAACATCCGGCGCCGGTAGCGACATCGCAACGTGTAAATCCTATTGATCGCAAAAGCGTTGAAAATCAGTGATCTGTGTAGCATCATTCATTTTCATAATGTCGGGTCGACCGCAGGTATGATGTTGTTTGTCGTTCCTGCAGCTCCACACATCGCTGTGTGTAAACCCGCAGGAGCGACAAACATCACCTTACCTGCGTCCTGACGGCAATGCGGAAGGGAGAAGGTGGGCGGGATGTTATGTCCCGCTCATCTCCTCCCCTCTGCTTCTATTGGCCGGCCGATTAGTGACGTCGCGGTGACGTCGCTGTGACGCCGAACGCACCTCCTCCTTGAAGGGGGGATAGTTCGGCAGTCACAGCAACGTCGCCGAGCAGGTATGTGCGTATGAAGCTGCCGTAGCGATAATGTTCGCTACGGCAGCAATCACCACATATCGCATGTGCGACGGGGGCGGGTGCTATCGCGCTGGACATGCTAGCAATTGCTAGCGATGTCGCACGTGTAAAGCCCGCCTAAGTGCCAGGAGGCAGGTTACGGATCACCAGGCAGCACCACTTGGGGACGGGACCCGGACAAGCTCCCTTCAGCGGCAGCGGTACCCGGAGACTTGGTTTACCTGGTTGTTGGTGTCTGCTTATGGACTGAGTGAGTACAAGAGTGACCCCTTCATCCCCACGGCACTTCCCTCCTTTCACCAAGTCCCGGGGCATCCCCTACCCGTGGATGGTCCAACACTTTGCTGCCCTGTTCCATCATCCCCGGGTACTCCCAACAGCAGCGGTGGTACTCCTAATTACCACACACCACGGGTGGCGTCACGAACTATAACTCCCCTGTAAATACTTCCCCCTTTTCATTCGAGTGGCTGCACGACCCCCGGTCCGGAGACCCTCGAGCCACAGTGAACCCGGATCTGAGCAGCTCGGCTGCTTCCACGGGAGCAGTACACCTTCCCTTTTCTAAAACCCACTTTATCAAATGGAGAGACAAGGGTGGTACCTGTGAGGCTGCTTGCCTCCTTACAGCTGCCAGTCCTCTGAGTGCCCACAGTTACCCAAAGAACTGAAATGGACCCATAGAGTCTTAACTGCAAAAGACTCTACTCTTAAGGCCCTGTCACACACAGAGATAAATCTGCGGCAGATTGGTGGTTGCAGTGAAATTGTGGACAATCAGTGCCAGGTTTGTGGCTGTGTACAAATGGAACAATATGTCCATGATTTCACTGCAACCACAGATCTGACAAAGATTTATCTCTGTGTGTGACGGGGCCTTTATTCTCCTAGCATCAATTTGCTTGCAAGAGAAGGATTTCTACTCCCAAAACCACTGTTCTCACAAGAACAGAATTTCTAGGAAGCATTAGGTGAGCACTCCTTTGTACCCGTACAATTCTGATACACAACCAAACCTGAAGACACTACTACCAATAATTATTGCAATTCCACTTGTCAATATAACATGTCTTGGGAGAATAAGCTTCCTACAAAACCTTCATATACCTCTTAATCATATTACATCTAACACAAAAGAGGTGGGCGTATTCAGACCAGAGCATAATGTCAGATTTTAACTACCGTATTTTTTGGATCATAAGACGCACTTTTCCTCCCAAACATTTGAAAGGAAAATGAGGGGTGCACCTTAAAATCCGAATGCACCTTACCAGGAAGTGGTGGAGAGGGGTCTCAGGAGGCAGGGGCAATGCTGGGGGCTGCGGGGGCTGTGCAGGGGCCTGCGGGGCATTGTGTTGGTTCCTGTGGGGTGCTGTCCTGCGGTGCTGTGGCCTGTAGCGCATGCGCAGATGGAGCTCTTGGCTCAAGAACTCGTCTGCGCACGTGCCGTCTCCGGCCCATTAAGCTCCTAGCAGCAGATTTAAGGAAAGTGGCGCCCGTAGGTGGCGCTTGTGCAGATGAGATCTTGGTTTGTCATTGAGCCAATAGCTCAATCTGCGCACGCGCTGACTCCGGGTGCCATTTCTTTGAAGCCCTCACTGCCAACAGTTTCTGGAAGTTACCTTACAGTACCTCACAGCATCTGGGACACCCACCGGCCGCACCACCCGCATCATCAACTTGCTCCACCACTGACCCTGCCTCCTGTGACTCTGTTCCACCACCGCTGCCATGCCCACCCTCGGAAAAGATATCACCGGATTGTAAGACGGACCCCCCCTTTTTTTTTTCTACCTTTTTTCCCCTCTAAATTTGGGGTGCATCTTATAATCCGGTGCATCTTATAAGCCGAAAAATATGGTACAATCAGTCAATAAATTCCCATTCAACATCCTGTAGGGAGTCACTGCTTCAATACTATACTATATGTTTCCAGGTCTGAATATACTGGCTGGTTAAGAACTACAACTCCTATTATGACAATTCATCTCTTAGGCGAGCTTTGCACACTACGACATCGCAGGTGCGATGTCGGTGGGGTCAAATTGAAAATGACGTACTTCCGGCATCGCATGCGACATCGTAGTGTGTAAAGGCTCGATGATACGATTAACGAGCACAAAAGCGTCATAATCGTATCATCGGTACAGCGTCGGCGTAATCCATAATTACGCTGACGTGACGGTCCGATGTTGTTCTTCGCTCCTACGGCAGCACACATCGCTGTGTCTGAAGTCGCAGGAGCGAGGAACATCTACCGGCGTCACCGCGGCTTCCGTAGAATATGCGGAAGGAAGGAGGTGGGCGGGATGTTTACATCCCACTCATCTCCGCCCCTCCGCTCCGATTGGCCGCCTGCCGTGTGACGTCGCAGTGACGCCGCACGACCCGCCCCCTTAACAAGGAGGCGGGTCGCCGGCCAGAGCGACGGTTGCAGGGCAGGTGAGTACATATGAAGCTGGCGTAGCGATAATTTTCGCTACGCCAGCTATCACAATATATCGTACCTGCGACGGGGGCGGGGACTATCGCGTGCGACATCGCAGCATCGGCTTGCGATGTCGCAACGTGCAAAGCCCGCCTTAGTTTCACATGCTATATAATAATAACTATAATATTTATGTATCTCATATGTGAGTGGTGTGTGTGCTGCAGTAGTGATATATGAACGGTGTGTGTGCTGCATGTGTCTGACATGTGTCTGACATGTGAGCGTTGTGTGGTGCATATGTGATATATCAACAACGTGTGTGCTGCATGTGTCTGATATGTGAGTGGTGTGTGTGGTGCATGTGTGATATATGAACGGTGTGTGTGCTGCATGTGCCAATGTATGTAAAGCGCTGTGGAATTAATAGCGCTATATAAGTGAATAAATACTATTATTATTATGTGTCTGATATATGAGCAATGTGTGCTGCATATGCCATTATGTGAGCGGTGTGTATAATATTAGGACACAAAAACAGCTTAAAAGGGTGGTTCACCCATATTTTTATTGTCTAGTGCGATATTATATTGAGAAACAATGCTTCTCTCAAATACCTTATGTTGGCAATAGTGCCTGTGAGAGGCACTATTGCAGACCATTGTTCCCGCTCCAGTGACGTCACCATCAAGTGCCGCACACGTCACATCCGTGCAGTCTGCATTCTTCCAGACTCACTGAGCTGTGGGCGGTGTTTCACCGCTGTCACAGACCATCTGCTCCCTCCTCGCTCCTCCCTCCTCCCTCACAGCAGAATGCTGCAAGCAAGAGACGCGACGCTGTGTGCTGTGAGGGAGCAGGGAGCAGATGGGCTGTGACAGCGGTGAAACACTGCCCACAGCTCAGTGAGTCTGGAAGAATGCAGCCGGCTGCACGGATGTGACGTGTGCGGCACTTGACGGTGACATCACTGGAGCGGGAACAGCGGTCTGCAATAGCGTCTCTCACAGGCACTCTTGCCAACACAAGGTATTTGAGAGAAACATTGTATCTCAATATAATATCGCACTAGACAATAAAAAAATATGGGTGAACCACCACTTTAAGTTTTATCACAGCCTCCTAAAAGTAAACAAATATAACAATGCTGCCCTCAGACTAAAAAATAATGTGCACCCCTGATTTACATCATTCTTTTAGCAATGTATTACATCGATACTTAGTAGTCTGATATATCATACAAAAAATGTATTTAAGCACATAAGCTGATGAATACTTTACGAATGCAAAACATTTAGTTAAAAAGATGAAGGATTCAGGAGACATAATCTGGTAGGAACTAAAGAGCACGAATGCTTCATAGGAAATATTCCAAAACCCATGTCATGTTTTATCACACTATTGGTCATTACTAGATTTCTTACAGGTGACTGTGCAGCAAGTGTACCTGAAAAAATTCAGGAGTTCAACATGCAACATTATTATTGCCCTCATTACTGTAGGAAAGTTTAATTCTTTTTTAAACTAACTGTCATATTAGAGGAAACCTGTCAAGTTCCCTAACAGTCCAAGACTGCAACGCAACTACAGTGTTATATAAGTCACTAACAGTATTCTAATAGTGTTTTAAAGGGAATCTGTCAGCAGGTTTTTGCTTCCTCATCTGAGAGCAGCACAATGTAGTCAAAGAGGACCTGAGTTCAATGATGTATCACTTAGATTAGTGACTGCAGCCATTCTGGCACAGGGAAAGATTTGAGATGTTGTATGTATGTATGTTTGCCCCTGCCCACATCAGGCTTTCATTGTACATTTCAATAGACAGAAGCTGCTAATCACAGAGGGGCGGACTACAACTCATGTGCTGATGAGACCCACTAATGATAAAGATAACAGGCTTAAGCTAACATTGCAGGTAAACAAAAAAATATTGTGAGCTAACAGACACAGGGCTGATGTCTTTGTTTTTACCCTTGCAGCATGCTATCTTGGATTATATTACAGAAATCTGCTCACAGAGTCCCTTTAAGTGGAAAAATAATTTGGATATCTTTTAAATACTAAGTTGTAATGTTATGTTATGTGCATAAGCTAATGAGACAGGACTTGTCCATGAGGTGTCACTCACTCCAGACTAGCCTTTGCCCTCTGTCCTCTAATCACACTTCTCTACCGGTGATTGACAACAACCATGCAATCCTCGTTATGGTAGGATTGGCCGACATGTTGGGCATTTGCTTGATATTTCCAGCAGTCCTGCCAAAACAAGGACTGTTTGGAGATTATAATAGTCGCATTGAGTGAAGCTTCCTGCAGTTCAAGGATTTATTGTGGTATTATTGCTTATAATCTCTTGATGTCTAATATATACGTTCTTCTATACTTCTATGTGACCTGTAATATACTGACATCTAGCTGGTCAGTTATATATAAATTCACTTATATAATGCTTTTTTCTGTGCAGGCAGCCTGTATTCCCTATTTTGTTCTTCTGGACTTTCCTTGACTTGACCCTCTGTGTATTTGATGTACATACATTGAATCATCTTATTGTCATATACTTTAAATTGATTAATAAAATCATGTTTTAATTGCAATAATTTAATATGCCCCCATGTGTATCCAGCCCTCATCCAATACTTTGATTACCACTGTGGTACACCCATCCCTGCATCACTTGTCACATGATCACCCCCATGTGAACCCAGCACTCATCCAAAGCTTTGTTTACTGCTTTGGGACCGCCCATCACTGGTCACATGATCGCGCACTGACACGCATGCGTTCCACCTGGCTGGACCAGGAAGTGAGGCTTACACCATCACTTCCTATAAATGGCGCTCCCCATTATTATTCTCCCCGCCGCCGCTGCCACTGCCACATTGCTGCTGCAAGTCTCCCTGGGCATCTTCTACAGGTATTTGCAACTTGCCTCTCCCATAGGCACAAACCGCTGTTATAGCACACTACTTTAATCTTTTTATCTTCCTTTTATGCGCTCTCCTTCTCTCCACCATCCTTCTAAATCATCTTCTCACCAATACCTTGGTATGTAGCCCTATTCCTATAGTTATAACTGTGCTCCCCCTAGCTTCCAACCTGTATATTTCAGTGAAGCATGTTCATTATTATGCCTGACCAGCATGGTCTTGTAATTCACTTACCCATACTAATCAGAGAAAGGGGCTCTGCCGTCCTCCATGCAGCTATTTTATTGTCATGCTACATGATGTTGTATTATTATTATTTATTATTATAGCGCCATTTATTCCATGGCGCTTTACATGTGAAAGGGCTATACATAATAGGGACAAGTACAATAACCATAAACAATACAAGGCACAGACATGTACAGGAGGATAGAGGTCCCTGCCCTCGAGGGCTCACAGTCTACATGTATGTAACCTGTTCTTGTATATCCCTGTATACCATTGATTTACCTGCCAATTTTCCATTTGATGGTACACCGATTTCTAACTTGTACACTCCTTATATGCTAGATTTCTTGTACTGCAAAGTGTGAAGCACCTGTCCTGTCTCAGCCATGGTTGTCCAATGTGACCTGCACTCTCTTGTACTTCCACATTAAGTACGTGCAGGTTCCCTTTGTATACTTTTGTAAATATTTGTATATTTGTATCACTTGTATATATTTACACTATATTTTTCTAAACCTTTTCAGGCAATAACCTTGAGAAAGGCGCAAGCCAAAACGTTGGTGTAGCATCTGTCAGGGTTTACTTTTTACAGTCTATCAATAAACCTATTTTGCATACCATGAAACTCTACTTCTTCCTTGGAGAGCTGGGGTTTTACTTACATTTATAGTACCCTTTTACCCTTCAGCACCTCCTGATAGCAGTGAGCCAGATCTCATCTATATTATAAGAGGGTGGACTAGTCAGGGGATATACCCTTGGGACTAGTCCCCACGGTCATTAGCATAAAAGATCTTTATAAATACTTTTTCTAAAGATCTTTATCTATGCTAGTGTATACAGGGATGGTTACTCAGGGATCAGCAATATGTACCTGGAACTGCTGGTGGTGCTGGGAGCATATTGCACCTGACAGGTTCCTTTTAATTACATAGCACCAACTTATTTCTTACACCTTGATTTTATTTTATTCAAACAAGTTTATGTTCTCAGATGTACACACATTTTATTTTTTTTATTGACTAGGCAGACATGGACATACATAACAAGTCAAGACACGATACAAAAGCGATGAACCTATCATTAAAAATTTAGGCTATGTGCGCATGCTGCAGATTTACCGCGGATTTGCTGTCGAAAATGTGTCTAACATTGCTGCAGTCATACCCCAGCAAATCCTATGGGTTTTAAAAAATGTTGTGCACACACTGCGTTTTTTTATACCCGCAGATTTTCCACTGCGGAATTAATGAGCATGTCACTTCTTTTCTGCAGGTACCTGCGGTTTTTGCCATAGATAATGGTAAAAATTCACAGGGACCAACCTGCGGAAAATCCACCGTAAATCTGCGGTAAATATGCGGCAAACCGCGGTAAAACCGCATGCGGATTTCGCTGCAGGTTTGGTGCGTTTTATTACCGCTGGTGCGACAATTCTTTAAGGGGGTCCGGATTTTCCTTAAGAAAAAGTCACTTTCTAGTGCACACAAGGCCTTACAGTGTTGGTGACCAAACTATATCAAATCTATCATGGGAGATTATGCCAACTTCATGCAGACTGGTCAGATGGAAACTCTTTGTTCAAGTGTTACATAGCTGTAATGTTAACCATAAATTCTAAAAACACAGCTAACAGTTTAGTTAGTAGATTTTTAAAACAAAAATGACTGTCATAAACTGCTTGAAACACCAGGTGGCAGAAGTACTGAGCCAGTAGACTATACGCGGTGGTGTAGAATTTATAGTAATATTAGCATCTGTTCACACATTTTCATACTTCTCAGCAGTCCGTTTTTTGTAGTGTTCCACAATGGAGAATAATGAATGCTTTTTTTCAAAAGTTGTGCAATATTCCAATTTTTATGTAATTTTTCACAGGCAGATTACTAAGTATCAAAGTGACAACCAAGACACAGAAGAACAAGAGGACACCAGCTAAGCCACAATACTCAAACCAGAAAACATAAAAAGATTGCTCACACAGAAATATATAACAAGTACAAAAATGTTAAAGGGTTAATAGGGATGTTTGTATTTTCTTCTTATGGGGCTACGAACATTTGGGCTGGTAGTGGCTAACTACCAACCTGTTCAGCTTGGAGCCGATCTCTGTCAGCTCAGAGTGTCACAGAACGCTCATGTCAGCGATTCTGTGACTTCAGTTCATGTCATGTTGACAGAGCAGATTCTTCTCTTCTACTGTGCTCTGTTGATTGGGCATCTCTGCCGATGTCATACTGATTGATAGCTCCCTAACTACGGGAGACTGAAAGGGGAAGAACTGCTCGGTTGATGTTTTAACGCTTGTGGGTGTGGACCTATTGTATCACGGCTGGGCTTACCCTGGAGAGGTGTAAATAAGGGTCCTTAGACACTTATGGGCAAACCATCATAAGAAGCCCAATGCTAGCTCTTTCCCAACTGAATAGACCCAAACAACAAATAGTGCAGTTTATGCTCAGATGTCACTAGGAAAGTAGCAGGAGCATAACGTGCTACTACCATGGAAAGTAGAGAATCAACGGCACATACCATCCTATTTCCAGAAAAAACAGATTCTTTTATTGGTTCCAAAGGTGCACATAAAAGGCAAGAGGAGAGCTGGATGCGGGTCTCCTTAGGACAACGGCCATTTCGTGCTGAACAGCACTTCTATGGGTCCACTACGGCGGGTCCACTATGGCTGGAACCAATAAAAGAATCTGTGTTTTCTGGAAATCGGATGGTATGTGTCGCTGATTCTCTACTTTCCGTGGTAACATAATGAGACTTTGACTCGTATTTCAATGTGCACCCACGACCAGCGCTATATTGGGAAAACAACCTGACCTGACCCCCTCCTTTTTGGCATTAATGTGGGACGCAGTGTGGTGGTGCGAGACCTTTTCTTCTGTTTGTGCTTGAATAACGTGCCACTACCAGGCCCATGTAGGAAGGGAAACCACTGATACTAGTGCCAATTTCAGTTAAATGTGCATCGTCAGATCCATATTCAGCTGAAATGTATTGCGGAACAGAAACCCGCTGATTCCCTGCACTGCAATACATGCAGCCAGTAAATGAAGGTCAGGCATGTGATGCTGGCTTGTCCATAATGGGCAGCACACGACAAAAACGTCATGTGCTACCCATGTTGGGCACATAAAAATCTGCTGTTGACCTCTGTGCCATCTACAGAAGAGGGAGCCACACGTTGTTAGAGTGGAGGAAGGTAAGACATTTTTTTTTTTTTTTTTTTAAATGTTTGGAGAAGAACGGAGAACATTATTACTGGGGCCCAGGATGGGGGACAGTATGCCAGGAAAGGGCAGAGTATATGAGACAATATGCAGGAAAGGGGTCAGAACAGTGGAAAGAATTACTATCAGGGGCCCAGGTTGGGGGATGTTATATCAGGAAGCCACCCAAGTTGGAAGACATTATTAAATAAAGGGACCAGGCAGGGGCATACATATAAATCATGCGGCCCCATAGCAAAATTTCTAATTGACCCCTTCCAAAAAAAAAATAAAAAGAAATAGATTAATATTCGATTGGGTCACATAAGAGCATATTTCACAACTTTGCAGCCCTTACAAAGTAATGTTTCTCCTATTGAAGGTCCGAGATTCCCCTTGCATTGCAGCCATAAAGAATTATGTCAAAAAAAGTGCCCTACAAACACTGTATGATACCCCACAGTGAATTACTCCATAGTACACTCCACACGCACAGTATGATGACCCTACTGTACCCCCCTTCAACTGTCCCAACAATGAATTGTGACCTCAACACAGTAAAATTGCCAACTGTGATTGCACACAACCCTCTATGCGGTATAATGTGCTTACATACAGTATAATGGCCTCTACTGTCCCTCCAAATAGTATAATGGCCCCACACTACCCTCTGCACAGTATGATGGACCCTACACAAACCTTAACGCTGTAAATATCCTTGCATAAATAAAATAAATAAATCTTTATTTTTATATAGCGCTAACATATTCCACAGCGCTTTACATACATCAGGAACACTGTCCCCATTGGGGCTCACAATCTAAATTCCCTATCTGCATGTCTTTTGAGTGTGGGAGGAAACCGGAGAACCCGCAGGAAACCCACGCAAACACGGAGAGAACATACAAACTCCTTGCAGATGTTGGCCTTGGTGGGATTCAAACCCAGGACCCCAGCACTGCAAGGCTGTAGTGCTAACCACTGAGCCACCATGTATAATGGCTATCAGATAACTCTAGATAAACTATAAAAGCTTCATCATAGCTCTCCAAATATTATAATGGCCCCACAAAACCTTCCATATAGTATAATGGGCCCCACATGGTCCTCTATATAGTATAATGCCCCCATAGTCCTCCATAAAGTATAATGGGCCTCACATAGTCATCCATTTTGTTTACTTCACCCCATAGTCCTCCATGTATTATAATGCACCTCATAGTCCTCTATATATTATAATACATCCCCCATAGTCCTCCATATAGTATAATGCAACCTATAGTCCTTCATATATTATAACACACTCCCCATAGTTTTCCATATATTATAATGCATTTCCCATAGTCCTTCATATATTAAAATGCACCATCCATAGTCTTCCATATCATATAATGCACCCCATAGTCCTCCAGATATTATTAAAAACTCCCCATATTCCTCCATATATTATAATTCACTCACCATAGTCCTCTATGTATTATTATGCACACCCCATAGTCCTCCATATAAAATAATGAACCCCCATATTGCTACATACATGTATAATATAATGCAGCCCCATATTCCTCCATATAGTATAATGCACCCCTTATTCCTCAATCTACTATAATGCACCCCTATATTGCTCTATACAATATAATGCAGCCCCATATTCCTCCATATAGTATTATGTAGCCTCTATATTCCTCCAATAATATAATGCACCCCCATATTGCTCCATATAATATAATGCAGCCCCATATTTCTCTATATAGTATTATGTAGTCCTCATATTCCTCCATATAGTATTATGCAGCCCCCATATTACTCCATATAGTAGAATGGAACACCAATATTTCTCCATGTAGTATTATGCAGACCCCATATTCCTTCATATAGTAGATTACAGCCCATATATTCCTCCATATAGTAGTATGCAGCCCCATATAGTATTTTGCAGCACCCATATTCCTCCATATAGTATAATGCAGACACCATATAGTATTAAGCAGGACTGTTAAACTTATTGACCTTCCGCACTGCTGTAACACTACTTCCGGATCCAATCATCAGCTCACATATATATTCACTGCTTCCCCCACCCACCGTCAGCCCTGTCATCTGTGATTGGTTGCAGACAAACTGCGCACCAAACCTACTTGACAGCGTCTGTGATTGGTTGGAATTACACACATCTGCGTCCTCATAAATAAATAAAAAAAATGGCTTAGGGTCCTCATATATTGTGATACTCAGTGCAGATAAAGCAGATGGCTATAGGCTGCAGCCCACAGCTGTGTGATTATTTTAGCTGTGTATCAAAATAAGAGAGACTCTATGTGGCTTGTTTTTTAATTAATTATTTATTTAAATAAATAATTTTAAAACACAGCATACGGTCCTCCCCATATTTTGATACCCAGCCATGATAAAGCTGACATCTGGGTCTGGTATTCTCTGACTGGGAGGCTCATGGATATTTGCCCCCCCCCCCAGCCTAAAATTATCAGCACGCAGCTGCCCAGAATTGTTGCATCCATTGAATGCGACAATTCTGGCGTTTTACCCAACTCGTCTCAGTTGCCCTGGTGCGGCAGCAATAGGGGTAATATAAGGGGTAATGACAGCTCACAGCTGCCACTACACCCTAGATTAGTAACGTGTAGAGGTCTATGAGACCCCCATTACTAATCTTGAAAGTGAAAAGAAACAATCACTGAAATAATCCATTATTTGAAATAAAATACAAACAAAAAACCCTATTTCTCCAATTTATTAACCCCCCCCAAACACCTAGTTCTGATGTAATCCACACAAGGTCCCATGATGATCCTGGCTTTACTAAATACTGAAACCACAGCGTGCAGGCACTTTATAAAACATTACCGTGCACTGCAGCTTCAGGCAGGCACTGACTAAGCCGCAGCTGGGAGCTGTGACATCAATGAGTTTACCTGCGGTCCTAGTTGGAGGTACCCATGGTACCCCACCTGTGACCACAGGTAAACTCACCTCAGGTGAACTCATTGAAATTAGGTAAACTTAGTCACGTCATATTGGGCTGTCATGTTCTCTAATTTGCCTGGGCATGCAACTTCAGTATGTAGCAAAGTCAGGATCGTCATGTAAAACCTCAGACCTGGGTTTTTGGGGATTAATAAATTAAAGAAACAGGGTGGTGTTTTTTGCATTTTATTTACTTTATTTTTAGGTGTTTGTTTCTTTTCACTTACAGGATTAGTAATGGGAGGTCTCATAGACTCCTTACCCATTACTAATGTAGGGCTTAGTGCCAACTGTGAGCTGTCATTAACCCCTTATATTACCCAGATTGCCACCACACCAGGGCAATTGAGATGAGCTGGAATTGTCACATCTAATTGTGTGGGGTGGGTGCAGGCTGATATTTTTGGCTTGGGGGACCAATAACCATAGGCCTCCCCTGCCGGAGAATACCAGCCCACAGGTGCTGGCTTTATCATGGCTAAGCATCAAAATTGGGGGGACCACACTTAGTTTTTAAATTATTTATTTAAATAATTTTCAAAAACCTCATGGGGTCCCACTTATTTTGTTACAGATAAGCACACGGCTGGGGGCTACAGCCTGTAGCCGTCTGCTTTATCTGCACTGGGTATCACAATATATAGGGACCTTATGCCATTGGTTTAATTTATTTACTTTTACACCACCATGGAGACACAGACAGCGTGTGTGATTACAACCAATTACAGACTTTGGGGGAAGCAGTGAACATGTATGAGAGTTAATAAACGGATCCAGACTCAATGTGGCAGCCGGTCAGGAGACTCAGTAAGTATAACTGTCCTGCTTTGCAGCCCTACTAGCCCTTTCTGCCACCATATTACTGCACAATATTTGGGTTCCCATGGACTTATATGGGGTTTGGCGTCCGGGCAGTTGTTTGGCTTCAAGTTTGGTCTTGAACCAGATTTTTTTTTAAAGTCCAGCCGGACCCGCTGAACCCAATCATCTACGAGTTCGCCCATTTCCAGTAATGAATGGTAATTATTTGCAGTACTTTTTACTAGTTGACTAAAAACTGGTTGTAGTCTTCGGTTTTAAGGAAGTACAGGTAATTCTGCAAGTTTGTGTTCCTGAATATAACCTTTTCATGAGGTTTTTTAGTTTTTTACTCTTTTCTTCTTCCAGGAGCAATAACTTTTTTATTTTTCTGTCCACTTACCTGTGTGAGGGTTAGGTATTTGTGAAACAAGTTGTAATTTTGAAAAAAAAAAAACATGCAATTTATCATGCAATGTACTGGAAAGTGAGGAAAAAAATTCCAAGTATGTTGAAATTGCAAAAATGTACAATATAGTATACTTTATGGTAAAACTAAGCTAGCAATATGACTCTCTAGGTCAGAGGTCAGTACGATTACATAGACACCAAATATGTATAGTTTTATTTTTTTCATGTATTGACAAAAATTTGGAACTTTGGAATTTTTGGAAATTTTGCTTCTGTCACCATTTGTGAAACCCATAACAATTTTAGTTTTCAGGATTTGGGGCTGTGTGAGGGCTATTTTTTGCTCCCTGAGTTTATATTTTAACAATTTTTTGGTAGATACAATATTTTGATTGCCTCAAAAGGGCGCTTTACACGCTACAATATATCTTACGATGTGTCGGCGGGGTCACGTCGTAAGTGACGCACATCCGGCATTGTAAGTTACATTGTAGCATGTAACAGCTACAGTTAGGTCCAGAAATATTTGGACAGTGACACAAGTTTTGTTATTTTAGCTGTTTACAAAAACATGTTCAGAAATACAATTATATATATAATATGGTCTGAAAGTGCACACTCCCAGCTGCAATATGAGAGTTTTCACATCCAAATCGGAGAAAGGGTTTAGGAATCATAGCTCTGTAATGCATAGCCTCCTCTTTTTCAAGGGACCAAAAGTAATTGGACAAGGGACTCTAAGGGCTGCAATTAACTCTGAAGGTGTCTCCCTCGTTAACCTGTAATCAATGAAGTAGTTAAAAGGTCTGGGGTTGATTACAGGTGTGTGGTTTTGCATTTGGAAGCTGTTGCTGTGACCAGACAACATCCAGTCTAAGGAACTCTCAATTGAGGTGAAGCAGAACATCCTGAGGCTGAAAAAAAAAGAAAAAATCCATCAGAGAGATAGCAGACATGCTTGGAGTAGCAAAATCAACAGTTGGGTACATTCTGAGAAAAAAGGAATTGACTGGTGAGCTTGGGAACTCAAAAAGGCCTGGGCGTCCACGGATGACAACAGTGCTGGATGATCGCCGCATACTTTCTTTGGTGAAGAAGAACCCGTTCACAACATCAACTGAAGTCCAGAACACTCTCAGTGAAGTAGGTGTATCTGTCTCTAAGTCAACAGTAAAGAGAAGACGCCATGAAAGTAAATACAAAGGGTTCACATCTAGATGCAAACCATTCATCAATTCCAAAAATAGACAGGCCAGAGTTAAATTTGCTGAAAAACACCTCATGAAGCCAGCTCAGTTCTGGAAAAGTATTCTATGGACAGATGAGACCAAGATCAACCTGTACCAGAATGATGGGAAGAAAAAAGTTTGGAGAAGAAAGGGAACGGCATATGATCCAAGGCACACCACATCCTCTGTAAAACATGGTGGAGGCAACGTGATGGCATGGGCATGCATGGCTTTCAATGGCACTGGGTCACTTGTGTTTATTGATGACATAACAGCAGACAAGAGTAGCCGGATGAATTCTGAAGTGTACCGGGATATACTTTCAGCCCAGATTCAGCCAAATGCCGCAAAGTTGATCGGACGGCGCTTCATAGTACAGATGGACAATGACCCCAAGCATACAGCCAAAGCTACCCAGGAGTTCATGAGTTCAAAAAAGTGGAACATTCTGCAATGGCCAAGTCAATCACCAGATCTTAACCCAATTGAGCATGCATTTCACTTGCTCAAATCCAGACTTAAGATGGAAAGACCCACAAACAAGCAAGACCTGAAGGCTGCGGCTGTAAAGGCCTGGCAAAGCATTAAGAAGGAGGAAACCCAGCGTTTGGTGATGTCCATGGGTTCCAGACTTAAGGCAGTGATTGCCTCCAAAGGATTCGCAACAAAATATTGAAAATAAAAATTTTTTTTTTGGGTTTGGTTTATTTGTCCAATTACTTTTGACCTCCTAAAATGTGGAGTGTTTGTAAAGAAATGTGTACAATTCCTACAATTTCTATCAGATATTTTTGTTCAAACCTTCAAATTAAACGTTACAATCTGCACTTGAATTCTGTTGTAGAGGTTTCATTTCAAATCCAATGTGGTGGCATGCAGAGCCCAACTCGCGAAAATTGTGTCACTGTCCAAATATTTCTGGACCTAACTTTACGTGCGATTGAACGGTAAAACATTCATCGCATGCATGTTGTTCAATTCCTAAAAATTGAACGTCAGGTTGTTCATCGTACCCGGGGTAGCACACATCGCAGTGTGTGACACCCCGGGAATGATGAACAGATCTTACCTGCGTCCCACGGCTCCAGGCCGTCCATGCGGAAGGAAGGAGGTGGGCGGGATGTTTACGTCCCACTCATCTCCACCCCTCTGCTTCTATTGGCCGGCTGCTGCGTGACGTCGATGTGACGCTGAACGTCCTTCCTACTCCAGGAAGAGGATGTTCGCCGCCCACATCGAGGTCGTATAGACGGGTAAGTACGTGTGACGGGGGGTTACTCGTTTATGCGACACGTTTAACAAATTGAACGTGTCGCACATACGATGGGGGCGGGTACGATCGCATACGATATCATATGCTGGATCGCATGGTGTAAAGCAGGCTTTACTGTATTATATTGCAATGTTACCGTGGCTAAAAAAAAGTAATTCTGGCATTTCAATTATTTTTTTCTTCTTACTTTGTTTTCCAATCTCCTTCATTGATTTTATATTTTGATAGATCAGACTTTAATCTGAAATATGTATATTTTTTAAAATTGTTTTCTTTTTAATGGGGAAGAAGGGAGGTGATTTTTTTCATTTTTTTCAATACATTATTTTTTTACTTTTTCCTGTATTTAATAGTGCCTTTAGGAAATTTGAAGCTGCGATTGTCTGACCTTTTGTGCTATACATGGCAGTGCATCAGCACTGCTCTGTATTAGAAAAATCACAATCTTATGAAAACCAGCTACTGGCTGGCTTTCACAGAAGTATCATTGTATTGACAGGCACGTGGGCCTTCGGCAGATCTTCTGCTGTCATAGCAATCCATCAACGCTTCGCGATCATTACCTGTTGGTGTTAAAGGTACCCGATGGGTGATTAAATCAGCCATCATCTGCTGGGAAAGATGCAGGCTTGGCATTCGAGCCAACATTAAAGTTAGGGAGACGGCATATGACGCACTAGTACATTATATGTCGGTAAAGGATAATTGAATGTTTTTGTGCTTTGCAGACATTTACACATATTTCAATTAATTATGGTAGATATATTTGGTACTTTTCTCCTTTTTGGCTGTAAAAATTACATCTGATAAATATGCATATCCAAATATACTTTGCTATTAAAGGTAATTTAAAAATAAAAGAGTACAGCAGCACTCTGTAAATGCCAAGATATATGTGAACATTGAACATATGAAACTTGAACTGCATTACTGCTATATGAAATGTACTTATAAAGATGAAGGTACTTAGTGCATAAATTGTCAAATTCATGAGAACTTGTCTACCATGGCAAGGCGTCCTTCATTGATGGGACCCTAACCTAAAATCATGCCTCTCCCAGGCTAAAAGCCTACAAATTTATGGGCAGGTAGGATTCAGCATTACTTAAAAAATACTCAATATGAAAAAATACTTTGAAGTGTCACTCACCAGTCTGAATAAAAGTCCTTTATTTTTCAAACTTTAAAATCCATTCAGGAGAGCGTAGAGGGTATCGGACAACAACTGTTTCACTACATAAATGAGCTGTCTCAGGTCCCACCTTTATTCTAAAGTGCTGCACCTTCGGAGTCCAAATTAGCCACAAAAAAAGTTTTGTTAAATTCACCTAATATAAGTGTGTAGGTAGTGCCAATCATTGTTTTCTGTTTATGGGAATTAATAAAAAAAAAAACCCGGAAGAGACACAACATTAGGTTAAGGTCCCGTCATAGAAGGACGCCTTGCCGTGTCATGAATTGGCCAATTTATGCACTAAGTACCTCAATTTTTATAAGTATATTTCATATAAAATTAATGTAATTCAAGTTTCATATGTTCAATGTTCACATATACCTTGGCGTTTAAAGAGTGCTGCTGTAGTCTTTTATTTGTGTACTATGCAGTCATAGCAGCTTGCACCTATTCCCACTTGCTTTATTCTGTTTAGTCGTTTTTTTGTTGTATACTATTGGAGAGCTTTGACTGCCTCCTCTTCTGACTGAGCATTGCTCCCATTAGCCTAAGGCTATGTTCACACTAGAAAAATGATTAGCGAAGGATTAGTGCACCTGCGTTTTCAGTGCATTTTTTTCAGGTTGGTCCCTGCATTTTTTAATGCTTTTACAGCAATAAAGCATGTTGAAAATGAAAAAAAAAAATAAAAATAGATAGCTAGATAGATAGATAGATAGGTAGATAATAGATAGATAGATATTTAGGGGAATACATAGATAGATAGATAGATAGATAGATAGATAGATAATATAGATGGATGGATAGATGGATGGATAGATAGGTAGATAGATAGGTAGATAGATAGGTAGATAAGATAGATAGATCGATAAGATAGATAATAGAGTGATAGATATTCCAGCTTTATTTATGATGTTTGTGTTCCCCCCAACCCCCACACACACTGCAGTTCTCACGGCTGGTAATGTATCCCCATCACAGACCGTAAGAAATGACATGGAGTTACCTCTGCACTCACTCAGGAGCCGCATTCAGCTCTCGCTCACTGAATGAGGCTGCGTGGAGAACTGTCACACGCGGCTGGAGCAGTGCTGGAAGCGCCGCGGGACATCGGTGTGGATTACGTCGGAGCTGTGTTCCTGTGGTTAATAAAGTGGAGAAAGAGGGGGCCTTTTGTCTTTTATTCAAAATAAAGGATTTTTCGGTGTGTGTGAGTGTTTCTTTACTTTCACTGACATATTAGTAATGGCGTGTCATAGACGCTGCCATTACTAATCTTGGACTTAGCGGCA
This sequence comes from Anomaloglossus baeobatrachus, assembly GCF_048569485.1. Classification (NCBI taxonomy): domain Eukaryota; kingdom Metazoa; phylum Chordata; class Amphibia; order Anura; family Aromobatidae; genus Anomaloglossus; species Anomaloglossus baeobatrachus. The sequence continues at coordinate 800,122,228 of NC_134353.1, read as the reverse complement.
GCTATTGGTTGCCGTTAACTCCATATTACCCTGATTGCCACCGCATCACTGCAACAGGAAGACCCGGGGGACACGCCGGGACTGTCGCATAATGGATGAGGCAGCCCGCAGGCAGCTGCGGGCTAATATTCTTGGCGGCAGGAAGGGGGCGGCATTAACCCTCGCCCTCGCCCTCCCAAGCCTGAGAATACCGGGTCGCCGCTGTGTGCTTACCCGGCTGGATGGTAAAAATACGGCGGACCACGCAGGTTTTTTTTTTTTTTAATATGTATGTTTGATTTCTATGTGTGTGTGCATTATATATGTATGTGTCTGTGTGTGAGATCACTACTTTCTGCAAACACTGAAAATTGAGGAACTTCCTCTTCCTCTCCTAGTGACATCACTTCCCTGCAATACACAGGGCAGGGATGTACACTATGTCACAAAAAACGCGAAATAACGCGGGAATAACGCAGGTATAATGCAGGAATAATGCACCTAACTTGCTACCTGCGTTATACCTGCGCTATTTCATGATTACATTACAGTCAATGGAGTGAATAACGCAGTTAGCTGCAGAAAAGAAGTGACATGCTCATTCTTTTTCTTAAGAAAATCTACTGTAAGAATTTTCTTAGGCTATGTGCCCACGTGTGCGTAATCCATGCAGTTACGCTGCAATCTGCACCACAGCGTAACTGCATGCGTCCTGCGTCCCCTGCACAATCTATGAAGATTGTGCATAATCTATGCCACGTGGCGTTTTAGAATGCAGCGGTTTGCATACTGCCAAATCGCTGCGTTCTAAAAAGCAACATGTCACTTCTTTCGTGCGCTTTGCATGCTGCCTCCATTCTGTCTATAGGGAGAGGCAGCATCCAGAGCACACAAATTCTGCAGTCACCAAAGTTTCAGAACGGAACTTTTCAGCTGCGCTCTAAAGCGGACATGCAGTGACGTTTATGCTGCGGTACAGCGCGCACACGTCGGCACATAGCCATAAGAAAAAAAAACGCAGTGTGTGCACAGCTAATTTTTTTTGCCATAGGTTTTGCTGGGGAATGTCTGCAGAAAGGTTACAAGAATTTCTCAAGAAATTTCTGCAGCAAAAACGCACCAAAAATGCTTGTCAAAAACGCAGTGTGTGAACATAGTCTAAGGCTGTTTTTTGATTAATGCTGAATCCTACCTGCCCATAAATTTGGTGCCTGACCAACACCATACCATGCACGCCTGATTTTGGCTTGCAATATATTCCTCCTGTTGGTAGCTGTTCAGACTCAGTTACCTCACCCCTTTCCACAGGCAATGCTAATTAAGCACCATTCTTGGATCTGGTCCGCCTTTATCAATGGTTGCTGTTTGACACTGGGAGGGTCAGTTCTGATATAGTCCTGGTATGTGTAGAGCTTGCTCCACATGCTGGGACCTGGGCTGGCCTCTATCCACAAGTGCCTTTTTTGCAACATGGAAGCGGCTATATACAGGTTACAGGTATGTGTGCTCCATTATGGTTCTGCTTTTAACTTTATCTAGGAGGCCGCATGGCACATGAAATACAGAATGTAGAGTAGGACCCCCCTATTGAGATTTGCCGTGACGTTGGCAGGGGTGGCTCAAAAAATTGATCAATTATTTGCTAAAAATCTCATTTTTTTATTATAGTACAGTTGGAATAAATTTGTGAATTTTCACTTTTTATATGATGCATGCCAATTTCAGATCGTGCTGGTTCCCCTTTTTTTCTCTGCCCATAAATTTGTCAATGACGAATGCCTTGCTGCAGCTGATGGGCTCTCATAAATTGGCCAATATATACTAAATACGTTGATTTTTGTAACTTTATTTCATATACGGTAGCAGTAATGGAGTTCATGCACTCAGTGAGTGCTGCTGTACTCTTTTATTTGTGTATTATAGAGTCATAGCATAGCATAGAAAAATCAAGCCCTAAAAGTTATAGTAAAATGTAGTTTGTAAACAAAAGAATTCTTAGAAATTTGTACTTATTAAACATTTGTTTCTGCAGGTGACTGACCTTGGATTTGTGCAGTGTAATAATGTGTCATTAACTTCTGGGAGTTTGATAAGCAGGCGTACTTGAGGGGGAACAGTTCAGCGTAGTTTCTTCATTTTGAGTATCGTTGCTATAATAACTAACATTCCGAAAAGTTAATTAGGCAAATAAATTTTAACGAATAAGAAATAGACAAGTATAGCTGACTAACTAATGTATTTTGAGGGTATAAAAAGACTTTCTGATGTATTATTTGGCAGAGAACAGCTTTGAACTCTTGTCTCAAATAACACTACTGCCTGCTGCATTTCAATTTGTGCCTCAAGAATTAATGTATCTAGCATCCACCCTTGCTTTATTCTGCTTGGAAGTGAATCATTTTTTTTTTTTTGCATGAAAGATAATTAATGTTTCCTTCAGTTTTGGCATGTATTTAGGTGCATCCATATCCCCATCAACTTGGCCAGCTGAAGAAAAGCATCCTCATAACATAATGTTGCCACCACCATGTTTCACGGTTGGCATGATTGTGAAGATGTAATTTACCCTCTCACTGTATATGCTGTGATACTATGTCATGATATGTATATTTCCCTGGTTGTATTCGTTGTAATTCATGTATTTTCTTGGGGGAGCTACTGGTCTCAATGTGTCTCTCTCATACAATTGTAGTCTTGGCATCTAATGTGATTATGTAAATAGCCTGTCCTCTTCTATCCAGAGTTGTGTATCTAGTCTGTAATTGCATTGGCCAGTGAAGGAATAGTCATTGTTCTGCACAGCAGGGGATCCCTTCATCTACTGTGGCTGGCAGACATAATGGAGCCCTGTGATGGACCAAACCATTGATGATAGGATGTGTGACCCCTACCCCCTGAACAAACATGGTGGGCTGGTCAAGGAGCACAGACAATGCATTTCCCTTTTTGTAACTTCAGAGTGAGCTGAAACTAAAGAGAGGAAGGAGCTCCAGCCTGGGTGGCTGTGGACACGGACGGAGCTAGGCCTGTGTGGCGGCCCGTGGGATTGTGTGGAACTCTTTGGACTACTGTAAGGACGATTGCTTTGTAATCCGGTCCGAGGATTGTCGGGAAGGGCCCCCGAATCTGTTTTACGTGGACTTATCGTGTGCTGTTCCAGTGTTCTTGTGAATAAACCTGTTGGATCGTCCCTCGGCCTCGTCCATCCTTTGCTCTGTTGAACACCCCCGTCACAAACTGGTTGGCAGCGCTGGGATCAGAGCAGAAGGAATGGAGGACAATGGCTCAACATCAGGAACCAGCACTGCAGAGTACAAGACCTGGACTTTGGGGAGCCTGCAATCAAAGGCCCGTGAAGTAGGAGTTCGTTTCAAAGGACTCTCCAAGGAGCAGCTGATTGAGGCGCTAGAAGGAGTCTGCTCGCAAAATGACGTGGAGGAAGGATCCTCACAGCAAACGGAAGAAAGACGGGAGCTGGAGGTAAATACCCAAAAAAGTCAATGGATTGTGTGGTATGAGGAGGAAATGGCACTGCTTGGAGATGAGGCCACCATAGAAGATAAGAGGGAGGCCATTCGCAGAGCTCAAGAGAGGGCAGCATTGCTGGAGAGGAGGCTTGCTGTGGAAGCAGCTAGAGGCTCCAGACAGACTGTAACCCCAGCACCCACCATGAGGGAACTTCGCAGGGTGTCCCGCAAAGACTTTAAGCCGTTTAATGAGGCTGCAGGCGACATTGAGGGCTTCTTCCAGGACTTTGAGCATCAGTGTCGATTAATGGAAGTCCCGGACAGGGAGCGTGTCCGGCATCTGGTTGGGCTCCTAGAGGGGGGAGCTGCTGAAGCCTATAGAGCTATGGACCCTCGGTGGAACTGTGAGTATGCGGATATTAAACAGACTATTCTAGAACATTATGCTGTGACCCCAGACACTTACAGGACTCAGTTCCGTGCTTTAGCCTGTGATGGGGAAGTGCCTTTTAAGATATATGCTCATAGACTCAAACAAATATGTAATTGCTGGCTGGAGGCAGAGGAGGCCTTATCTTGGGGGACCTTCCTGCAGGTCATCCTAAAAGAACAATTCTTTGCCCAGTGCCCCGCTGAGATCCGGGAATGGGTGCGTGAGAGAAAACCAGCGACAGTGGAGGAAGCTGCTGCTCTAGCTGATGAGGTGCTCACTATTGTCACGGCCGGGCGGTCGGGCAGACCCAGGAGGTGGATCCACTGGACCGAACTCTCTGAGATGGTGGTAGGGAGTCCGGCAGCTAAAGCACTGATGGGCAGTAGAACAGTCCGTGCAAGTGCAGGCAGCGGAGGAGTCCCAGGGACCACGGAGTCACAGAAGGTGGTCTTGGTGACGTAGCTCAGGTTCGGAGGCCGAGGTGATATCAGGCGGGGTCCGGAACCTCTGGAGCAAGATGACGGGTCACCGCAGGGATCCGGGATGGTACGGACTGTCAGATGGCAGACGGACAGCGTGCGGGGATCAGGACACGGCAGACTGGATGGCGAAGCAGGCACGGCTCTACAAAGAGAGATAGGTGAGTACGAGCACAGTAACACCAGGAGACCTGACTCCTAGCTCAGGGAACACGAAGATCAGGCCCCGCCCCCTTGGACAATGACCCCTTATATACCCTGTACCTGTGCAACCTCATTTCCTGTTAATGGACGCTGGCCCTTTAAGAAAGGGTCAGTGACCGCGCGCGCGCCCTAATGCGCATGCGCGCCGCCCGGGTGCCAGAAGCCAGGGAAGGAGGCTGCGAGGAGGACGCAGGGGAGCCGGCCAGGTCCAGGGAAGCTGTCGGGCGCCGGGATCGGGGGCCCGGAGCCCTGGGACGGACGGAATCCGGTGACTGGGGAGCGGAGAGCGTGGCAGGTGAGCCGGGGAACGGGGGTGAGGACCCGGGGAGCGTGACAGTACCCCCCCCCCCACGCCCCCCTCCCCGCAACCGGGACATGAAGGCACGGATAAGAGGAGTGCCCACGTTCTCCCTGGGCTCCCAAGACCTATCCTCAGGACCATACCCTTCCCAGTCCACCAGGAAGAACTGTCGACCTCGTACGGTCTTCATGGCCACGATATCCCTTACCGCATAGATGTCATCATCGGCAATAGGAGGAGGGGCCGGACTGGCAGCAGCGGAGAAGGGACCAAGGACAACCGGCTTGAGCAGAGAGACGTGGAAGGAGTTGGGTATCCTCATCGTGGCCGGGAGCTGTAGCTTGTAGGATACCTCATTGATCTTGCTGAGGACCTTAAACGGCCCGATGTAGCGAGGACCCAGCTTGTAGGAAGGTATCTTCAATCGGATGTACTGGGAAGCAAGCCAGACCAGGTCACCAGGAGAGAAACACGGAGGATCCAGACGTCTCTTGTCAGCGTGTTTCTTCATCTGCTGGGAAGCGCGCCCAAGGGACGCTTTGACAGAGTCCCAAATGGTAGCAAAGTCACGAACTGCAGTATCAGCAGCCGGAACATCCGATGAAGGGGATATAGGCAACGGGACGGAGGGTTGAAGTCCGTAAACTACATGGAAGGGAGATTTGGAGGACGACTCACTGATGTGGTGGTTATGTGAGAATTCAGCCCAAGGTAGAAGCGTGGACCAGTCGTCGTGATGGGCGTTGACGTAGTGACGTAAGAAGGAGGTCAAGATTTGATTGACCCTCTCCACTTGGCCATTAGACTGAGGATGGTAAGCAGAAGAAAAGTCCAGAGTCACACCCAGATGTTTGCAGAGCGCCCTCCAGAAGCGGGAGGTAAACTGAGTTCCTCGGTCGGACACGATGTGGGATGGGAAACCATGCAAGCGGAAGATGTGATGTATATAGGCTTCCGCGAGTTCCTGAGCAGAGGGCAGTCCAGCCATAGGGACGAAGTGAGCCATTTTGGAGAACCGGTCCACCACGACCCATATGACTGTGTGTCCAGAGGATAATGGCAAGTCCGTAATAAAATCCATCGCTATGTGTTGCCACGGAATTGTGGGTATCGGCAGAGGCAGAAGACGGCCATAGGGCAGGTGTTTGGGCGTCTTGTTCCTGGCACAAGAGGAGCAGGCAGAGACAAAAGCAGCGACGTCCGTGCGAAGGGATGGCCACCAATAATGGCGTACAATCGCACCCCATGTTCTCTTCTGGCCTGCATGACCGGCTGTTTTCGAGGCATGACCCCAGTGTAACACCTTTTGCCTGTCAGTCTCAGAGACATAGGTCTTTCCGGGCGGTATCTGGGCCAGGGTGACAGGGGCCACCGGAATAATCTTGCTAGGAGGGATGATAGGCTGGATAGTCTCTTCCTCCTGCTCCATGGGCATGAAAGACCTAGACAAGGCATCCGCACGTACATTCTTGTCTGCGGGTCGGAAATGGAGCTGGAAGTCGAACCTGGCAAAGAATAAGGACCACCTGGCTTGCCGTGGGTTCAGTCGCTGAGCGGACCGTAGGTATTCCAGATTCTTGTGGTCCGTGTAGATAATCACGGGGTACACTGCTCCTTCCAGGAGGTAGCGCCATTCCTCCAGAGCCAGTTTGACCGCCAATAGTTCTCGGTCACCGATGGTGTAATTACGTTCAGGTGCAGAGAAGCTCTTGGAGAAGAAACCGCATGTAACCATCTTCCCGGAGGAGGACTTTTGCATGAGCACTGCTCCGGCTCCCGAGGAGGAGGCATCCACCTCCAAGGTGAACTGGCGGTTTAACTCCGGACGGTGGAGTACAGGAGCGGAGGCAAATGCTCGCTTCAGTGAGCAAAACGCGGCGTCGGCCGCAGGTGACCAGTCCTTTGGATTAGCCTCCTTTTTGGTCAAAGCGGAGAGAGGAGCAGTCAGGGCAGAGAAGTGAGGGATGAACTGGCGGTAGTAGTTGGCAAATCCCAGGAACCGTTGGATTGCCTTTAGTCCAGAAGGGGGAGGCCAGTTGAGTATGGAGGACACCTTCTTAGGATCCATTTGCAGTCCAGTACCCGAGATGATGTATCCCAGGAAAGGGAGAGAAGACTGCTCAAAGACACACTTCTCATATTTGGCGTATAGACGATTCTCTCTCAGTCGTTGTAGGACCAGCTGGACGTTCTCTCTGTGGGTCTGGAGGTCCGGAGAGTAGATAAGGATGTCATCCAGATACACTACTACACAGACGTAGAGGAGGTCCCGGAAGATGTCGTTCACCAATTCTTGGAAGACTGCTGGTGCATTACATAGGCCGAAGGGCATCACGCAGTATTCATAGTGCCCATCGCGAGTATTAAACGCGGTCTTCCATTCGTCCCCAGAGCGGATACGAACTAGGTTGTAAGCACCCCGAAGATCCAGTTTGGTGAACACACGGGCTCCTCTGAGCCGGTCGAACAATTCGGGGATGAGCGGCAGAGGGTACTTGTTCTTTACGGTGATCTGATTCAGACCCCGGTAGTCGATGCAGGGGCGTAGGTCACCCTCTTTCTTCTTAACGAAGAAGAAGCCCGCTCCCGCAGGAGAGGAGGATCTCCGGATGAATCCCTTAGCCAGGCTCTCTGTGATGTCGGTAGACATGGCCCTGGTTTCGGCTGGGGACAACGGATATATCCGTCCTCGAGGTGGTGTTGTTCCTGGGAGCAGGTCGATGGCACAATCGTAGGGACGGTGTGGCGGAAGTACCTCAGACTCCTTCTTGTCGAAAACGTCTGCGAAGGACCAATAGGCCGAGGGCAGTTCCGGTAGGTTCTCTGGAACCGGAGGTCGTCGGATGTGTGGTATGGACTTCAGACACTTCTCATGACAAGAAGGACCCCATCGGGTGATTTCGCCAGTACCCCAGCTGACTGAGGGTTCGTGTGTCCGCAACCAGGGAAGTCCCAGCAGGATTTGATGGGACATGTGTGGAAGGACGTAGAGAGAGATGTTCTCGGTGTGCAGGGCACCGATACGTAGTTCGACCGGTCTGGTGACCCAGGAGATGGTATCAGAGAGGGGTCTCCCATCCACAGAGGCTATCACGAGGGGTTTGTCAAGTGGAGTAACAGGCAGCTGGTACTTGTCCACCGTGGCCTGCTGAATGAAATTGCCTGCTGCCCCGGAATCGAGGTATGCCTCAGCCGTGAACCGTGTCTCTCCCGTTGACACTTGCACAGTCCACATAACCGGGTCTGAGAGAGTCCCAGCACCTAGGGTGGCCTCTCCTACCAACCCTAGGCTTTGGAGTTTCCCGGCCTCTCTGGACAGGCGCGTAGCAGGTGTGTGCCCTCTCCGCAGTAAAAGCAGAGGCCCTTGGCGAGCCGCTCTGCTCGACGCTGTTCAGACTGTCGTACTCGGTCAATCTGCATGGGCTCGTGGACGGGAATCCCAGCTGTTGATGACTGAGGTGCGGAGGGCTTCTGGGGAGGTGAGGAATGCCGTACCGGTCGTCTCTCACGAGACAGCTCTTTAGAGCGCTCCTGAAAACGAATGTCCACTCGAGTAGCCAGGGCAATCAGGGCATCTAGGGTGGAGGGCAAGTCACGACCCGCCAACTCATCTTTGATGCGACTCGAGAGTCCCTCCCAGAAGGCGGCTGTCAGGGCCTCATTATTCCACCCGAGTTCAGAAGCCAAAGTGCGGAAACGGATGGCGTATTGGCCCACCGTCAGTGTTCCTTGACGTAGGCGGAGAAGTGATGAAGCAGACGCAGAGGCGCGTCCCGGCTCGTCAAAGGTACTGCGAAAGGCCTGCAGGAACTCTCGAAGGTTCTTGGTCACAGGGTCCTCCTTCTCCCACAAGGGGTTCATCCACGCCAGTGCCTCGCCCTCTAGGTGGGACATTATGAAGGCGACCTTGGCTTGGTCGGAGGCGAATAGATGTGGCAGCTGCGTGAAATGAAGGGAACATTGGTTGATGAAGCCCCTGCAGGTCTTGGGATCTCCAGAATAACGAGGTGGTGAAGCCAACCGGAGTTGGGAAGCACCCGACGAGGCTGCCACTGGTGCGGGAGCCGTGGATTGTCCATTGGAGGACCTGGGTGCCGCAGGCGTCATGGATGCTTGTAACGTGTACAGGCGGGTGTCCACGGAGGTCATAAATTGCAGCATGCGGGTCTGGACTTCACGCTGGCGTTGGAGTTCCTCTTGCAGGGCCAATAGTGCTGCAGCGGGATCCATGGCCTGATCTTACTGTCACGGCCGGGCGGTCGGGCAGACCCAGGAGGTGGATCCACTGGACCGAACTCTCTGAGATGGTGGTAGGGAGTCCGGCAGCTGAAGCACTGATGGGCAGTAGAACAGTCCGTGCAAGTGCAGGCAGCGGAGGAGTCCCAGGGACCACGGAGTCACAGAAGGTGGTCTTGGTGACGTAGCTCAGGTTCGGAGGCCGAGGTGATATCAGGCGGGGTCCGGAACCTCTGGAGCAAGATGACGGGTCACCGCAGGGATCCGGGATGGTACGGACTGTCAGATGGCAGACGGACAGCGTGCGTGGATCAGGACACGGCAGACTGGATGGCGAAGCAGGCACGGCTCTACAAAGAGAGATAGGTGAGTACGAGCACAGTAACACCAGGAGACCTGACTCCTAGCTCAGGGAACACGAAGATCAGGCCCCGCCCCCTTGGACAATGACCCCTTATATACCCTGTACCTGTGCAACCTCATTTCCTGTTAATGGACGCTGGCCCTTTAAGAAAGGGTCAGTGACCGCGCGCGCGCCCTAATGCGCATGCGCGCCGCCCGGGTGCCAGAAGCCAGGGAAGGAGGCTGCGAGGAGGACGCAGGGGAGCCGGCCAGGTCCAGGGAAGCTGTCGGGCGCCGGGATCGGGGGCCCGGAGCCCTGGGACGGACGGAATCCGGTGACTGGGGAGCGGAGAGCGTGGCAGGTGAGCCGGGGAACGGGGGTGAGGACCCGGGGAGCGTGACAACTATCAAGCCTCAGTGGAGGGTTCTGTTGGAGGATGGAGAGACGCCTAACAGCTCCACAACACCGGATGCCCCCAGTTTTTCTGTCCCCAGTGTTCCCCGTTCCTCTAAGCCACCACATGTTGATACCCGTGTTAATGTGCCTCCAGTTGCTTCTACTGCACTTTCTGGAATACGCCGGGGAGAGGAAGTAACAGAGCGCAGGTGTTATGTTTGTAGGCATCCCGGGCATTTGCAGGCCTCATGCCCAGCCAGCCCATGGAGGAATCATCCTCAAACCCCTACAGCACCTTCAGGTGGGAGCCGGCCTCCAAGTTCCCCTACCCCTTACCCAAGAGGATGCCTTGGATGGAGGGAGACCCAGCTCAGATGCTATCAATGTGGACAGCCAGGGCATCGGCAAGTCTCCTGCCCAGCTGTTCAAATGAGGACTGATCCTGCACCCAATCGGATTGTTAATTATTTACAGCCCAGTGCCATGGAGGAAGATGTGGCACCGCTATGTGAGGACTGGCCTAGTGACTCAGCCCCCCATGTTGCACCACCAGGAGTTTACGGGGTGCGACCCGCAGTTATGACGACTTCTGCTCATCGAGGTAAGCACTTGCAGGAGGTTGTGCTGGATGGACAGAGACTTGTTGGATTTTGTGACTCGGGTGCTTTCCTCACACTGGCTGATCCCCGAGTGGTTCGGCCTGAGGCAATCCATAGAGGACCTGGGATTGTCATTGAACTGGCTGGTCGACAATGGAGGACTATTCCCACAGCCACTGTGGATCTGAACTTTGGTTTTGGGGTCAGGCGATGTGTGGTTGGGGTGATGGGTGGTCTGCCTGCAGCTGTTCTCCTGGGCAATGATGTGGGAGATCTACGATGCCAATTCGTGGCTGCATGAAGCCACATGTAAGTAACGCTCTGCCTGTGTGTACTTAACCAGTGACCTGTAGAGGTCCCTAGTACGTACACAAGTTGGGAGGGGGAGGGATTGTGAAGATGTAATTTACCCTCTCACTGTATATGCTGTGATACTATGTCATGATATGTATATTTCCCTGGTTGTATTCGTTGTAATTCATGTATTTTCTTGGGGGAGCTACTGGTCTCAATGTGTCTCTCTCATACAATTGTAGTCTTGGCATCTAATGTGATTATGTAAATAGCCTGTCCTCTTCTATCCAGAGTTGTGTATCTAGTCTGTAATTGCATTGGCCAGTGAAGGAATAGTCATTGTTCTGCACAGCAGGGGATCCCTTCATCTACTGTGGCTGGCAGACATAATGGAGCCCTGTGATGGACCAAACCATTGATGATAGGATGTGTGACCCCTACCCCCTGAACAAACATGGTGGGCTGGTCAAGGAGCACAGACAATGCATTTCCCTTTTTGTAACTTCAGAGTGAGCTGAAACTAAAGAGAGGAAGGAGCTCCAGCCTGGGTGGCTGTGGACACGGACGGAGCTAGGCCTGTGTGGCGGCCCGTGGGATTGTGTGGAACTCTTTGGACTACTGTAAGGACGATTGCTTTGTAATCCGGTCCGAGGATTGTCGGGAAGGGCCCCCGAATCTGTTTTACGTGGACTTATCGTGTGCTGTTCCAGTGTTCTTGTGAATAAACCTGTTGGATCGTCCCTCGGCCTCGTCCATCCTTTGCTCTGTTGAACACCCCCGTCACAATGATGTTTTCAGGGTGATGAGGACTGTTATTTTTCTGGCACACATGGCATTTTGCATTTATCCCAAAAACTTCTACTTTGGTCTCAACAGATCAGAGCACCTTATTCCATATGCTAGCTGTGTCCCCTCATGGCTTTTTTTCTTATGACTTTCTTTTAAAAATGTCTTTCTTCTTCTCCAGATTTGTGGAGTATACAACTAATATTTATCCTGTTTACAGATTCTTCCACCTGAGCTGTGGATCTCTGCAGCTCCTTCAGAGTGGCCATGGGCCTCATGGCTGAAAACCCTGCTTTACTCTTCTTCACAACTTTATCCCTGACCTGTCTGGTGTGTTCCTTGGTTTTCATGATGCTGTTTGATCCCTAATTTTCTCAAAAAAATCTGAGACCTTCAAAGAACAGCTGTAGTTATACTGAAAATAAATGACACACAGGTAGACTCAATTTACTGATTAAGTGGCTTCTGGAGGCAATTGGTTCCTCAGAATTTTATTTAGGTGCATTAAGGGTATAAGACTGCATGGGGAAATTTTCAGAACTATATTTTAAAATGTTTAGAAAACCATGTATCAAGTTTCAAAAAAAAAAAAAAAAGGCATTGCAGTACACCCTGGAAGAGATGTAGAGGAGGGCCTCAGAAAGCATTTTTTCGCTATTTGGAAGGTGTGGAACTCCTAGATTGTTAAAGCATATGCACTATGTGCAAGGGTTGCCAAAAATTAGAAGGAGGCACTGCAATACACCCCGGAAGAGGCATAGAGGAGGTCCGTAGAAAACATTTTTTTCCCAATTATTAAGGAGTGGGACTCCTAGACTGTTAAAAGGTATGGATTATGTGCAAGGGCTGCCAAAAATTAGAAGGAGGCACTCACATAAACCCTGGAAGAGACGTAAAAGAGGGCTCAAGAAAACATATTTTCTACCATTTGCAAGGAGTGGGACTCCTACACGGGTAAATCTGATGCACTAAGTGCAAGGGCTGAAAAACAATTACCCCCATTGGGGGGGGTATATTTAATATATATATATATATATATATATATATATATATATATATATATATATATATATATAATATATTTGTGTGTGTGTGTGTGTGTGTGTAAGAGATTACTTAAGGTAGCCCTCTAAAAATGTTGTATTAGGGCATCATAGAAAACCCTGAAAAATTAGGAGCGAGGGTCACATCATGACCCTGTTTATATGGTGGTGGAGGAGGACACAAAGAAAGAAAACAAAGAATACCCTTGTTTGGGTGGGCAGCGTTGCATGGGAATACACCACAATGAAAGGAATATTACAATTATGTTTGGCTGCTGCCATCCAGTGGGATTGGGAAGTCTGCTCTACTCCACGCTTTGTTTCTTTGGAAAGAGTAAGCATTTTCAGCTGACAGGCGGATGTGGCAATCGGTTATTATGTCCCCTAGGGCAATAAAATCTCACTCTGACAAAATGCTAGCAACAGTGCAGGCCAGTACCTCCAAAAAAAAGAAAACCATGTATAATTTCCTTTACACCGAAATGTACAGCTGGCACAGTGCAGTTGAGCTGATAGAATTCTCCTTGCACTCACCATCCATTCATCACACTGTCACATAGAGAAATGTTCCAGAGTCCAGTGCTGGTGTGCCTTTAACCAGTCCATCTGACACTCCACAATGTGTTAGGTGATGTAAGACTTCCATGCAGTTACTTGGCAAAGTCATGGATCTTCCATCTCACAGTTTTTATGCTGATGTTAATGCCAGAGGAGGAGCTTTGTATTTAGCAAAGCACTTTATTCATTCATTCATTCATTCATTCATTCATTCATTCATTCATGCATTCATTCATTTATTAATTAGGAAGAGTTGTGTCCCACTAATAAATAGTCCATATAGTGTAAAAGGTGAACATTTTAGTCTTCAAGAAATTAATAATTCACATACACCAGAGGGCAGTGTAATAGGCAACAAATGAGTCTATTCTCTAAGCCAGGGGTCTCAAACATGGGGGCTGCGGGTCCTTGAGACTGCTTCTTGTGGCCCACAGACATGTAGACCCCGTGACAATTGAGGCCCAGTACATGGGGCTGCTTTACTTCAGGTGAATGACTTGTGGCACCGCGCAGAGAAGCTCTCTTCACATCTTTACCAATAGCAGCTGCTGGCCAATCAAAGGCCAGCAACTGACATGGGTGTATGACACGCTGATGGTGACGGCTCCTGCACCGGCCGTGATCGTCACAGGCTCTACATGACTGTGGGCTGCAAGAAGCAGGTAAGAGCACACCGAGGGATTAGAGGACAGATGAGAAGAATCTTTGAGATTTTTTGCATGTGAACAACGGCATAATAAGGGACATTACCACAGGATGGGACATTACTAATAGAAGACTAGGAAAGGGCACATTTCTACATGAAGAGAACCAACATGGACACATTACTACAGGATGGGAACAAGGATGGGCACATTATTACAAGATAGATGCAAGGATGAGCACATTACTACAAGATAGGGACAATAATGAGCACATCACTACAAGGGGACAAGGATGGGCACAAGCATGGGCACATTACTACAGGAGGGGGACAAGGATGGACACATTATTACAATATAGAAACAAGGATGAGCACATTACTACAAGATAGTGACAAGGATGGGCACATTACTACAAGATAGGGACAAGGATGGGCACATTACTACAAGATAGGGACAAGGATGGGCACATTACTACAAGATAGGGACAATGATGAGCCCATTACTACAAGGGGAAAAGGATGAGCACAAGCATGGGCATATTACTACAGGATGGGGACAAGGATGGGCACATTACTACAGGAGGGGGACAAGAATGGGCACATTACTACAAGATAGGGAAAGGATGAGCACATTGCTACAAGGGGACAAGGATAGGCACATTCCACAGCTCTTTACAATTCAGAGGTTACTATACAAACATAAGTACCAGCTATTGAAAATACAATAATTCAAGCAAAAATAAAGAGAATCCTGCTCATAAGCGCTTACAATCTGAGTGAGGTGGGGGTTACACAAGTTTCAAGTGCTTATTTACAGGATGGGGACAAGCATGGGCACATTACTACAGGGCAACTAGGAAAGGGCACATTACTACAGGGGACAGAATGGGCACATTACTACAGGGTGGGGACAAGGAAGGGCACATTGCTACAAGGTAACTAGAAAAGCAACATTACTATAGGGAACAAGGATGGGCACAATGACAGGCACATTATTACAGAAAGGGGACAAGGATGGGCACATTACTACAGAATGGAGACAAGGATGGGCATATTACTACAAGAAGGGAACCAGGATGGGACAGATTACTACAAGGGGAAAAGGATGGGCACATTACTACAAGGGGACAAGGATGGGGTATATGAATACAAGATGAGGACCAAGATGGGAACATTACTACAAGGAGAAAAGGATGGGTACATTACTACAAGAGGAGAAGGATGGGGGATATTACTACAAGATGAGGACCAGGATGGGAACATTACTACAAAATGTTGGCCAAAATTACTATATGATGCTACTTGTAACACAATGTCAATTACAAGAAAGGGATAAAATGTAAAAAAAACAACAAACCCCTAAATAATTCAAACATACTGAAATGAAAAAAATGCACATTTCTTATAATAGACAAGCGAAAAATGTTCAAAAAACGTTATCCAAAACTGTATACAAAAAAATATGGCATCAATAAAAATGTCACTTTGTCCTGCAAAGAATGCAGCCCCTCCAAACCCCTGCTCTAAGGAAGTAGTGACAATTCTAATCCACCAGAGGGCATTACAGTACAGATGAATACAATGCACAAGGCATGATGTAATAAATATCATTCAACAGATGGAAGCAGTTTCCTTAAGAAAAAAGTTCACAAAGTTATGTTTTACAGTACTGTATTTATTATAATAGAAGTCAAATGCAACACATGCATAGGAATAATTTTGTACAATTTACCTTAGATATATATGAGAGGTTTTTTTCTCCTAGGTGTGTAATTCTCTTTGAGCTCCTTAGTGGAAACACAACTTTGTTAATGTCCAAATGGCCTCAATCTATCTGGCTAAGTGAGAGCAGATGGTAATCGGTGGTAAATGGAATATTTAACAACATGCAGTAGTATCAGAATTGTTACGCTACTTACATTTTATAAACGTTTAAAAAAATGATCCCCTTCAGGCCCGATAACTCACTAGTGTTTATACACAGGCAGTGTATACGGAATATACTGTGGCTTTTTCACACAAGGTGGTACAAAATATATCCCTGCTTGGGAAGTTTCAAGAGCTTTTTTGCTTTGCACTGGACCCGCTCCCATTGCACCTCATTCCCAACATCACCGCAGTCCTCATCCCAGCCGTAACCCATCTCTTCAACCTATCACTAACAAGTGGTGTATTCCCCTCATGCTTTAAACATGCCTCCATTACACCCATCCTCAAAAAGCCCTCCCTTGACCCATCCTCTGTGTCAAACTATCGCCCCATATCCCTTCTCCCCTATGCCTCAAAACTACTGGAACAGCATGTCCATCTTGAATTGACCTCATACCTCTCCTCCTGTTTCCTCTTTGACCAGCTACAATCTGGCTTCCGACCACATCACTCTACTGAAACTGCCCTAACCAAAGTCACCAATGATCTACTAACCGCCAAAGCCAAGCGACACTACCCTATCCTCCTCCTCCTGGACCCTTCCTCTGCCTTCGACACGGTAGACTATTCCCTCCTACTACAGATTCTCTCATCTCTGGGCATCACAGACTTGGCCCTATCTTGGATATCCTCATACCTAACCGACCGAACTTTCAGCGTCTCCCATTCTCACACCACTTCCTCATCTCGCCCCCTATCTGTCGGTGTCCCCCCAAGGCTCAGTTCTTGGACCCCTGCTGTTCTCCATCTACACCTTCGGCCTGGGATAGCTCATAGAGTCCCACGGCTTTCAGTATCATCTCTATGACGATGACACACAGATCTACCTCTCTGGACCTGACATTACCTCTCTACTAATCAAAATTCCACAATGTCTGTCTGCTATTTCATCCTTCTTATCTGCGCGATTCCTAAAACTTAACATGGACAAAACAGAGTTCTTTGTCTTTCCTCATCCTCACTCAACTCCTCCACCAAGCCTTTCCATCAAAGTTGATGGTTGCTCACTCTCCCCAGTCTCACAAGCTTGTTGCCTTGGAGTAACCCTCTACTCTGCTCTATCCTTCAAGCCACACATCCAAGCCCTCTTCATCTCATGCAGACTACAACTCAAAAATATCTCCCGGATCTGTGCTTTCCTTAACCAAGAATCAGCAAAAACATTAGTGCATGCCCTCATCATCTCCCGCCTTGACTACTGCAACCTCCTGCTCTCTGGCCTCCCTTCCAACACTCTTGCACCCCTCCAATCTATCCTAAACTCTGCGGCCTGCTTAATCCACCTCTCCCCTCGCTACTCCCCAGCCTCGCCACTCTGCCAATCCCTTCACTGGCTTCCCATCGCCCAACGACTCCAGTTCAAAACATTAACCATGACATACAAAGCCATCCACAACCTGTCCCCTCCCTACATCTGTGACCTAGTCTCCCGGTACCTACCTGCACGCAACCTCAGATCCTCACAAGATCTCATTCTCTACTCCTCTCTTATCTCCTCTTCCAACAATCGCGTACAAGATTTCTCCCATGCCTCCCCCATACTCTGGAACGCTCTACCTCAGCATATCAGACTTTCCCCTACCGTGGAAAGCTTCAAGAGGAACCTCAAGACCCACCTCTTCCAACCAGCCTACAACCTACAATAGCCCTCAGTACAGTTCACCACTGCACAACCAGCTCTGTCCTCACCTATTGTACCATCACCCATTCCCTGTAGACTGTGAGCCCTCGTGGGCAGGGTCCTCTCTCCTCCTACACCAGTCTGTTTTGTACTGTTAATGATTGTTGTACACATACCCTCTTTCACTTGTAAAGCGCCATGGAATAAATGGCGCTATAATAATAAATAATAATAATATTATTAATAATAATAATAATAATATTAAGAAGCAAAAGCTTTTTATTTAGAGATTACGAACATTGTGCTCTGAAATTTGAAAGTAAAATAATTACTTCTTAACTAGTAGTGAAAAATGATCCCTTTTGGGATCCAAAAATACATAGTAAATGCCTAAATAATTACAAGTTTTTTTATCTAGCTTTTCAAAAATTAGAAGAAGTTGCATTGTAGAGCATTAGGACGGGGCGGCACGGAGATGGCGGCACGGAGATGGCGGCACAGGAGGCCTGGCACCAGCGGTACGGTCTATCACAATAAAACCCAATACGCAGAGTCATGTCCCATGCTTTGGGACTCAGTTCAGTATTGTATTTTGCCCTTTTTAAAATGTTGTCCTCCCTCTCTCCTTGTAGCTGCTCTGATGTCATTAACCCCTCCCTTTTTCATCATTTAGTGCATGTCAGCCATCTTACTAACATCATATTTATGCGGCTCTGGTTCAGAATTATCTTTTTAAGCTATTGTACTGCAAATAATACAAGAATTCAGCTGGAAAATAAAACCACTCCTTCTGGAATCTTCCTACATGTCTCTGCAGTTGAACCAGGGTATCTGACAAAGTCTCTACGTAAAAGGAGTGGAATAAGAGGCAGACAGAGAAATGGTTTCTCAAGCGGACAGGGTTGCATGGATGTACAGTGGCAAGAAGCCCTTTTAATAGAGAAGATGTCTGGCAGTGTAGGGCCAGAAATGTATACCCGTCAACAGCAGTACATCCTAGCACTATAAAACACATTGGGCGCCCAAGAGATATGTGGATTCTGCAGCTGCACAGCCATGCCTGCTACAGAGTAGAGAATTAGGAATGGGTCAGACAAGATGTTCAGCATAGGCAGCACTACAGAGTATATGATATGATGGACAGGGAATAGATGCTTGGCTGATCATGGGTCATACGCATTGGCTACATCAAAAAGGTATATAATATAGACAACTGGCATCCAGGAAGGTAGATGGCACGCCCTATTTAATTATTGATATCAGCCATAGATGAGTGAAACTCTGCACTTATCTATGCCTGATTAGTTTTGACAAATGTAAGGTTTTCCATGCAGACAGAGGATAATCTGCTCCACTTGGATGTGACAAAGCCAACAGCTACACTGAGTGTAGCTCAGACAGAACACTGAAGGCTGGATATGACAGTACACTCATAGAAAACCAGACCAGTTCTTACCACCGGTTAAAACAGGTGACCCAGAACCAATAGCTGGAAAAAGGACACTGGAGATTTAACTGACCCTGGCTCTCCAGACAGAACTCTCTGCTGATATGCATCTGTGCCGCCCCCATGGAAGCAGCCGAGCTGCTCGAATCCGGGTTCCCGGTGGCTCGAGGGTCTCTGAACCCGGGGAACATGCAGCCTCTATTCCACTCAAGCCGCCCACTGGTGTGTCTGGTGGGTGTGGTGCAGGGTGTATCTAGGATTTGATTTGCTGTTGGACGCAGCACCATTTGGTTAGGGACCCATAACCAAGAGGGAGGTGGATACTGCACGGGAGGGTAGATTGTGCAATACCCTGTGACGACCTGATAGTCCAGAGGCGTCACAAATCCAGTTGGTGCAGTAGTAGATAAAATGTTTCATACATCATGCCATATAGACTGCAATTGCTGCTGCCTTGGATATTTGTTGTAGCAGCACTGCTGGCACATGCGAGGGAGTATCTCCACTCAAAAAATCATTCACAGTTTTGTCGAAAACTGAAAACTTTGTTAAAGAAAATTGCATTACAAAATTCCAAGAATTTTGGTTTGATAATTTGCAACAATTTTTTCCCTTGTGCCCCTGTCTTAGGCCTCCTTCACACGTCCGTGTCTCTGGTACGTGTTTGGTCCATTTTCTCACACGCAGGGAGATTCGGGCACACGTAGACCCATTAAAATCAATGGGCCTGCGCTCACGTGCGTGTTTTGCCATGGACCGTGTGTCCATGTGGAGCATACATGTACCCGTGTACTCCACATGTAGGCATGTCCGTTTTTCTCCGGCATTACGGGTGTCACACGGACCGCACACGGACTGCACGGATGTGATCCGTGTGACACACACCAGAGAAAACACATGTGCCTGTGAAATAAAAAGAATTTCTATACTCACCTTCTCCAGCCCTGCTGTCTCTGCCGCTGCTGGCACTTGCTTCCGACCCCTGCTCATTTTGCTCATGATTATTCACTCCACTGCGGGCCGGAAACAGCAGCCTCGGGGAGTCGGCAGGGCGGAGACCGAAGATCAGCACCACGAACAACAGCGACCCGGAGAGGTGAGCAGAAAGTTCCTGTTTTCCGTGTGTTATCACTGATAGCACATGGAGAACACACATATGCCATAAACACGGCACACGGAGGGCAATACGCACCTTTGACACGTCCGTGAAAAACGTGCATGATTTTCATGGACATGTGAAAGAGGCCTTAGAATAGGTCAGACACATTGGGAAATGTTGATTGATCAAAGCTGCAGAAAGTGAAGAGGGTTCTCTGGGACCGACCTGTAGACACCGTTGTCTTCTCAGCAAATTCTTAACCTAACAAAGAAAACAGGTTACCTTGGTAATATAATAATAAAAATGGAGATTTTTTTCATAAGGAAAAAAGCTCACCAACCAGCGCTGAATAATAAGAATATTTGATATAATTAATTTTTTAATCGACAATATAAAAAATATTGACACTGCTACATAAGATAAGAAACAAGAACAAAAACAAAAAAATATAACCAACCTTGGTAATATGCCAATTCACCCAAAAACATGAAATGTTAAAAAAAAGATTTCATACATGGAATTAAATTGATTTGATAAGTTACTACAATTTTGATAAGTTACTCAATCGTGTTCAAGGATCTAGTGTGGAAAATCACCCCAGAAGCAATCACACAAAAACATTTATTTCACTAAAATTACCAAGAAGATGAGTCATGAGATGAATTGAAAATTTGTTAAACACGATCCCTGCTCAAGAATCTCAGGACAAAGTTAATTGCAATCTAAGAGCGGTGTGATTAGAGAATACAATATACTTTTTAGCTAACAGCAGCAGCATGGTCTGTAAGGGCTGCAATTGCTAGCGATGTCGAGCGCAATAGCCCCCGCCCCCGTCGTTGTAACGATATGTGGTGATCGCTGCCTTAGCGAACAGTATCGCTACGGCAGCGTCACACGCACATACCTGTGCAGCGACGTTGCTGTGACCGGCGAACCGCCTCCTTTCTAAGGGGGCGGTTCCTTCAGCGTCACAGCGACGTCACAGCAGCGTCACTGAACCGCCGCCCAATAGAAAAGGAGATACTAGAGGTGGGGAGACAAAAAGGCGCAATAGGGTCTTACCCGGTATACCAGGGGTAATAAGAGGGAAATAGGTACACTCACCTGATGGGGTTGTGCCAGTCACAACTCCTTAAAGCGCATGTGAGTGTCAAGCAGCGGCCCCGTGAATACGTGGTAAAAAATACATACAGAGGGAAAACGGGTATATGCCGCGCTTAAAAACCACTGAGGCAGAACTGATCTAAAAATTTCTTTTATATTACAGCATTCCAACGCGTTTCAGAGACAAGGACCGTCTCCTTCCTTAGGGAAAATGATGATTTATTTTTCCCTGAGGAAGGAGACGGTCCTTGTCTCTGAAACGCATTGGAATGCTGTGATAAAAAAGAAATTTTTATATTAGTTCTGCCTCAGTGGTTTTTAAGCACGGCATATACCCGTTTTCCCTCTGTATGTATTTTTTACAATAGAAAAGGAGGGGAGGAGATGAGCGGCCGGAACATGCCACCCACCTCCTTCCTTCCTTCTTTTCCGGTGGATGCAGGTAAGGAGATGTTTGTAGTTCCAGTGGCTTCAAACATAGTGATGTGTGCTGCCGCAGGAACGATAAACAACATCGTTACTGCAGCAGCAACGATAATTGGGAATAGGGGGGCATGTCACCGAGGAGCGATTTTGAACATTTTTGCGACAATTCAAAATCACTCATAGGTGTCACACACAATGACATCACTAAAGCGGCCGGATGTGCGTCACAAATTACGTGACCCCAATGAGATCGCTTTAGCGATCTCGTAGCGTGTAAAGCCACCTTAAGGCTACAATCCCTGCCTATATACCTCTGATACACTATGCCTACTCCAGAAGCTCACCCCACACTAGAATAATAGTAGTATTATTAGAGAATAGATTAAATTATTTAGTTATCAGCACCACACCCTGGAAGGCCTGAATCACTGCCTACAGGTCTGTAATACACAATCCCTACTCCATAGTCTCAAGCCAAAATTAATTGCAAACTAAAATCGGTATTAGGGTATGTGCGCACGTTGCTTTTTACCTGCTTTTTTGCTGCTTTTTCTTCTGCGCTGTTTAATGCCAAAATGGATGTGTTCTTCTATTCAAGCAAAGTCTATGGGAATTTGGGTTTCTTGTTCACACTATGTTGTTCAAAATGCTGCCTTTTTGTGGCAGAACTTTGGTCAAAAACTCAGCTTTGCAGTGCAAAACCCAAATGGCAAAAACAATTGACATGTTGCTTCTTTGAAAAGCTGAGTTTTTGACCAAAGTTCTGCCACAAAAAGGCAGCATTTTGAACAACATAGTGTGAACAAGAAACCCAAATTCCCATAGACTTTGCTTGAATAGAAGAACACA
The DNA here is from genome assembly GCF_048569485.1 of Anomaloglossus baeobatrachus. Lineage (NCBI taxonomy): Eukaryota > Metazoa > Chordata > Amphibia > Anura > Aromobatidae > Anomaloglossus > Anomaloglossus baeobatrachus. Next base: position 800,099,992 of record NC_134353.1, on the reverse strand, counting down.
TCCATTTTGGCATTAAACAGCGCAGAAGAAAAAGCAGCAAAAAAGCAGGTAAAAAGCAACGTGCGCACATACCCTTATTAGAGAATAGAATTGATTTTTTAGCTAGCTTTTTAGCTAGCAGCAACAGCATGGTCTGTAAGGCTAGAATTTTTGCCTACATGCCTCTAATACACTATGCTTACTCCTACTCTGGTCACCTGATCTCTCTGTTGACATTACTCAATGTGCGCCGCAGAGACGTGAACAAAATCAGTATTCAGTATAGTAAATGGTCCCCGGGAGCCAAAGAAACTGAAGATTTATCATAATTGTGAAGAGCAAAATGGCTGTGAAAAGTATATGTGGAGTGGAAGGGGATGGCTGAAGAAACAATACGAGGAGCAAGGGAGGGGAGAAATGGCTGTAAAACCATATGGGGAACTGGGAATGACTGTGAAAACAATATAGGAAACTGGAGTTTTGGAGCATGATAAATCCTAACAATGTGTAAGATAATCACTATCAGGATTCAGCTCTGCTTGCTGACTCCAGAGAACATTACATGACTATTCATATGGGATTTATATAATTACGGCCATATGACAACTAACTTTTTTTCTTGCTTCTCTCAATGAGGGGCTGTAGTATTTCACTGAAATTTGAGATAATTAGGAAGAGCAGCTTGTTGGCATGTGACTGTAAGTGTACGAATCACATGACCAGTCGCATGACAACTACTCAAATGGCTTGAATGGAGGAGGTGAGCGCTAAATTGACTTCTTGCCCTGAATGCTAGCAAACCTTCATCCTCCTTTCGTCCATCTATCTATCTGCTTATCTGTACTTCATGCATGATTTTGTCAAGTATATTTCTGATGTAGAAAGAAATTGTGAGAGGGGAGGTATGTGCCCCCCATGAGGAGGGTAAAGCAATTAGATTGCAGAGAAGATAGGTAGAGGGTTTACAATGGTTAAAATGGCACTAGAAGTGTGTGTATAGTTAAATCTAGTGGTCTAAAAGGAGATGAAACAGGTGAATAGATGAAGGAGATTAAATTTGGGATTTAATAGGACCAGGGTCCTACAGTAGCCTTTGACAGTGACAGCTTTAACCCCTTCACCCCAGGGCGATTTTCAGTTTTTTATTTTTTAGTTTTTTGCTTCCCTTCTTCCGAGAGCCATAACGTTTTTATTTTTCTGTTAATCTTGCCATTTGAGGGCTTATTTTTTTGTGGGAGACGTTTTACCATATAGTGTACTGGAAAAAAGCAACAAAATTCAAAAGTGCGGAAAAATTGAAAAATAAGTGCAATTGCACAATGGTTTATGGCATATTTTATTCACAGTCTTCACTATATATTAAAAGTGATGTGTGGGTGTGATGCCTCAGTTTGGTATGAGTTCATAGACACCAAACATGTGTAGGTATACTTTTATCTAAGGCGTTAAAAAAAATTCAGAAGTTTGTCCAAAAAAAGTGGACCATTATTAGGACCATTTTTCACAACCCGTAGCGTTCTTATTTTTTGGGATATAAGGCTCTATGATAGCTTATTTTTTTGCTTCTTGAGCTAACGTTTAACTGTACCATAGTTGCGCAGATGCTACATTTTGATCGCCTGTTATTGCATCTTGCGCAAAATTTGTAACTAGAGATGAGCGAACCTCTAGAGACTCGAGTGCGACTCGGTTCGTCGAACGGAGCCCGTGTTCGAGTTCGGTTCGGCGAGCCGTTCGACGAACCTCTCGAACCCCATTGAAAATAATGGGAGGAAAACAGAAACACATAAAAACACATTATAAATGTACACATACAGTTAATAAACATCGCCATAACACTTACCTGTCCCCGCGATCCGTCCTGCATTCTGTCTCCAGCCGCTTTTCCATCCGATAATCGCTGCGTCCTCCCGGTAACCAGCACTGATGATAGGACCTATCATGACGTCAAAATAGCATGTAACCAGTCACTTGTCTATTATCTCATTGGCTACAGGTCACATGGCTTTGACGTCATGCTAGGACTTGTCAGTGCATCTCTCCAGTACGCGGTAATTGTTTGTGTATCTGCCACAGCCGGTCAATAACGGAGATCACCATTGCTATAGCAACGCGTTTGTCAGCGGTGACGTCACCGCTTACAGCCGCAGCGGCACCGGAAATCACGTGATCGGAGCACCATTGCTATAGCAACGCACCTGTGAGGGGTGATGTCACCGCTTACAGCCAGCAGCACTGATCACTCACGGAGTGCATTCTGCACGGGGAACAGCAGCGTCTTTCTCCCATGCAGTGCTGCTGATGTAGAAGAGTTGCATGGATTGAAGGAGAAAGAAGACAAAAGACCATGGATCGTGGAGGGATAAGAGGGAGTAATAAACATGGAGTCTCTAACTGTGTCTGTGTATTTCTATTAAAGTATTTTTTCCATGTGTGGTGTCTTTTTTTTTTAAATCCTTTATTGGAGATTCTTAATGGCTGGGTCAAACGTGCCTGACATTAAGAATCTCTGGCTTAATACTAGCTAGTAAAACAAAGCCAGTATTAACTCATGATTACCCAACAAGCCACCCGGCTCCAGGGCTGTTGGAAGATTTGGATACAGCGCCAGATGATGGCGCTTCTATGAAAGCGCCATTTTCTGGGGCGGCTGCGGACTGCAATTCGCAGCAGAGGCGCCCAGAAACCTCGGGCTAACCTGTGCTGCGGATTCCAATCCCCAGCTGCCTAGTTGTACCCGGCTGGACACAAAAATGGAGCAAAGCTCACATCGTTTTTATTTTAATTATTTCATGAAATAAGTGAAATAATTAAAAAAAACGGGCTTCCCTATATTTTTAGTTCCCAGCCGGGTACAAATAGGCAACTGGGGGTTGGAGGCAGCCCGTGGCTGCCTGCTGTACCTGACTAGCATACAAAAATATGGCGAAGCCCACGTCATTTTTTTGGTGGGCAAAAAACCCCTGCATACAGTCCTGGATGGAGTATGCTGAGCCTTGTAGTTCTGCAGCTGCTGTCTGCTCTTCTCCATACAGACAGACAGCAGCTGCAGAACTACAAGGCTTAGCATACTCCATCCAGGACTGTATGCAGAAGTTTTTTGCCCCCTGAAAAAATTATGTGGGCTTCGCCATATTTTTGTATGCTAGCCAGGTACAGCAGGCAGGTACAGCTGCCCCCAACCCCCAGTTACCTATTTGTACCCGGCTGGGAACCAAAAATAAAGGGAAGCCCTTTTTTTATTATTTCATGAATTTCATGAAATAATTAGAAAACAAATGACGTAGGCTTCGCCCCATTTTTGTGTCCAGCCAGGTACAACTAGGCAGCTGGGGATTGGAATCCGCAGCACAGGTTGGCCTGAGCTTTCTGGGCCCCACTGCTGCGAATTGCAGTCTGCAGCCGCCTTAGAAAATGGCACTTTCATAGAAGCGCCATCTTCTGGCGCTGTATCCAACTCTTCCAGCACCTGCCTGCTATACCTGGCTAGCATTCAAAAATATGGCGAAGCTAACGTCCTTTTTTTGTAGTTTTTTGGCAAAAAAAATAAAAAATGCTTCCCTGGATTTTCCATTGCCAGTGAAGGTAACACCAAGCAGTGGGGGTTAGCAGCCAGTAGCTGCTTGGATTACCCTTAGCTAGCAATACAAAAAATGCAGCGGGAGCCCATATATATTTTTTTTAATTATTTATTTAAATAACTAAAAACAAAATGGGCCTCCCTGTATTTTGATTGCCTGACATTAAGGATCTCTGACTTAATACTAGCTGGTAAAACAAAGCTAGTATTAACTCATTATTACCCAGCGAGCCACCGGCATCAGGGCAGCTGAAGAGTTGGATACAGCGCCAGATGATGGCGCTTCTATGAAAGCGCCATTTTCTGGGGCAGCTGCGGACTGCAATTCACAGCAGGGGTGCCCAGAAAGCTCGGGCTAACCTGTGCTGCGGATTCCAATCCCCAGCTGCCTAGTTGTACCCGGCTGGACACAAAAATGGGGCGAAGCCCACGTCGTTTTTTTTTTTTAATTATTTCATGAAATTCATGAAAAAATTAAAAAAAAGGGCTTTCCTATATTTGTACTTCCCAGCCGGGTACAAATAGGCAGCTGGGAGTTGGGGGCAGCCGTACATGCCTGCTGTACCTGGCTAGCATGCAAAAACATGGCAAAGCTCACGTCATTTATTTTGTAGTTTTTTTGCAAAAAATGCTTCCCTGGATTTTCCATTGCCAGTGAAGGTAACACCAAGCAGTGGGGGTTAGCAGCCAGTAGCTGCTTGGACTACCCTTAGCTAGCAATACAAAAAATGCAGCGGGAGCCCATATATATATTTTCTAATTATTTACTTAAATAACTAAAAAAAAAGGGCTTCCCTGTATTTTGATTGCCTGACATCACAGTGCTGTAAAAATAAATCTTTAAAAAAAATGACGTAGCACTCTGCGGTATTTTTGATTCTCAGCGCAGATAAAGCAGACAGCTACGGGTTGCCACCCCCATCTGCCTGGCATTACCTTTGCTGGCAATCAAAATATAGGGAAGCCCTTTAATTTTTTTTATTTAAAAAAATAGTTAAAAAAAAAAAATGACGTGGGGTGCCCCCATTTTTGATAGCCAGCTAGGGTAAAGCAGACGGCTGTAGCCTGAAAACCACAGCTGGCAGCTTTACCGTGGTTGGGGATCCAATGTGGAGGCACCCCAGGCTCTTTTTTTATAAATATTTTATAAATATTAATAATTACAAAAAAAAGTAGGGTCCCCCCAAATTGGATCACCAGCCAAGGTAAAGCGGACAGCTGTGGTCTGGTATTCTCAGGGTGGGAAGGTCCATAGTTATTGGCCCTTCACAGTCTAAAAATAGCAGGCCGCAGGCGCCCCAGAAGAGGCGCATCCCCTAGATGCGCCAATCCTGGCGCTTCACCCCAGCTTATCCCGTGCCCTGGTGCGGTGGCAAACAGGGTAATAAATGGAGCTGATACTAGCTGTAAGGTCACCTGACATTAGGCCCAGCAGTTTGTGATGTCATGACGTCTATCAGATACCCGACATCACAAACTGTCAGTGCTAACAAAACAAATAGACAACAAAAAATGCATTTGAAAAAACACTCCCTAAAACATTCCCTCTTTCACCAATTTGTTGTAAGGAAAAAAATAAGGGGGTCCCACGATGACTCTGGACCGTCTAGAATATGAGGGGACATGCTCAGGGAACGTATCCCCCATTTTCTAGGAGTGCAGACCCTCCATGTGAGGAGTGTGGGTGCAATGAATCTGCACCCACTCTCCCCGGGTCCACAGCAGCAGAGTCCATGTCGTAACTGTTGTTACCAAATCTGCAATGCCCTGCTCATGAGGTAAGGGCATGCCTAATCAGGAGAACTATTTTACATTTCCAAATATTGGTGTTTGCTGATATTATTGCTATTCCACCTACTATATATTGGGGATAGGATCTTGGAGATGGAATACCCCTTTAAGTCCAGTTATCCAGCTGAATGAATACTAAACAACAGAGCTCGCTATTTAGACATGTTTTCTTGTGGCGTATAACGGATTCTCATGTTTGGTAGTCGGTCAGCAGGGCAACTATAAAATCAAATACCTCCATTTGGAAATGTAGTATAGCTCTCCTGATCAACTATGTTCCTTACCTCATGAGCAGGGCATTGCAGTAGCTTACAGATGCATGGTTACCGCCACTCACTTTGTCTCAACACAGGAAGCTGAGCTGACAGCCGCTCTGTGCATGCGGCAGCGTCTATTGTGAAGGAGGGGGCCGCGGGGGATCAAAGGTGTACAGGTACCATGGGACACCGGGGAACACCGGTGGGGTTTATGGGGGGTGACCTGGCAGGGCCTGGGGAGGAGTATTCTGTCGCATGTGTCATGGCACATGCGACAGAAATCAGAGGAGTAGGGTAAATGCGGCTGGCGCGCTGCTGTGCACGCGGCCATCTTGTATTTCTGGGAGGGGGGGCACTTTGGCGACATCGGGGGACCGGGGAGGAGATTTATCTCCCATCTGACATGTTTGTTCATGCCAGATGGGAGATAAATAATTTTTTACATTTTTTACCGGCACTGTCATTTACTGTAACGTGATCATAGGTATACGGGGACCAGAAAAACAGGCCTGAATCATGATCTCCAGGGTCTCAGCTACCCCCTGAAACCCCGGAGATTTTCTGACGCTGGGGGGCGCTATTCACCTATTTCTGTCTGCTGTTTATAAACGGCAGATCAGAATAAGGCTACATTCACACGACCGATCCGTTTTTGCGGTCCGCAAAAAACGGTCCGTTTTTTTCCACGGGTGCATCTGTGTGGCATCCGTGTCCATTCCATATATGGTCCGTATGTCATCCATTTGTCATCCGTGTGCCTTCCGTTTTTTTTTGCGTACTGCAAAAAAACTGAAGGAGGGAAAATACATAAATTTACCCAGGATCCATAGCTTCAACCTACATGAGGCGGTCACATGTTCACTCCAGTGACATTTTCTACTGTTTTTCACAGCATAGAGCGCTCTGGTGATTTTCCTGTGCTTGTACACTTCATATCAGTCTTTTCTGTCATTAAAATGGCAGAAAGACACATAATGTCCCACTGTCCTGCATTTTCTAATTTTGCACCCTTTGGTGCCTTTCATGTGGCAATAAAGGGTTCTTAGCCTTGTATTTAGCCAAAAAAAATGAATAAATTTAAAAAAAAAATGACGTGGGGTTCCCCCTATTTTTGATAACCAGCTAGGGTAAAGCAAACAGCTGCAGCCTGCAGACCACAGCTGGCAGCTTCACCTTGGCTGGTAATCCAAAACTGAGGGCACCCCACGCTGTTATTTTAAATTAATTAAATAAATAATTAAAAAAAAAAAACAAAACACCAAGTCCCCCAAAATTGGATCACCAGCCAAGGTAAAGCGGACAGCTGGGGTGTGATATTCTCAGACTAGGGAGGTCCATGGTTATTGGACTCTCCCCAGCCTAAAAATAGCAGACTGCAGCCGCCCCAGAAGTGGTGCATCCATTAGATGCGCCAATCCTGGTGCTTCGCTCCAGCTCATCCCGTTGCCCTGGTGCGGTGGCAAACGGGGTAATATATGGGGTTAATACCAGATGTGTAATGTCACCTGGCATCAAGCCCTGGGGTTGGTGATGTCAGGCATCTATCAGATACCCGACATCACCAACCCAGTCACTAATAAAAAAAAAATAGACGACAAACACATTTTTATTTGAAAAAACACTCCCCAAAACATTCCCTCTTTCACCAATTTATTAGAAAGAAAAACAAATCCAGGTCTGCTGTAATCAAAGGGGTTCCCATGACGATCCATACCATAGTCAATGTCCCAGTCAATGAAGAACAGAATGTTCCATATTGGCTGAGAGAGCAATGCAGTGACTTGAGCTAACATCAATAGATCAGCCCAGGTCATTGCAGGGCATGACAAGTGCTACTGTCAGGAGCTTAGCGAGGTACATTACCTGCGGTGATCGCTGCACTCCTGACAGCAGAGCTGTCACTGAGTTCAATGACCGCCGCCTTCACAACCAAGTATCGCGGGAGCCCGTGATGTCACCGCTAGTGACAGTCTCGGGCCGGCAGCGAGAGGAGATGTGACAAGCGGCGGCCATGGAAGACAGTGACAGCGCTGACATCGGGAGGGCAGGACTTCATCACCGCAGGTAAGCCGAGCGGGGTAATTTGTGCGGAGTGCAAGGTGGGTGGAGCCGAGCGGGGTAATGTGTGTGGAGTGCGAGGTGGGTGGAGCCGAGCGGGGCCATGTGTGTGGAGTGCGAGGTGGGTGGAGCCGAGGGAAGTAATGTGTGCGGAGTGCGAGGTGGGTGGAGCCAAGCGAGGTAATGTGTGCGGAGTGAGAGGTGGGTGGAGCCGAACGGGGTAATGTGTGAGGAGTGCGAGGTGGGTGGAGCCGAGCGGGGCCATGTGTGCGGAGTGCAAGGTGGGTGGAGCCGAGCGGGGCCATGTGTGCGGAGTGCAAGGTGGGTGGAGCCGAGCGGGGTAATGTGTGCAGAGAGCGAGGTGGGTGGAGCCGAGTGGGGTAATGTGTGCGGGCAGCGGAGTGCAAAGTGGGTGAAGCCGAATGGGGTAATGTGTGAGGAGTGCGAGGTGGGTGGAGCCGAGCGGGGCCATGTGTGCGGAGTGCGAGGTGCGTGGAGCCGAGCGGGGCCATGTGTGCGGAGTGCGAGGTGGGTTGAGCTGAGCGGGGTAATGTGTGCAGAGTGCGAGGTGGGTGGAGCCGAGCGAGGTAATGTGTGCAGAGTGCGAGGTGGGTGGAGCCGAGCGAGGTATTGTGTGCGGAGTGCGAGGTGGGTGGAGCCGAGCGGGGTAATGTGTGCGGAGTGCGAGGTGGGTAGAGCCGAGCGGGGTAATGTGCGCGGAGTGCAAGGTGGGTGGAGCTGAGCGGGGTAATGTGTGCAGAGAGCGAGGTGGGTGGAGCCGAGCGGGGCCATGTGTGCGGGCGGCGGAGTGCAAGGTGAGTGGAGCCGAGCGGGGCCATGTGGCGTTGAGGACGTCAGTGCCGGGGACTGCATGGCTGGTAACAGGTGAGTGTGAGTGTGTATATATGCCGAGTGCAGGAGGGGGCGGAGCCGAGCGGGGAAGTGTCGGCTCTCTGCACACGTAACCAGGGTAAATACCGGGTTACAAAGCAAAGCGCTTTGCTTGGATACCTGATATTTACCTTGGTTACCAGCTTACCGCAGGCTGCCAGCGATGGCTCCCTGCACACTGTAGCTGTAAAAATCCACGCTTTTGGTGATCGAACCATTCTCGAACGTAACTCTAACTGTCGAGCTTTTAGCAAAAAGCTCGAGTTCGAGTTCGATCTCGAGCACCCCCCAAAATCACTCTAACATGACATTGGCGAACCTCGAACATCGCTCAACTCTATTTGTAACGACCAAAAAACATAATTTTGGCATTTGGAATTTCTTTTTGTTGCTACGTCGTTTACCGATCAGGTTAATTGATTTTATATTTTCATAGATCGGCTGTTTCTGAACTTGGCAATACCAAATATGTGTATTTATTTATTTTTTAACCTTTTAATTTTCAATGGGGAGAATGGGGGATGATATGAAATTTTAGGTTTTTTTAATTTTTTTATAACTTATTTTTATTTTTTTAATTTATTTTACGATTCCCCCTAGGAGACTATAAGAATCAGCAGTGTGATCACTGATTAATTTCTGTTTATTAGAGCTGCACAGCTCTCATCAGCAAAAATGCTGCATTTGTGTTACAGCCGCTGCTCTGCCGTCTGTAACAGGAACTACGCAAAAGGTTTTGATAGCAAAAGGAGTAATCAAATGACCAGTTGCTACCATTGCAACTATCGGCTCCCTGTGATCTCGTCACAGGGCCTCCGATGGCAGCAGGGAAAGGCGACTCCCCCACTACAACCATTTAAGTCGCGCTGTCATATTAAGGGGTTATCAGGCGTTGGTGGATCATGAATCCACCTGTTAGCCACACATATCTGCTGTTTAAATAATCTATCATTAGTGACTAACAAAGACCTAATAATTACGTAAAGGGAACCACCCAATAAACATTAGATAACAGCGAAAAAATGTGGTACTAAATCCAATTGTTAAAAAATTATTTTTATTTATTTATTTATAACAACCATTTAAAATTAATTAAAATTAATATAAAATTAATAAAAATAGTTATGTAAACATACTAGTACAATTTTTCAGATTAATTGTCACAATATAAATAAGGTGATATAGGGGGAACCAATATAATTGACTACTCTTCTATGAATGTAATCAATAATTCCCGAGTTATAATGTTATCAGTGTAACCAATATGTATAATCACCTATTATTAAGTATCCAGTGAATTACTCCCTAATTATCCTCAAATTCAATAAATGGTTATGAACCAGTAGTAACCCGTGAGTTGCGGTGGTATGAAGCCTCCCAGGTCGTCCCAACACGCGTTTCACCTCTTATATCGCCTTATTTATATTGTGACGATTAATCTGAAAAATTGTACCGGTATGTTTACATAACTATTATATTGCAATCGTTGTGGTATAGCCAACCTATATGGTCTTCTTGCTGGTTTTAATTAATTTTATATGGTTGCTATAAATAAATAAATAAAAATAATTTTTTAACAGTTGGGTTTAGTACCACATTTTTTTGCTGTTATCTAATGCTGTTTATCTCAGCAGACATGTGCAGGGATCACTGCCGGCTCACTGCCGTAACGGTACATCTTCGGTCGGGAAGGGGTTAACACACTGACACAAATGTTTTTTTTCCACAAAGTTAGCTGCATCAGTGATTTTAGATCTTTTAGTCATGTTTCTATGGTTACAGAAGTACAGTTATCAGCATTTTATAAGTTTTTAAACGTTTATTAACAAATACATCAAGTTTATGTAAGTCCTGAATATTTGCAATGTTGACCCTTAATTGTAAAGACATCTGCAGTTCCCTCTCATATCCTGGATATCAGCTTTTGGCCCAATTCCTGACTAATTGCAACTGTCTAATCAGTGCTGTTTTGTTTGTCCGCTTTTTCAAGATTGAACACAGGTTCTCAAATGGGATTAACATCTGAGGAGTTTTTTGGCCAAGGTCCCAAATATTCAATGTTTTGTTCCCCAAGCTACTTAGATATCTCTTTTGCCTTGTGACACGGTGCTCCATTATGGTAGATAAAGCATGGTTGATCACCAAATTGCTCTTGAATCATTGGGAGAAGTTACACTTGGAGGATACTTAAGGCTGCTTTACACGCAACGACATCGCTAACGAGAGGTCATTGGAGTCATGGAATTCGTGATGCACATCCGGCCTCGTTAGCGACGTCGTTGCGTGTGACACATGCGAGTGACCGCTAACGATGCAAAATACTCACCAAATCGTTGATTGTTGACATGTCGTCCATTTCCCAAATATCGTTGCTGATTTTGGACGCAGGTTGTTCGTCGTTCCTGAAGCAGTACACATCGCTACATGGAACGACGAACAACACCGTACCTGCATCCACCGGCAATGAGGTGGCTGTGACTTTTGTGCGGCTGCTCTCCGCCCCTCCGCTTCTATTGGACGCCTGCCGTGTGATGTCTTTGTGACGCCGCACGACCCGCCCCCTTAGAAAAGAAGTTGTCCACCAGCCACAGCGACGTCGTTAGGAAGGTAAGTATGTGTGACGGGTACTAGAGATTTTGTCCGCCATGGGCAGTGATTTGCCCGTGACGCAAAAACGACGGGGGCGGGTGCAAACACTAGCGACATCGCTAGCGATGTCGCAGCATGTAAAGCCCCCTTTAGAGCCCATCCATGGCAGTGTTCTTAGGTGAAATGTTGGATGAACCCACTCCCTTGGATGAAAAGCAAACTCAGACAGAGAAAGTAACTTTACCCCAGTCCTCTGCAGCCAATCCCTGTACTTCCTGCAAAGTGATTTTTTTTCTGATGAACTGTTTGGAACATCTGGAAGAATGATTGCTTGGAGACGAAAAGGTGAGCACAATAGTCCTGTATCATGCCAACATTAAAGCATCCTGAATGAAATTATTCATTTTGGAGTTATTTTTTATCCACAGGATTGGGTTCACTTACGTAAAACCATTTTTTCTATATGGTAGTGTTATCTAAACAACTCCCAAGAGTAACTTCTCCTAACGAACTGTTTATGAACAATGCTTTTTCCAGTCAAATCCATACACATGTACCTATGTCACGATGTAATAATTCTGAAGGAGTTAAAAACAGCATATAAAGTAGATAGGCAAAGTCTGCACACCACTGTTAAAATGCCAGGCTTTTCTCATGTAAAAAAATCATACCAAGAATAATAATTTCTAACCTTTTTACACCTCTAATGTCACCCACTGTCTGTTCAAGTACATTGAGATAAAACTGAAATAATTTTGAGGAAGGAAATAAAATTAACAAAACTAAAATAAAGTGGCTGCATAAGTGTGAACACCCTCTTATAATTCGGAGTGTTGCTGTGTTTAGAATTAACCAATCACATTGAAAATCATGTTACATAGCAGTCAGTACACAGCTGCCATCATTTAAAAAGATTCTGAATAGCTCAATATAAAGTTCAACTGTTCTAGTATGATTTTCCTGCCATTTTCTTATTTGTATTTTATAGCAACAGCCATGGTCCGTAAACAGCTTACAGCACAGCAAAGGGATCTCATTGTTGAAAGTTATCAGTCAAGAGAGGGGTAAAAAAACATTTCCAAGGCATTAGACATATTATTAAATACTGGGAAGACAGTCGTCAAGAAGTGTCTTAACTTTGGCTCAACAATGTCATTACCTAGACATTAGTGATGGGCATTCTCGCAGATAACCAGGACCGGCAGACCTAACCGAATTAAAAAAAAATCTGGTTCCAGCCTGGAATTGATCCCGGTTATCTGGCTGGATGCCGGTCCATAAAATAAGTCTATGGGGACCAGAATCCGGCTATTAAAAATGGTGGTAGAAGGGATAGGGGGATAAGAGCCAGCGCTTCATATTTACTGAGCCTCCAGTGCAGCTGTAACTGCTCCCGCAGCTGCTCATGCAATTCCAGGGCCACTCATTTACTTTCATGAATATGCACTGCTTCCCTCTCCCACCTGCATCTGCGATTGGTTGCAGTTAGATGCGCCCCCATCCTGAGTGTCAGCGTGTCAGCTGACTGCTTCCAATCACAGAAGCTGTATGCGTCTATCATAGTAAAAAAAAAAAAAATAAGAAACTTGGTGTAGGGTCCCCCCATATTATAATACTTAGCACAGATAAAGCCCCCGGCTACAGGCTGCAGCCCCTAGCCGTGCACTTATCTTGGCTGTGTATCAAAATAGGAGGAACCACATGCGTTTTTTTAAAAAAAATTTAAATAAATAATTTTAAAAAATGGCATGCATTCCCACAATTTTGATACCTAGCAATGATAAAGCCCAACAGCTGGGGGCTGCTATTCTCAGGCTATGGAGACCCATTGTTTTTGAGCACCCCAGCCTAAAAATAGCAATCACCCAGAATTGTCACATCCATTAGATGTGACAATCCCAGCACTTTACCCAGCTCTTCCCGATTGTGCTGGTACAGTGGCAATAGGGGGTAATAAGAGGTTAATAACAGCCAACAACTGCCACTAATCCTTAGATTAGTAATGGGAGGCATCTATGAGACCCCCCCATTACTAATCTGTAAGTAAAAAAAGTAAACAAAAAAAACCGAAAAAATACTTTATTTGCAATAAAATACAGGAAAATCCCTTTTTCACCACTTTATTAACCCCCCCAAAACACCCAGACAGGTCTGACGTAATCCACATAAGGTACTATGATGTTTTCAGTTCTGCAACATCTGAAACTTACATCGAGCACCATAGAACATGACTGCCCACTTTGAGCTTCAGGCAGAGATTGAGTGAGCTGCGCGAACAGCAGTGACATCACTCAAGTTAATTGCAAGCTCAGCTGGAGGTTCTTAAGAGCAGTTTTGATTGAAACACGTTGATGATTCCCCCTTTTCACCATGCCTTAATATGCTTATATAGCTTGGCTTTTAATCTTTGCAATACAGTTCATTTTCTAATTTATTGTGGGGACTGGATCCATTCGTCTTTCATTGGCAGCCTGGACTTGATGCCAGCTGTCAATTCACAGCTGACATTGGCTCCAAAAGTTCATTACCCCCACTGCCACCGCATCAGGGTAGTTGGGAAGAGCGAGCAAAGCGCCACAATTGTCGCATCTAATGGATGTGGCAATTCTGTGGCAGCTGTGGGCTGCTATTTTTAGGCTCGAAGAGGCCAAATAACCATAAGCCTTCCCAGCCTGATAATACCAGCCCCCAACTGTCTGCTTTACCCTGGCTAGTTATCAAAAATAGGGGGAACCCCACACCATTTTATTAAATTACTTATTTAAATAATTTAAAAAATGGAATGGGATCCTCTCTATTTTTGATAACCAGCCACGGTAAAGCAGACAGCTGAGGGTTGCAGCCCCCAGCTGTCTGCTTTACCTACGCTGGTTATAAAAAATAGGCAGGAGCCCATATCATTTTTATTCTTTATTATTCACAGCAGCGTACAGGCTTCTTTTGCATGCAATAAAGCTTGTTGATTGGCTGTACTGACACCTTTCAACAAACTTTATTAGCCTATGAAGAGCACCTGAACTCTGAACTTTTTTTTTAAAGTCTGTGTTTGAGTTTGAGCCTTGGACACCCTGAACTTTACCGTTCAGGTTTGCTCATCCCTACTAAACATTGTAGTATTTCCCTGTTTTCCTCCTGTAAATGTATGAATAAACTAACAAGTGTTACCAGTCCCATGATTAAAAGGAGTGTCTTAACAGTCTTTACATAGTCAGCACTGATGGAGGATAGTATTAAGGTGTGTCAGGGTATTGTTAAGGGGAATGGTAATGTCCAGTAGTTTAAATATTCATACATTACACTATTCTAAGATTATTTTATGGGTCAGAAAGCTATCTCTGCTGCAACTGCTCAATAACTGTTTGTATACTGTGAATAATGAGATTTTGTTAATCCTCAAATTGTCCTTGAAATACATCTGTTATCCATAAAAAACTGCCTTTCTCATAGAAAAATGACTGGTTTGATGAATAATCTGCTGGACACTACATGACTTTTGTTTATGTAGTAAGTTCTTCCCAATTTATTTGCTGCGATTAGCACGTGATTGAGGATTAGTCATCTGTTTCTGCAAAATAAAGCTGACTAGGAAAAAGTTACTCTGTAGCTGAAATATGTGCACAGATTGTTAGAGGTTGACACATTGAGGTGTTTACTGACAATATCATTATATTGTTACCTGATACATTTACATTATTCATATCTCTGCTGGAAGAATCAATGTAAAGAGGTAAACAACAAAGAATTATCAGCCTGACCAGTGTATGAATGTATACTGTAGGTCACATTCTTGTGATGAATTTTTTAAAAAAAAAAACAACAGAAACTTGACGGAAGCTATTCTGATTAAATTAGATGTGTCAGGTTTCTCTGGGTTCTATTTAAAAATTGATTTGTCTTACAGATGTAGCTAAGATTATCATGACTCCCAATGCACCATTGCTGGAATTAGTAATATAATCCCATTTAACAGGATTAATACATCATACGTATATACGCTAACAATTGGCTTGATATCATGGTGGTATGTGATCTGAATCAAAATAACTTTTGTTAGGTCTGTAAATTTTGCAGGTGTTATTCACTCATGCAAAATTATTTTGAAAACGGTTTGCAAAGTCTTAAAGTGCACAAAAATGCCATAATGACTTTACCAATCTACCAATCCCCATTGGCGTACACAGACAGAAGAGGGACCCTCTGCAAGAACAGTATATGGACCTTCTGCAGTCAAATAAATGATCAGAATTAGAGTTGAGCGGATTGCTAATAATCCGGGTCTGGCTGATCAGTGGCGGGTTGACAAGGAAGTCCGAGATCCTATCCGGAATCCGGGCCAATATATGTCAATGATGAGCGGAATCCAGGAAAAGAGAGAGAGAGAGTGAGAGAGAGAGAGAGAGGAGAAAGAGAGAGAAAAAAAAAAAGAATCTGGATCGTGCACCCGGAATCCCGCGTCCGGGTCGGACCCGGATCTACCACTGAAACCACGCAGATCCGGATTTTTCCAGTCCGGGTCCGCTCAACACTAATCAGAATGTAAAATTCTGCCTACTTTGGAGTTGGATGTGGGCTCCCTTACTTCTAGAAACCCTGATGGCTTCACAAGTTGTCTCAATGATTTGTCTGCCCTTGTACCAATCTACGACCACTGTTGATCTACTTACTGCTACAGGGATGTTGTCTCAGCTATGAATATGCGACTGCAACAGACAATCAATTTCAGACACACTTTAAACTGTCATGTTATGTGACAGATTGGGAGGGTGACTGGACGGGGGGCCCTACACTTACCCTCAAGCTAAGGTGGTACCCTAGGCTATCCTTCAACACAGAGGTATGCTTGAAGGTAGCGAGGTCTGGGCCCCCAGCCTCTCTCTGTCTCCTATTCTAGCCCTGATGGTACCAGCTCCTCCACACCCACCACCCAAGGGGCTGGGCCAGGACAAGAGCCTACAGAAATAGAAAAGATCTCCAGCTTCCAAATGTATAAAATCAATTTCTTTTATTCCAAAAATTAAAATCCAAAGTACAGGACTTGATCCAAAATATTAAGAGCAATTAGAAATGCAACGCGTTTTAGACAAGATGTCCTTTGTCAGAGCATATGGCTTATGCTTCATAAAGGCTCACTTTTAACCTTTAGGGGATAAATGACACAGGTGGTATAATCAAATAATCCCAAATGAAGGGGAAATTAGTAACAAGCTGTGGCAGTATAATACCCTTAAAGGCTTTACAAAATGTGTATAAATACAAAATATACTGCATTGATCATTAAATAGTAATAATAAATTGTGAATCAATTTTGTATATTATATACCGACAACAAAATAAACATTCCAATGGAACACCATTATAGTCAAATGATATATACATACATTAGATATAGTAAAAAAAAACCTTACTTCTATCTCCATGAGTTAACTGGAGTCCCATAACATGAGACATCCTGTTATATCTATGATTGAAATATGAATGCAACCGATTTTGCAGCTGTCTAGGTTGCAGACGGTGGTCTGGACCTAGAGGAGTTGGACCCCCGGTAGCAGGAGATTGTGGCTAGGTGCCTGGACATGTCTAGAAGGACAGTCAGCAGCCTAGCACTGTCAGCGGTCCGGGACTGAAGGCACGGTGGGGTACACGGACCCTAGGTTGGGGAGAAGCTTCAGGCAACCCGGCAATTAACCTGAGGAGAATGGAGCCTTTATGATCTGTTCCCACCCGCTCCAGAATACTAGCGCAACGAGGGGGATAGGGCCTTCCAACCAAATGGTCCAGAAAATCCCAAGCATGAGCCCTAAGAGCAGGCTCCCTCACTTAGCCACAGTGGGGAGCGGGACCCGGCAAGTTTCAGACTACTGGGCCACCACGTTGAAGTTAAACTTAGTTCCAGGAGGCAGGTCAAGGATCACCAGGCAACACTATAGGGGACGGGACGGGACCCGGATGTGCTCCCCTAAAGCGGCAGCGATACCCCAAGATTTGGTTTACCTGGTTGTCAGTGTCTGCTAATTGACGGAGTGAGTACCTGAGTGACCCCTGCATCCCACGGCATCCCACCGATTCCCGGGGCCTTCCCCTACCCGTGGAGGGCGACGACACCTTAGCTGCCCCATTCCATCACCCCGGGTACTCCAAACGGCAGCGGTGGTACTCTCAATTACCATACACCATGGGTGGCGTCACAAACTTTATCTCCCCTGTAAATACCCCCCTCTTCATTTGAGTTTGTCCCCTGGCCCCCGGGTCCAGAGACCCTCGAGCCACGAACAATCATCCCCGGATCCAAGCGGTTTGACCGCTGCAGTTGCGGCACATATGTATTGTAGAAATGTCTCTATCATGTTCCCTATTTTGTTATTATGTCCACATCCTGGTCCCCATGTTGGACATCATAACAAACGAGCACCTTTTGTTTTGATTAATTTACACATTGGAACCATTGGAAAAATGACACTACAGCGACAGAGGTGACCGTCAGATAGGCCAGCTCGACTACCCATCTCTACTGACAGACCCTTTCAGCTTTTTGAGAATTGGGTGGAGGAAATCATCTCTGAAATTAGGGTCCCACAGCTGCACCCCATCACCTTGAGCAGGACTCTTAAAAGAGTCAATGCCCTGAGACCACAGGAAGGCACGAAGTCCCTCACTTCGTTACTTAGGATGATTTCATTCTTCAGGGAAGTAGTGGTCCTTGTCCTGGGATGCAGGTCTGGAGAGCTGTTGTCATCCTATTAGATAAGAATGAATGTATGTGTGATGCCCCTGGACTATCAGGTCGTCACAGGGTACTGCACAAACTGCCCTTCCGTGCAGTATTCCAAGTCCCTCATGGTTCTGGGTCCCTATCTTATGGTGTTGCCTCCAACAGCAAATCAAATCCTAGATACACACTGCACCATACCCACCAGGCACATCAGTGGACGGCTTGAGTGGAATAGAGTCACCCACCTGGGGGGTAAGGGAGGGGAGGTGAGGAGTGTAGTCAGAGTCTTTAGTGAGAGAGTGAGTGAGAGGAGGTTGGGAGTGGTGGCTCCCAAGAGAAGCTGTCTAGGTTGCAGATGGTGGTCTGGACCTAGAGGAGTCGGACCCCCGGTCGCAGGGGATTGTGGCTAGGTGCCTGGACCTGTCAAGGAGGACGGTAAGCAGCCTGGCACTGTCACCGGTCTGGGACCGAAGGCACGGCAGGGTACACGGACCCTAGGTCTGGGAGAAGCTTCAGGCAACTTGGCAATTAACCTGAGGAAAACGGAGCCTTTATGATCTGTTCCCACCTGCTCCACAATCGGGGCACTAGCGCAATGAGGGGGATAGGGTCTTCCAACCAAACAGTCCAGAAAATCCCTAGCGTGAGCCCTGAGAGCAGGCTCCCACACTTAGCCACAGTGGGGATCAGGTCCCGGCAAGTTTCACACTACTAGGCCACCACGTTGAAGTTAAACTTAGTGCCAGGAGACAGGTCATGGATCACCAAGCAACACTATAGGTCATGGGACCCGGACATGCTCCCCTCAAGTGGCAGATATACCCCAAGATTTGGTTTACCTGGTTGTCAGCCTCTGCTTATTGACTGAGTGAGTACCTGAGTGACCTCTGCATTCCACGGTATCTCACCAATTCCCGGGGCCTTCCCCTACCCATGGAGGGCAACAACACCTTAGCTGCCCCACTCCATCACCCCGGGTACTCCCAACGGCAGCGGCGGTACTCTCAATTACCGTACACCATCGGTGGCATCACAAACTATATCTCCCCTGTAAACACCCCCCTCTTCATTTGTCGAGGGCGGGGGCGCAGGCCATGGCCAGGGAGGGGAGCTACTCGAGATGCTCGGATCCGGGATCGTGGCTGTAGCTCGAGTTGCAGCCGAATCCGGGGCTCTTGCAGCGGCCCGCCGCCCACAACTGTATAAAGGGGGTTATTTACCCCAGGGCTGATGGAGCGGTGCAGCAGGATGGTATCACCTTCACGGGTAGGGGAGGTGTTGTCCCGGGGCCCAAGTGTAGGTGGAGTGCAGGGACGCAGTCTGCAGGCTGGACCGGATTATACCGGTGTACTCACTGTTGTTGAATAATTCACACAGAGTCAAAGTAGTAAACCAAGTGCCAGATACCGGTAGCCTCCGGAGGGGTGTGCTCGAGTCCCGCACACCGGTGAACAGAACAGGGGCGCTTCCTCCTGCACTTTTGTTTTGTGTCTCGTGTGTTGACTAGTCCGCATGGAACGGGAAAAGTCCACTCCCGGTGTCTTTGCTGTGGGAGCTGTGGCCCACTAGATCTGATCCTTGGGATTATTGCAGGCACTTGCAGATGCCCTATTCCCCGCGTTGGGCTTCCGTCTCACTCTATCTGGGCTACTCGGGGGACAAGATCTGGAACCTTGTCCCCTGCTGGCTAATTGACAATGTGCTTGCAGCTGTCCTCGCCCTGGGGTCCACGTACCCCGACTGTGTACAGCCTCCAGACTGGATTCCCGCTGTCGACACCGGCGGGCTACAACCCTGCCCCGGTCCACTTAAGGTCTCCCGCGACCGGACCTCCGTCGCCTGTGGCCCTGCTCTGCCGTCTGACACCTAGTCAGCTCAGGTAGTCCGGTAGTCTGGGAGCTACAACCCCCGACTACCACTTCACTCCTCTCACTTCCACTATCAGCACTAGACTAACTGTCTTGTCTCTGTGTTCCCTCCCCTTGACACCTCAGGACCCCTAGGTGGACATCACCATCTGCCTGGTCCCGCCCACTGGTATGTCCCTATTGTCCTTGGGGGGGGTGACTAGGCTTTTGTGCCTGGTGTATGTACCTGTGTGTGGGGTTGTGTTGGAGGGCCAAGGAGGAGGGAATCCTGCACCAGAGAGGGGTGCAGTCATCTGTGACACCCTGATTTTGTCAGGGCGTCACATTTCTGCCGCTGTCTGCACCAAAGTATGCAATAACAATCTTCTTTGTTTATTCCATTTTTCGTGCATTTGTTTATGCCTTTCCTCCATTATTTAATGTGTTTTGGTGCAGATGTGAATCTGCGTTTTAAGTTTTTTTACAGTGCAGAAAAGTTTTCTCATGCATTTTTTTAAGTTTCACATAGAAACCTCTAGAGAAAAAAAAGCACCAAAACCGCAGAGTTCAGCAGTGTCTTTTCAGGAAATCACATCCACTTTGTCTGGACCGTTAAACACAGCCGAATTTATGAGCAATACAACAGCAGAAAAAAATGCAGCATTTACGCTACATGTGAACATAGACTAAATGTCCTAGCAAAATGGATGTGACGTCATGAAATCTCCACCCTCGGTGCGTCTAAAGACACCACTGAACTGTGCGGTTTTGGGGATTTTTTTCTTCATAAGCTTCCGGATTTATATCTGCAACAAAAAATGTATCAAATAAAGAGGACAATGCATACAAAATACAGCAAACACGCAATAATCAGAAAACATTGTTATTGCACTCGTGGTGCGGACACCTGCAGAAAAAACGCAGCATTTACACTACGTGTGAACACGGCCTCAGCGATACATTTTTATTACATTTTTATGGGTTTTAATAAAGAAAAATAATAAATTACGCAATTTTTTTGAGCCATTTTCAGATCCCCATAAATAATCTGATTGCTGTATTGTTCGTGTCTATCCATGTTATTTGCTGATTTCTGATGTTTAATATATTATAAAAAAGCGCAATCAAAATTATGTTATTCTAATATTTTATGTATTTTTAGTACTTTTATTAGAAGAAAAAAAACCCTCTTTTCCTCTCTTTCTAGAATACAGGACACAGAGATGTTGCTCTGTATAATAGAGCTCTATGTCCTGTGTAATCGTCTGTGTAAGAAGCAATATTGTTGGTTCATCTACATAAAATCTTCCCCCTACCATCATCATTCCTTGTGGCTCAACAGCTAGGACAGGTCAGGGCTGCTGGACACATGTTTGAAAGTTGCTGGTTTGAATCCAAGAGGAGAAAAAAAATGTATACATACATTTGCATTTTTTTTTCAAATTTCTTTATAGTAGTCTTATGGGAACAAATTAATCTGATTCTTTCCTTCACCTACAAAAAGTTGCAGTATCTATCTATCTATCCCTCTATCTATCTATCTATCTATCTATCTATCTATATATCATCTAGCTATCTTTCTATCATCTATCTTTCTATCTATCATGTATCTATCTATCTATCTTTCTATCATGTATCTATCTATCCATCTTTTATCTATCATGTACAGTATCTATCTATCTATCTATCATCTATCTATCTATCTATCTATCTATCGATCAGGTATCTACAGTGCCTTGTGAAAGTATCCGGCCCCCTTGAATTTTGCAACCTTTTCCCACATTTCAGGCTTCAAACATAAAGATAAAATTTTTAATGTTATGGTGAAGAATCAACAACAAGTGGGACACGATTGTGAAGTTGAACTAAATTTACTGCTTATTTTAAACTTTTTAAAAAATTAAATAACTGAAAAGTTTAGCGTGCAATATTATTCGTCCCCTTTAAGTTAATAATTTGTAGCGCCACCTTTTGCTGCAATTACAGCTGCAGTCGCATGGGGTATGTGTCTATCAGTTTTGCACATTGAGAGACTGAAATTCTTGCCCATTCTTCCTTTGCAAACAGCTCGAGCTGAGTGAGGTTGGATGGAGAGCGTTTGTGGACAGCCATTTTCAGCTCTTTCCATTGATTCTCGATTGGATTCAGATCTGGACTTAAGGGTACTTTACACGCTGCGATATCAGTACCGATATCGCTAGCGAGCGTACCTGCCCTGTCGGTTGTGCGTCACGGGCAAATCACTGCCCGTGGCGCACAACATCGCTAACACCTGTCACACGTACGTACCTTCCCTGCGACGTCGCTCTGGCCGGCGATCCATCTCCTTTCTACGTCACACGGCAGCCGTTCAAGAGCAGAGGAGGGGCAGAGATGAGCGGCCGGAACATGCCACCCACCTCATTCCTTCCTCCTTGCCGGTGGACGCAGGTAAGGAGATGTTCGTC
Source organism: Anomaloglossus baeobatrachus (assembly GCF_048569485.1). Classification (NCBI taxonomy): domain Eukaryota; kingdom Metazoa; phylum Chordata; class Amphibia; order Anura; family Aromobatidae; genus Anomaloglossus; species Anomaloglossus baeobatrachus. The sequence goes on along the minus strand of NC_134353.1, from coordinate 800,077,844 downwards.
GTTTCTGCTGTGTCACACATAGCGATGTGTGCTGCCGCCGGAACGACGAACAACATCGTACCTGCAGCAGCAACGATATTAAGGAAATGAACGACGTGTCAACAAGCAACGATTTTTCACGTTTTTGCACTTGTTGATCGTCGCTCATTGGTGTCACACGCTGCGATGTCGCTAACGGCGCCGGATGTGCGTCACTAGCGACATGACCTTGACGATATATCGTTAGCGAGGTCGCAGCGTGTAAAGCACCCTTTAGACTTGGCCATTCTAATACCTGGATACGTTTATTTGTGAACCATTCCATTGTAGATTTTGCATTATGTTTGGGATCATTGTCTTGTTGGAAGACAAATCTCCGTCTCAGTCTCAGGTCTTTTGCAGACTCCAACAGGTTTTCTTCAAGAATGGTCCTGTATTTAGCTCCATCCATCTTCCCATCAATTTTAACCTATCTTCCCTGTCCCTGCTGAAGAACAGCAGGCCCAAACCATGATGCTGCCACCACCATGTTTGACATTGGGAATGGTGTGTTCAGGGTGATGAGCTATGTTGCTTTTACACCAAACATATCGTTTAGCATTGTGCCCAAATAGTTCGATTTTGGTTTCATCTGACCAGAGCACCTTCTTCCACATGTTTGGTGTGTCTTCCAGGTGGCTTGTGGCAAACTTTAAACAACACTTTTTATAGATATCTTTGAGAAATGGCTTTCTCCTTGCCACTCTTCCATAAAGGCAAGATTTGTGCAGTGTACTACTGATTGTTGTCCTATGGAAAGACTCTCTCGTCTCAGCTGTAGATCTCTGCAGTTCATCCAGAGTGATCATGGGCCTCTTGGCCGTATCTCTGATCACAGTCTTCTCCTTTTGTTTGAGATGAAAGTTTTGAGGGATGTCCGGGTCTTGGTAGATTTGCAGTGGTATGATACTCCTTCCATTTCAATATGATCACTTGCACAGTGCTCCTTGGGATGTTTAAAGTTGTGGAAATCTTTTTGTAACCAATTCCGGCTTTAAACTTCTCCACAACAGTATCATGGACCTGCCTGTTGTGTTCCTTGGTCTTCATGATGCTTTCTGCGCTTTAAACAGAACACTGAGATTATCACAGAGCAGGTGCATTTATACGGAGACTTGATTACACACAGGTGGATTATATTTATCATCATGAGTCATTTAGGACAACATTGGATCATTCAAAAATCCTCAATGAACTTCTGGAGTGAGTTTGCTGCACTGAAAGTAAAGGGGCCGGATAATATTGCACGCCCCAATTTTCAGTTATTTATTTTTTTAAAAAAGTTTAAAATAAGCAATACATTTCATTTTACTTCACAATTGTGTCCCACTTGTTGTTGATTCTTCACCATAACATTAACATTTTTATTTTTATGTTTGAAGCCTATAATGTGGGAAAAGGTTGAAAATTTTAAGGGGGCCAAATACGTTCGCAAGGCACTTTATCTATTTATCATATAGCTATCTAATTTTCTATCTTTGTAGCTGAATAATCTGCTTCTGGGTTTTCTGCCTGCAATACAGAGATTATGAATACCAAATCTTCGTATGTCTTTCATTAGAGGCAGTAGCTCAATTGGTAGAGCTTTTGCCTTTGGACAATGAGTTCATGAGTTTGACCTGGCTGCCATGGAAAACCAGAGCAGATGGAAATTTAATTTCTGCACTGAACTGAATTAATTTATTCACATCACTGATAGGAGGAGTCAGGACAACAGCTGTGAGCAGCGGGACTGCAGAAGCGACCCCTCAAATTGAGACAGTCCTGCTGAATCTGGGACAGTTGGGAGGTATGCAGTAGGGAGGGATCTTAGGAAGTGCCTAAAGCATGGTTTAAAATCTGGCAACATGTACAAAATTTTGGTAAAGAAAATTTGTTTAAAATTAAGCTAATCAAATAGTGTTGTGGACCTAGCAAAAGTGTCTAAAGATGAGCCAGATTTATACATCCAGTTAAAGTTTCTGTTATCTGTTCATTACACATGAATAGTAAATCTGCCATAATATATGACGTGAAACAGTGGTTATAGGGCCATCAACCCTGTTTTGAACTAAATGTTCCAAATTTAGGTTTACTCTAAATTTTAGAATTTACTGACTTAAAAAGGGTGTTATGCATGTAACTCACTCATACATGGGTAATGGAAATAATAAAGCCTACAACACGGTGAAGCCACAATCACATCATACTGGTCCCTGTAAAAACTAGAAAACCTCTTGCCTCAACACTAAAACACCACCGACTTGGCTCCCTAAAAGTCCATCTAGCGGTCTCTCACACCTCATGAGGAACCACAGGGGAGGCCGCTATGCAAAGTGTGTAGAGCTATACCGGGATACAAGGTTAGGAAACTTAAAGCAAATGCACAAAGGGGGAAAATAAGAATAATAAATGCAACAAGAATAACCTTCCACCAACCTGAGGAGAAAGGAAAGGTGTTGGGAAGGCAGACAAACGAGAATATACAGCAGAAATAAAAACAGTATTTGACTAGCAGAGAAAACCCCTTCGCTGAAGGGCTGGAACTCTTCAGCAATAATCCACCTAGCAGTATAACCAGAAAGGAATTGTAGTAAAGGGAGAATATAGCCATAGATATAGCCATAACTCAATAACTAAGCAGACAGTGGACCCAACCATGGAGCAAGCAGTCACTGGATCAAATCATCAAAGTGAGCCATGACAGTACCTGTCCTTCAACTAGGGGTCACCAGACCCTGGAAAGCCACCACCATTGAATGTCACCAACGGAACTCCCTTACCAAGCGATTCGCATGAAGATCCTGCAAATCAACCCAGCAGTAATCTTCAGGACCATAATATTTCAACTTATCTGCATACGGTAGACTGTGCCTGACCCATTTGACACCAAGAATTCACTCAACCTCATACTCCTACAAATCCACCTTAATAATATCTTTAGGACCAGGAGTCTCCTTAGGATTTTTCAAAAGGGAACAGTGGAAGGAATAATTGATACTCCATGCATTTTCAAGTTGCAACTTAACTGTCACAGGATTCAAAATTGTAACAATATTATAAGGACCTACGAATTTAGGGGCAAACTTTCTAGATGTGACCTTTTGTCACGCACCCGGTGTCCCAGCAGCGCTCCTTACTTACTGAGCCGGTTTCACCATCCAGGCACCGCTCTGTACCCACTGATCCAGTCGCACCTGCATTGCACCACTCCGTGCTCACTGATCCAGTCTCGCCATCGCACCACCGCTCCTTGCTCACTGGTCCAGTCCATGCGTCCACCGGTCACGCCTGCCGCTCCCGCTCTTGCTCCCCTGAGTCCTGTCCCAGGTCTCAGGAGTCTGACTTTGACTGATGCCTCTGTATAGGACCGGGCCACGCCCACTCACCTGGTCTTATGGGCCCAGCACTGCTGCAACAGGAAATGACCTGGGGCTGTGCTGGGTATATAAGACTGGCCTTTCCATGTGGGCGGGGCCTGATCATCGCTTGTGTTTCTTTGTTTTGTCTTGTGAGCTAGGTGCTCAGGTCCTCTTGTTCCTGTTTCCTGTATTACTGCCTTAAAGTACACTGTGACCCTAGTGACCTGGTCCAGTCTTTGCTTCCTGATACCTGCACCTGTTCCTGTACTGTCCTATGGGACTCCATGACCCTGGAGACCTGGTTCTTCCCATTCCTGCCACGCTAGTGCTCCAGCTACCGTGTACCCTGCCCCCCAGGTGGGGTGCTCGGTCCAGTGGATCCACCTCCTGGGCCTACCAGGCCTCCCCGGCCCTCACACCTTTAAGCATATGTTTTTTGAGGACAACCACCGAATATCCCTGACCATAAAATGAAGAGCCTTCCTAAGTTTGCGGTTAGCACCTCTCTTGGCCCGGACACTATCTATCAAAAGACTCTTCCAGACCTTGATTAATTGGGAAGAAAATTGCTCCTCCTCCTGGCATGTAACTCTGAGAAGCTCCAAACACTGAAGAAAAACCCAAGGTAGCCATAGAGGTACGGTTATTAAGAGCAAACTCAGCAACGGGCAGACACAGTCCTCTTGATTAGAGGAAACAAAGCATCTGAAATACTGCTCTACCTCTTGGTTCACCTTTCCTGTTTGTGTCTTAATCTCGGGATGATACCCTGAGAAGAAAGACAGCTTAATACCAAATCTGGAACAAAAACTACTCCAAAAACTATCCAGAAATTTTACCCCTTTATCAGAAATAATGTTTTGGGGAAAACCATGCACTTTTAAAATAGGATCTGGGGAGAGGGGGGTGGTTGTGGAAAAAAGCGGATAGATAGAGTAGACAGAGAGAGTGAGACAGTATGGTTTATTTATGGTTTGGGGGGGGGGGGCAGGGACATGCAGGAAAGTAGAGAGGTGAGGAGTATTAAATGTGTTGATAGTATTAAATGTCTGCTGGCAAATGCACGAAGTCTTGCAAACAAAATGAATGAATTGGAGACTTTTATGTTATCCACAGATTATGATGTTGTGGACATTACGGAAACTTGGCTGGATGAGAGCTATGACTTGGTGACAAACGTAGAGGGTTATACTACATTCAGGTAGGACATGAAAGACAAAAAGGTGGTGGGGTGTGTATATTTATCAAATCTAACCTAAGACCTGTTCTCAATGATGACATTGGGGGGAGCTGCAACAATGTAGAGTCAGTATGGGTAAATGTACATGGGGAGGGGACTAAGGGGAAAACCTTTCTCCTTGCGGAGACTGACAAACCAATCTGACTGTCAGTGGTGAGGAGTCTTATAGCTGCAATGCTTCTCTGGGTAATATTCAAATTGTCTCTTCAGGGAGGAAGGAGAAAAATTCTAGTGCCACCTATTGGAAGTAGCAATCCTGAAAGTAAAAAAGTGACCCTTTAACGAGCCTTTTCATATGACCTAGGATTTATGCCAGATCAGAAACTCAATTTGCAGACACGGTGTTTCGGGATGATTGTCCCTCGTCAGTGCAAAGTATAAGATCTGATCTGGCTTTATGAGAAGCTCTAAGGGGGTCTAAGGGGAAAACTTTTCTCCTTGCCAAATCAATCTGGCTGTCAGTGGTGAGGAGTCTTACAGCTGGATTGCTCCTCTGGGTAATATTCAAATTCTCTTTTCGGGGAGGAAGGAGATGAACTCTAGTGACACCTATTGGAAGTAGCATGGGGAGGGGAATAATGGAAAGCTGCTAATTGGAGTTTGCTATAAGCCTTCTAACATACCTGAACAAGTAGAGTATGAAATGCTGCAACAAATTGAGAAGGCAGCTAATAATAATAATAATAATAATAATCGGGTCCTTATTATGGGGGATTTTAACTATCCAGACATTCAGTGGGACATATAATCTTCTGGTTGTTCTAAAAGCTGTAAGTTCTTATCTACAATTCAAGACAATTTCCTCTCTCACATGGTAGATGAACTGACGAGGGGAGATAATTTACTGGATCTTATCCTGTCAAATAGACCATATATAATTTCAGATCTACAGGTCTGGGAGCACTTGGGCAGTAGTGACCATAATAAGGTAGGTTTCAGTGTAAAGTTAAATAAAACATTTCAAACGGGAAATGCAGAAACCTGAAAATTTAGGAAAGCTGATGTCAACAAAGTAGGAAAGAGCGTAGATTGGGGCAATGTCATGGCAACTGGTGATATCGAACGTAAATGGGGCAAGTTTAGGATATATTACTTGAATAATGTAGAAAACGTGTACCCTCTGGTAATAAAATGTCCAGAAATAAAATGAAACCACTATGGATAAATAAGACTGTACAAGGTATAATAAGACAAAAACAGAGGGCGTTCAAAATCTTGAAGGCTGAGAATACAGAAATAGCATTGCAGGAGTATAAAGATATCAATAGGAAATGTAAAAAAGAAATCAAGCAAGCAAAATTAGCTACTGAAACTGAAAATTGCAAACAACATTAGAACAAACCCAATAATTCTTTATAAATACATCAATATCAAAAAGAAAACAATGGATGGTATCAGACCCTTAAATAATAGCAGTTTAGTTATAGGCGACAAAGAAAATGCTGAGATATAAAGGGAATTGTCCAGTCTAAAGTGATAAGTCTGCAGTCATTCTATGTGACTTTAGACTTATGAATCTTCCCAGCACACACAGTGGTCGGTGTGGGGGTTCTCCAGTTTCTGAGTCGGTAACAGCGGTCATGTGACAGCAATGCGATAAGCATGTTCCGAGCCAGAACCCGACTAGTGGGTGTGGACTTGTTGACTCTGATATTTTGCCTTGGCATCTACTTCTTGGCTTTTGAATGGAAGGATGGACTTTATGTCATATTCTTCCAACTGTCTTGGCACTCATATAATGAAGTGTGGCTATTTTCTTGGCTGAGAGACCGCTATTGATGAACTGGATGATGCTGTTTCTCTTTTCTTGGGAAATCTTCACGGCTCGATTCAAACCAGGGTCTTTTCATTTGGGAATCAATCTGCAAACAAACTGAGCTTTTAGGTTAATATGAGAACAGGTTGTAATTTGTAGTACACAGGAAGATAAACACCAGAAACAAAGCAGTAACAATGCAGTGACATGACTAGAATAACCATATGCTGTAGTTGCAAGTCACATTTATGTATCAGATAGCCAACATGATTGTCTATAAAATGAAGGTAGTCTCATGTTAAGCTGTAGTTCATGGTGAGATATGGAGCCTGAACATCAAAAGTTCAAAACATTGTTACGCTTTTGCTCATCAGTATATACAGGGGGTCCAAGATGAGGACACTTAAAGCACATAAAAAAAGGGGAAAAGGAGAATAATAAATGAAACAAGGATAAAATCCCACTAAGCTAATTGAGGGGACAAGAAATGTGTTGAAGACAAAGAAAAACACAGCAGAAATACAAATGGTGTTTGTCTTTCAGGGAAAATCCCTTCGCTGAAGGGCTAAAATGCCTTAGCAATGATCCACCTAGAAGTATAGCCAGCAAGGAAGTGTAGTAAAGGGAGAATATATATATCCCGACCCAGCAAGTGATAGGAGAAACCAAAACGGGACACAGGTAAACAAATGAAAAGGATCAAGCCCAGTAAGAAAAAATAAAGGCAAAAGGATCCATCAGCATTAGGACCAGCTTTAAAGTAGTCAGGGTTTCATAAGAAGGGCATGGCTTGCCAAATTTATTATAATTTTTGCCAGTAAGGGGCATAAATTATAATTTACATCTCCTGTGTTTAGCACCTGTACTGGACTTTATTGTGCAGTGACAGACAAAGGAAGTTGTTGTATTTTACCTATGTATACTTGGTACAAAAGCCTGAGTTTGAAATTCCGTTATTTGTAGGTTTCCCTCGATGTGTTGTTTTCAGGTTTTATTTGTGCTAAGCAGGTAGCGAAATCCATTCATTTTATGTGCTAAAATGTTTTTTTGAAAGGCTTTGCTGTTATAAAGGTAAGGTTAACCAAATAATAATGGTGCCATTATGGCAGTTATATCTGTAAAGCTCAGTATTTCAGGATTGTGGGCTGGATGTGATTCATATTCTGGTTGAGCTTGTTCAGTTGAGAAAAACTAAAAATATACTGTTATTTGAAAGCTGAAAAGCAGTATGTTAACAATTGCAAGATTCCAAAAGATACACTAATCTTAAACTGTCAGTTTCTTCTTGTCATCTGCAAGTTTGAGGAGAATCCTTTCTTCCTTTTAGACTGGGGTCACACAAGCGTACGGTATCCAATAATTATCTCATGCAACAGAATCGGATGCTATATGCAAATGAGACTCGTGACTGTCCAAACAGAGGTTTCTGACCACATGTTGGGCATGCGGGGTCTATTTTGTCATGCTATCCCTTGTAAAAGTGAAAAGATTTGGGCTAATGCAACATTTTAGAAGAAGAAATAATTTTTTTTGTTCATTCCACTTTGCATTAATTCCTCTGTAGCACTTTAAGGGTTAAAAATAAACCCTGACAGTAGTTTTGAAGTATTTAAGGGGTGCGGTTTTTAAAGTTGTATCACTTTTGGTGAGTTTCTAATATGTAGGCCCCTCAGAGTCCATTTAAATCTGAATAAGTCCTTAAAGAAACAAGTTTTTATACATTTCATGAAAAAAATGAGGAATTGCTGCTAAACTTTAAACTCTTCTAACATCCTAACAAAATAAAATGTCATTTCAAAAATTAGGTAGATGTAAAAGAGATGTATGGGAAATGTTATTTATGAATTGTTTTGTACAGCATAACTAACTGGTTTAAGGATATAAAAATTGAAAGTTTAAAAATTGCACAATTTTCACAAAATGTCTGATATTTTCACAAATAAACGTAAATAATATTGACATAAAGTAATAACTAACATAAAGTACAATGTGTTACAAGAAAACAGTCTTAAAATCAATGGGATCTGTTGAAGCATTCCAGAGTTATTACCTCATAAAATGACACTGGTCAGAAGTAAAAAAAAATTGTCATTAAGGTCAAAATTGGCTTGGTTACTAAGGGGTTACACTAGAAATGATATTCTATACCCTGTCTAAGGCCTCTTTCATATATTTAAACCTGTACGTGCCACACATACTAGTATGTTGTACGTGTTTGCATATGTGTGTACGTATTTGGACATATGTTTGGCATATCAAGGTGTTAGACTGGAAAAACTTGGCCCAACTGTCTGATTTAGCTAGAAAAGGCTGCAGACACCTGATTTTTGCCCCTGGAAGATTTGTTTTCCGTGTTTGAGCTGTTTGGTTTCCTTGTGGTTTCCAAACATAACTCCATCCAAGAAGGTTTTATGAATCCTGTACTGGCTCCTGTCGATTCGCTTCAGAGTTCATCATCTTATTGTTACTGAAAGTCATCCGAGACGTAGAAGGCTATGGGTTCACCCTCTATTTATGCAACGTGAGTCCTATGGACACTTTCACTCATTGCATGGTGATCTTCACAGATATCCAGCAAATTTTGTGGCTTTCTACTGCCTCTCAATGCCATCTTTTGAAGTCCTCCTTGCCCAGCTTTGGCCTCATCTTCTACATCAAGATACGTGCATGAGACAAAGTATTTCCCCGGAAGAACGTTTGCTAGTGACCTTGAGGTATGTGCCTTTTTTGACATCCCAATGTTTGTAGGATTATGTCCAACTTTTCATGTGTTTTAACATCGTGTAATGTTGGTTTTTACTTGTTTTTGAGGAATGTGTCAGCAAGCTCAACTGTCCTATACGGTGTTTGGCTGCATGTATGCACTAGGAGCACCGGCCCTTCTTACTGCGGGTTTGGACCTTCTGGCTACAGTGATTACCACTTCAGGAGTCCCTAAAATCCGTGGTCACAGCAACTGCCTCTAAGACTTAGCCACACGTTTTCTACGTACCATGCACTTTCCGCCTGCCCCTTTAGCCACAGGAGCGCTCTTCACTTGAACCAGGAAGCACTCTGTCTGTCCAGCTTCCTTCTTCTTCTTCTTCTCACTACAACTCACTGTCACATTTCCTCCCCTCCTCCTTTTTCTGTCACCATGAGCCAGGCTATCTTTTTTTGCCCTAGCAACCCCATTACTATCCCTTTCTACCTGACACCACTGCGTCTTACTAGGGGAGTGCAGTGCCATCTTGTGGTAGCTGGTGAGACTGTGACATGCCCTATACATTCCATACACACTGTTTCATAACAAGTAAATCCAATAACACATTAATACACAGCTACAATATAAAATTCCACACAGTAGGATCACAGGTCTTCAGGGAGGCTTGCAGGGCTCAGGTCAGCTACTGCAGGCAGAGCCAAATACATAGCTTAGGGCCCCCTAGCTTGAGGAACAGCTTAAGAGCCCCGGTTCCTTGGTATCCCATAGTCATCGTGACATCCAGATTCCCATCACTACCTTCTGATCCAATCATTCATCTCTCTCATTTACATGTATGTCTGCTTCTAACCATCACTACAGAATCCATCATCTCCCATTTGTTTAAATCCATATTCATACCAATGCATCTCTATATTTCTGACGTGTGTCTGTTTTCATTGTTTTCCCTCCTGTATAAACTAGCAAATTGTTTATATTAACTCCTCTCAGTACAGCCCTCCCTTTAATTGTCTGACTTGTCTTCCCGTTCCTTCTCCTCCTTGTTCACACCTGGCAACTTTCATATGTAGTTATGTACCACCCCGCGGACTCGGCTGCGACCGCCGAGCCGCTCGGTACGGTGGGTGGTGGCTCGAGCCTTTCACGGACCCGGGGGGTCACGTTGCTCTGCAAGGGGGGGTTGGCGCTACATGCAGGGACTTGACGGGGAGGTTCCATGGCCGGGGCCACAGTAGTTTGGTTTGGGATGTAAGTTTGTGACACCACCCACGGGTTGTGGTGAATAGATGGACACCACCGTTGCCGTTAACTAGGCCTTCCGGGGACGGTGTTGCGCAGCTTGGTGTTGACCCCTCCGTGGGTAGGGGAGGAGTGATGGTCCCGGGGGCCCGAGGGAGGTGGTGAGGCGTGGGAGCGGGTGTGGGCGTATGCTGGTGCGGTGCGGCGCGGTGTGCGGCCCGAAGGCACTGGTGTACTCACTATGACAAAATACACTGGAGCCTCTGGTAAACCAAACGGGGTGATGAACGGGGCCCGCAGCCGGCTGCTGCTTCTCCCTGAACGGGTTGGTGGTTTCCGCCTTTCTCCTGCACCTTTTATATGAACGTTTGACTCCTATGCCTAAGCAACGGTAGTCCGCTCCCCGGCTTGCTGGTTGTCGGAAGAGCCCTGTTTGCCCGCAGACGCTGACGCAGACGCCCTTTGGGTCTCTATGCCTTGATGGTGGCTTTACCCTGTATGGTTGGGCTGTTGTCTTCTAACGGGTCTTGTGTGGGATAGGTCCTAAGGTCCAGTCCTCAATCAGTTGATTTGATTCGGCCCTGTCGGTTCGGGGCTTTATACTGGGTCTGAGTACCCCTCCTGGTGCTCCGGTTTCCAATCTGTTCCCCGGTTCGGTACCGGCGGACCACCACCCGCCCCAGCCCTACGGTTCCACCGGCTGTAATCCCAGCTCCTGCAGGCGGCCACCACCGTCTGCCTCCTTGCCAAAGGTGACTGGGCTCCAACCCAGCCACCTGAGTAGACTTTTGGCAGGCCTGGTCACAGGTCTGCCCTTGAACTTGTCCTCCCTCCTTCACTGTCAAGGCTACTCCTCCCACTCTGCTCTACAACTTGTGTCTGAACATGTGTCTTTCCCGCCTCCAGGCCTGTGAACTCCTCGGTGGGCGGAGCCAACCACCTGGCTCCACCGCCCTGGTGTGGACATCAAACCTGGAGGGTGGTGACAAGGGTTTCTTGGTTGGCTGCTGTCACCTACTCGGGGAGGGGGTGTGATGTGTGTGTGTGACTACCTGGGATGACCTGACTAGTCCAGGGCATCACAGTTATAGTTGTAGAAATCCTATCCCACTTCCTCCCCAACCTCACTACCTTGCTTATCTTAGCCTAATCTGTCTTTTTTACTTATAATTTACCTCTGGTTTCTTCCTTTCTACTTTCAAACATGCATCAATCACACCTATCCTGAAGAAACAATGCCTTGACCCAACCTCTTGTCCAGCTATCACCCATATTGCTACACGTTCACCTCCAAATTTCTCAGATAGTATTTCCTCATTGAACTTTCCACCCACCTTCAGCCAACTTGCTCTTCGACAACCTGCAAGTTGCTCCTCGAGCAAATTTTGGAGGCTTTTTTTTACAGATTTCACTTCAATTGAAAAAGCAAATGCAAGTTTAGTATCATTGAAATCATACCGACCAGAACAGTCACATTTCTAGGTAATTTTTTTCTTCAGAATGAACACCTAAAAAACAAAACTCAAAAATCAATTGTGGAAATGCGGGGTTTTTTTCGCAATTTCACTTCACTTGGAATTTTTATTCCAATAAGCCATATATTAAAATGGCTAGTGTCATTAAAAAGTAGAACTAGCCTAAAAAAAATGGTGATGCTATATAAATTATTATTATTATTATTATTTAATTATTATTATAAAAACAATAAGTCGCATCACATTGTTAGTGAGAAAATAAAAAAGTTATCACTCTTGGAAGATGAGTAGGGAAAAATGAAAGCACAAATAGGAAAAATTGCTCATTCCCTAAGGGGTTAAAGATGTTGTCCAATACCCATAATGTCCTTTATAAATATCTGTCTTTTAAGGCATAAACACTTTTTTAATTAGCGTTATTATAAATTCCCTACACTTATATCCATCCTGCTATTCCCTATGTAAGCTTTTTTCTTTACTCCTTTACTGACGTTTCATTCAAACGAATCTCAAACCAGACGGCACTGACCCTGCAGCCACTTTCCCACTTTCCCGAAGCTTCTATCTCTACCTCCATCAACGAAAACAAGACATTATCTTGAGGCATTGCTGTGGTTATTTACCACAGCTTCTGTCACTAATGTCCCGATGATATCCTGGTGTGATGGAGAAGTGATCGCATGGTCGCTGGCCGATACTGCAGTCCCTGAAACAAATTGTTATCGGGGGGTGGTGATAGAAGTAGTGTCAGTGGCACCAGCGTCAACCACATCTTCTATCCCTGCCCTCAAATGAATTTTCATCAGGGCCGTCACTGTTATGATTTATCCTGTTTCTATCTTCACCCCCTGATGATGATTAGTTTGAGGGCAGTGATAGAAGCTCTGGGCAGTGCTGCTGTTACTCACGCTACCTATATCAACACCCTTGATGACGATTTGTTTCAGACAAAGGAGTGACAGTAGCTAGAAATAATGCCAAGCTATCGCCAGTAGACAAAGGCAAAAAAGTAAAACAAATAAAGGAGCGCACATAAGGTGAGTAAGTACTGGGAACAAAAGAGATCCACATTTATTAGGATTGGTCACCTTAAGAGGTTATGCCAGGTGAGCACAGTTGCACTAATAGTTAATATACAATGCAGCCTCTGTCTGCATCCACAACTGAGTTTGCCATAGAACAATTCCAAGTGGTAACAATAATGTATCTAAGCGTTTGAATGAATTAAAACTTCTATATAATCAGTGGTGGGCGCGTGATTGAGCCAGGTCTCACGCAGGACCTAGTGAGTTGATACACACGGCACTTCTATGGTGGTGCTCAAGCAGGGTCCAAAACCGTCTCAAGTAGATGTAGAAACTTAGCATTCAAGATAAATGTGAATAGTGGTCTTTTATTGAGAAGAACTTCTAGGACCAGCACAAGCACAGACATTTCGGTCAAAGACCTTCATCAGTGTGCATGCAGAGGGTCCTCAGAAGGTATAGCAACTAGGCAAACAGTGTAGCCAGGTATGACGCGATGTCCACCGCTGTCTATGTGGCAATGGACACCGAGTCATACCTGGCTAAGCCGTTTGCCAAGTTGCTATACCTTCTGAGAGGACCCTCTGCACGTACACTGATGAAGGTCTTTGACCGAAACATTTGTACTTGTGCTGGTCCTACAAGTTCTTCTCAATAAAAGACCACTATTCACATTTATCTTGAGAACCAAGTTTCTACGTCTACTTCACATGGGATCTAGTCCTGGCAATGATATCTACTGTGCAACAGTGATTATAGTGTGCTCACTGTGAGCAGTGACTAAAGCCTGCTTTACACGTTACAATTTATTGTGCGATCGCATTTGTGATCGCACCCACCCCCATCATTTGTGCGGCACGGGTAATTTGTTGCCCGTGTCGCACAATCCTGTAACCCCCCCGTCACACGTACTTACCTTCCCAACGACGTCACTGTGGGCGGCGAACATCCACTTCCTGAAGGGGGAGTGACGTTCGGCGTCACAGCGACGTCACACAGCAGCCGGCCAATAGAAGTGGAGGGGCGGAGATGAGCGGGATGTAAACATCCCGCCCACCTCCTTCCTTCCGCATTGCCGGCGGGATGCAGGTAAGCTGCAGTTCATCGTCACCGCGGTGTCACACGGAGCGATGTGTGCTGCCTTGGGAACATTGAACAACCGGACATTCGATTTTTAGAAAATGAGCGACGTGTCAACGATGAACGAGAAGGTGAGTATTTCTGCTCATTCATAGCTGTCACACGCTACGATATCACTAACGATGTCGGATGTGCGTCACTTGCGACGTGACCCCGCCGACATCTCATTAGATATATCCCTGCACTGCCCCATGATTGGAAGAGAACGCCCACAGTGAAGGTATAAATTTATTTTCTCCCTATAGCTGCTGCTCTTAACACTATTTACTTCCAGATTAAGCATATATCTGGAGGTAAAAAAACATTTCTGGACAAGTTCCATTTAAAGCAATTTACAAAACACAGTAATAAAAACTTTCGTTTTATACAAGACTTGGACTGTCCAACACAGCACCACCCCTATCTGGGCTTTTCTAGGAAATGGGTCCTGACTCCTGATACAATATGTTATGTAACTGTACTGTCCTGGAATAAACCTGCTCTTTGGCCATTCTTGGAAAGGCTGTAGCATGATTCATGCATATCATTCATACTGGCCCTGCTTGGCTTTGTTAACAGCACAAAACGCCAGATATTGTGTGCCAATATTAGAGCTGCACATAATAAAATGACATAGAACTGTTCCAGTACGAAAAGGCAGGTGTTCAATTTTTCATCTCAAATCAGCATCACTTTTGCCAAGAAAGTTCTGTATTTTAAGAGGAAAATATCTTTTTAACACAAGTCAAATTGTTTGTTTGTACTGGTACTGTAAAAATGTTATATTGCTACAGGGGAGATGGATTTTGCTCTGGCGTCATTCCCAACTACGTCACTATTTCTTAACCGTTTCATGAAAAAAATATATATGATCAGTAATGAAATGAAAAGTCACTTAATATTAAAAATATTATTTCTGTTTTGCATATTTCCAGTTCTCTCTTTACACCTTTTTCATTTGGTTTCTATAGTTGCACACAAGGACATGCCGGGAACTATTTGTCATTGTTTTCTTTTTATATTCATTGCAATAACCTTTTTTATAGCACTAATATTTTCTACAATATTTTACCATTCAGGAACGAGCAAACTAGAATCATGATGATAAAAACAAAAGCACATTAATCTCTTCTGCAAAACAACAGAACTGCACATGTAGATTTTATGTGATTATCTCAATTCCCTAGATTTACAGTTATTTTGCGGGCTCAGAAGCGGAGTCTGTTCTATATGCAGTAGGTGGAAGCTATAACAATTGGGAGCTGGCATCAACCCAATCCTCTCAATTTAACCCCCGCGGTTAATAACATCAACAGAATCAAAAGGTCCTGATTAAAAAAAACATTTTCATCACTTAAAATCTGTCATTGTCAATAATCAATAATGATTATTACTTGAAGTAATAATTTTCTCCTTCAAACTTTCCTTTCATCACACAATGCTCCTTTGCAGCAATTACAGCTTTGCAGACCTTTGGCATTCTAGCTGTTAATTTGCTGAGGTAATCTGGAGATATTTCACCCCATGCTTCCCCCCTCCCACAAGTTGGATTGGCTTGATGGCCACTTTTTGCGTACCATACGGTCAATCTGCTCCCACAACAGCTCAATAGGGTTGAGATCTGGTGACTGGGCCGGCCACTCCATTACAGATAGAATACCAGCTGCCTGCTTCTTCCCTAAATAGTTCATGCATAATTTGGAGGTGTGCTTTGGGTCATTGTCCTGTTGTAGGATGAAATTGGCTCCAATCAAGCACTGTCCACAGGGTATGGCATGGCATTGCAAAATGGAGTGATAGCCTTCCTTATTCAAAATCCCTTTTACATTGTATAATTCTCCTACTGTACCAGCACCAGAGCAACCCCAGACCATCACATTAACTCCACCATGCTTGATAGATGGCATCAGGCACTCTTCCAGCATTTTTTCATTTGTTCTGCAACCTCACAAATGTTCTTCTGTGTGATCCAAACACCTCAAACTTTGATTTGTTTTTCCATAACACTTTTTTCCAATCTTCCTCTGTCCAATGTCTGTGTTCTTTTGCCCATGTTAATCTTTACCTTTTATTAGCCAGTCTCAGATATGTTTTTTTTTTTTGCCACTCTGCCCTGAAGGCCAGCATCCCGGAATCGCCTCTTCACTGTAGACGTTGACACTGGCGTTTTGCGGGTACTATTTAAAGAAGCTGCCAGTTGAGGACCTGTCAGGCATTGATTTCTCAAATTAGAGACTCTAATGTACTTGTCTTGTTGCTCAGTTGTGCAGCGGGCCTCCCACTTCTCTTACTACTCTGGCTAGAGGCTGTTTGTGCTCTCCTCTTAAGGAATTAGTACACACCATTGTAGGAAATCTTCAGTTTCTTGGCAATTTGTTGCATGGAATATCCTTCATTTCTAAGGACAAGAAAAGGCTGTCGAGTTTCACATGAAAGTTCTCTTTTTCTGGCCATTTTGAGAGATTAATGGAACCAACAAATGTAATGCTCCAGTTTCTCAACTAGCTCAAAGGAAGGTCAGTTTTATAGCTTCTCTAATCAGAAAAACTGTTTTAAGCTGGGCTAACATACTTGCACAAGGGTTTTCAAGGGATTTCTAAACATTCATTAGCCTTCTGACACAAATAGCAAACACAATGTACCATTAGGACACTGGAGTGGTGGTTGTTGGAAATAGGCCTCTATACACCTATGTAGATATTGCTTTCAAAACCAGACGTTTGTAGCTAGCATAGTCATTTACCACATTAACAATGTATAGAGCGTATTTTTGGTTAATTTAATGTTAGCTTCATTGAAAAGATATGCTTTTCTTTAAAAAATAAGGAAATATCTAAGCGACCCTAAACTTTTGATCTTTAGTGTACATTTAAAATAAAAAGCTTTTTAAACTCACCAATCTCCAGCTACGCTGTCTTCAGCCGCTGCTGTCTCCTGCTTCCAGGCCGGCTAATTATGCTCATACATATGCACTGCACAGCTGACCTAGAAGTAGCTGCAGTGGTGAGACAGCGGCAGCCGGAGACAGCATCGTGGGAGAGATCAGCACTACGGACAGCAGCGGCGTGGACAGATGAGTATACAGTAAGTGCCTGATCTCCGTGTATTATCACGGATAGCACACGGAGATCACACGTGTGCCAAAATCATGGCTCACGGGGGACATACACACCCTTACGACATCAGTGAAAAACGTGTGTGTGTCACTGATATGTGAAAGATTCCTAAGAGTTTACAATTTAAGGTTTCAATTAGACATCATTTATTCTTCACATATTCAAAAAAAACAGTCTGAGTTTCATCACAGATTTTTATAAGAATTTCATCTGTTTTGTCAGTGTCAGTTTTTACCATTAGTTTCATCAGTTTTTCTCAGATAAAAAAAAACAACTGATGGTTTCTCAAAGATATATCAAACAAACCATGATGGCATCCGAGTGTTGTAGGATTTGTTTCATGGACCATAGACTTGCATTGATGAATTTCATCCAAGACTTGGATCAAGTTTGGACAATTCCCCTAATTTTAAGCAGACCATGTAGTCCGTGAAAATACATGCTACATCTGAACAGCCCTATAGACTATATAGAGTAAAGGCTGCTTTACACGCTGCGATTTCGCTAGCGAGTTCGCTAGCGAGCGTACCCGCCCCAGTCGGTTGTGCGTCTCGGGCAAATCGCTGCCCGTGGTGCACAAAATCGCGTGGACCCTTCACACTACTTACCTGCCTAGCGACATCACTAAGCAGCCGCCCAATCAAAGCGGAGGGGCGGAGATGAGCGGGACGAACATCCCGCCCACCTCCTTCCTTCCTCATTGCTGGCGGGACGCAGGTAAGGAGAGGTTCCTCGTTCCTGCGGTGTCACACATAGCAATGTGTGATGCCGCAGGAACAACAAACAACATCGTTACTGCAGCAGCAACGGTAATTGAGATTAGGGGGGAATGTCACCGATTAGCGATTTGGAACGTTTTTGTAACAATTCAAAATCGCTAATAGGTGTCACACGCAACGACATCGCTAACGCAGCCGGATGTGCGTCACAAATTCCGTAACCCCAACAACATCGCTTTAGCGATGTCGTAGCATGTAAAGCGGCCTTTAGGTGAGCTTTTGATGGTGCATATTTTCACTAAGCGTGCTTGGTGTCTTGGGGTCATATTAGGCACAGAACTTTCCTTTATTCCCTATATCCAATCACTCTCATGTTACCTGCATCTTACAATCATCTCCAGAATCCAACATTTTGTCACCTTTGAAACTAGAAAAACTCTTAAGCGGGCTTTACACGCTGCGACATCGCTAATGCGAAGTCGTTGGGGTCACGGATTTTGTGACGCACATCCGGCCGCATTAGCGATGCCGTTGCGTGTGACACCGATAAGCGATTTTGCATCGTTGCAAAAACGTGCAAAATCGCTAATCGGCGACATGGGGGTCCATTCTTAAAAATCGTTACTGCAACAGTAACGAAGTTGTTCCTCGCTGTGTGTGATGCCGCAGGAACGACGAAGCTCTCCTTACCTGCCTCCCGGCCGCTATGAGGAAGGAAGGAGGTGGGCGGGATGTTACGTCCCGCTCATCTCCGCCCCTCCGCTGCTATTGGGCGGCGGTTCAGTGACGCTTCAGTGACGTCCCTGTGACGCCGCACGGACCGCCCCTTTAGAAAGGAGGCGGTTCGCCCGTCACAGCAACGTCGCCGGACAGGTAAGTATGTGTGACCGCTGTTGTGCGGCACGGGCAGCGATTTGCCCGTGTCGCGCAACAGATGGGGGCGGGTACCCACACTAGCGATATCGGGACCGATATCGCAGTGTGTAAAGTAGCCTTTACTGTCGCACTTACTCAGTCTTGTCTGGACTACTGCAACTTTCTACTGATCAGTCTCCCTCTTACCAAATTCTGCTTTTAGATCCATTTTGAATGCAGCCTCCAGGGTTGTATTTCTATGCAGCTGCTACAGCGCTGCCTCTAATTATTGCACTGGTTACTCTTCTACTAGAGAGTGCAACTACTCTATCAACCACAAAGCTCTCCACAGTTCTCCATAACCCTAAAACCTCATCCCTCCTCTCTTTCTATAACCCTGCTCATGCTCTCCATTCTGTTCTAACACTAATATCCTCAATAATCCAAACCTCCCACTTCCGTCTCCAAGACTTTTTTTGTGCTTCGCCAGTTTTCTGAAATCCACTACCTTGGAGCCCACATTTTTAAGTGTGCTTTAACAACACATCTTTTTAGACAGGCTTATGACCTCACTTTGATAATCTAACTCTTCCCTGTTCCCCCGTTCTAAATATGCCTCAGAATATTTCACCTTCTATTCATCCTCCGAGCACCCAATAGCACTTGGTAACCATACTTAGACAAATACCGGCTAATATTGACAGCTCATGCAGCTTTATTTGTAAACCCCTTTTTATTATACACTGTGTGCAGAATTATTAGGCAAATGAGTATTTTGATCACATGATAATTTTTATACATGTTGTCCTACTCCAAGCTGTATAGGCTTGATAGCCAACTACCAATTAAGTAAATCAGGTGATTTGCATCTCTGTAATGAGGAGAGGTGTGGTGTAATGACATGAACGCCCTATATAAGGTGTGCACAATTATTAGGCAACTTCCTTTCCTTTGGCAAAATGGGTCAGAAGAGAGATTTGACGAGCTCAGAAAAGTCCAAAATTGTGAGATGTCTTGCAGAGGGATGCAGCAGTCTTGAAATTGTCAAACTTTTGAAGCGTGATCACCGAACAAACAAGCGTTTCATGGCAAATAGCCAACAGGGTCGCAAGAAGCGTGTTGGGCAAAAAAGGCGCAAAATAACTGCTCATGAATTGAGTAAAGTCAAGGGTGAAGCTGCCAACATGCCATTTGCCACCAGTTTGGCCATATTTCAGAGCTGCAACGTTACTCGAGTATCAAAAAGCACAAGGTGTGCCATACTCAAGGCCAAGGTAAGGAAGGCTGAAAAATGACCACCTTTGAACAAGAAACATAAGATAAAACGTCAAGACTGGGTCAAGAAATAGCTTAAGACTGATTTTTCAAAGGTTTTATGGACTGATGAAATGAGAGTGACTCTTGATGGGCCAGATGGATGGGACAGAGGCTGGATCAGTAAAGAGCAGAGAGCTCCACTCCGGCACCAGCAAGGTGGAGGTGGGGTACTGGTATGGGCTGGTACCATCAAAAATGAACTTGTGGGACCTTTTCGAGTTGAGGATGGAGTGAAGCTCAACTCCCAGACCTACTGCCAGTTTCTGGAAGACAACTTCTTCAAGCAGTGGTACAGGAAGAAGTCGGTATCGTTCAAGAAAAACATGATTTTCATGGAGGACAATGCTCCATCACATGAATCCAACTACTCCACAGCGTGGCTGGCCAGTAAAGGTCTAAAAGATGAAAAAATGTCATGGCCCCCTTGTTCACCTGATCTGAACCCCATAGAGAACCTGTGGTCCCTCATAAACTGTAAGATCTAAAGGGAGGGAAAACAATATACCTCTCGGAACAGTGTCTGGGAGGCTGTGGTGGCTGCTGCACACAATGTTGATCGTAAACAGATCAAGCAACTGACAGAATCTTTGGATGGTAGGCTGTTGAGTGTCATCATAAAGAAAAGTGGCTATATTGGTCACTAATTTTTTGGAGTTTTGTTTTTGCATGTCAGAAATGGTTATTTCTAAATTTTGTGCAGTTATATTGGTTTACCTGGTGAAAATAAACAAGTGAGATGGGAATATATTTGTTTTTTATTAAGTTGCCCTAATAATTCTGCACAGTAATAGTTACCTGCACAAACAGAAATCCTCCTAAGATAGCCAAATCTAAAAAAAAAACCACTCCAAGTTCCAAAAATATTAAGTTTTGATATTGATGAATCTTTTTGGTTGATTGAGAACATAGTTGTTGATCAATAATAAAAAAAATCCTCTAAAATACAACTTGCCTAATAATTCTGCACGCAGTGTAATGATGACTGGATACATTACAAGCACTTTTTTTGTTGACCCCCCCCCCCCATCGCCATTACGGAAACTTGCGAGCAGGATCCTTAGTCCTCCTGCAACTGTTGAACTGTTTGTAACTTCGTAATGTCTTTATCTTTATAGTCTATACAATTCCCCATTTAACCCCTTACAACCAATGATGTACATAGTACGTTATGGGCAAGTGTCAGTTCCATGATGTTGTATGTCATGGGCTTAAACTGTCACTGTGTGAAAACACAGTGAGAGCTCCATGCGACGGAGGTCATAGACAGAAGCTCAGCTTAGCTGACAGCCGAGCTTCTGCAGTAACAGCCGGGACCTGAGTGCA
The DNA here is from genome assembly GCF_048569485.1 of Anomaloglossus baeobatrachus. Lineage (NCBI taxonomy): Eukaryota > Metazoa > Chordata > Amphibia > Anura > Aromobatidae > Anomaloglossus > Anomaloglossus baeobatrachus. The sequence goes on along the minus strand of NC_134353.1, from coordinate 800,056,597 downwards.
CATCTCCCTTGGCTGATGAACCCTCTAGATGCCGCAATCGATAGGGATCGCGGCATGTAGAAGGTTGTTAGAATGACTTCCCTCTCACATCCCCATCTGCACCCCCATTGAAAACACGGGAAGCTGATGGTTGTCATTGCACCCAGAGGTCAAACAATAACCTCCTGGTGTGCCAGGTATTGTGGCCTGTTAAACCCAGTCATAGGCAGGGTCAAACAGACATTCTGTCACAGTATGTTGATTGCAATGCATGAGACTAATGATCAGAAAAGATGAATAAAAGTTAAAGCCCAATAGAGAAACTAAGTTAAAAGTAACTAAAAAATTTCTAAAATGATTCTTTAAAAAACACCAATAAAGAACAAAAAATATTACATCAGTAAATATTAATATTTATGGAAAAACAAAAATAAACTAATAAAGTAAACATATTTGGTATTGCAGTGTCCAGAAATACACAACCTATAAAATTGTCACACTACTTATAACACACTGTCATCCTAAACTGGTATCAGCAATTGATCATTCTCCCCTTGTTAAAAGTCATGTTACTTCTAAGATCGAGAATGTGTGACTAAAAATGGGAAAGTTACACTCAGAAGCCATTTCACTCATGGTCCTTCCTTCTTCACCTTCTAAACTGGTGTTAGGCATGTCCTGGTTGGTTAAACACAATCCTACCATTAATTGGGAAACTCAGGAGTTTAAATCTTGGGAGGAATTTTCTTCCTCCAGTTGTCTAGCCAAGTCCTCGGCATCTGTGAAATCTCATCCTCCAGGATTTGTTCAGGATTTTAAGGATGTGTTTTCTGAGGCTGAGTGTGAAGTTCTCTCTCGGCATATGTCATATGATCGAATTCATACCAGGTGTCAAAATGCCTGACTCTTTTGTTTAACCTCTCTCTACCAGAAAGAGATACCTTGAAAGAGTATATTCAAAAGAGTCTGGCCAAGAGGCATGTACAGTATGACCATACTCTTCTCCAGTAGCCCTGGGTTTTTTCTTCGTCAAGAAAGAGGATGGAGGTTTGCGCCAATGCTTGCAGAGTTTAATAAGATCCATAATATTTATCCTTAACCCCTTATACCTGACCTGTTTAATCAATTTGCTGGAGCCAAAAGGTTTTCTAAACTTGATCTAAGGTGGCAAATAACTTCATATGTATTTGGCAAAGTGTTGAGTAGAAAACTGCTTACAGTACAGCTTAGGCTTACTTTGAAACTTTGGTGATGCCATTTGGGTTCCTAAAACTTCAGCGATTTTTCAGAACTTCATTAATGACATTACATATTTTTGCCCTCTGATGGGTAGATTCATTCATTCATTCATTCATTCATTCATCCATAGGTAGACTCATCTTCTTGTGATAAGCATCATGAGCATGGGCGTACCCAGCGAGGGGCAGGGGGGGGCAGCTTCCCCCCCCCTAGAAGCAGGGGCACCTATTATCAGGGCCGGCGTCAGCTGCATGCTGAGACCGCCTTCTCTCTCCTCTTTGCAATGTGGAGAGTGGAGCGTATTGGACCTGCCCCAACATGCGGCCGCCCCCGCACATCGCTTCCTCTTCCCATGGCGGTCGGTGGGGCTTCACAGACTGATCAGCGCACAGACTCACTTCTGAGTAGGCACTTCCTTCTATAAGCTTTCCACAGTGGAATGCACGCCGGCCTTCCTCACAATTGCGTTCCACTGAAGAACGCATGACGAGTGAGGGGGCACCTTCCTCCCCCCTCTCTTGATTACTAGGTACTGTTTGTCCCATAAGCGTTCCACAGTGGAACACACGCCAGCGACGACACCGCCTCCTCTCTTTGCAATAAGGACCTTGTCACCGGCCGCTTCACTCCAGTCCTGAAGCAGGTCCGGTCCATGAGAATACAAGGAGGCCAGGTCAGGAGAGCCACGGCCGGAGACCTTAAATGCATTATTGCCACTGTTTTCTTTTTTTTATTTCTTTCTGTGTGTGTCGGCCAGCTTTATTTTTAAAGACTAAAACCTGACTTTTGATATGTATTGTCATGAAGAGTGGTGGGGTTTTTTTCCTTGAAATTTTCTGTATATAATTATATATGTATAGTGAAGTGAGGCTGATGGGCTGTGCAGCAGTATAGTGGGGTGAGGGGGATTGGTAAGGGTACAGTAGATGAGAGCAGAGCTAGTCATGCACTGGTATAGTGGGGTGAGGGGCCATGGCTTGCCCCCCCCCCCCTAGTTTTGATCCTGGGTACGCCCATGATCATGAGCATATTCATCAGGTTCTTCAAATTCTTCGTGGCTTGGCTCCTGTGTGGGAACTGTTAAAACAGGCAGGCTAAGAATTGGTACCCTGCTGAAAGCACAGAGTTTGCACCTGAGCAGCATGGATATCTTTCATCAATGTCACCCCCTCGAAAACAAGCAAAGCAGTGGAAACCTCAACATGTGAGCCACCTTTCACTTATGGTTTTTGAGCACTCTGGTGGATAGGGTTCTATGGCTCATCTCTGTTTTAATTGGGTGTTGTGTGGTGGATCTTAAGCAATGAGAGCTGTGAGGGTAAACAGGCTGTTTCAGGGCATGTTTTACAATTCGATGGTCTGTGTGGAAACATTGTCAATCTTGGCTGTGTGGGTGAACTGGGAATACAGGCTATATATGATACATTATTTGTTAACTGTCGCGGGCGGAGGAGGGGACGCTGCGCTCACCCACTGCTCGGGTCCGGCTGCTGCTGCTCGGTGGTGGCTCGAGCGGTGGGCCGGATCCCGGGGACTCGAGCGGCGTTCCTCGCCTGTGAGTTAAAGGGGGGTGGTTTGGTTTAGGGATATTGTCCGTGACGCCACCCACGGTTGTGGTGAGATTGGTGACACCACCGCTACTCTGGACGGGGGATCCCGGGAGCGATGACAGGGAGCAGCTTGGATGTTGGTTCTCCCCTCCGTGGGTAGGGGGGTTGGTTGTCCCGGGGCCCGGTGAGGGGGTAGGGATGGATGGCAGATGGGTTACGGGGCCTGGTATGGTGCAGGGTCGCGGGGACAGCGCTGTGCCGCACGGCACGGTGGTACTCACTCAGCCAATGATGAATGCAAAGTCTCCGGTAAAACAAACGGCTGGATGGACGGGTCCCACAGACGGCTGCGGTAGCTCTCCCGGTAGGTTGATGGTGACTGCCTTTCCCTGCACCTGTGTTGTGTTACGGTTCCAATGGCTTCCCACCGGTAACCCGCTCCCCAGCTTGGATGGATGCTGAAGGAGCCCCTTTTGCCCGCAGGCTCTGGCCCTGGGAACTGTAGCCTTGGCGGTGACTGTGTTTCCCTTTACGGTATGAGCTGTTGCCTTCAATCGGCTCTTGACTGCTGGGAAACCCCGGAGGTTCCCTTCGCTAACGGATTTGACCAGTTTTACGGCAACTCCTAGCCTGGTCGGGGTCCGTAAGCCCTGCCGGATGGTGCTGGCTGCTCTTTGCGTACCGATCCGGTACCGTCGGGCCACCGCCCGTCCATGGTCCTTACAGTTCGCTCCAATTAGCCTCTCCTGCAGACGGTCACCACCGTCTGCCAACCTTGTTGTACCGTCCGGGCCACACACCCGGACGCCGTCAGACTGCTCCTCTACCACTTCACTTCCTCCAACTTCCAAACTCCAAACTCAACTAAACTGACTCCTTTTCCCGCCTTCAGGACTGTGAACTCCTCGGTGGGCGGGACCAACCGCCTGGCCCACCCCCTGGTGTGGACATCAGCCCCTGGAGGAAGGCAACAAGGATTTTTGTGTTTGACTTCGGTGTGCCTAACCGGGGTGTGGGGTGTGTTGGTGTAGTTCTGTGACGACCTGGCTTGTCCAGGGCGCCACATAACCCCTTCACAACCATGGACAGATATATCCGTCATGGAGCGTGTCCCGTTAAGCCCCGCCCCCTGCGCAGGGCAGACAGCGGCGGTCGGCACACATATCAGCTGTTTTCAACAGCTGACATGTGTGCGTGCATGTTGCGAGTGGAATCGCTTCCACTCGCAACATTTAACCCCTTAAATCTCGCTGCCAAAGTCTGGCAGCAAGATCTATATGCGCGCGGCCATGTTTTTTACTTACCGCCGCACCCACCGGAAGTCACATGCGTGATCACGTGACTTTCGATGGTTGCCATCGTAGCACAGGGTCATGTGATGACGCCTGCAGCTATGAAGTTTCACTTTCGTTTTCCCTCGGCCGCGAGCAGAGAGAAACAGAAAGTGACTGAATCTGCTGTTTACAGCTGTATAGCTGTGATCAGCAGATAGATAAAAGCGATCGGATTGCTGATCGCTATAGCCCCCTAGGGGGACTAGTAAAATAAAAAAAAAAGTAAAAACAAGTTTTAAAAAATGAAAATAAAAAAAACCCCTAAAAGTTCAAATCACCCCCCTTTCCCCCCATTGAAAATTAAAGGGTTAAAAAATAAATAAATATACACATATTTGGAATCGCCGCGTTCAGAAATGCCCGATCTATCAAAATATAAAATCAATTAATCTGATTGGTAAATGGCGTAGTGGCAAAAAAATTCCAAATGCCGAAATTATGTTTTTTGGTCGCCACAAGTTTTACGCAAAATGCAATAACAGGTGATCAAAACGTAGCATCTGCGCAAAAATAGTACCATTAGAAACGACAGCTCGAGACGCAAAAATAAGCCATCACTGAGCCATAGATCCTAAAAAATGAGAACGCTAAATGTTTCGGAAAATGGCGCAAAACGTGCGCCACTTTTATTGGACAAGCTTGTGAATTTTTTTAACCCCTTAGATACAAGTAAACCTATACATGTTTGGTGTCTACAAACTCGCACCGACCTCAGGCATCATACCCACACATCACTTTTACCATATAGTGAACACCGTGAATAAAACATCCCAAAAACTATTGTGCCATCCCACTTTTTTTGCAGTTTTTCCACACTTGGAATTTTTTTGCTGTTTTCCAGTATACCATCGGGTAAAACTTATGGTTTCATTTAAAAGTAAAACTTGTCCTGCAAAAAACAAGCCCTCATATGGCAAGATTGACGGAAAAATAAAAAAGTTACGGCTCTCGGAAGAAGGGGAGCAAAAAACAAAAACGCAAAAACGGAAAGTGCCCCGGGGCTGAAGGGGTTACATTTGTTGTTCTATGGGTAAACTATGCCAATGTTTTATTGTCTGTCTGCTTTGAACAATAATTTTTTAAAAATAAATGCTTCGGATTTCCGGGATAGACAATGAGCAGCATGGGTGAGCCGCTTCAAATCTAAATGGCTGGGACTGGCAGTAGCAAGTCTATCTGATGAACCCAATACTTTGATCACAAATCCAACTGCGAGCTTTTTATATGTAGCAACTAGACTGTCCACGACTGTGGCAGAAAATTGGCTCCTTTGTGAGTACTGTTAAACAGTTAGTCTAAGAATTGGTGCTCTGCTGAAAGCACAAGTTGGCACCTGAGGTGCTTGGGCATCTTGCATCAACATCATCCCCTTGAAAACGAGCAAACCAGCAGGATCCTCAACAAATCAGGCACCTGTCACATATGATTTTTGAGCACCCTGTTAGATAGGGTTCCATGCCTCATGTCTGATTTAATTGGGTACTGTGTGGTGGATCTCAGGCAAAGAAAGCTGTGGGGGTCGACAAGGTAAAAATGCTGTTTCAGGGCCTTTGTTACAATTTGGTGGTCTGTGGGGGACCTTTGTCAATCTTGGCTTCTTGGTGAACGGGGAATACAGGCTATATAGGAGACATTATTTGTTAAACCTGTTGCTCTATGGGTAAACCAAGATTTTATGTCTGCCTGCTTTGAGCAATAATCTCTTAAAAATAAATGCTTTGGATTCCCGGGATAGACACTGAGCAGATTAGGTGAGCTACTTCAAGTCTAAATGGCTGTAACTGGCAGTAGCAAGACTAGCTGGTGGACCGCTAGCTCAATTACAAAGCTAACTATGAGCTTTTTAACTGCAACAGCTATACTGTACGCAAAGGGAGCTGAAAATTAGGCTCTATAGAGGAACTTAGAAAACAGGCTCTCTTGGTTCTTTTTTTAAAAAAATTTTGTTTTGTGAGGGTATACTTCCAATCTTGGCAAGGATGGTGAAATGTGAAAACAGGGTCCAAAGGAAGTTATGTGGGCTGCGCCGTAGGCAGAAACCATTTTAGTGCATGTCCTAACACCACTCAGGATTGGTGTAAATTTCTCTGTTCATGTTTCCTGATACTACAACTCCAATTCGTCCACTTTATCATCTGGTCAGTGTAACATCTGCACCACCAACATCAGCTCGGCACAGCCAGGTGGAAACAACAGCAGGCTGTTCTGAGACTCAGCTGTTTGGGTTGAAATTCCCCACTGAGCTGGAGCTGTGGATGGACTCCTATGGGCCTTTTTAAAATTGTTGCCTATCTTGACTGTGTGGGTGAATCGGAAATACAGACTAAATAGGGGAAATTTGTTAAACATTCCTCTGTGGGGGAAGTCTGGCAATCTTGACTGTGTGGGTGAACTGGGAATACAGGCTCTGTAACAGCCGTTTTTTAAATTGATGGTCTGTGGAGAATCTCTGAAAACAAGCTCTGTGGGATCACTGTTAAAATTTTTAATTTCTTCACTTACTTGCCATGTAACCATAATTGCTATGGTGACAGAAGACCTTTAAGCCATTTATCTATTCACATTGTTTTCAGGGCAATTGACATGCTCTTACCCCCATTTAGATTCCTTTTGCAATCTCCTATCCCAGACCACAACCATTTTACAGCCCCAAATGTGGGCTCCCCATTGACTTGTATGGGATTCACTGGTCAAGGTCAAGTTCGGTTGCCGAAACCAATTTGATGTTGGTCTGTGCTGGTTTGGCTAACCAGAATATCCATGGGTTGGCTCATCACTAGTTAAAACATAACATATCAAAATGAGACAAAGCAGGGCAGCATCAAAAACGCAATAAAAATTCATGTACAAAATGCAAGTAATCTAATTTGCCTAATAGCTGCAGAAATGCTGCAGAATTTTTAAAACATGAATAAGTGACCAAATACTCATCGTGGGAATGTAGCCTAATAAATACGACTTTTATCTGTGAAAACCACAATTAGAACTGGTATAAGAAAAACTTAACTCTGAATAAGCTCAAAAAATAATGGGAAAAATAATACAATAGGTGAATCTCGTTCCTTGTTTTGATAATTTGAACATATTGAAAATATAAACTTATCCGCCCCATCCATTATCTGAACAACGCAGATATAAAATAGAGGATAAAGCAACACAGGTATGATAGTTTACTACAATCAGGTAACAGCTAGGCTAGGTTCGCACACTGCGTCTTTTTGACGCTGCGTTTATGTGTGTTTTTGGCCGCTAAAAACGCACCTGCGTCGAAAAAACGCATAAAAAAGCATGCGTTTTTGCCGCGATTTGGTGCGTTTTTGGCTGCGTTTTGCTGCGTTTTTGATCTCTGCGTTTTGCTGCGTTTTTCCAATGCATTGCATGGGAGGAAAACGCAGAAAAACGCAGGAAAGAACTGACATGTCCATTTTTTTTTTTAACTCAAAAACGCAAGTAAAAAAAACAGATGTGTGCGGACAGTAAAAATGAAAACTGATAGACTTTGCTGGGGAAGCAAAGTCCTGCAGTTTTAAGGCCAAAAACGCACCCGAAAAACGCGCAAAAACGCCGCGAAAAACGCACTGTGCGCACATAGCCCTATAATGTCTTGTAAAACCACACAAACTTATATGGGTCATAAAGAGATGGGACAGACATTATCAGGAGATACATCAGATAGAAAATAAGAATGTTTCTGTATATACTGTATGACTTCATGCAGATGAGGGATGTGATGGCTTTATCTAAGAAAAAAATAAGTTAGATTTACAGTGTGGGAGGAAGGATTGTGACTGCCCAGTAATAGTTATCAGACTAAGAAAATATAGTATATGATAATCTGCTCGATGACTCAAAAATAACAAGGCTAGTGGGAATTTGTTTGGTCTAGGCACAACTGGTATAAATAGAGTTGACTAATAGTTTTAGAAACTTTAGTTACTGAATTGTCATATATTTATTATGGTGAAGTTGGTCCTGATAAATTTAAAGTGACCCTCTGTTTTTCCATAAAATTTAAATATAACATAACATAACATTTTCAAGAACCATGTTTCACTGCAATTACTGCGCTATCTTTTGGGGGGTGTCTCTTCCAGCTTTTGCCATCTAGAGGCTGAACATTTTTCCCATTCTTCTTTGCAAAATAGCTCTACCTCAGTGAGATTAGCTGGAGGCATCTGTGAACAGGATATTTCTTGTCTTGCCTCACATACTCAGGCCATTCACACACATCAATATGCTTTGATCTAAACAATCCACTGTAGCTCTGGTAGTATGTTTAGGATCATTATCTTGCTGGAATTTAAGGATACCCCCCAGTCTCAAATCTTTTGCAGCCTCTAACAGGTTTTCTTCCAGCATTGCCCTGCATTTAGCTTCATCTACCTTTTCATGAACTTTGACCAGCTTCCCTGTTCCTCTTGAAAACAAGTATTCCCATAGCATGTTGCTGCCACCACCATGTTTGACAGTGGGGATGGTGTTTTCAGGGTGATGTACAGTGTTAGTTTTCTGCCACACTATGCATTTTGCCTTTAGTCTAAAAGGTTCTACTTTGGTCTCATCTGACCGGAGCACCTTCTTCCACATGCTAGCTGTGTCCCCTACATGACATGAGGAAGAAAGACGCTCTTCATCCAATTTCACTGAGCTAGAGCTATCTTGCAAAGAAGAATGGTCAAAAATTTCAGCCTCTAGATTTGCAAAGCTGACAGACAATTATCAAACAATTTGCTGCAGTAAAAGAAGTGAAGGGTGATCCTACAAAGTTTTGACTTAGGGGAACTAAATACAAATGCAGGTCACAATTTTCAGATTTATATTTTTAAAATATTTAGAAAACCATGCATCATTTCCTTTATACGTCACAACTACTTGCTACTTTGTATTGGTATATATCACATATTAAACTACATTTACATTTTTAGATGTAACAAGAAAAGATTTAGAAAGGTTCATGGCACTGTAGGTAATCAATGTCTGAATAATGTGGGTGCAATACCCGGAACCACAACCAATCAGCTGTTCTCTGTGCCATTGATGGCCGGATGTGCTCACTTTGCGTCGCTGCACAGCTCCTTTATTAGTATAGTGGCTTCAGCCAGGTACTGCGTATCCACCCCCTATTGATTAAGTTGTGCAGTAGCCAGTTACTGCACACTGTTGATGGAGCTCTGAAACTAAGCACATCCTGCCCCTGTGCCAACACTGCTATCAGCTGATTGTGGGGGTGACAGGTGTCGTATCTACACTCATCAGATATGACCAATCCTAAAGATAGGCCAGCAATGTAAAAGACACGGACAACCCCTTTAATACTGTATTTTTCCTGTAACTTCAGCTCCACAAAGAGCACTTTCGAACATCAGTTTTTCAAAAAGTTTTTTGCCTATTTTTATTGTCAATTTTTTTTTCTATGTGAGAAAACTAATAAAACTGATGGCAATAACTTATACACTGACTAAACACTGATGGAAATCTGACCCAAAACACTGATGAAAATCTAACACAAAACACTGATGAAAATCTGACCCAAATACTGATAAAAATCTGACCCGAAACATTGATGAAGATTTGATCCAACACACTGATGAAAATCTGATCCAAAACACTGATGATAATCTGACCTAAAACACTGATGAAAATCTGATTCAAAACACTGATGAAGATCTGATCCAAAACACTGATGAAGATCTGATCCAAAACACTGATGAAAATCTGATCCAAAACACTGATGAAAATCTGATCCAAAACACTGATGAAAATCTGACCCAAAATACTGATGAAAATCTGACCCAAAACACTGATGAAAATCTGACCCAAAATACTGATGAAAAAAACTGATCTAAAACATTGATGATAATCTGATCCAAAACACTGATGAAAATCTGATCCAAAACACTGATGATAATCTGATACAAAACACTAATGAAAAAAACTGATCCAAAACTTTGATGATAATCTGACCCAAAACTTTGATGATAATCTGATCTAAAACATTGATGATAATCTGATCCAAAACACTGATGATAATCTAATACAAAACACTAATGAAAAAAACTGATCCAAAACTTTGATGATAATCTGACCCAAAACTTTGATGTTAATCTGATCTAAAACATTGATGATAATCTGATCCAAAACACTGATGAAAATCTGATCCAAAACACTGATGATAATCTGATACAAAACACTAATGAAAAAAACTGATCCAAAACTTTGATGATAATCTGACCCAAAACTTTGATGATAATCTGATCTAAAACATTGATGATAATCTGATCCAAAACACTGATGATAATCTAATACAAAACACTAATGAAAAAAACTGATCCAAAACTTTGATGATAATCTGACCCAAAACTTTGATGTTAATCTGATCTAAAACATTGATGATAATCTGATCCAAAACACTGATGAAAATCTGATCCAAAACACTGATGATAATCTGATACAAAACACTAATGAAAAAAACTGATCCAAAACTTTGATGATAATCTGACCCAAAACTTTGATGATAATCTGATCTAAAACATTGATGATAATCTGATCCAAAACACTGATGATAATCTAATACAAAACACTAATGAAAAAAACTGATCCAAAACTTTGATGATAATCTGACCCAAAACTTTGATGATAATCTGATCTAAAACATTGATGATAATCTGATCCAAAACACTGATGAAAATCTGATCCAAAACACTGATGATAATCTGATACAAAACACTAATGAAAAAAACTGATCCAAAACTTTGATGATAATCTGACCCAAAACTTTGATGATAATCTGATCTAAAACATTGATGATAATCTGATCCAAAACACTGATGATAATCTAATACAAAACACTAATGAAAAAAACTGATCCAAAACTTTGATGATAATCTGACCCAAAACTTTGATGATAATCTGATCTAAAACATTGATGATAATCTGATCCAAAACACTGATGAAAATCTGATCCAAAACACTGATGATAATCTGATACAAAACACTAATGAAAAAAACTGATCCAAAACTTTGATGATAATCTGACCCAAAACTTTGATGATAATCTGATCTAAAACATTGATGATAATCTGATCCAAAACACTGATGATAATCTAATACAAAACACTAATGAAAAAAACTGATCCAAAACTTTGATGATAATCTGACCCAAAACTTTGATGTTAATCTGATCTAAAACATTGATGATAATCTGATCCAAAACACTGATGAAAATCTGATCCAAAACACTGATGATAATCTGATACAAAACACTAATGAAAAAAACTGATCCAAAACTTTGATGATAATCTGACCCAAAACTTTGATGATAATCTGATCTAAAACATTGATGATAATCTGATCCAAAACACTGATGATAATCTAATACAAAACACTAATGAAAAAAACTGATCCAAAACTTTGATGATAATCTGACCCAAAACTTTGATGATAATCTGATCTAAAACATTGATGATAATCTGATCCAAAACACTGATGATAATCTGATACAAAACACTAATGAAAAAAACTGATCTAAAACATTGATGATAATCTGATCCAAAACACTGATGGAAATCTGATCCAAAACACTGATGAAAATCTGATCCAAAACACTGATGAAAATCAGTCAGGTTTTTTCGTTCAAGAAAAATCACTGAAGTCTGAATCAGCCCCCATGTAGCCAGGCACCATTTTAACACCATTTACCGGTAAATTATAACTAGATCTGCAGGTAAATAGCTTTTTTGGATGTGACAAGTTCACTTTAAGCTGTTCTGGTGTATGTAATCCTAACTGGCTGATTTCTGTTATAAAGCTTTTCATGTAGGCTGGGAAATTGCTGAGTCCAGTCCATGTGACAAGCTCACATGTCTGCTACACTTCCATATGCACTTACCTGCCAAGCGCTTCATGGCACATTTGTTGATTTATGTTGCATAAGCCTCTTTTATATTTCTGCTCATTCTAATTCCAGTGTTATTCTCCAAGTCAGTCATATTTTCCAGTATTATAACTCAGTCCAGTTGTTTTCCGCAATGACTTAGGTTTCACACCGGATAGTACAAGAAAAAGGCTTAAAGTAAAATATAATAAAACATTGAAAATGTACACGTTGTCCAAGAAGAGGAGACTGTCTTGAATATTACTACAATATAATTGCATTGTACAGTGGTGATAGAAATGTAAACATAGTTAATGTATATAACTATCCCTCAGCTTGGTACATTGGCTTACATTTACTAAAAATGACATATTTCAATCTATTCAAATCAGGGACTTCGAGGGATTTGTGTTATTTGTATTAAAAAACTGCAGATCTTTTAATACATTGGAAATTGTCACATTTTTACTTCTTGGCATCAAAATTGTCCACATTTAATAATACTCTTGACAATCTTTTTCTTTTTCAATTAACTTTTATTAAAGTTTGAACTGGAACATAAAAAAGACATGAAGTACATTATATACTAAATCCCAGGGTATACACAATGGAGAGAATTAACAAACATTGTATAAATTATCCTAAAAAGTAATTGTAAAAAACACAATTGTTAATTAAGGTTTGAAAGCCCCATTCAGATTAATAAAGATTGGGTATCTGAAATAAGCACTTTATTAAATGGGAACGAAGTTCATTTTAATCTATAGGTCTTGCAATAAAAATAAGTTCCACAATTGGATCTGATTAAAAAATATGTTCCTGTGCTGAGATAATCTTATATATGTGTCTCTGCTATGTACTGTGTAATGGCCGTGTCTGACTGCACAGAAACATGGTCTGATCACACTACATCTCCTGGACCAGGGAGGAATATAAGAGTATAAAGACATTGCAGCATCGGATCATAGTTGATTTGTTTTGTGATGTGAAATATTTCCCTACCGGTTTTTCAGTAATAGTTTACCTTTAAGAAATAATTATTTACAATCCTATACGCTAATGCCTTTATGCTCTTTTATATTCCTCCCCAGCCCAGGAGCTGTGGTATGATCAGACCATGTCCTGTATGGTCAGACACAACCAATACACAGTACATAACAAGGACAGATATATAAGATTATCTCCGCACAGGAACATTTTTTTAATCTAATTTTGCTAATTATTCTGAGAGCAGCATAACGACAGAGTGACAGAGAGCCTGATTCCAGGGCTATGACACATGCTCAGCAACTTTCTGTAGTTTCAATACAAGCAGTGTTTTATTAGCAAGAGATTATCACTGCCGACTCTGTAATGTGTTAGCCAGTAAGACTGAGCTGTGTAACCCTGCCTTCACCACTAATTTGATAGCTTGATGACAATGTACCATGTACACATGAAGCTAACAATCAGTGGTGTGGGCGGGGTTATACTCAGCCCAGCATTGTGTACATTGCTACATGATCATCTACAGCAGGAAAATCAGGGATTAGATCGAAACTGTACTAAGAAGTCCAGTAAGTTATACATTGATCGAATCAGGGTCTCTGCCCTATGTCAGCCCATAGCTTCCAAAGCAGAAAATCTGCTGACAGACTGTCATTAATCCAAAGGTACTGAAGGGATACTCCGTATGCTGAATTTTGAGGCATAGTTTAGTGAAATATGTCAAATTGAAGGCAATAAAAAGGAGGCTACTTAGAATGCGTAACACACACACAAACTTAAAATGAAAACACACCTGGAATCTATGGTTGAAATTCTTAGAATCTAATTTTTTGGATTAACTACCATGAGGAGCACATTAAGCTAAATTTGAACAGCTCAAAATAGATTAAAATAGATACTCTATCCTTCCTTAGTAGTTTTTTGTTTTTTTTGTTTTAATTTAGATTTGATTCATACTAGCCCTTTTTACTATCCCTTTCTCCTTTTCTTTTTTATTCCCCTAGTTCTAGAAATCCTAAACGTGTAAAGATATTTGTAATCAAGAAATTATATCAGTTATTTGTGCATTTAACAAATGTTTCATTATTGCTGTATGGGGGGTCAGGGCTACGGCCACCCCTGAAGAAGTGGACTGCACACTGAAGGGTGGCAACGTGGTATAGGAATAGCAGTCCTGCCACCTGGGTAGGCAGATTAGTAGTTAACTAAGAGGAGGAGAGTAGCATATAAAAAAGTCAGTATGAGGGAGGAAGGGCAGGAGAGTCCCCAGTAGGAGCTAGAGAGAAGGCCAAATTGATATACTTTAATTATCAACCCTAAGGGTAAGCCCTGTGATCACGGGATCCTGCACGTAGAGGATTGTGTAACTGTGGCCCCAGAGGCGGGGTATAGTTTGGTCGGTCGGGGAGATATCTGGTTTCTTCTGGATTGAAAATCCAGAGAAATCTCCTGCGAGACCGAAGGTCAGTTGCACCCTCAGGAGTAGGGTAGGTTTTGGTCCTGGCCTAAAGCACTGACGGACGGGAGAATGAGGAGCCTAGTGGTGTCTTATGGAGCCCAGTTGCCAGATGAATTGTCAGCCATTAAATTGAATACTGAAGTAGAGTATGGAGGGAACCCCTATGGGCCCAGAAGCGGTGCCCATGTAGTGCAGAAAGGGATAGATGCTAAAAATGTTGTGAAGACAAGAAGTAGAGTGATGAAGAAAGATGCTGAAAATGCTGAGAAGAAACGAAGTAAAGTTCTGTTGTTTAAAGAGAATACTGCGTTGTGACATGTATTGCCTCAGAGTGACAATGGAGTGAAGATGGGACTGTTGTGGAGTCATCCTTTAGTGGTGTGTGCAATGGGGAGGCAAGGGGTTACCGAGCGTCTGCGCTACGACCTAGCGACTCCTGTATACACGACTACCACTGCCTGCCCCGTGCCCACTACAATTGCCATAAATAATAAAGGATATAATAAAAAAAGTGTCAACTTCAAAAGAAAGTGTATTCTTCTGCTCGCTGCATAATGGAAATGTCCTAATTAATAGTTTACAAACAAAACATAAACAATTTTAATTTGCTAAATGATGCACAACCTCTACAAAAGAACTAACAAGAAATAAAAGTCAAAGTTTGCCAAAAGTTAAATATTTAACATGTACAGTATATTAAAAGTAAAAAAAAATCTCAAAACAGACAAAAAAGCACCACTAATTGTCATATCATGAAGTAAGCCTTTCATAGAACCATTAGTTTTATGGGGAAAAATGTTTTTTTACCTCTATCACCCTCTTTGGTATCAAGGCGAACGCGTAACTTATGTGACCTTCTTGAACATAGTTATTGTGATCTACCGAAGGGAAAAATGCAAAACAAGACTTCTACAGTAAACGGTTTATTTCATTGTAGAATGTGCAAAGCCTGTTGGAATCTTCTGGAGCTAAAACTTTTGTCAACTTCAATGGTTCAAAGACCTACAAGATTACAAAGCATCTTACCTGCTCGGCCAAGGTAGTCATTTATCACACCCAATGTCCCTGTGGCAAGGTTTACATTAGTCTGATCACCCGTGAATTGAAAGTCTATGTAAGAGAAGACATCTGAGTCATAGATAAAGCTAAAACTATAGAAAATGTCTCCAAAAGGAAAACTCTGCCCAGGCACTTCAAACTTCATCCTGGTTGCCAATCAGGCTCCTTGAAAATTAAAGGTATTGATCAGGTCACCTTGTGATTCAGGGTGGTAATTTGAGCAAAGTGTTAGCACAAACCAAGAGGAGATGGAAATATAGCCTCTGCACCCTCACACCTCAGGGTTTCAATGAGAACTTAGGCTTTGGGTCCTTCCTAAAACAAAATTCCTTAGAGATATTTTAAATGGGTGGGTTTGTGGGTTAGCATATTTTAAAAATTTTTATATTTTCTTATTTAAACTAGCCATCTTTTTATCTTGGACCTTTGCTTTTATGATGTGTGATTTTTTTTTTCTCCTATGATGAAATTTAAAGAAACATTATAACAAATAACAAACTTTTACAAGAGGTTTGCAGTTGGAACTTCACATTGGGATGTGAAAAGTTATCAAAATCACTATTCTCCTTTTGCGTTTATTTCTCTCTGGCTGTGAAATTTCTATATGTCTACCTTAGACGATCATGTGTATACCTTCTCGAGAAAGTTTCTACATATCTACCATGGAAATTTTAAATCTCTACATATCTACCTTACCTATCACTCTGTATATGTAATCAACACAGCAGAATTGGCTGGATCATGATTGGACTATGGGACGTACATGTGTTTATACATTTTTGAAAGACCCTATTGATTAAGTAAGATACTTACCCCATTATCGATTATTGTTTGTGGTTTCTGATATAAGTTTTTTTTTATAATTCAATTATTATTCATTTATTCTTTAATTTTTTATCCAACATTCTGTCTTCATCCTTCACTTCATCTCTTTTTTTATTTACACTTTTTTACACTTTACACAAAATATTAATTTTATATCAATTGTTTAATATTTGACATTTATGTATTTATCTATCATGAAATTATATTTACACACAGTAGCACTTTTAATGTTAAGATTGTATTGATTACTCATTACTTTATTTACGCAGTGTAGACCTTAAAATATTTCTTCAATTGTATACTGTTTTATTTTACTCATTTATAAAGTCATTTCCAGGAATTTTTTATGACCAATTTATTATATCAAGATCTGTCATAACCTTTATTGATTGTATACATTTTTCATGACTTACTTCCTATTTCTCAGCCAATGGGCCAAAATGTACAATTTGCTTCCTTTTGTATTAGAATTTCATCACATGTATTCGTTTATTATTACTGTTCACAACACGGCAGAACATTTGTATTCATTAGCACTTTTTATGAATTAATTATTCACATTTTCACTTTTCTCACTATATATATATATATATATATATATATATATAAATATATATATATATATATATATATATATATATATATATATATATATACACAGTACAGACCCAAAAGTTTGGACACACCTTCTCATCTCTAGAACAACTATTAAGAGGAGACTTTGTGCAGCAGGCCTTCATGGTAAAATAGCTGCTAGGAAACCACTGCTAAGGACAGGCAACAAGCAGAAGAGACTTGTTTGGGCTAAAGAACACAAGGAATGGACATTAGACCAGTGGAAATATGTGCTTTGGTCTGATGAGTCCAAATTTGAGATCTTTGGATCCAACTACCGTGTCTTTGTAGAAAAGGTGAACGGATGGACTCTACATGCCTGGTTCCCACCGTGAAGCATGGAGGAGGAGGTGTGACGATGTAGGGGTGCTTTGCTAGTGACACTGTTGGGGATTTATTCAAAATTGAAGGCATACTAAACCAGCATGGCTACCACAGCATCTTGCAGCGGCATGCTATTCCATCCGGTTTGTGTTTAGTTGGACCATCATTTATTTTTCAACAGAACAATGACCCCAAACACACCTCCAGGCTGTGCAAGCGCTATTTCACTAAGAAGGAGAGTGATGGGATGCTACGCCAGATCACCTGGCCTCCACAGTCACCAGACCTGAATCCAATCGAGATGGTTTGGGGTGAGCTGGACCACAGAGTGAAGGCAAAAGGGCCAAAAAGTGCTAAGCATTTCTGGGAACTCCTTCAAGACTGTTGGAAAACCATTTCCGGTAACTACCTCTTGAAGCTCATCAAGAGAATGCCAAGAGTGTGCAAAGCAGTAATGAAAGCAAAAGGTGGCTACTTTGAAGAACCTAGAATATAAGACATATTTTCAGTTGTTTCACACTTTTTTAAATATTTCATTCCACATGTTTTCTTTCATAGTTTTGATGTCTTCAATGTGAATTTACAATTTTTAGAGATCTAATAGATCTAATCCATTTGTAGGTTTCACATTATACTGCTTATTTTAAATAAATGCAACTGTCCTGGTGATACAGTAGAGCGCATTCTCTGCCCTCCGGCTCCTTGAACCTCCATCAGTGTGTATTCAAGAACCCCGCTCAGGGGGGAGAGTCTATTGCTACGGGCTGTGCAGATCATACATGCAATTTTCACTCTCTTCAGCCATGTCACACTTAAATGCCCACTGTCATCTGATTGGTAAATCGGCCTCTGTCACTCTGTCATTGGCTCAGTTCTTCAATAACTAGGTAATCAATCCCTCATTTAGACAACCCCCAGAAGAGGTGTTGAAATGCGTTGAGGTGAAAGGACACAGATCCTGATACATTTCCCATTGCAGCATTATACAGTTAGGTCCAGAAATATTTGGACAGTGACACAATTTTCGCGAGTTGGGCTCTGCATGCCACCACATTGGATTTGAAATGAAATCTCTACAACAGAATTCAAGTGCAGATTGTAACGTTTAATTTGAAGGTTTGAACAAAAATATCTGATAGAAATTGTAGGAATTGTACACATTTCTTTACAAACAGTCCACATTTTAGGAGGTCAAAAGTAATTGGACAAATAAACCAAACCCAAACAAAATATTTTTATTTTCAATATTTTGTTGCGAATACTTTGGAGGCAATCACTGCCTTAAGTCTGGAACCCATGGACATCACCAAACGCTGGGTTTCCTCCTTCTTAATGCTTTGCCAGGCCTTTACAGCCGCAGCCTTCAGGTCTTGCTTGTTTGTGGGTCTTTCCGTCTTAAGTCTGGATTTGAGCAAGTGAAATGCATGCTCAATTGGGTTAAGATCTGGTGATTGACTTGGCCATTGCAGAATGTTCCACTTTTTTGCACTCATGAACTCCTGGGTAGTTTTGGCTGTATGCTTGGGGTCATTGTCCATCTGTACTATGAAGCGCCGTCCGATCAACTTTGCGGCATTTGGCTGAATCTGGGCTGAAAGTATATCCCGGTACACTTCAGAATTCATCCGGCTACTTTTGTCTGCTGTTATGTCATCAATAAACACAAGTGACCCAGTGCCATTGAAAGCCATGCATGCCCATGCCATCACGTTGCCTCCACCATGTTTTACAGAGGATGTGGTGTGCCTTGGATCATGTGCCGTTCCCTTTCTTCTCCAAACTTTTTTCTTCCCATCATTCTGGTACAGGTTGATCTTTGTCTCATCTGTCCATAGAATACTTTTCCAGAACTGAGCTGGCTTTATGAGGTGTTTTTCAGCAAATTTAACTCTGGCCTGTCTATTTTTCGAATTGATGAATGGTTTGCATCTAGATGTGAACCCTTTGTATTTACTTTCATGGAGTCTTCTCTTTACTGTTGACTTAGAGACAGATACACCTACTTCACTGAGAGTGTTCTGGACTTCAGTTGATGTTGTGAACGGGTTCTTCTTCACCAAAGATAGTATGCGGCGATCATCCACCACTGTTGTCATCCGTGGACGCCCAGGCCTTTTTGAGTTCCCAAGCTCACCAGTCAATTCCTTTCTTCTCAGAATGTACCCGACTGTTGATTTTGCTACTCCAAGCATGTCTGCTATCTCTCTGATGGATTTTTTCTTTTTTTTGAGCCTCAGGATGTTCTGCTTCACCTCAATTGAGAGTTCCTTAGACCGCATGTTGTCTGGTCACAGCAACAACTTCCAAATGCAAAACCACACACCTGTAATCAACCCCAGACCTTTTAACTACTTCATTGATTACAGGTTAACGAGGGAGACGCCTTCAGAGTTAATTGCAGCCCTTAGAGTCCCTTGTCCAATTACTTTTGGTCCCTTGAAAAAGAGGAGGCTATGCATTACAGAGCTATGATTCCTAAACCCTTTCTCCGATTTGGATGTGAAAACTCTCATATTGCAGCTGGGAGTGTGCACTTTCAGCCCATATTATATATATAATTGTATTTCTGAACATGTTTTTGTAAACAGCTAAAATAACAAAACTTGTGTCACTGTCCAAATATTTCTGGACCTAACTGTATATAAAGTGTTGTCTCATTCTTTCATTCATGTCTTTGTCATTTCCATATGAGGGCAGGGAATGAACCCTGATATGTGATTAGGGCTACACATGCACTTTATTGCAGGAATACTATTATTATTTTGCACTAGCACTTTAATTTACTAATTTCCTGTAGCAACCTCATTGTATTAATTTGTTATACATATTAGCCCTTTTCCCCAGGTCTCCTATTGACTCTCAGTTCCTGAAGTTATCCCTTCTTATTTTGTATATATTTTTTAACATTTATTGAAATAAAAATAATTTTACTATATGATGTCATAGTTCTCTTCTTCTCTGTAATACTACATATATCACTGACTCCTGATGTTTAAGAGCAGCATAGGTCTGTATGGAATTTGATGTTCAAAATAAACAAGAATGTTCTCATTCATGAAAGCTCAGTGACTGAATTGTGGGCATTTCACAGCTCAGCACAGCCTAGCGTCACAGCCTAGCCTCTCCCTGCTCTCTCCTTCACTGCAGAGAGCCACAAGCAGGAGTGATGCTGGGCTGTGACGAGTGGTGAAACGCTACCCACAGTCCAGTGACTCACGGAGACTGGGGCCGGCTGCGGTGATATCAGGTAAACAGAAAGTTGACATGACATCACCAGATCCCCAAGGTCACGGAGCCTGGGAGGTCTTGTGATGGGGAAGAGCGGTCCACAATAGCGCCACTCATAGGCACTTTTGCCAACGCAAGGTATTAACCTTGTTTCCCCAGGTTATATCTGTGGATCTGTGGAGACACGGGGGTCAGTGGGTGCTCTCGTCCGCTTCCCCGGCCGCCTTTAGAAAGACAGCATGGCCCAGGGCTCATCCCAACTGAACGCCCGACCTCCTTAACCGTGGGCGGAGCACTACTCAGACAACACAGGATGAGGGAATCACAATATTAAGACTATATTGGATCCCCAAAATATTAATGGCACGTAACACATAACTAGCAAAACACACAAATGTAACAGGCAACAGTTTCTCACCCTTCCGCTGGCTCACCAGGGATTTAGAATGTCCGTGCCTCAGAGCTTCCATGGCTACTTACTCCAATCCAGCAGCACCCTGCTTTCGGCGGGCACCCACTGAGAATGGAATTACGCCAGATTTAGGAAGCTGGCTGAGGACTGCAAAGTCTGTAGTCAGATGACTGGATTGTCCCAAGCTGGATTCCTTCCTTAGGTAATCCTTGGTATCACAGCTGAATCCTTGCATTCGATGCTGAAGTCCATATAGTGTTATGATTCAGGTTTGGTTATCCGCAGGTCCTAGATTGGTAGCATGTAGCAAGAGTCTCTCTGGGCAATGGACAGTCCTTCTTCTTATACCCCTGAGCTCTCCATTCAGACCATTGGGGTCTTCACGATTGGTGGAAAAGACTGGGCTCTTATTGGCTAGATTTCAAGCCATATGCAAATATCTAGAAACAAGGGTGAGACAGGTAAGTTATATCACATCTAGCAATTCACTTAGTAATACAATGGGAAGTTCGTATAATTTATTTATCTGTGTGTCTGGCCTTCATTAGCCAAGGCAATTACATGAGTCAACAAAAGTCTTGTAAAAACAATGAGGGCTTATTCCCCGTCTATAAACAAACTATCTTCATGTCTGGCTGAATTTTAAGAAATTTAACCCCTGCTAAGCACTGGCAGAGTCCAGGTCGTCACAATATCGATCTAGCAAATAATGAAAATGGATGAACCACTTCTTTAATGGTTGGCACTAGTTTATAAGAACATGTTCTGCATTTCTGTACAGAGTTTAACCTGTTCATCTGGACACTATGCACTTTCCAGATGAGCCTCCTGATTGTTTACAATGTGTTGGCGTCCTACATCTTTCAGAGACACATATAAATGTCAGATACCACCTTTAATAACTAAATGTCACTTTAAAACTTTAGACTTAGTGATTGTGCACATGTCCTGTAAATATTTTTAGAAAACCAAAAATCCGTTTAAACTTATTTATTTCAAACCACACGTATTTATGTCTGCTGACTGCTCTAAAAGCAAGTTTGGGGTTTCACATCAGGAAATGAGTCACAACTGAAGAAACTATTAATACTGAGCCATCACTGGACAGTGAACTCCTCATTCCCAGATGTGATAAGCAATGGGTTCAAATGAATGTGACCTCAGAATCATTCACATTGTTGACTCCGTTGTGATCCAAATGTAATTTCTCATACTAGTGGCTAATTCTGCATCAAAAAGAAGTCACTCAAGATTTCACAAAAATCCTGTGAACGGTGTTGAATTTTATTTATTTTTTTAGGTCTTTACATCTTTTATTCTGTTTTTTGTGTTTTTTTGCAGTGCAGGAAAAATAGAGAATATACATCTAATGTATGTGAACATGTCAATATTTACTCTTCGTTCAATGTAATATTTGATTTATATATACAATAAAGTGCATCTCAATACATTAGAATATCATCAAAAAGTTAATTTAGTTCAGTAACTCAATACAAAAATGGAAGCTCATATATTTATAGAGTCATTACAAACAGAGTGATCTATTTCAAGTTAATGTTGATGACTATGGCTTACAGCCAATGAAAACCCAAAAGTCATTATCTCAAAAAATTAGAATAATTACCACAAAACACCTGTAAAGGCTTCCTAAGCATTTAAAATGGTCTTTTAGTCTGGTTCAGTAGGCTACACAATCATGGGAAAGACTGCTGACTTGACAGATGCCTTGTCACTATGGCTACCCGATACACATAGTTCACCGCTACAGGATGTGTATCGTGTAACCATCACGACGAGGGAGGAACTTCCTCTGTCAGACGCTACTCAAAGACAGCACGCTGGCCAATCAGAAGCAAGCAGCTCCTGCCTTTGACATCAGCGCTCTGTCAGCGGAAGTTCCAGCATCGGTTGCGATGGTTACCCGATACACATCTTGTACCGGCGAACTGCTAGTCCCAGGAGGCCGGCGATGGAACGGAAGGTAAGGTGAGCATAATATGTGTGTGTGCGTTCGTGTTTGTACAAAAAAAGGCCACAGCCACTCCATAGTTTACCAGGAAATTATGTAACAATATAGTAAAACCATAGTGATCATAATGCCTGAATGGGGACTAGGACAAGTTGTTTAAATTTGAATGCAAACAAGAGAAATTACGACCAGAGTCCAGGGTACAAAGGTGAAAAAACTTTATTGGTAAATAGCTGCAGGGCGGCACAAACAAGTGTGGACATAGGCAATGATCTTTAGCGGACTGCTGACAAACCATAAATAATAATTGCTAATAGTGGTAGCGGTTACATGTAAACCGGTGTACCTATGTATGCAGTCAGAAAATTAATAGTCCACCAGGGAAACTGCATGAAATACACTAAAATATGAATGGATCATAGACCAAAACAACCTCCTCAGAGGACCATGGCAATCACATAGAGTATATGTTAAGGTAATAAATAACAAGCAGGGTTGCACAGGGTTGGTGGAGGATTATGGAAGGGACCCCAGCCTCCAATGATCAGGGAGACAATGGCAGATGCAGTTTTACCTGGAAAGTGTGGAGACCAAAAGAGCCTGCGTCCGTCTTTTTGATCTGGCAGGGTACGGAGACTGAACTCTATGAGTTCATGAAAACCCTCAACTCCAACGATTTGAATATCCGTATCACCTATACCCACCACACACAGTCCATCGATTTCCTTGATGTTACAATTAAAAAAGATCTCAATAACATCATTCAAATCGACATTTATCGGAAAGAGACTGCAGGAAACATGCTTTTGCATGCGTCCTCATCCCATCCTGGCCACATGATCCGGTCCATTCCAGTGGGCCAGTTCCTGCGACTTCGTAGGATCTGTTCCACTGATGTGGACTTCGAAAAAAGAGCCGTCGACCTTAAGCAAAGATTTTATGCAAGGGGCTATAGTAGGCGATGTGTTAAGAGAGCCTATAACAGGGCAAGACACTCCACCCGTCATTCCCTGTTATACGCCCCCAAGAGATCTCAAGCGTGTGATACTCTAAGATTTGTCACGGATTATCATGGTCCTCTGAGGAGGTTGTTTTGGTCTATGACTCATTCATATTTTAGTGTATTTCATGCAGTTTCCCTGGTGGACTATTAATTATCTGACTGCATACATAGGTACACCGGTTTACATGTAACCGCTACCACTATTAGCAATTATTATTTATGGTTTGTAAGCAGTCCGCTAAAGATCATTGCCTATGTCCACACTTGTTTGTGCCACCCTGCACCTATTTACCAATAAAGTTTTTTCACCTTTGTACCCTGGACTCTGGTCGTAATTTCTCTTGTTTGCGTTCGTGTTTGTGCATATTTGTATGTGTTTGTGTTTGCCTGCCATTGTTTTCAATGGTGTTCGAAGGTGTTCGAAAGTGTTCGACGAATGTTCGTCGAATGTTCAACAAACACACCCGCCGTTCGACAAACTGAAACCGAACTCGAACAATTGGGTGGTGGCTCATCACTACACAAGACTTGATGCAAAGTGGAAGGAAAATAAAAAAAAAATATATTTTACCTCTAAAATGTTGCTTTACCCCAATTTTTTCACTTTTACAAGGGTTAGCATTACAAAATGGACCACAAAATGTGTTACCCAGTTTCCTCTGAGCCCCCTGATCTTCCACATGTGGTCAGGAACCTCTGTTTGGACAAACGTCAGGACTTGGAAGGGAAGGAGCAATATTTGAATTTAGGAACACAATTGTCTGAAGTAAATTGCGACACCAATACTGAACATGTGCACATGATCTTAGGCTATGTTCACACAGGGTTTTTTTTCTGCAGCAAAATGTGAGCAAAAGCTGCAGCTTTTTATTAGCATGTATTTACATTAAACCAATTAAAAAAAACAATGAAAAAAACTGCAAAACCGCCCTATGTGAACATAGCTAAACAAATACTAAGGTAACAAAAATTCTAATACTGAATGTGTGCACAAGACCTTGGGCCACGTGCACACGTTGAGTATTTGGTGAGTTTATAACCTCATTATTTGTAAGGCTATGTGTGCACGTTCAGCATTTGGTGACTTTTTTTTACCTCCGTATTTGTTAAAAATACTGAGATAAAATAACTCACCAAATATTCAATGTGTGCATGTGGCCTTACAAATAATGAGGTACAAAACTCACCAAATACTCAATGTGTGCACATGGCCTTGCTGTAATAGTGAAAATATATATGGGGTATGGGATTAGTGTGGACTGATGGAGGAGTGTGACGGGGTATGCAGCAGAGCAGTAAGGGACACCAGACCGATGAACAATCCAAGAAGATTTAATGAGGCAGGGAGCATAAACCATCCAATATTAAAATGGTTCTTTAGAGTCCACACAAAGGAAACAGATCCGGGGCAATCCGACACCAAGGAAAATGTAAAAGTCCACAGATGAGTTCCCTAAATCCAGCAGCGTGGCAGCTGATCCTCAATGTCCAATCGTCCATATACGGGCAAAAAAGGAGCTGGCCTCAGCACAGTTCCTAGCCCTTCACCCAACAAAGCATAACTAAACTAAAAAACATGTGGCTGAATCTCACACCTCTCCTTAGATCCACCCCGTGGATGGTATGAAGTGCTCAGACCCACCCCTTTAACATTTGCTACTTGTAGCTCCTAGTTAAAAAGAAGTTTCTAGACACAGTCTCCAGAGATTGTGTATTAAGGAAGCCTCCTGCCAGGGGAGAACAATATATATGCAACCCTCCACCAGATCAAGGACAATAGCTACTGCTGAAGCCTGATTACAATATGGTACAGGCTGGGGGATATAATGTTACAATGATAAATGAAGAAGATAATCCAGCTGGGTGCTCAGGTGATTTATTCAGTGCAGTTCAGATACGGTACAGAGACATTAACGCGTTTCTGGCTTGATGCCCTTAATCATAACAAGTTATGATTAAGGGCGTCAAGCCAGAAATGCGTTAACGTCTCTGTACCTTGTCTGCACTGCACTGAATAAATCACCTGAGCACCCAGCTGGATTATCTTTGTCATTTATCATTGCTGTGCGGCCAGGGCAGGGCCCAATCCGAGTCTGAGGCATGGTGAGGTCAGACGTGGGTGAGCTGGATTCCTACATAATGTTACAACCCCTTCCCCCCTCAATTTGTGCACGGACTATGACCTCAACAGATCGCTTGTCAAGTGCACATAAACATGGCGGACCTGACTCAGGGCTACTCTTGCCTGGAAAATTCGTCTGCATTTTGGTGTTGGCTGCCCCTTCTATATTGTATTGTAAAGTTATAGGGTTGAAGAGCCAGGCTCCATCATAGTAAGCGTCCATTGTCCCCAGAGACTCTGTTCAGCCAGGTGAGGGGATTGTGATCAGTAACCACAGTAAATTCTCGTCCATACAGACACGGCCTTAGTTTCCTAAGGGCCCATACTATAGCCAGGCATTCCTTTTCAACAGTTGCATAGGCCACTTCTCGGTCCAGCAGTTTCCTGCTGAGGTAGGCAATGGGGTGCTCCTCCCCAGCTGCATTCACCTGGCTGAGTATAGCTCCCAGTCCATAAGAAGAGGCATCCGTCTGCACAATGAATCTCCTCTTATAGTCTGGAGCAGCCAGAACAGGGTCGCAGACCAGGGCGTCCTTCAGCCGGTTAAAAGCCTCATCACAGGCTGGAGTCCAGATCACCAGCCGGGGCATCGTTTTCTTCGTGAGGTCTGTAAGGGGCTTGGCCACAGAGCTGAAATGAGAAACAAATTTTCGGTAATAACTGGCAGTGCCCAAAACTATAACTTGTTTCTTGGTTTGGGGTACAGGCCAGTCTCTAATAGCCTGGATTTTGGCAGGTTCAGGACGTAACTTCCCTCCTCCTACTCGATGCCCTAGGTATTGGACTTCATCCCCAATTGGCATTTATCAGGTCGAATAGTTAGGCCTGCTGCGAGAATCCGGTCAAGAACAACAGCTACTTGATTCAGATGTTCCTCCCATGTGTGGCTGAAGATGGTGATATCATCCAGGTAGGCACAAGCGAAGTCGCCACATCCCTGGAGGATCTGGTCCACCATTCTCTGAAAGGCTGCAGGGGCGTTTTTTCATTCCGAAAGGCATGTTTAGAAATTCATACAGACTAAAGGGGGTTATAAAAGCCGACCTTTCTCTACCTTCCTCCATCAGGGGAACTTGCCTGTATCCCTTACTGAGATCCAAGGTGGTGACGTATCGTGCCCCAGCTAGCCGGTCTAGAAGTTCATCAATGCGGGGCATTGGGTAAGCATCACTGATGGTATGGTCATTTAGTCATCTGTAGTCCACAAAAAATTGAGTACTCCCATCTTTCTTGAGTACTAACACAACAGGAGAGGCTCAAGGACTATGGGAGGCCTGAATCACCCCAAGCTGTAGCATCTCCTCCAGCTCATGCTGCATAGTGCTTCTAACTGATTGTGGTACCCGGTAGGGAGCCTGCTGTATGGGACGAATGCCCTGAGTGTCCACATGATGTTGGGTTACTGTGGTTTGACCTGGTCGGGATGAGAAAGCAGCATGTCTCTGATGGAGCACTCCCAGCATTTGTTTTTTCTGTAAGAAATCTAAGTGATCTCTCAGAGGAACCTGTTCCACAGTGGATGGGGCTCTGGCTGCTTCAACAAGATCAGGTAATGGGTCCTCATCCTCCTGACCATCTTCTGAAGGGAGCCGACTGCTTGCTATCATAGGTAATGTCCGGTCATGGTACTCCTTGATCATATTCACATGGACAGTCCTTTGTCTTAGACCCTGATCATCTAGAGCAAAAAGGTAATTGGTGTCGTTTAGTTTTCTGAGAACCCGGAAGGGACCCTCCCATGTTGTCTGGAGTTTATTTTGCCAATGGGGAACAATCATTAAGACTTGTTGTCCTTCTACAAATTCTCGATAGCGTGCTTTGCGGTCATACCATGTCTTCTGTCTGGTTTGAGCCATCCGCACATGATTCTGAGCCAAACTAGCAAGTTGAGCCAGGGTTTCCCGAAGCTTGAGGACATATGGAACAACAGGGGTTCCTGTATCTTCAACTTGCCCCTCCCAATATTCCTTTAGCAGAGTTAAGGGTCCTCTGACCTTTCTTCCATAGAGTAGTTCAAAGGGGGAAAACCCAGTGGACTCCTGGGGATCTTCCCGATAGGCAAACAGGAGATGGGGTAGGTACTGCTCCCAGTTGGAATCCCTGTCAGTGAAGGCCCTTAGCATATTTTTCAGTGTTTGATTAAACCGTTCACAAAGTCCATTGGTTTGAGGATGGTATGCTGTAGTTCGAATTGCTCGTACTCCACAGGTGCGCCACAGACACTGCACCATCTCTGACATGAACTGGGAGCCTTGATCCGATAAGATCTCACTTGGGAATCCTACTCAGCTGAAAATGGTAACAAGGGCCTCGGCCACCTTGGCTGCAGAAATACTTGACAAGACCACAGCTTCTGGATATTGGGTGGCGTAATCCACAACAGTGAGAATATACTGCTTTCCAGATTTACTTGGTTTAGCCAGAGGTCCAATGATATCGACAGCTACTCTTTGAAAGGGTTCTTCTCATTTAGGGAGTGGTTGCAAGGGTGCCTTTGGGTGATCTCCGGGTCGCCCTCTACGCTGACATATGTTGCAAGTTCGGCAGAAATGCGCCACTGCTTGAGAAATTCGAGGCCAATAGAAAATTTTAGTCAATCGTCTCTCGGTGCAGGTTTTCCCTTGATTACCGGCAGTAGGAATGTCATGAGCAAGGTGTAATAGGGAAATTCTGTATTTCTGAGGAACAATCAGCTGTTTGCTATAAGTCCAGGGCTTATCTAAGGAGTCAGCATTGGTAACCTGATATAGAAGTCCATTTTCTCTGATAATTTTTTCCCCATTTTCTCCTAACAGCCCTACTTCAGCCCGAGCTCTAAAGCTAGCCAGGGTGGGGTCAGTCTCTACCTCTTGTCTAAACTGAACTTTATCCCAAGTGACGTTCATATGAGACCCACAAGAAGAATCACTCACCGGCTGTGATGGCAGTTTGGGTGGCCTCATTTCCATTTATGGGTTGAACACGTCCACATCTACTGCTCTCTTGGCTTGACTTCTGGTTATCGCACCGACAAAGTGGCATTGAAGATTCCCCACATCATTCCCTAGAAGAATGTCTGCAGGAAGACCGCTCATCACACCAATCATGCATTGTTTTGCCCCAAAGCCATAATCCAGGGTCACACTCGCTCTTGGAATGTATCTTTGAGTACCTACAGCCAATTCAATGGCAATCCCTGGTCCCTTTTGCATTGCTTCTGGTTGAATTACTCGGGGATCTGCTATGGTGAGAAAAGCCCCAGTGTCACAAAAGCCAACAACTTTTTGGCCATCTAGCACGACCTCCTGTAGATGTTGATGCTGAAGATCAGAAGAATGGGCGGCTGTGGCTCACACCCCATAGATTCCTGGTAGGGAAGTCAACATATCAGAGTCCCTTGTCAAATCATCAGGGAGTGAATCCAGCTCTTCTCCTACTGTGGGTGTCTGTAGATAATGGACAGGCAAAGGGGGTCTGTAACCGTTCTGCCTCCGAACACCTGAACAGTGAGCTTGCAGATGACCAGGCTGCCCACATCCATAACATCTGCGTTCTATGATTCTTTCTCCACGTCGTACTCCCAAAAAGGAGGCAGGAGTAATAGGAGGCACATTCACATGGGGTCCGCCATGTGTTGGTAGTCTAGTGGGATGGTGAACATTCGAGGCCAAAGGACAAGGGACCACTGGTGTTGGGGAGCTGGTAGTTTTTTTCTCACTGACCAGTAGCCTTTTCCATTGAGGCTTGATGGTGAGAAGCTCATCAGCTAGAGCGGCAGCTTGTTCCACAGTTGACGGCTTTCTCTCACGCACCCATTCCCTGATTTCAGCAGGGCACCTGGCATAGAACTGCTCTTTCAGGATGACCTGGAGGAAGGTCTCCCAAGTTAAGGCCCCCTCTCCCTCCAGCCCGCAACGGTATACTTGTTTCAGTCTGTGGGCATACATCTTGAAAGGCACTTCCCCATACGATACGATACAATACACTTTATTGATCCCGTGGGAAATTATGGTATCGCAGCAGCACAACTTAAATCATAACATGAATTACATAATTGACGAGACAGTAGAGTTGACAGAAGAACATTATACATTAGATTAGGACATACACAGCGGGTAAACTGAAAGTAGAAGAAATAAAGTAGACATTCACCTTGATGATTTAACACTAATGTTAATGTTGTACATTCCCATAGCAGTTGGCACAAATGATTTCCTATATTTTTCCTTCTTACACCTCAGAAGGATTAGCCAGTTACTAAAGGTGGCTAACGTACGGAACTGAGTCCTATAAGTATCTGGGGTCAGGGCATAATGTTCTAGAATGGTCTGTCTTATCTCCCCATACTCACAATTCCACTAAGGGTCCATAGCTCTATAGGCGTCGGCAGCTCCACCCTAAATCGTTTAACCCCTTCATGACCCTTGACGGATCTATCCATCATGGAGCGTGTGACGTTAAGCCCCGCCTCCTGCCGTGGGAAGGTTGCGGCGATCGGTGCACATATCAGCTGTTTTCAACGGCTGACATGTGTGCCTGCATGTTACGAGTGGAATCGCTTCCACTCGCAACATTTAACCCCTTACCCCAGACTTTGGCAGCGAGATGTATATGCGCGCAGCCATGAGTTTCACTTACCACCGCCCCCACCGGAAGTCAAGTGCGTGATCACGTGACTTTCGGTGGTTGCCATGGTAGCACAGGGTCATGTGATGATGCCTGTAGCTATGACGATCAAAAAAGTCTGTGGACTTTTTTGATTTGTATATTTCCCAGGGGGCAATGCACCTAGGATTTCACTGTATTGAGCGCCCTCGTTGGCTGCTGGCAGTGTTTTCTCTGGCTGATCTCCTCGAAATCAGTGATTGTTTTGTAGCTATGACAAGTCACTTTCGTTTTCACTCGGCCCGGAGCCGAATGAATCAAGAAGTGATCATATCTGCTGTTTACAGCTGTGTAGCTGTGATCAGCAGATAGGGCAGAGCGATCGGATTGCTGATCGCTATAGCCCCCTAGGGGGACTAGTAAAATAAAAAAAAAAAAAATAAAATCACCCCCCTTTCACCCATTTGAAAATTAAAGGGTTAAAAAAAATAAATATACACATATTTGGTATCGCCGCGTTTAGAAATGCCCGATCTATCAAAATATAAAATCAATTAATGTGATTGGTAAATGGCGTAGTGGCAAAAAAATTCCAAACGCCAAAATTACGTTTTTTGGTTGCCGCAAGTTTTACGTAAAATGCAATAACAGGCGATCAAAACGTAGCATCTGTGCAAAAATGGTACCATTAAAAATGTCAGCTCGAGATGCAAAAAATAAGTTGTCACTGAGCCATAGATCCCAAAAAATGAGAACGCTACGGGTTTCGGAAAATGGCGCAAAACGTACACCACTTTTATTAGACAAGCTTGTGAATTTTTTTAACCCCTTAGATACAAGTAAACCTATACATGTTTGGTGTCTATAAACTACTCGCACTGACCTCAGGCATCACACCCACACATCAGTTTTACCATATAGTGAACACAGTGAATAAAACATCCCAAAAACTATTGTGGGATCACACTTTTTTTGCAGTTTTTCCACACTTGGAATTTTTTTTGCTGTTTTCCAGTACACTATATGGTAAAATTTATGGTTTCATTTAAAAGTACAACTCGTCCCGCAAAAAAACAAGCCCTCATATGACAAGATTAACGGAAAAATAAAAAAGTTACGGCTCTCGGAAGAAGGGGAGCAAAAAACAAAAACGCACAAACGGAAAGTACCCGGGGTCTGAAGGGGTTAAAGTCCTTGTGGGACACTCTGGAGAATTCCCTCATAGAGGGTGCTGTGGTTACAGTTTGTCTGGAGCCTCTAGCTGCTTCCACAGCAAACCTCCTCTCCAGCAATGCTGCCCTCTCTTGAGCTCTGCGAATGGCATCCCTCTTATCTTCTATGGTGGCCTCATCTCAAAGCAGTGCCATCTCCTCCTCATACCACACAACCCATTGACTTTTTTGGGTATTTACCTCCAGCTCCCGTCTGTCCTCTCCTTGCTGTGGAAATTGTTCCTCGGTGCCATCTTGCAAGCAAGCGTTTTCCAACGACTCAATTAGTTGCTCCTTAGAGAGTCCTTTGTAGCCGACTCCTAATTCACGGACCTTTGTTTGCAGGCTCACCACAGTCCAGTTCCTGTATCCTGAGGTTCTGATTCCAGATGTTGATGGGCCGTTGTCCTCCATTCTTTCTGCCCTGATCCCTCAGCTGCCAACCAGTTTGTGACGGGGTATGCGGCAGAGCAGTAAGGGACACCAGACTGATGAACAATCCAAGAAGATTTATTGAGGCAGGGAGCATAAACCATCCAATATTAAAATGGTTCTTTAGAGTCCACACAAAGGAAACAGATCCAGGGCAATCCGACGCCAAGGAAAATGTAAAAGTCCACAGATGAGTTCCCTAAATCCAGCAGCATGGTACCTAATCCTCAATGTCCAATCGTCCATATACGGGCAAAAAAGGAGCTGGCCTCAGCACAGTTCCTAGCCCTTCACCCAGCAAAGCATAATTAAACTAAAAAACATGTGGCTGAATCTCACACCTCTCCTTAGATCCACCCCCTGGATGGGCGGAAGTGCTCTGACCCACCCTTTAACATTTGCTACTTGTAGCTCCTAGTTAAAAAGAAGTTTCTAGACACAGTCTCCAGAGATTGTGTATTAAGGAAGCCCCCTGCAGAGGAGAACAATATGTATGCAATCCCCTACCTGATCAAGGACAATAGCTACTGCTGAAGCCTGATTACAATATGGTACAGGCTGGGGGGACATAATGCTACAAGGGGCACACACAGTATATGTAGTCAGATATCGGAAATGATGCTGCAACTACAACATATCCAAGATGGAAGGAGGGCTAGTGGGGCACAGTGTGCTGGGGCGTTTCACCCATTGAATTTCAATCCTCCATTCACAATATATAATACACAGTGTATGGCTTGGGAATGGAAAATTGAAACTACATGGATCAGATGCTCAAAGCACTTTAAAAGAAGACACCCTCATCCCCCCACCCTTCACATAGTGTGCTGTCGTTGCCTGCTGCTGGTGAACAGGTCGGAAGGCACCTCCAAAATACTGGTCCATCTCTACTCTTCAGGCTGCTGGACTCCAGCGTGCCCTGCAACAACACCGTCTGCCATCACCAGTGCAGAGGACGCTCCTCTTCGGCAGACAGCTGAGCGGGACTCCCTCAGCCGTGTGCTCACCCTGTATGTTGCTAGTACATTCTGCCCAGTGCTGCCTCCAGGAATTTCAGGGCCCCATACTGCCAACATTTTCAGGCCTCCATCACACTCCACCTCCACCACAGCTCCGCCTCTACCCCTTGAACTTTAAAAAATAGAATAGAAAAAAGTTGTTTCCAGCATCACGTCCAAGAAATAAGGTTAAAAAACAATGTTATTCCATAAGGTTAAAACAAACAATAGGTTGGATGGACATCCACGAAGTATAAAACAACGTTTTATGCGCTTCAAACCTAAAAGAGGTTCTTAGGCTTAAACATATCCTTCTAGATTAGCCCAAGTAAGTTATGGAATAAAATTTCTTGGACGTGATGCTGGAAACAACTTTTTTCTATTGCCGGACTTTGCCTCCTAGAACACGGAGCTGACCTCCTTGCACCAGAGAAAGGACAAAGGTGATGCATTTACTGGGTCAGCTGAGATCCTCTTTTGCATACTTACCTCAAACCTTCCACAGTCCGACCATCAATCTTAGAAAATATCCAATTCTGCAAACAGTCCTCACCAATCAAACATTAACCGCTAGTCGTCATTTTGACAGCCTGAAAAAAGCTGCATGCACTGTTTTTCGAGTCATCAAAATGACAAGCCCCAGTCAGAATTGTCAGCCATATGCATATGTATAAAGCTGAGTGCATGTGTGCATGTGTGTATGTATGTGTGTGTGTGTGTGTGTGTGTGTGTGTGTGTGTGTGTGTGTGTGTGTGTGTATGTGTGTGTATGTGTGTGTATGTGAGTATATGTTTGTGCATGTATGTGTGTATGTGTGTGTGTATGTACAGTACAGACCAAACGTTTGGACACACCTTCTCATTCAAAGAGTTTTCTTTATCTTCAGGACTCTGAAAATTGTAGATTCACATTGAAGGCATCAAAACTATGAATTAAAACATGTGGAATGCAATACTTAAAGTGTGAAACAACTGAAAATATGTCTTAGATTCTAGGTTCTTCAAAGTAGCCACCTTTTGCTTTCATTACTACTTTGCACACTCTTGGTATTCTCTTGATGAGGTTCAAGAGGTAGTCACCGGAAATAGTTTTCCAACAGTCTTGAAGGAGTTCCCAGAGATGCTTAGCACTTGTTGGCCCTTTTGCCTTCACTCTGCGGTCCAGCTCACCCCAAACCATCTCGATTGGGTTCAGGTCTGGTGACTGTGGAGACAATGTCATCTGGCGTAGCACCCCATCACTTTCCTTGTTAGTCAAATAGCCCTTACACAGCCTGGAGGTGTGTTTGGGGTCATTGTCCTGTTGAAAAATAAATGATGGTCCAACTAAACGCAAACCGGATGGAATAGCACGCCGCTGCAAGATGCTGTGATAGGCATACTGGTTCTGTATGCCTTCAATTTTGAATAAATCCCCAACAGTGTCACCAGAACAGCACCCCCACACCATCACACCTCCTCCTTCATGCTTCACAGTGGGAACCAGCCATGTAGAGTCTATCCGTTCACCTTTTCTACAAAGATACGGTGGTTGGATCCAAAGATCTCAAATTTGGACTCAACAGACCAAAGGACACATTTCCACTGGTCTAATGTCCATTCCTTGTGTTCTTTAGCCCAAACAAGTCACTTCTGCTTGTTGCCTGTCCTTAGCAGTGGTTTCCTAGCAGCTATTTTACCATGAAGGCCTGCTGCACAAAGTCTCCTCTTAACAGTTGTTCTAGAGATGAGAAGGTGTGTCCAAACTTTTGGTCTGTACTGTATATGTATGTGTGTGTGTGTGTGTGTGTGTGTGTATGTGTGTATGTCCACTAAAGGAATCCGCACTGTCGCATTTACAATCACAATATTTTGCACAGCCGCCTCATTTGACTCAGGGAACATCATAGACTATGTTTTGAGGGGAAAATTTAAGCCCGCATTTTACAGTTATTTGCCAAAAAAAACCTGCTTACATTAAAGTCAATGGAGCTGGGAGCTACAGGTCATTAATACTAGCTGTGATTGATTGTTATAGGTAACAAAGGACATTCTTAGTATAAGAAACTTATTACATAGTTACATAGTTACTTAGGTTGAAAAAAGACCTAGGTCCATCTAGTTCAACCTTCCTCCACCAGTTCTACATTTAGTCACTAAGTCATTTATAACCAACAATGTTGTGTGTACTGAGGAAATCATCCAGCCCTTTTTTAAAAGCTGTTATAGTATCTGCCATTACTACCTCTTGTGGTAGTGTATTCCACAGTCTGACCGCTCTAACTGTAAAGAACCCTTTCCTATTTAGGTGTCGAAATCGCTTTTCTTCCACTCGCAGTGAGTGCCCCCTGGTCCTTAGTACTGTCTTTGGAAGAAATAAGTCATGTGCCAGTCCTTTATATTGACCACACATGTATTTATACATATAAATGAGATCTCTTCTGAGACATCTTTTTTCTAAGCTAAACATATCTAACTTTTTCAACCTGTCATCATATGGGAGGCCTTCCATTCCTTGTAATAGTCTAGTTGCCCGCCTTTGAACTGACTCTAACTTCTGAATGTCCTTTTTAAAATGTGGAGCCCAAAACTGGATCCTGTATTCCAGATGTGGCCTTACAGGTGATTTATAGAGGGGTAACAATACGTTGGGATCACGGGATCTAATCTCTCTTTTTATACACCCTAAAATCTTGTTTGCTTTTGCAGCTGCTGCTTGACATTGAGTGCTGCTGCTCAGCTTATTTGTAATGAGAATACCCAAGTCCTTCTCCTGTTCTGTAGTCCCGAGTTTACTTCCATTTAATGTATACGCAGCTATAGGATTACTCCGTCCTAGGTGCATTACTTTACATTTATCAACATTAAATCTCATTTGCCAAGTATCTGCCCATTCTGACATCTTATCCAGATCTTTTTGTAATATTGTACTATCCAGGTCAGTTTTTAATATCCTACATAGTTTGGTGTCATCGGCAAAGACTGACACTGTACTATCAATCCCATCCACAAGGTCATTAATAAAGAGAGTAAAAAGAATCGGTCCAAGCACAGATCCCTGCGGCACCCCACTGCTGACTATAGCCCATTTAGAGAATGTACCATTTATGACTACTCTTTGTTTCCTATCTTTTAGCCAATTCCTTACCCAGTTGCATATTGTGTCCCCTAGTCCTTGCTTCTGCAGCTTTAGTATAAAGGTCCAGTCACACTAAGCAACTTACCAGCGATCCCAACAACGATAGGGATCGCTGGTAAGTTGCTAGGAGGTTGCTGGTGAGATGTCACACTGCGACGCTCCAGCGATCCCACCAGCAACCTGACCTGGCAGGGATCGCTGGAGCGTGGCTACACGAGTTGCTGGTGAGCTCACCAGCAACCAGTGACCAGCCCCCAGTCTCCTAGTTACAGCACACATCAGGTTAATTAACCCGATGTGTGCTGCAGCTAAATGTGCACAGAGCAGGGAGCAGCGCACAATGCTTAGCGCTGGCTCCTTGCTCTCCTAGTTACAGCACACATCGGGTTAATTACCTGATGTGTGCTGCAGCTAAATGTGCACAGAGCAGGGAGCAGCGCACAATGCTTAGCGCTGGCTCCTTGCTCTTCTAGTTACAGCACACATCGGGTTAATTACCTGATGTGTCCTGCAGCTACATGTGCACAGAGCAGGAGCCGGCACTGACAGTGAGAGCGGAGGAGGCTGGTATCAAAGGTAAATATCGGGTAACCAAGGACAGGGCTTCTTGGTTACCCGATGTTTACATTGGTTACCAGCCTCCGCAGAAGCCGGCTCCTGCTGCCTGCACATTTAGTTGTTGCTGTCTCGCTGTCACACACAGCGATCTGTGCTTCACAGCGGGACAGCAACAACTAAAAAATGGCCCAGGACATTCAGCAACAACCAACGACCTCACAGCAGGGGCCAGGTTGTTGCTGGATGTCACACACAGCAACATCGCTAGCAACGTCACAAAAGTTGTTCGTTACCAGCGATGTTGCTAGCGATGTTGCTTAGTGTGACGGGGCCTTTAGGCTATTATGTGGTACAGTATCAAATGCCTTTGCAAAGTCCAAATAAATCACATCAGCTGCATTACCAAAATCCAGGTTTGAACTTACCCCCTCATAGAACCCCAACAGGTTGGTTAGACACGACTTATCTTTCATGAATCCATGCTGTTTGTCAGTTATCATATTATTTTCTGCAATATATTTTTGCATGTCATCCCTTAAAATGCCCTCAAAAACTTTGCATACTACTGATATCAGGCTTACTGGACGGTAGTTGCCTGGATCTACCCTCTTACCTTTCTTAAATATCGGTACCACATCAGCAATCCTCCAATCCTGAGGCACCAACCCTGTTACAAGTGAGTCTAAAAAGATGAGATACAGCGGTCTGTCGATTACGGAGCTCAATTCCCTCAATATTCGTGGATGAATGCCATCTGGCCCTGGGGATTTTGTCAATGTTTAATTTACTCAGACGTAGGCGTACTTCATCTTGTGTTAAATTAATTATATCGGGTGGTGGACTTTGATTTTTCACTTGTTGAATGATCCCTGGTACAGTCAGTTCCTTGGTGAATACAGATGAGAAGTGCCTATTTAATATCTCAGTCTTTTGTTTGTCCTCTATAACTAACTTGTTATTATATTTTAAGGGGCCAATACTATCCTTTGTTTTCCTTTTGGCATTAATGTATTTATAAAAGATTTTGGGATTTATTTTAATGTCATTGGCGATTTTTCTTTCAGTAGCTAATTTTGCTTGTTTGATTTCTTAATTACATTTCCTATTGATATCTTTATACTCCTGCAATGCTATTTCTGTATTCTCAGCCTTTAAGATTTTAAATGCCCTTTGTTTTTGTTTTATTATACTTTGTACAGTCTTATTTATCCATAGTGGTTTCTTTTTATTCCTGGACATTTTATTACCAGAGGGTATACGTTTTTTACAGGACTCTAGTAGTATATCCTTAAACTTACCCCATTTATGTTCAGTATCCCCAGTTACCATGACTTTGTCCCAATCTACACATTTAAGCTCTTCCCTTAATTTGTTGAAATCAGCTTTCCTAAAATTCCAGGTTTTAGCATTCCCCCTTTGAAATGTTCTATTGAATATTATGTTGAAGCTTACCATATTATGATCGCTGGTGCCCAAGTGCTCCCGGACCTGTAGATCTGAAATTGTATCCGGTCTATTTGACAGGACCAGATCTAGCAAATTATCTCCCCTGGTCGGTTCACCTACCATCTGAGAGAGGAAATGGTCTTGAATGGTAGATAAGAACTTACAGCTTTTAGCAGAACCAGAAGATTCTATGTCCCACTGAATGTCTGGATAGTTGAAATCCCCCATAATAAGAACCCGATTATTATTATTAGCTGCCTTTTCAATTTGTTCCAGCATTTCACCCTCTATTTGTTCAGGTATGTTAGGAGGCTTATAGCAAACTCCAATTAGCATTTTTCCATTATTCCCCTCCCCATGTACATTTACCCATACTGACTCTACATTGTTGCTGTTCCCCTCAATGTCATCATACAACACAGGTTTTAGGTTAGATTTAATAAATATACACACCCCACCACCTTTTTGGCCTTTCCTGTCCTTCCTAAATGTACTATAACCCTGTATGTTTGTCACCCAGTCATGGCTTTCATCCAGCCAGGTTTCCGTAATGCCCACCACATCATAATCCATGGTTGACATAAGAGTCTCCAATTCATTCATTTTGTTTGCAAGACTTCTTGCATTTGCCAGTAGACATTTAATCCTATTAACACCTTTATTACTCCTAGCCTCCCTACGTTCCTTGTATGTCCCATCCCCCCCTAATCCTTCATTGACCCCTACCGTCTCCCTGTCTCTATCTGCTCTATCTCTCCCCTTATTTGCTCCCCTACCCTCCCTCCCCCCCGATCCTAGTTTAAAAGCTCCTCCATCCGTCTGACCATTTTCTCCCCCAGCACAGCTGCACCTTCCCCATTGAGGTGCAGCCCGTCCCTACCGTAGAGCCTGTAGCCGACTGAGAAGTCGGCCCAGTTCTCCATGAACCCAAACCCTTCCTTCCTGCACCAATTTCTAAGCCACATATTTATCTCCCTAAGCTCCCGCTGTCTTTCTAGTGACGCTCGTGGCACCGGTAGTATTTCTGAAAACACCACCTTGGAGGTCCTGGACTTCAGCTTCTCTCCTAGTTCCCTGTAATCATTTTTAAGGACCTTCCACCTGCCTCTAACTTTGTCATTAGTACCAATGTGCACCATGACCGCTGGGTTTTCCCCAGCCCCACCCAGCAATCTGTCTATCCGATCCACAATATGCCGAACCCGAGCACCCGGCAGACAACACACTGTTCGGCATTCACGGTCTCGGCGACAGATGACCCTGTCTGTCCGCCTAATCATAGAATCCCCTACCACCAACATCTGTCTGGGCTTTGCTGCACTCCTATTTCCCTCCTTCCTACAGCAGTTGTTTTCCTGGTTGCTAGGAGCAACGTCCTGCTGTAGTGACCCTAGTCCAGGCCCTTCATTCCTAATATCAGCCAAACAGGCATATTTACTAGGTTGTGCCAGGTCAGGACTAGGCTCCCTGACACTTTTCCCCCTACCTCTTCTTCTAACTGTTACCCAGCTACCTACCTCTGGGTCCTGATCTTCCCCACTTCCACCCTCCTCCATATCACTGGTCCCAGCCAGAGAAAGCTCAGTGAGCTCTAAACTCCTCTCCAGGTTTGCAATGCCCCTTAGTGTTGCAAGCTGCTTATTTAGATCAGTTACCTTGGCTTTCAAATACGCAACATGCTTGCATCGAGTGCAGACATATTCACCCTCGAACGGCTGTTCAAGGCATGCATACATCTGACAAGATACACACCTGGTAGCATTGTCCATGGAGCACCTATCAAATGGGGATAAACAGTAAAGTAGAAAAACAAAGAGAAAAAAAACGAAAAAAAAAACAATGGGAAACGTATAAGGATAAATTCAAACTATGTTCTTGTGTCAAACTATGTAATTGTGTTGAAACTATGCACTTATCTTAAATTCAGCACTTTACTTC
Organism: Anomaloglossus baeobatrachus; assembly: GCF_048569485.1. NCBI lineage: Eukaryota > Metazoa > Chordata > Amphibia > Anura > Aromobatidae > Anomaloglossus > Anomaloglossus baeobatrachus. Next base: position 800,016,335 of record NC_134353.1, on the reverse strand, counting down.
AGTTCAGCACCTCGCTCGCTCAGCACCTCGCTCGCACTGGCTGGTTTATATAGATGTACAATGACTGCTAGAAGCTGCTAGAAGCTTCTAGAAACAGGTGTGACTAATCCTACTAATTAAATCACAAGACTAACTTTTTTTTTTTTTTTCCCTTTTCACAGAATCACAAACAGACACACAATTCCCTAATGAAATTCAACAATTACAGTTATCACCACTATGTAATTGTGTTGAAACTATGCACTTATCTTAAATTCAGCACTTTACTTCAGTTCAGCACCTCGCTCGCTCAGCACCTCTCTCGCACTGGCTGGTTTATATAGATGTACAATGACTGCTAGAAGCTGCTAGAAGCTTCTAGAAACAGGTGTGACTAATCCTACTAATTAAATCACAAGACTAACTTTTTTTTTTTTTTTTCCCTTTTCACAGAATCACAAACAGACACACAATTCCCTAATGAAATTCAACAATTACAGTTATCACCACTATGTAATTGTGTTGAAACTATGCACTTATCTTAAATTCAGCACTTTACTTCAGTTCAGCACCTCGCTCGCTCAGCACCTCGCTCGCACTGGCTGGTTTATATAGATGTACAATGACTGCTAGAAGCTGCTAGAAGCTTCTAGAAACAGGTGTGACTAATCCTACTAATTAAATCACAAGACTAACTTTTTTTTTTTTTTTCCCTTTTCACAGAATCACAAACAGACACACAATTCCCTAATGAAATTCAACAATTACAGTTATCACCACTATGTAATTGTGTTGAAACTATGCACTTATCTTAAATTCAGCACTTTACTTCAGTTCAGCACCTCGCTCGCTCAGCACCTCGCTCGCACTGGCTGGTTTATATAGATGTACAATGACTGCTAGAAGCTGCTAGAAGCTTCTAGAAACAGGTGTGACTAATCCTACTAATTAAATCACAAGACTAACTTTTTTTTTTTTTTCCCTTTTCACAGAATCACAAACAGACACACAATTCCCTAATGAAATTCAACAATTACAGTTATCACCACTATGTAATTGTGTTGAAACTATGCACTTATCTTAAATTCAGCACTTTACTTCAGTTCAGCACCTCGCTCGCTCAGCACCTCGCTCGCACTGGCTGGTTTATATAGATGTACAATGACTGATAGAAGCTGCTAGAAGCTTCTAGAAACAGGTGTGACTAATCCTACTAATTAAATCACAAGACTAACTTTTTTTTTTTTTTTCCCTTTTCACAGAATCACAAACAGACACACAATTCCCTAATGAAATTCAACAATTACAGTTATCACCACTATGTAATTGTGTTGAAACTATGCACTTATCTTAAATTCAGCACTTTACTTCAGTTCAGCACCTCGCTCGCTCAGCACCTCGCTCGCACTGGCTGGTTTATATAGATGTAGAATGACTGCTAGAAGCTGCTAGAAGCTTCTAGAAACAGGTGTGACTAATCCTACTAATTAAATCACAACACTAACTTTTTTTTTTTTTTTTTCCCTTTTCACAGAATCACAAACAGACACACAATTCCCTAATGAAATTCAACAATTACAGTTATCACCACTATGTAATTGTGTTGAAACTATGCACTTATCTTAAATTCAGCACTTTACTTCAGTTCAGCACCTCGCTCGCTCAGCACCTCGCTCGCACTGGCTGGTTTATATAGATGTACAATGACTGCTAGAAGCTGCTAGAAGCTTCTAGAAACAGGTGTGACTAATCCTACTAATTAAATCACAAGACTAACTTTTTTTTTTTTTTTTTTCCCTTTTCACAGAATCACAAACAGACACACAATTCCCTAATGAAATTCAACAATTACAGTTATCACCACTATGTAATTGTGTTGAAACTATGCACTTATCTTAAATTCAGCACTTTACTTTAGTTCAGCACCTCGCTCGCTCAGCACCTCGCTCGCACTGGCTGGTTTATATAGCTGTACAATGACTGCTAGAAGCTGCTAGAAGCTTCTAGAAACAGGTGTGACTAATCCTACTAATTAAATCACAAGACTAACTTTTTTTTTTTTTCCCTTTTCACAGAATCACAAACAGACACACAATTCCCTAATGAAATTCAACAATTACAGTTATCACCACTATGTAATTGTGTTGAAACTATGCACTTATCTTAAATTCAGCACTTTACTTCAGTTCAGCACCTCGCTCGCTCAGCACCTCGCTCGCACTGGCTGGTTTATATAGATGTACAATGACTGCTAGAAGCTGCTAGAAGCTTCTAGAAACAGGTGTGACTAATCCTACTAATTAAATCACAAGACTAACTTTTTTTTTTTTTTCCCTTTTCACAGAATCACAAACAGACACACAATTCCCTAATGAAATTCAACAATTACAGTTATCACCACTATGTAATTGTGTTGAAACTATGCACTTATCTTAAATTCAGCACTTTACTTCAGTTCAGCACCTCGCTCGCTCAGCACCTCGCTCGCACTGGCTGGTTTATATAGATGTAGAATGACTGCTAGAAGCTGCTAGAAGCTTCTAGAAACAGGTGTGACTAATCCTACTAATTAAATCACAAGACTAACTTTTTTTTTTTTTTCCCTTTTCACAGAATCACAAACAGACACACAATTCCCTAATGAAATTCAACAATTACAGTTATCACCACTATGTAATTGTGTTGAAACTATGCACTTATCTTAAATTCAGCACTTTACTTCAGTTCAGCACCTCGCTCGCTCAGCACCTCGCTCGCACTGGCTGGTTTATATAGATGTACAATGACTGCTAGAAGCTGCTAGAAGCTTCTAGAAACAGGTGTGACTAATCCTACTAATTAAATCACAACACTAACTTTTTTTTTTTTTTCCCTTTTCACAGAATCACAAACAGACACACAATTCCCTAATGAAATTCAACAATTACAGTTATCACCACTATGTAATTGTGTTGAAACTATGCACTTATCTTAAATTCAGCACTTTACTTCAGTTCAGCACCTCGCTCGCTCAGCACCTCGCTCGCACTGGCTGGTTTATATAGATGTACAATGACTGCTAGAAGCTGCTAGAAGCTTCTAGAAACAGGTGTGACTAATCCTACTAATTAAATCACAAGACTAACTTTTTTTTTTTTTTTTTTCCCTTTTCACAGAATCACAAACAGACACACAATTCCCTAATGAAATTCAACAATTACAGTTATCACCACTATGTAATTGTGTTGAAACTATGCACTTATCTTAAATTCAGCACTTTACTTCAGTTCAGCACCTCGCTCGCTCAGCACCTCGCTCGCACTGGCTGGTTTATATAGATGTACAATGACTGCTAGAAGCTGCTAGAAGCTTCTAGAAACAGGTGTGACTAATCCTACTAATTAAATCACAAGACTAACTTTTTTTTTTTTTCCCTTTTCACAGAATCACAAACAGACACACAATTCCCTAATGAAATTCAACAATTACAGTTATCACCACTATGTAATTGTGTTGAAACTATGCACTTATCTTAAATTCAGCACTTTACTTCAGTTCAGCACCTCGCTCGCTCAGCACCTCGCTCGCACTGGCTGGTTTATATAGATGTACAATGACTGATAGAAGCTGCTAGAAGCTTCTAGAAACAGGTGTGACTAATCCTACTAATTAAATCACAAGACTAACTTTTTTTTTTTTTTCCCTTTTCACAGAATCACAAACAGACACACAATTCCCTAATGAAATTCAACAATTACAGTTATCACCACTATGTAATTGTGTTGAAACTATGCACTTATCTTAAATTCAGCACTTTACTTCAGTTCAGCACCTCGCTCGCTCAGCACCTCGCTCGCACTGGCTGGTTTATATAGATGTACAATGACTGCTAGAAGCTGCTAGAAGCTTCTAGAAACAGGTGTGACTAATCCTACTAATTAAATCACAAGACTAACTTTTTTTTTTTTTCCCTTTTCACAGAATCACAAACAGACACACAATTCCCCAATGAAATTCAACAATTACAGTTATCACCACTATGTAATTGTGTTGAAACTATGCACTTATCTTAAATTCAGCACTTTACTTCAGTTCAGCACCTCGCTCGCTCAGCACCTCGCTCGCACTGGCTGGTTTATATAGATGTAGAATGACTGCTAGAAGCTGCTAGAAGCTTCTAGAAACAGGTGTGACTAATCCTACTAATTAAATCACAAGACTAACTTTTTTTTTTTTTTTCCCTTTTCACAGAATCACAAACAGACACACAATTCCCTAATGAAATTCAACAATTACAGTTATCACCACTATGTAATTGTGTTGAAACTATGCACTTATCTTAAATTCAGCACTTTACTTCAGTTCAGCACCTCGCTCGCTCAGCACCTCGCTCGCACTGGCTGGTTTATATAGATGTACAATGACTGCTAGAAGCTGCTAGAAGCTTCTAGAAACAGGTGTGACTAATCCTACTAATTAAATCACAAGACTAACTTTTTTTTTTTTTCCCTTTTCACAGAATCACAAACAGACACACAATTCCCCAATGAAATTCAACAATTACAGTTATCACCACTATGTAATTGTGTTGAAACTATGCACTTATCTTAAATTCAGCACTTTACTTCAGTTCAGCACCTCGCTCGCTCCCTCCTCAGCACCTCGCTCGCTTATGTGTGAGGTAATATGATTTCTGTGGAGAGACGGATAGAGAGAGACAGAGACAGACAAGGAAAGAAGTTATAGCGTATTAGAGGCATCTAGTCAAGGAAAATGTACATTCTGTTACTTGCTGTTGCAGCGTACAACCAAGAGTCCTTTCAGAGCCAATTTAAATAGATTATATTGTGTAATAATACAGCTTTTAAGCCTGCTTTACACGTTACGATTAAGCATATGATATCGTATGCGATCGTACCCGCCCCCATCGTATGTACGGCACGTTCAATTTGTTGAACGTGTCGCACAAACGATTATTTTCCGTTACACGTACTTACCCTTCCATACGACCTCGATGTGGGCGGCGAACATCCACTTACTGGAGTGGGAGGGACGTTCGGCGTCACAGCGACGTCACGTGGCAGCCGGCCAATACAAGTGGAGGGGCGGAGATGAGCGGGACATAAACATCCCGCCCACCTCCTTCCTTCAGCATTGCCGGCGGGAGCCGCGGGACACAGGTAAGCTGCTGTTCATCATTCCCGTGGTGTCACACACAGCAATGTGTGCTACCTCGGGAGCATTGAACAACCTCACGTTCAATTTTTAGGAATTGAACGACGTGTATGCGATGAATGTTTTAATGTTCAATCGCAATCGCACGTAGCTGTCACACGTAACAATTAGTGATGAGCGAGCATGCTTGTCACTACTCGGTACTCGCACGAGTATCGCTGTACTCGGGCTGCTCGGCGGGGACCGAGTAATCTCGCGATACTCGTGCTGTACTCGTGGTCTTCATTTCTGCATGTTGGCGCTCTTTTGAGAGCCAGCCCTCATGCAGGGATTGGCTGGCAGACCACTGCAATGCCACAGCCCTGTTAGTTGTGGAATTGCAGTGATTGGCCGGCCTGCACAGCGTGACCGAGCCTTTATATCGGCCGGCGCGCTGTGCTCTGCTCACAGCTATTCAGACAGTCAGTGTAGGGAGAGTGTCGCTGATTCAGGGAAAGCTTTGCGGCCCTTTATAGCTTTTTCAGTTGCAGGGCTGCAAACAGTGTGACCAAAAGTCCTTCTCAGGACTATTCTAGTTGTATACAGGCAGGCAGGGTATAGCCAGGTCGGAGTACAGTAGCAGAGTCCTTCTCAGGACTACTGTTGCTATATACAGGCAGGGTATAGCCAGGTCTGAATACAGGCTAGTGACCAAAAGAGTCCTTGTCAGGACTATTGTACCAGTATACAGGCAGGCAGGCAGGCAGGGTAGTGGTGACCGTATACCAGCCTTCATCATATCTGGGGCTGGTGTACACAGTGTAAAACAGTCCAGATAGTGTCTGACTTGTCTGTAATTGTCGCTCCCCAAAAAAACCTGTTAGGTTATTATTGCGTCCGTGCTTGGTTTTTAAAACCGCACGTGTGTGCCTGTTGGTGGCAGCGTACAGGTGCACTTGTGTGCAATTTCCACACACTTTGATATAACGCACAAGTAGTGAATATACACGTCAGCAGTGCACAGCATTGCAAAATGCGCAAGGGCATTGGCAAGGAACAAGGAAGTGGACGTGATGGTGGTGCAGGCAGAGGCCGAGGTCGTGGGCAAGCTCTAATTTCGCCACAACAAAGGGCCACATCTAGTCGCTCGCACGTCCTGTCCCAAATTCTTGGGGACCGCAGCAGTACACCGCTCTTGAACCAAGACCAGTGTCAACAGGTTGTTAGTTGGATAGCAGATAATGCTTCCAGTCAGATTGGCACCACCACAAACACTCTGTCTTCCACACGGTCAAGTGTCAGTAGCCGTGATACTGCACCGCACATTTCTGAACCTGATCCTCCTTCCTACCACCAGGCTGAGTACACGTCCTCCTCGGACATTAATGATCCCACACTTGGACACTCGGAAGAGCTGTTCACGTTTCCATTCACACATTCTGGCCTCTCGCCAGCGCATATTGAAGTGGGTCATGAGGAGATCGTCTGTACAGATGGCCAAATATTTGAGCAGCCACGTTCTCACAAAGTTGGCAACGTGTCTCAACAAGTGGTGGACGATGATGAGACACAATTGTCAGCAAGTAAGGAGGAGGAGCAGGGTGCGGAAGAGGAAGACGACGTGGTGGATGATCCAGTAACTGACCCAACCTGGCAGGAGGATATGCAGAGCGAGGACAGCAGTGCACAGGGGGAGGGAGGCGTAGCATCACAACAGGCAGTAAGAAGCAGGGTGGTGGCCCCAGGCAGAAGTCAGGCAACCGTTCCCCGGAACAACACGACGACACAAGGTGCCTGTACAAATGTTAGGTCTTCCCGAGTCTGGCAGTTTTTTAAGTTGGATCCAGATGATTCAAAAAAGGCCATTTGCAACACCTGCCGTGCCAGCATCAGCAGGGGTACCAAAACTAGCAGCCTGACCACCACCAGCATGATCAGGCACATGTCAGCCAAGCACCCGACTTTGTGGGAAGTACAACAGAGTCGAGGAGCAGTGCTTGCTGATGTCACTGCTACGTCTTCGCTGGTTGTGCATGCGAGCCAATCCTCTGTCCATGCTGCCTGCGAACAAGCCTCCTCCACTCCTGCACCTGCAGTTGCCTACGCAGAAAGAACACCATCATCAAGCACGTCCTTGTCCCAGCGCAGCGTTCAGTTATCCATTCAGCAAACCTTTGAACGCAGGCGCAAATACACTGCCAACACCCCACATGCCACAGTTCTAAATGCTAACATTTCGCGACTGCTTGCGCTGGAAATGTTGCCTTTTAGGCTGGTGGAGACTGAAGCATTCCGTGACCTGATGGCGGCAGCTGTCCCACGTTACTCGGTCCCCAGCCGCCACTATTTCTCCCGGTGTGCCGTCCCCGCGTTGCATAACCACGTGTCACAAAACATCACACGTGCCCTGAACAAAGCTGTTTCACCCAAGGTCCACCTAACCACAGACACGTGGACAAGTGCTTGTGGGCAAGGCCGCTACATCTCGTTGACGGCACACTGGGTTAATATTGTGGAAGCTGGGACCCAGTCTGAGCGAGGGACGGAACACGTCCTTCCCACACCAAGGTTTGCAGGCCCTACCTCAGTCAGTGTTTCACCCACACTCTACAGCTCCGGAATGTCATGCTCTTCAGCCTCCTCCTCCTCCTGCGCATCCTCATCCACTGTGCCCTCCACACCAGTCACAAGCTGGAAGCACTGCAGCACTGCCTCGGCGAAGCGGCAACAGGCTGTGCTGAAGCTAATCTGCATAGGTGACAAACCCCACAATGCAGAAGAGCTGTGGACAGCTCTGAAACAGCAGGCAGATCACTGGCTCACACCTCTGAACCTAAAGCCAGGAAAGGTCGTGTGTGACAATGGCCGGAACCTGGTGGCGGCTTTGAGGCGAGGCCAGCTGACACATGTTCCATGCGTGGCCCATGTGCTCAACCTCGTGGTTCAGCGGTTTATAAAGTCATACCCAGAGCTGTCTGATCTACTGGTAAAAGTTCGCCGCCTGTCTGCACATTTTCGAAAGTCACCTACTGCTTCAGCCGGCCTTGCCGGCTTTCAGCGCCGTTTGCATCTTCCGGCTCACAGACTGGTGTGTGATGTCCCCACGCGTTGGAATTCAACTCTGCACATGTTGGTCAGGATATGTGAGCAGAAGAGGGCAGTTGTTGAGTACCTGCATCACCTAAGCCGTCGGGAAATGGGTCAAACTCCACACATAACACCTGAGGAGTGGAGATGGATGTCAGACCTATGTACCATCCTCCAAAACTTTGAGGACTCCACCAAGATGGTGAGTGGTGATGACGCCATTATTAGCGTCACCATACCGCTACTCTGCCTTCTAAAACGGTCTCTGCTGAAAAACAAACATGATGCATTGCAGGCGGAGCGCGATGAGTTGCAGCAAGAAACAGTAGTGGGTGTGGGTGATAACACACAGCCCAGCCTCGTCTCATCACAACGTGCAGTGGAGGACTATGACGAGGAGGAGGATGAAGACATGGAGCAACTCTCCGGCCAAATTGAGGATATGACATGCACACCAGTCATATCCTCGGTTCAGCGTGGCTGGCCAGAGGACAGGGTAGATGAGGAGGAGGAGGAGGAGGAGGAGGAGGAGGACAGCATGTTCAGTCATCTTGTTGGTCAGGCTACTGAAGTCCTGGCTGTTAAGAGTCTGGCGCACATGGCTGACTTTATGGTAAGCTGCCTGTCTCGTGACCCTCGCGTTAAGAACATCTTGGCCGACAATCATTACTGGTTGGTAACACTGTTAGACCCACGCTACAAGGAGAACTTTTTGTCTCTTATTCCCGTGGAGGAGAGGTCAACCAAAATGCAGCAGTTTCGGAAGGCCATACTCACGGAAGTAGGCAAAGCATTCCCCTCACGAAACGCTAGCGGCATAGGTCATGAATCAGTGGACAACCGAGGCGTACAGCCGAGAGAGGCACAAGTCCAATCCGCCAGAGGTAGGGGAACAGTCTTTAAGATGTGGGACAGTTTTCTCAGCCCCTCACGTACCACAGCCCCTGAGGTGCGGGGTAGTGCCACAAGAAATCCTAAGTTTGCCCAGATGCTGAAGGAGTACCTTGCAGATCGAACAACAGTACTCCGACATTCCTCTGTGCCTTATAATTATTGGGTATCCAAGCTGGACACGTGGCATGAATTGGCTCTCTACGCCTTGGAAGTCCTGGCCTGCCCTGCTGCTAGCGTTTTGTCAGAGCGTGTTTTTAGTGCCGCAGGTGGAATCATTACAGATAAACGCACCCGCCTGTCAACTGAAAATGCTGACAGGCTGACTCTGATCAAGATGAACAAGGGTTGGATTGGGCCAGACTTCACCACACCACCAGCAAATGAGAGCGGAATTTAAAGTTTGCCATGTACCTCCACTCACCCATGGGTACACACTTCTGGACTTTGGATAATCGCTGGACTCCTCCTCCTTCTCCTCATGCGCCACCATGATGATGACCGTTACAAATTGCAATACTTAGGCCTTTGTTTCAGGTATACCCCCAGTGGTAAATTTTTTCGCCCATTCTTTGCAGAATGGACATTACAACGACAGGAGACCCGCTCCTTTGCAATGGGAACAATGTTTTGAGGCCCTCATGCACGTCTCTACCCAGGGACAACGTGGTGCCTCCCAATTTTTGGCTGCCCTGCCTAAGGGCTATACTATAATACACCCACTTCCTTAAAATGGACACTTAATGTTTTGAGGCCCTCATGCACGTCTCTACCCAGGGACAACGTGGAGCCTCCCAATTTTTGGCTGCCCTGCCTAAGGGCTATACTATAATACACCCACTTCCTTAAAATGGACACTTAATGTTTTGAGGCCCTCATGCACGTCTCTACCCAGGGACAACGTGGAGCCTCCCAATTTTTGGCTGCCCTGCCTAAGGGCTATACTATAATACACCCACTTCCTTAAAATGGACACTTAATGTTTTGAGGCCCTCATGCACGTCTCTACCCAGGGACAACGTGGAGCCTCCCAATTTTTGGCTGCCCTGCCTAAGGGCTATACTATAATACACCCACTTCCTTAAAATGGACACTTTATGTTTTGAGGCCCTCATGCACGTCTCTACCCAGGGACAATGTGGAGCCTCCCAATTTTTGGCTGCCCTGCCTAAGGGCTATACTATAATACACCCACTTCCTTAAAATGGACACTTAATGTTTTGAGGCCCTCATGCACGTCTCTACCCAGGGACAACGTGGAGCCTCCCAATTTTTGGCTGCCCTGCCTAAGGGCTATACTATAATACACCCACTTCCTTAAAATGGACACTTAATGTTTTGAGGCCCTCATGCACGTCTCTACCCAGGGACAATGTGGAGCCTCCCAATTTTTGGCTGCCCTGGCAAAGGGCTATACTGAAATAGACCCACTTCCTTACAATGGGCACTTCAGGTTTAAAGGCCCTCATGCACGTCTCTACCCAGGGACAACGTGGAGCCTCCCAATTTTTGGCTGCCCTGCCTAAGGGCTATACTACAATAGACCCACTTCCTTCCAATGGGCACTTCAGGTTTACAGGCCCTCATGCACGTCTGTATGCAGGGGCATTGGTGAACCTCACAATTTTGGACTGCCCTGGCAAAGGAAAATACTACAAAGACTCACTTCCTCAAAATGGGCACATTAGACTCAAGAGGCCTTCATGTACGTCTCTTCTCAGGGACATCGGAGTGCCACACAATGTTTTCACGTAAAATCTTTCATGTATTAATCTCAAAAAGTAACATACACCAGCTCTATCTCACTATTGGGTATGTGCCCTTAACATTTCCGCCATGAAAAATCATTTTGGGGTCATTTTGGAAGGTTTTCTGGTGAGTCCGTAAAAATGGCGTAAAACGCGGACAAAATTGTTCACAGCTGTGACTTTTCAGTGATAAATGCTTCAAGGGGTCTTCCCCATGCTGTTGCCATGTCATTTGAGCACTCTTCTGAGACTTTTGTGACATTTTTAGGGTTTCTCCATGCTGCCGGGGGGTCATTTCACAAAAATACTCGGGTCTCCCATAGGATAACATTGGGCTCGTTGCTCGGCCCGAGTACACGAGTATCTTGGGATGCTCGGCCCGAGCTTCGAGCACCCGAGCTTTTTAGTACTCGCTCATCACTAGTAACAATATAACTTACGATGCCGGATGTGCGTCACTTACGACGTGACCCCGCTGACACATCGTAAGATATATTGTAGCGTGTAAAGCCCGCTTTAGTCTGCAATTAGTGTAGGCTTACCTTCTGGAAAAAGCATACCATATTAGAGGCATGTAGTCAGGGAATATTGCCTATCTGTACATTGCTGCTGCCACATACAAAGAGAAGTCCTTTCAGGGCTATGAGCAGCGTAGGGAGAGTTGCTGGAGAATGGACAGTGTTTCAGAGGCATCTAGGCAGGGATTATTGCCTTATAGTTCTTGGTGCTGCCACGTAAAAACAAAAGTCCTTTGTGGGTCAATTCAAATAGCCTATTGTCTAATATTACTGCTCTTAGCTGCATACGTAATTTAAGATGAGCAAGGCATACGGTAAGGGACGGGGAAGTGGATGTCCCGCTAATGTGGTTCATGTAGAGGCTGTGGTGGTCGAACAGGCAAATTGGGCCTTCTGCAGGAGCACATCATCTAGACTAGGGGTCTCAAACACGCGACCTGCGGGCTGCATGCGGCACCTGAGGCTGCTTGTTGCGGCCCGCAGACCCCTGACGACCGCGGCCCTGTGCCGGGTGCCGACATGGCTTTCCTACAGTTGATTCATTTGCGGTGCCGCCGCGCAGAGGATCTGTCCGCACTATACCAATGGCTCCTGCCCACCAATCAGATGCAAGGAAGTGACGTCGCTGTATGACATCACCTCCTTGCATCTGATTGGCCGACACAGCCATTGCTATATTGCACACAGAGCTCCACCGCAAATGATTCAACTGTTGTAAAGCCATGCCAGCGCCGACCCCGGGCATACAGCTGTGATCATCACTGGGTTTGTGGCCTGCAACAAGCAAGTAATGTACGTGCCCACAATCAGGACCGGCGTCCTGGACGTGGCAGGAGACCGCAGCTGTCTGTGCCCGAGATCAGGGTTCAGGCCGCTGCGGTCTCTTCACTGTGTTCTCCCTATGCGACTTCGCAGCAAAGAAGTGACATGCTGCAGCGCCTGAAAGCCGCACCGCAGGTCAGTGTTTGCAGCGGACCGCCCACGCACAGTGGGCACGGGATTTCTAGGAATCCCGTCCACTATGCTTGTACTGAACATCGCAGCGTTTTGGATGCAGCTGAAGCATGCTGCATCCAAAACGATGCAAACACTGATCGTGGGCACGGAGCCTAATAAGAGGGAACGGATGAAATGTGAGATTTTTTTTGTGTGTCTATTACTAAAGGATGAGCACAATACCACAGGATGGGCACAATGCTGCCTAGCACAAGGATGAGCACAATGCTACAGGATAGGCACAATACTACTGGGCACAATAGCGCAAGGATGGGCATAATATCACAAGGATGGGCAAAATACTACAGGGCACAAGGATGGGCACAATACTACTGGGAACAATACTACAGGGCACAAGGATGGGCACAATACTACTGGGAACAATACTACAGGGACGAGCGCGATACTACAAGGATGAGCACCATACTACAGGGCACAAGGATGGGCACTATATTACTGAGCACAATACTACAAAGCACAAGGATGAGCACAATAATACAAGGATGGGCACAATACTACAGGGCACAAGGATGAGCACAATAATACAAGGATGGACACAATACTACAGGGCACAATATTACAGGGCACAAGGATGGGCACAATACTACAAGGATGAGCACAATACTACAAGGATGAGCACAATACTACAAGGATGGGTACATTATTACATGGCACAAGGATGGGCACAATACTACAAGGATAGGCACAATACCACAAAGGGTACAATACTACTGGGCACAAGGATGGGCACAATACTAAAAGGATGGGTAAAATACTACTGGGCACATTACTACAGGATGGGAGACATTACTACAAGGCACACGGATGGGGGATATTATTGCAGCACGGGGACATTACTACAAGATGTTGTCTAAGATTACTAGATGATGCTGTTAATTGGAAAGCAATATTAGAAGAAGGTGATAAAAAACAAAATCAAAGCATGACATTTTTTTTTATTTTTTGCCATTAAAAATGCTTTTTTTATACATAAACTTAAAGGGAACCTGTCACCAGATTTTTCCCTATTAACACTAGAAGTCTGAGGAATTTCGAGCTCCATAGGGTTCCAATGGTAGAAATGTTAAATGACCCCTCTCTGGGACTTCTAGTGTAAAGGCCGCTTTACATGCTACAATAAATCTTACGATGTGTCGGCGGGGTCACGTCGTAAGTGACGCACATCTGGCATCGTAAGTATGATTGTAGCATGTAAACCCTCAATGCAATTGCAATTGAACGAAAATCCGTTCATCGCATGCACGTCGTTCATTCCTCAAAGATTGAACGTGCGGTTGTGCAATGTTCCCGAGGCAGCACACATCGCAGTGTGTGACACCCCAGGAACATTGAATGACAGCTTACCTCCGTCCACGGCTCCCACCGACAATGCGGAAGGAAGGAGGTGGGTGGGATGTTTACGTCCCGCTCATCTCTGCCCCTCTGCCTCTATTGGCCGCCTGCCGCGTGACGTCGAATGTCCCTCCCACTCCAGGAAGTGGATGTTCGCCAACCACATTGAGGTCGTATGGACGGGTAAGTACGTGTGACGGGAATTAATCGTTTGTGTGGCACGTTCAACAAATTGAACATGCCACACATACGATGGGGGCGTTGCAAATCGCATACAATATCGTATGCGAAATTGCAACATGTAAAGCAGGCTTTAAACCAAAAATATCACCTTCTGCAGCTTCTTGGCTGCATTCTATGAAGGTGCACCTTGTTGTTAGCCCCCTTTTCAGACCTCCAAAACAACTTTACAAAATATTACCTTTTCGTATGCAAATTAGTTTGGTTGGCCAGATGGGCGGGCTCTATTTCACCTTCTGTCCCCCCTCCTGCCGCTGTTTGCCATCCCCCAGTCTTGATTTGCATGGATGACGATGGCCTCGTCATCCTCCATGTTGATGCCGAAGTCTCGCGCAGGCGCAATTAGCAGATGCCACTATCGCGGGCCTGAGCAGAAATTATCCCTCTCGCGTGCCGGTGATGTATTTGTGCAGGCTTGAAATTATGGGCGGGTACTACGATGATGCTTGTGAGGTCATGCACAGCGCCGCCCATAATCTCGAGCCTGCGCAAATACATCACCGACGCACGAGATGGATAGTTTCTGCTCAGGTCCGCGATAGTGGCCTCTGCTAATTGCGCCTGCGCAAGACTTCGGCATCAGCGTGGAGGATGATGGAGCCGTCATAATCCATGCAAATCAAGACTGGGGGACAGCGAACAGTGGCAGGAGGTGGGGACAGAAGGCGAAATAGAGCCCGCCCATCTGGCCAACCAAACTAATTTGCATACGAAAAGGTAATATTTTATAAAGTTGTTTTGGAGGTCTGAAAAGGGGGCCAGCAACAAGGTGCACCTTCATAGAATGCAGCCCAGGAGCTGCAGAAGGTGATATTTTTGGTTTAATAGGGAAAAATCTGGGGACAGGTTCCCTTTAACTAAACAAAAAAGTGCAGATTTGTCATAATAAACAAGCAAAAACTGTTAAAAAAAAGTGATCCAAAAGGTGTATAGAAAAAAATACATGGAACCACTAAAAATATCACTGGGTCCTGCAAAGAATGCAGCCCCTCTCAATTTATTTTTTTCTATGTGCGGCCCATACACCCAGCTGAGTTTGAGACCCCTGATCTAGACCTAGTTTCCTGTCCCAACTTGCAGGGTGCAAACCATACCTGGACACTCTGTGTAGCTCTTTACCTTTTCTGTTTAAGTGTGTGCTGTATATGAAACAGCTGTTGTCCGGCTGCTATGTTCCTGCTCCTCCCATGATTTGCTTTATAGATTGATCAATAAATCCTGGTTTTATGGATGATGAGTGCTACTTAATTTTTCATCTTATTTTATTGATTTTTCTGATAACTGCATGAAGTATAAGCACCACGAACATCCACCAGTGTGTTTCCATGTTGACTTTTTTGGGCTGTAACTGCTTCCAATATAGATTGCTGTTACCCTTCCTTTTATTGCTTCTTCGGGCCTCTCACTGGGCATATTTCAAGAGGGACATTGGGAAGATTGTGTACAGTGATGTCAAAATATTTTAACAGCCATGGTCCGAAGAAGACGATGGTAGGCAATGGCAATTACTGTCTCAAGAGGTATGATGATGAGATACAGTTGCCAGCAACTCATATTAAGTCAACAAGTCAGGAGGAGGACAAGAATGAGGAAGTGGAAGATGAGGTGGGGAATGAAGAAGCCACTAACCCAACCTGGCAAGGAGGCATGCAAAGTGAGGACAGCAGTGCAGAGGGAAAAGCATCCGCAGAACTGCCGCAGGCAGCCAGAGGCAGTGGGGAAAGGGAGAAGGTGGTCAGCTGTTCTGGAGAGTGCCCATACAGAGGCAGATACCAGGCCGAGGGTTAGGTGTTCCCCAGTCTGGTGCTTTTTTTACAGAAAATGTGGAAAAAAAGAAAACAGTGATTTTTAACCTGTGCTGTACCAAGAACAGCTGGAGCCTGACCACTACCAGCCTGACCACCACCAGCATGCTCAGGCACATGTCATCCAAGTCCCGAACTAGGTGGACTGAACGCCTGGGTCCACAATCAGTGTCTGGGGATGACACCACTGTCTCTTCACCTGTGCTACATTCTTGCCAATTTCCTATCCTGGATGCAGGCATGGATGCCTCCCACCCTGCACCTGTCTTTGCACATTCGCAAACACCATCAGCAAGCATGTCCACTTCCTTGTCCCAGCTCAGCATTCAGCTGTCCTTACGCAGGCCTTGAAACGCAAGCAGAAATTCACAGCCACTCATCCACAGGCCCAAAAACTAAATGGCCACATTTCCAGACTGCTTGCTTTGAAATGTTGCCATTTTAGGCTTGTAGACACTGAGGTTTTCTGCAACCTGATAGCAGTGGCTGACCCTTGATACTCAGTCTCCAGCTTTCACTATATCCCTAACTTACCCAAGCTCGTGTCCCATAACATCACCAGTGCGCTGACCAACACAACTTCTGGGAAGGGTCACTTAACCGCTGCCATTTGGACAAGTTGCTTGTGACAAAAAACCGAATATGGATACCAAGGTAGAGTATACTTGACAAAACCGAAAATTTGTGATTTTAGGTAAAAGGAATTTTCGGTTTTGACAAGTTGCTTGTGGCCAGGAACTCTACATTTCCCTGATGATACACTGGGTGAACCATGTGTAGGCCAGAACCCAGTTGGACCCTTGGATGGCACACATGCTACAGGCCATAGTTCCACCAGGGTTTCTCCCACCTCCTACAACAGTTCCTACACCCTCTCCTCCTCCTCATTCTCTATCTCTGAATTGTTGTCCCTATCGGTCGCAAGCTAGATGCACAGCGTTGTCTCGGTGAAGCAGCAATAGCTACTGCTGAAGCTAATTTGTTTAGGTGACAAACAGCATGCCATCACAGAGTTGTTGAAAGGTCTACCAGACCAGATAGAACTGTGGCTCTCGACGCTGAACCTACAACCAGGCATGCTCATGTGTGATTATGGTTATAACCTGGTGGTGGCTCTGAAGCTTAGCAAGCTGCCACACATACCATTCCTGGTCCATGTGCTACATTTAGTAGGTCAGCGTTTTCTAAAATCCTGTCTGTGCTACTTGTAAAAGTACTCTGCGTGTGCGCCCATTTCCACAAGTCACCTACAACTGCCACCTGTCTGGCGGTGCCATCTCTCGGACTGGTTTGTAATCTGCCCACGCACTGGAACTCAATATTACATATGTTGGCAAGGCTTGTGAGCAGCAAAAAGTAGTGAATACCGGCTACAACATGCCCATCAGTATTCTGGTCAGTCTCCACACATAGGAACTGATGAGTGGCCATGAATGTCTGACATCTGTGTGGTTCTCCAAAATTTTGAGGAATCCACCATAACCATGCCACTTTTTTTGGTCTACTGAAATGCTAGCTGCTGATAATTAAAGATGAAGCTTTGCATTCGGAACAGGTGGAGATGGAATAAGAAAGTATACAGGGCGATACTAACATCCCCAGCTTCATCTCATCTTCTCAGCGTGGATTGGGTGATAATGAGGAGGATGAACAGGAGATGGTTGCCTTTACTACAGAGGGTATTACCAACACCAGCTTCTCATCTGTTCTTAGTGAATGGCCTGAAGTGGAGTTGAGGGTAGCAAGAGGATACGGAGAGTTGTTCTTCAGATGTTGACAGGGAAGTCGTGCCTGTTAGGAGTCTGGCACACATGGCAGACTTAAGGCCCCGTCACACACAGAGATAAATCTTTGGCAGATCTGTGGTTGCAGTGAAATCATGGACATATTGTTCCATTTGTACACAGCTACAAACCTGGCACTGATTGTCCACAATTTCACTGCAACCACAGATCTTCCACAGATTTATCTCTGTGTGTGACAGGGCCTTTAAAGTCCCACTGTTTTTCCAGGGTCCATCACGTTATACACATATTGGCCAACACCGATTACTGGTTGTATACCCTTCACAGCCCATGCTACAAGAACGTTTCATCTGTCCTTCCTGTGGTGAAGTAGGCTACAAAAATACTGCAAAACCAGAAGACCATAGGTGAATAAATGGTCAAAAAATTCCCATTTGACAATGATGGCAGCAGAGGTCAGAGTTGTTTGGTCAACCAACGAGTAGAGAGGCGGGAGAAACACAGCAGGACCAACAAAGCTCTTGGATAGTTTCATTAGACCCTCCCAGTGCCCAGACCATGATGCACGGGGTACTTTGACAAAACGGGAAAAGTTTATGAAGTTGGTGATAGAGTACCTAACCAACCATACCAGCATCCTCATTGATACCTCTGTGCTGTTCAACTATTGGGTATCCATAATATCTGATTAGCGCATCTGCCTATCAACTGAAAATTCTGACTACCTGACTTATCAAAATGAACAAAGTGTGGATTGGTCCAGACTTCTCAACCCCATTGGATGACTGCAGCCAAACATGAAGGCAATTTTAATCTTACTTTTTTTCTCGTGAATTCCCAAGCACCGCTTCCCAACCAAACAAGGGAATACAGTTCTTGTCTTCTTCTGTTTTGTGTCCTCCTCCACCATATCAACAGGGTCATGATGCGATCCTCACTTTTAAGTTTGTTATATTGTACTGTAGATAAAAGTTTTTCAGAGTGGAATAAGTGCTGGATCTCAATATTCAGCATTCTAAGGCCTCATTCACTTATCAGAATTTTTCCCATCAGTGTTTGAATGCCAAAGCCAGGAGTGGAACTTAGAAAAAAAACTATAATTAAACATTGACACCTGTTCTTTTATTTTGGAGACACTACTGGTTGTGACACATATTGATGAAAAACTGATAAAAAAAAATAATGATGTGTGAATTAGACCTAGTCTGTGTGCCTGTGATGCGTTTTTGTTGAGAAACTGTGTAGTTTCACTAATTCAAAATTGCAGCATCTTAGGGCTCATGCGCGTTGCATAATAGCATGCATTTACGCTGCGTATTGCACTTCAGCGTAAATGCATACGTCCTGCGTCCCCTGCACAATTTATGTAGATTGTGCATGATACGTGTGCACATTGCTTTTATGAACGCAGTGATTTGAATGCTAAAATTTTGACCCAAATCCGTGCGTTCATAAAAGCAGCATGTCAATTATTTCTGCATTCTGGATGCAGCTCCCACTCTGTCTATGGTGGGGGCAGCATCCCGAACACATGATATCGCCTATTTTTAACAAAAATACTGCATTCATTACGCATTCTTTCTGCAGCGATTTGAAGTGCACATGTGCTGTCAAAACGCTGCAGAAATTTCAGCAGTTACGTGCGCATGAGCCCTTATAGTTCCAGAAAAGTGGATGGGATTTAAAGAAATCTCCTGCCCAATGTGATTCTTTTTTGCTCAGCATAAACTGGCCTGCGGTGCGTGGTTCAAATCCACATCATGTTAATTTCTGCATAATCTGAGTTGTCTGTGCAGATTTTTCCGAAAAAATTGCATTAGATGCAAAAACATTTCAGTGCATTTCAGTTGCGGAAATGCAATAAAAATACATAAAGTACAGACATGAAGTTTTGTTAAAGCAAAATACCAGGAAGTACCTAAAACATATTAGTTTTATTTAAAACACAACGTACCAAAAAAAGACAAAAGCCACAGCGTCAAAAACACGATTAAAAGCAAGACAAATAATGCAAGTAACCTTATTTACTTAAGCCCTTAACGGCTGCAGGCCATACTTGTATGTCCTAAGCCATCACAGTGTAATCACCTGCTGCTGTGGTGAGCCGGCGGTGATCCACACACATGTCTGCTGATTTGTAGAACAGACATGTGTGCCTTGCAGAAACTGGTGGATCCACGATCCACCCAAGTCTGTTAACTCCTTAAATCGCGCTCTCAAAATGTGACAGTGCGATTTAAATGCCCGTCACAGTAAATGTTCACTTACCTGGATCCATTAGTGGTGCCGTGACGTGATCACTGTGAGCCGATGGTTGCAATGGTAGCACAGGGTCATGTGATCACTCCTGTACCTCACATGACTCACTTCCTGTTTCAGCGGGCCAAGAGCTGCCTGAGCATTTCTGGTGATCTCAGCTGTGTAGCTGTGATCAACAGAAATGAATGAGCAATCAGACTGCTGATCCCTACAGTCCCCTTGTACATTAAAAAAATGTAAAAAAAACAGTTTTAAGGAATTAAAAAAATAGAAACACCTAATAGTTCAAATCACCCCCCATTGAAAATTAAAGAGGTAAAAAAAAAAAAAATATACACACATTTTGTATTGCCACGTTCACTGAGCCATAGATTTTTATTTAGACAAACTTCTGATTTTTTTTAGCCCCTTAGATAGAATTTAACTTATACATGTTTAGTGTCTACAAACTCGTACTGACCTGAGACATCACACTGACAAGTCAGTTTTACCATATAGTGAACAGGTTGAATAAAATACGCAAAAATATCATGCAATCGCACTTGTTTTGCAATTTTTCAGCACTTGGAATTTTTTTGCTGTTGGCAAAACAGCCAACAGCCAACAGTAAATGGTAGAATTTATGGCTTAATTTAAAAGTACAACTCGTCCCACAAGAAATAAGCCCTCATATGGCAAGATTGACGAAAAGATAAAAAAGTTACGGCTCTCGGAAAACGGTGAGCAAAAATACCTGAAAAATCGGCTGGGGTGAAGGGGTTAATTGTTGCAGAAATGCTGTAGAAATTCTGCAACATCAAAAACTCAACAAAAGCTCATTGTGGGAATGTAGCCTAATGGTTTCAAACATTAGCCTCTTCCCGACTAGGGAATTTTTTTGTTTTGGGGTTTTAATTTCTCCCTCGTCTTCTTCTGGGAGTCATAACTTTTTTATTTTTCTTCTTCTTTCGTTTTATTTTTATCTTCATAGCCATATGAGGGTCTGTTTTTTTGAAAATCGACTTTCGGTTTTGAATGACCTAATTTATTTTACAATAGGATCTATTGGAGATTCCAAATGCACCGAAATTGTAGAAAAAAAAAATATCAGAAATTCACCATTGTTTTTGTTTTGATGCGGTTCATCGTGTGGTGTACACAATCTGGAAATATTATTTATAAACATGTATAGACAGGGGAGAAGTATATGTATATATATATATGTATATATATATATATATATATATATATATATATATATATTTTTTATTTTTGTTATTTTTTTATTTTTAAGTGGTGAAAATCTTGGGAGATTTGTAAACAGTAAATATGCTTTGTGTCACCACTTTCTGAGACCTGTGACTATCAATGGAGCTGTTTTAGAGCCTTTGTGCTCTGAATGCTTGCAAATATAATTTTTCTGGTTAGCCGATAAACATGTCACTCCTAGAATACTTTGGTCTTTTTGGGCATAAACGTATTTACTCACAATGTCAAATAATTAAACAAAGCAGCATTCATACTATATTGCGCAGTAGAAACCACAAGGACCACAGTAAGGCCCCCTTCACACGTCCGTGTCTCCGGTACGTGTTTGGTCTGTTTCCTCACGAGCACACGTAGACCCATTAAAATCAATGGGTCTGCACTCACGTGCGTGTTTTGCCATGGACCGTGTGTCCATGTGGAGCATACATGTGCTCCACACGTAGACATGTCCGTTTTTCTCCGGCATGACGGGTGTCACACGGACCGCACACGGACCGCACGGATGTGATCAGTGTGACACGCACCGAAGAAAACACACGTGTCTGTGAATTAAAAGGAATTTCTATACTCACCTGCTCCAGCACTGCTGTATCTGCCGCTGCTGGCACTTGTTTCTGACTCCCGCTCATTATGCTCATCGCAAATTCACTCCACTGTAGGCCGGAAGCAGCAGCAGCGGGGAGTCGGCAGGACCGGAGACTGTAGATCAGAACCACGGACAGCGAAGCCAGGGACAGGTGAGCAGAAAGTTCCCATTCTCCGTGTGTTATCATGAATACCACACGGAGAACACA
Source organism: Anomaloglossus baeobatrachus (assembly GCF_048569485.1). Lineage (NCBI taxonomy): Eukaryota > Metazoa > Chordata > Amphibia > Anura > Aromobatidae > Anomaloglossus > Anomaloglossus baeobatrachus. Next base: position 799,994,539 of record NC_134353.1, on the reverse strand, counting down.
CATGTGCCATAAACACGGCTCACGGAGGGCAATATGAACCTTTGACACGTGTGTGATTTTCACGCACGTGTGAAAGAGGTCTAAAAGGCAGAGCATAGCTCCCAAATTTGTAATGAAGGCCTATCCTTGTGGAGCAGAATTTGTTTTGTATGTTCAATCTATCCAATCATTTCTAATCTTGCCCAATCCATCTTAGTCTGAAGTCAGTATGCTGGGAAAGTAGTATTATGGTATGTATGAAAAACCCTTTAGAGTGCTGAATTTTTCTCGCCATACCATAATAATTAACTCTAGTGGTGCAACTTCGGCTGTCAAGGCTTCAGCTAGGGATTCTGCTCTTGGAAACAGGGCAGGAGCAAAGGAAACCCCCTACTTTTCCTGTATGTAGGATAATTACAATTATATCGCTTACATAAAGTGAGCAGCCTGTGGAGGGAGGAGGCAGAAGAAAAGAATGTGACAAAGGCTCTGTGGGGTAAGAGGGAAAAGAAAGACATAAAATGGCATGGGATGTGTAGGAGGAGAAGTGCAGAGAGAACAAATGTGGAAAGGGGGTAAAAGGGGAAAAGCGATACAATGTGGCAAGGGATTCTGCAAAGGGAGGGAGGAAACAGGAATGTGGCAGGGGCTCTGTGAGAATAAGAGGGGGACGGAGGGGGAGAGCATAATATGACAGGTCTGCTTTGGAGAGAGGTAGGCTGAGTGGACTGAAGGAGGTCCATAACAAAAAATTACAACACAGCTACAATTCTTCTGCCAGTACAGGACAGGAACACTCAACTGTACACAATGTTGTTTTTTTTAAGGTTGTTGCTCCTTATCAGTACGAAGTATGGTTCTGGTTGGCTTTGTGTTATATGTTGGCGCTTTCTTGGAAGGGACTTGTGGAGATCCAGATGGGAGATCCTTTAAGCAGTTACAGAATCTTCCAAGTCTCTGTTCTCCCTAGGGTACTTCTACAAAATTCCATTCATATAATAGGATGTTCCAGTGAGAAAATACACAGTTTTCAGGGAAATTTGTATTTTTACATGGTTTTCTTGTAGATTTCCTTTTACATGCAGTACCATCACTATGCTGTTATGTATTAGAGTAATTCTAAGAACATGTTCCTACAAGTGTTTGTTTATAAAAAAAAAAAAAAAAAGAGCTGTAACCATGAACGCTGCAAAAGCTAACAAAAGCCAAATGTATTGCTATACAATTTCCAGAGCAGTGTTAGGCAGGCTTTCTGCTACATTTAGTAACCAGATGTATATAATGTGTATTATGGTCAATACTTCCATTTGTTTTCTTTAAATGGTGAAAAAAGAATCTAGAAGTTTGTGCAAAATAAGTTTGCATTGTACCGCCATTTTCTAGGACCTTATACTGCAACTCTGCTGGTAGGTAGGTGACAGTGAGGGATAATTGACAGACATAGTGCCCCTGATTACTAATATAATCTTTTGTAAGCATCGGTGAACACTGTCACCCCTTTCACCACTTTATTGTACCCTATCTTATGCTTCGCACCTCACCACTTGACTATGGTCTGATAGAATTATATTGATGGTTCTAAGGTATACCGTTTTAATTAATAGAAATAAAGTACTGTTTTAGGGGATTTTTTCTTTGGTCTATATATAATTCATTCCTCTTTTTGATTACTGTATTTTTTGCTTTATAAGATGCAAAGGAAATTTAGAGATAAAAAAAGGTAAAAAAAATAAAAATGGGGTCCGTCTTACCAGAGGGGGGCAGCAGTGGTGGTGAAGCGGGGTCACAGGAGGCAGAGGTTGTGCTGGCAGGTGCGGCGGGTAAGTGGCGACAGGCGCGACGGCGTCCGTGGCAGCAGGCGCAGTGACGTCTGAGGCAGCAGGCGCGGCGGGTCAGTAGTGGCAGCAGCGGCGGCGGGTGAGTGGTGCAGCAGGCCTGTACGGTGAATGTCCCAGTGTCCGCGGTCCCAGTTCAAATTATGGTGCCTGGAGCGGCGCATGCACAGATGGAGCTCTCATCCAAGGGCTCCATCTGCGCACGCGCTGACTCCCGGAGCGGCGCGTAGGCAATTGGAGCTGCTTCATCTGCGCACGTGCCCATTTCCGGCACCATCATTTGAAACTGGGACCGCGGACACACTGGGAAACCTGCCGCACAGCTGCCCGCATGCACAGAGTGGCAGCCAGGAGGCCACCCGCCCACCCGCACAGAGAGGCAGCCGACACCGACAGGCACCCGGCTGCCACCCGCATGCAGGCAGCCGGGTGCTGTACACAGGCGCCCGGCTGCCCCCCGCACGCAGGCACAGGCACCCAGCCGCCTAATCGCCGCACAGACAGGCCCCCCAAGTAAAGCTATATTCAGATTTTAAGACGCACTCCTCATTTTCCTCCCAAATTTTTGGGAGGAAAAGTGCGTCTTATAATCCGAAAAATACGGTATTTGTTTTGGTTTTTGTTAGGACCTGTAACAGCTAAGGGGAAAATAAACTATTTAAATCATTGTCAAGCAGGGTGCTGCTGGCTGGGATAGTTGGCCCTGGAAGCCCCAAAGTCACGGAGATTCTAATACCTGGCGAGCCAGTGGAAGGGTGAGACTTGCTTGTACCATCTTGTGTTCTTGCTGGGAATGTACAATATGTATTTGCCTGTTGGTGAACCAATAAAATCTTACCAATATGTGGTTCCCGTACCCTGTGCTGTCTGAGTTGTGTTTTGTGCACAGGGAAGGAGTAAGGGCACTCAGTGGGATAAGCCATGGTCTGTGCGGTCTTTCTGAAGACAGCCAGGCCAGCAGACAAGAACACCCACTGACCCTCCTGTCTCCACACTGTACATTTCGGAATTAATTCGACTGCTTCTGTCTTCAGTCAGATCATTAATAAACACTAGTGACCCAGGGCCATTGGAAACCATGCATACCGGGCCTTCACACTGACTCCACCATGTTTACCCGAGAATGTGGTATGCTTTGGATCTGTTCCAAGACTGAATATTTTCTTTTTTCCACGATTTTGGTACAGGTTCATCTTAATTTCATTTGTCCAAAGAATGCTTATCCAGAACTGGGCTGGATCCTTTACATTTTTTTTTTTGCAAAATCTAATCTGGTCTTTCTATTTTTAAGGTTGATTAAAGGGAATCAACCACCAGGATTTTGCTATACAAAGTAAAGGCAATCCCATACTGGCACTCGGATGCTGAATCCAAGCATACCTTTTGTTGAAAGAGTAAATGCTTGTTTGCTGAAATATCTGTAATCAAAGTTGCAGAAATGCCCTGCACTTTGTTAGATGGGTGCATCGGGGGCAGGCCTTTGTGGGTTGGCTCCTCGCTGTAAATTCCTCTTCCGGCGTCCTCTATGGCATTACCCCTTTTCTTTATATAAATATCATGCCACCAGTGCTGCTGTTGGCAGCGCGTGTGCATTGCCACAGTAATGATGTCTTCATTAAAATGACGCCAGAGTTTGCACATCCATTTTATTGAAGATACTGAGGAAAAGACTATGAGCGGCCTTGGTGTGTGTGCAGATTTTTTATATTTCTCATTTCTTTTCTTTTTTACATTTTTCATTTCTTTTTTACATCTGCACACGTGCCCCTGCCGCTCATTGTCTTCTCTGCAGTGTATTACATTCGCGGAGCAATCAGCAACGAACACAGTGAGAGATTTCCCAATATATTGCAGCTATGGAGAAGACATATCTAGGAAAATTGACTCCATCAGTATTTGCAGATTACTGTTGGACAATTGTAACAGATGATCCGATGCAGAAGTGCAAGAGATAAGCAAAAAAGAGTTGTCACTGAATGAGGACCACATTTTATAGTTCAATTGCTGGATCGGTTTCTAATTCACAATAGTGTTTACACATGTTTCAGTTACTTGAATTGTTGTTAAGTTTCCTCTAAATAAATATCAGAAAATTTCTATTTGCAAAAATAATAATGTTTCAAAATATTGAAAGTTTTATGCATTAATAATTTGTAGCTGTAAAAGAAAAAGATTAAAGGAGTGGTTCACCCATTTTTTTTTAATTTTCTCTATGAGTCTAACTTACAATTTTAGGTCTCTTCTTATTTGGCCTCTGTTTCAAGTTCTGGCACTGACGGGCGCTATCCTGCACACTCAGTGTTGGTAACATGACCCCCTGGAGCTGTGGCCGCTAGTATCCTCTGACGTCACGTCAAGTTCTGGTCTCTCAGACTTGACGTTACATCAGGGTTTTGCCAGCACCACTCACACTGATTGACTGGGTTGTGGGCGGTGACTAGCGCACATCACAGCCCAGCATGGATCGAGGGGGGGATCCGGAGGGTGCCAGTGTGGAGCGGTGAAGAGCGGTAACCATCCGGCAGATTCGTGAGGTACAGGGCGCCAGTGTGGAGAACAGGGAGGGTTTCTTCAGCTGAAACCCCCCTGTCATGTAAGTATCTGATCTCACTATCCAGCCTCCCACTCTGCTCAGCTGTCAGGAGAGCGTGCGGTGTCGGGCAGTGTGATCCTGTACTCCCACCAGCACTACAGGTGACCGGACACAGCTAGAGACTGACAAGTTGGTGACATGCAGCACCGCATGTGTCAGAGCATAGCATGTCACCAACTTGCTCTGCTCTGTCAACTGTCGTGCTGCATGGGACCAAGTTACTGCACACTGTGACTTGTACTGCATGGGACCAACTTTCTCCACTCTGTAACCTGCACAACAAGTAACAGAGTGGAGCAAGTTGGTGACATACAGCACAGCATGTGACAGAGCACCTCTCTTCCCTCTTTCTCTCTGTCTCTCTCTTCCCCCCCTCTCTCTCCCTCTTCCCTGTCTCTCTTCTTTCTCTCTTTCCTCTCTCTAGCTTCTCTCTCTCTTCTCTCTCTTCCCTCTCTCCCTCTCTCTTCCCTCTCATTCTCTCTTCCCTCTCTCTCTCTTCCTTCTCTCTCCCTTCCATCTCTCTCTTCCCTCTCTCTCTTCTCTCTCTCTCTTCCTCTCTCTCTTCCCTCTCTCTCTCTTCCCTTTCTTTCTCTCTTACCTCTCTTTCTCTCTCTCTTACATCTCTCTCTCTCTCTCTTTTCCTTCTCTCTCTCTCTCTTCCCTCTCTCTCTCTCTCTTTTCCCTCTCTCTCTCCTGGCATGGTCAATACAGAAATCTCTCTATCGTGGAAGGGTGAGAGGAAGTAATAAACATGGAGTCCCTAATTTGTCTGTGTATTTATTTCTAATAAAGTATTTTTTCTCTGTATGATGTCTTTTTTAACACTTTATTGGAGATTCTTAATGGCCAGGTCAAACTTGGCCTGACATTAAGAATCTTTGGCTTTATACCAGCTGGTAAAACAAAGCTGGTATTAACCCCTTATTACCCAGCATGCCACCTGGCACCAGGGCCAATGGAGGAGTTGGATACAGCGCCAGAAAATGGCGCTTTGATGAAAGCGCCATTTTCTGGGCTGGCTGTGGCCTGAAATTTGCAGCGGGGGGGACAAGAAAGCTTGGGCCACTCTGCGCTGTGATTCCAATCCCGAGCTGCCCATACCTGCCTACTGTACCTGGCTAGCATACAAAAATTATGGCGAAGCCCACGTAATTTTTTTTAGTTTTTAGGCAAAAAAATTTTTTAAAAAAAAGGTCTTCCCTGGATTTTCCATTGCCAGTGAAGGTAACCCCAAGCAGTGGGGGTTAGCAGCCAGTAGCTGCTTGAATTACACTTAGTAATAGAAAATGCAGCGGGAGCCACGCATTTTTTTTTACCCCTAACCCTAGGGTTAGGGTTATGTGTTTGGGATTTTTTTGTTTTTTTATTTTTTAATTATCTTTTTTTAAAAAAAAAATGGACATGGCATCGAGCACCCGAGCATTTTGCTGCTCACTCATCCCTACTCTTGACCACACTGCCAGCAGAACAAGTAATCAGATGACTCCAGTGTCGGACGATTACTTGTTCTGTGTCCCCTTGCATCCATCGCAGGGTGTGCGGGCTGTGAAGTCAGCTGATCTGAACTCAGCTGAACTTCAGCCCGCACACGCTAGTATGGATGCAGCGGGACACAGAACAAGTAATCGGACGACACTGGAGTCAGCTGATCTGATTACTTGTTCTGCTGGCTATGAGGTCAGCAGTTCAGCTGAGTTCAGATCAGCTCACTCCGATGCCGGCCAAACTCAGCTGACCTCACAGCCCGCACACGCTGCAATGGATGCAGTGGGACACAGAACAAGTAATCGTTCGACACTGGAGTCAGCTGAACTCCTGACCACAGAGCCTGCACACGGTCACACGTGATATGGAGTAGGCAGTGACTACTGTTAACCTGTATCCATCGCAGCATGTGCGGGCTGTGAGATTAGGAGTCAGCTGACTCCAGTGCCGGCCGATAAATTCTATGTCCCGCTGCAGAAGGATCCGGTAAAATAACAATTGCGGTTGCATGCGTTACACATTTAATCCACAGGATCTGGTCATATGCAGTTTGTGTTTTTTTTGCTTACAGGCAAAAAAACGCTGATGTGAAAGTAGCCTGTAAAATGCATGCCACATGGTTGATACGGACGACAAACAGAGACTAGGCAAGAGGGGAAAAAGCAATCTCATGACCCCATCATTTTTTTCCCCCCAATTATTTATTTTTTTCACATGTTGTGCCGGCTAAGGCTGCTTTCATACATCAGACTTTTGCCATCAGGCACAATCCGGCGAAAAACGGATAAAGCCGGATCCGTTTTTTTCCGCATTGAATTGTATTAGCGCCGGATTGTGCCTGATGCCCTTGCATTGCATCCGTTGTGCACAGATCTGGCGAAATGTATGTGTCCAGCTGCTGGAAAGGACGCAGCATGCAACGTTTTTTGGCAGCGGCAAAACAACGGACCGTCCGGCGTCATGTACAATGAAAACCTATGGGTGCCGGATCAGTCGTAATACGGCACACAACGCATTACAGCGACTGATTCCATTTTTTTCTACTGAGCATGCTCAGTAGCACAACGGATCTGTCCAAAAACTGAAGGAACTGATGGAAAAAAACTTATGCAACTGATCAATTTTTTTGCCTAAAGGCCGCTTTACAAACTGCGATATCGGTACCGTTATCACCAGCGTGCGTACCCGCCCCCATCGGTTGTGCGACACGGGCAAATCTCTGCCCGTGTCGCACAACATCGCCCGGACCCGTCACACTAGTTACCTTCCCTGCGACGTCGCTGTGACCGGCGAACCGCCTCCTTTCTAAGGGGGTGGTTCGTTCAGCGTCACAGCGACGTCACAGCTGCGTCACTGAACCGCCGCCCAATAGAAGCGGAGGGGTGGAGATGAGAGGGACGAACATCCAGCCCACCTCCTTCCTTCCGCATTGTGGCCGGGAGGCAGATAAGGAGAGCTTCCTCGTTCCTGCGGTGTCACACGGAGCGATGTGTGCTGCCGCAGGAACGAGGAACAACTTCGTTACTGCTGCAGTAACGATATTTGAGAATGGACCCCCATGTCACCGATGAGCGATTTTGCACGTTTTTGCGACGATGCAAAATCGCTCATAGGTGTCACACGCAACGGCCTCGCTACGGCCGGATGTGCGTCACAAAATCCGTGACCCCAACGAGATCGCTGTAGCGATCTCGTAGCGTATAAAGCCCGCTTTAGGCTAGTTTCACACTTGCGTTGAACGGCATCCGTTGCATTGCATTGTGTGACAGATGCAATGGATGCGTTGCATATAATGGCACAACGGATGCAACGGATCGTACAAAACAATGGAAAACTTTTTTTATTCCTTCTTTACAGTTTTACTGGCAGCAGACTATTGTGAACGATCAGCTGATCGCTCTCAAAAGCTGGCTGCCGGGCGCTCAGCTGATCGCTCTCAAAAGCCGTCTGCCGAGCGCTCAGCTGAGCGCTCTCAAAAGCCGGCTGCCGGGTGCTCAGCTGAGCGCTCTCAAAAGCCGTCTGCCGGGCGCTCAGCTGGGCGCTCTCAAAAGCCGGCTGCCAGGCGCTCAGCTGAGCGCTCTCAAAAGCCGGCTGCCGGGTGCTCAGCTGAGCGCTCTCAAAAGCCGTCTGCCGGGCGCTCAGCTGGGCGCTCTCAAAAGCCGGCTGCCAGGCGCTCAGCTGAGGGCTCTCAAAAGCCGGATGCCGGGTGCTCAGCTGAGCGCTCTCAAAAGCCGGCTGCCGGGCGATCAGCTGAGCGCTCTCAAAATCCAGCTGCCAGGCGCTCAGCTGAGGGCTCTCAAAAGCCGGATGCCGGGTGCTCAGCTGAGCGCTCTCAAAAGCCGGCTGCCGGGCGATCAGCTGAGCGCTCTCAAAAGCCGTCTGCCGGGTGCTCCACTGAGCGCTCTCAAAAGCCGGCTACCGGCGCTCATCTGGGCGCTCTCAAAAGCCGGCTGCCAGGCGCTCAGCTGAGGGCTCTCAAAAGCTGTCTGCCAGGCGCTCAACTGAGCGCTCTCAAAAGCCGGCTACCGGGCGCTCAGCTGGGCGCTCTCAAAAGCCGGCTGCCAGGTACTCAGCTGAGGGCTCTCAAAAGCCGGCTGCCGGGTGCTCAGCTGAGCGCTCTCAAAAGCCGGCTGGCAGGCACTCAGCTGAGCGCTTTCAAAAGCCGGCTGCCGGGTGATCAGCTGAGCGCTCTCAAAAGCCAGCTGCCGGGTGATCAGCTGAGCGCTTTCAAAAGCCGGCTGCCGGGCGCTCAGCTGAGCGCTCTCAAAAGCCGGCTGCCAGGCGCTCAGCTCAGCGCTCTCAAAACCCGGCTGCCGGGCGCTCAGCGGAGCGCTTTCAAAAGCCGGCTGCCGGGCGCTCAGCTGAGCGCTCTCAAAAGCCGGCTGCTGGACGCTCAGCTGAGCACTCTCAAAAGCTGAAAGCTGAACGGTCGGCCACCAAGAGACAAAATAAAGTTTCTGTGATTAAAAAAAAAAGGAAAAAAAAGATGAGCATACGCAGTGAAAAATAAAGGATTCCGCCGCTCAATAAACGTTACATAATGCGTTCCTTCCACCTGGCGGAAGCAACACAGCATCGGCCAGCGGAAGCAACGTAGGTAGTTTTGGCATAATCCGTCATCCAAAAGGGTGAATTGCGCCAGAAGGTAATTAACGCAAGTGTGAAAGTACCCTTATCCGTTGCATCAGTTTTTACACCGGATTGTGCCTGATGCCAAAAAACTGATAGCCTAATCATAATTTCTGTACACACACACTCACACACACACACACACACACTATGAACTATATGAGAACAAGCAAAAGATAGACGCTTTCTTCCCCTGGTTGTGCAGAGCTGGAAGCTTCTGCTGTCTTTGTTGTGATTTCTCTCAGTGCTTCCACACAGTGAAGACGGCAGGGAGAAGTCTTGGAGTGGGAGAGCTGAGTAGGTGTGTTAGATACAGTCCTACAGCCGCAAAGAATTATGGGAGTTGTAGGAACTGAACCCAGGAAGTCAGGAGATATTAACTCCATCAGAGCTGGAGCCAGAAATGAGGATGTGCTACTAGAGCACGATAAAAGGTAATATTGCTGAACTAACATAATAGATGTGTGGAAAGGCACATATTAGCAAGATCAGTTTTGGTAACTGGACAACTTCTTTAATATCAAAGAGACAGAGGGCAACTCAAAATTTTCATTGTCCGATTTGAATTCAGGAGGTCAAAAATCATTAAGAAATGGTTCAAATTATACTGTAACTGAACCTGACAAATTTTGAAAATATGTTGAACAGTGTAGTAGATAGACATAGATAGATAGATAGATAGATAGATAGATAGATAGATAGATATCCAGCAGATATATAATTGCACAACCCACACTATATTTGATACATTTGCATTGCATGTGGAGATTTTTGTACAGGTTTCTGTTATTGAAAATACAATAAATGAAAAAACTATGTTAGGTCCCCCATTTTTGGTAACCAGCAAAGGTAAAGCAGACAGCGGTAAGCTGATATTATCAGGCTGGGAAGTTCCATGGTTATTAGGCCCTTCTCAGCCTACAAATACCAGCAGGTGCCCCAGAAGTGGTGCATCACATTAGATGCGCCAATTCTGGAACATCATCTTGGCTCATCCCAATTGCCCTAGTGCTTTGGCAATCAGTGTAATGGTTTTTGGGGTTGATGTCAGCTGTGTATTGTCCAAAAACACAGCTGGAATCAAGAACTAATGCAAATTACTAGCCCAGTTCTAAAAAAAAAAGACACGTACACAAAAATATACTTTATTGAAATATTCACTCCCAGACATTTCCCTCGTTCTTCAATTTATTAATTAAAAAATTCCCCAGCAGGTCCAACGTAATCTTTGGAATCCAACATAGTCCACCAAATCCAACATAGTCCAAATATGAAAACTGGAAAAAAAGAGACACTTTTCCAATGTATTAAAGGGACTCTGACAACAAGGTTTTGCTATGTAATCTGATGACAGCATGCTGTAAGAGTTTTAACAGATATTTCAGCCCTGCATCTCTTATCACAAAGTATGTTTTTGTTTATCTCCAATGTTAGTTTAAGTTTCCTAGCTTTAACATTAGTCAGAACCCGCAGCGCGTGAGCTCAGGTCTGATTCCACCCCCTCTGTGACTAGCAGCATCTATGGAAATGTACACTGAAAGCCTGGTGTAGACACGGGCAGCTGTATGAGCTACTTGCAAAATCTAAAATATTTGATTGTGTCTGAACGGCTACACCCAGTAATCCATGTAATCCAATGTCCAAAACCTATAGAGCCTTGCTCTGATGCTCCATAGACATTTGCAACAGCCACTGTGGGGTCACACTGTGTTCTTTAACTTGCATCACTACTAATCAGAGTCACCAAGTGCTGCAGTGGCTTTTTGCAAAAGTCTATGGATCATCAGAACGAGACTCCATAGGCTTTGGACATTGGATTCCATGGACTACATTGGACCTGCTGTGGATTTTTTTGCTTAAAGGGAATCTGTCAGAAGGTTTTAGCTACCTCATCTGAGAACAGCATGATGTAGGCACATAGATCCTGAATCTAACAATGTATCACTTAGATTACTGGGTGCAGTCGTTTAGATTTTGCTAGTAGCCTATACAGCTGCCCCCTAATCAGAATCACCAGCTCATGCAGAGTGCAGCATGACCTTGCAGTGGCTTTTTGTAAAAGTCTATGGAGAATCAGAACGAGCCTCCATAGTGTCTTGCTCTAATCTCATCATGTGTCTTAGCATCTTCAGACTCTGTTCACACCTGGTGCTGTTGAGTTACTCTGTCAGAGCCGGGCGACGACCGGTTTTGTGTTCACTGGTGATCGGTCTAGCAGGAGTTAACTCCTGCTGGTTTCTAAATTGCTGCTGGGATCACAGGTTGCTGAAGTCCTAACATAGCCGCATCCGCCCTTTAAAACATGGTGGAACCTGGTCCCTTATACAGATTATAGCTCTGGCTTTGCTCCAGTGATACCGGTCTTTGTGCGTAGTGATCCAGTTGTTGGTGAACTATTGTATGTTATTTAATGTGTGGTGGAAATATCCTTGTTGATTGTTTATTTACCCCTGTACTTTATTTTCCCCTGATCACGTATTGTCTTTTCCCCATGTATGAGTTTGAGTCTTGGTTTTCTCTTGTCTGTTGGTATTTGTGAGATTCATTATTCCTGTCCCAGTCCTCCCCAGGGGTTGGGGAGAGGAGGTGTTAGACAAGAGCAATTCAGGAGTCAGGGCCACACTGGCGGTCCAGACCCCACTGCCATCTGGACAGTTTAGGGTTCATAGTCTGAGGGCCAGTCTAGGTGACCCTACTCCTAATTACCATATCATACCCCGTGATACATAGGCTTTGGACATCAGATTCCATTTACTACATTGGCCTTGATGTGGAAGTTATTATTTAATAAGTTGGTGAACAAGGGAAAGTGACTTCTTTTTTTTCAAGTTTCCATTTGTGGATTGCGTCAGATTCAGTGGATTACATCAGATTCACTTAGGTGTGGGGGACCTGCATGGTATTTTTTTTAAGTGATGAACAAAGAAAAGTGTTAGGCAGTGTTTATTTCAATTAAGTAAATTTTTTTGGTGTGTGTATATTTTTTTTATATCCAGGTTAGTATAAGTGTGTCTGATGGACACCTCTCCATTACTTACACCAGGGCTTGATGCAACTTGTGGATTTGGACACTTCACAGCTGACATCAACTCAAAAAAAGTCTATTCCAATTGCCAAAGCACCAGGGCAATTGGGAAGAGCCAAGGCGAAGTACCAGAATTGGGGCATCTCATGTGATGTGCTACTTCTGGGTCGCCTGCGAGCTAGTATTTTTAGGCTGGGAAGGGCCCAATAGTCATGGACCTTCCCAGCCTGATAATATCAGCTCACAGCTGTCTGCTTTACCTTTGTTGGTTACCAAAAATAAGGGGGGGAAACTCCACATCATTTTTTTCCCATTTATTTATTTATTAGGCTCCCCATCATAGAAAGCAGTACAATAAGCTCCACATGCAATGCAATTTTATAAAATGTCGGGTGGTTGTAAAATAGTATATCTGCTTGATATATGTCTATATCTGTAGACTCTATAAGCTTCAAATTGCATTCAATGCCATGTAAAAATCACTAGATGCAAAAAATGCATCAATAGTGAATCGAAAATGTAAGTTTTGTCTGCTGTATTTTTTCTGCCAAGAGATCCAGAAATGGGTCAGAAGTTTCTCCATCCAAATACTCAACGCATGCACATATCCTTAGGGTGATTAAGGAATTAGGCAATCAAACTTGAATGTTTACATTGTGAAATTGTAAGAATGGTGCATAGCGTATGAGACCTAACTAAATCACTGGTTAATCTGACTCCCTTCTAGAGCAGAAACCGTTCGTTGATGAATCTACTGATGTATCTGACAATCCTAACTAATCTATTTGCAACCTTTAAATCGCAGCCTAACACACTCATGTTTCATACACAGTACTTTTCATTGAATGTTGCAAATGTATGCATACCTATAAACTGTTCCCCTCGCAATGAAAAACTAGACACATATAGTTAGGAAGGAATGGGGAGAGAAGTCAGCTACAGTATATTGAGTGGCTTTTTTACAGAGAAACAGATAAATAGTTATACTCTCGTCTTCGAGAGTTTTCAATAGATCAGCCACACTACAGAACACTTCTTGGTTTACCCAAATGAAGAGGGGGTCAAGTTACAAGTTTTGTTGCTGTTTTTTATATTATTCTCCGGAATGTTGCGATAAGTAGTGAAAGTGGCAATGTCAAATACCGCTGCTTGTGTACTCTCCGCACAACACCATCACCCCAGATGTATATGCCAGTACAAGAGTCTACAAGCAGCATTAAATGAAGTTGCTGAAGTGTCACTTGCACTATTTGCCACAGTATAACAGAAATAAGGTCTTACAAAAGGGCATCCTAATTCCAACACATAGGAATGTGCACATCACAGTACGGTAATGGTTTATCACTGCAGTTATGTACTGTAATCTCATAGTGGTTGTCACAAACCACCGGGGGGGGTCACTCAGAAATCCCCCGCGCTGGCTACCAGTACGTCACAATCGGGGGGTAACAAGTGGGGGTCACCCCTCCTTTATACCTCCCGACCGACAGACAGAGCACGTGATGCGCTCTCTAGCGCCCCTCTTATAGTCAGGCCAATTATGGAATTGCCCGACCATAAGCAAGGAGGCCGCTATACTACTTATGCCGATTATTGAAGGGTCCCCGGTGAGAGTAAGGTATATATTCCCCCGACCTCCGCGGGCGGAATATATAAAATCTCCCCGAATCTCACTGGCCTCCCCACAATAATCCTTGGCACAATTCGCTGCCACCAACCGATTTACGGTAACTATTAGCCGAACACACAGACGTGGGATTCAAGATCGAGATAACAGAACAGCCCAAGATTAATTATATAATTTAATCAGCCTAAAGCACACTAGAAACTACAATATATACAATAGGGAATCTACAGAATATACATATGTCAGAGTACAGTTACAATCAAAGCATGGGTTACAAACAGGCATACACAGTTCCAGCAGTTACCTTGTTGCGTCTGGCCACAGGGGGGCGCTGTACCCAGGTTTCTAGGATCCTTCCCACAGATGTTTCCTACACGTGCCCCCAGCGAAAAGAACACTGGAAAATGGCCGAAGTAGGGTTATCAACCTGGACAAATCCAGGTCCCCTCCTACCTTCGTGACCTCAGAGGGAGCACTGCTCCACCCCTGGCTTGAGTTATGGACAATCCACAACATGGAATATGGGCCATAACTTTGCCTGGGAGCGTCGTAGGCGGACGCCAATGCTCTCATTGTGACAGTTATGAATTTAGCTACAGAACGAGGGGACTCATGACCTGTCTGCCAGTTCCCCATTGGCTGATATCACGCCTGGGGCATTTCCCAATGTCCTGCTCCCATAAAAAGGGTGTGCCAGCATCGTCCGCATGCGGAGACACCATTTTTATGGTTGCCATATTTATCGGAAATATGGCTTGCGAGATATGAACCATTTTTTACTGGAGTCGTTCTGTCTGGCTATTTCCATAGCCTTGCTAACTAGCTAGCAGCCCCCACTACAGGGTCACGGCAGGGAGTCATCCTGTGTCCATTGTCCCCAAGCCACCTAATTTCCATATCACAGGACATGGCCATGGAGGTGTAAGTGGAACACTGAGAACAAGAAGGGAGGGGGCACTGCCAGGGAGTGATGAGGGATTATGACTGGAGTCATAATTCATCTTCATATCCCGGGATTTGCCTCACACCTCCCCCCTTTTGAGGGCGCTAGGGGGCAGCACACTCCGGTGTTCCCCCGTGCGCCCGTCCGCGACCTCTCCTTGTCGGGACAGCCCGTCTGCGTTACCGTGGTCACGGCCCCTTTTGTGGCGAATGGTGAAGTTGTATTGCTGGAGCGCAAGGCTCCATCGCAACAATCGCCCATTCGTCCCAGAGACGGTGTGCAACCAGCTGAGGGGATTGTGGTCCGTCTCCACGATGAAGTGGCGCCCGTATAGATAGGGTTGCAGACGCTGCAGGGCCCACACTATGGCCAGGCACTCCTTCTCCATCGTGGAATAGGCAACTTCCCTTGGTAACAGCTTCCTGCTCAGGTACAAGACTGGGTGCTCTTGGCTCGCAGAGTCCACCTGGCTGAGCACCGCACCGAGGCCGAAGTCACTGGCGTCGGTCTGTACTACAAACGGCCGCGTGAAGTCGGCTGCCTGTAGCACGGGCGGGCTGGACAGGGCGTCCTTTAGGGCCCGGAAGGCTGTCTCGCAGTCCATTGTCCAATCGACTGCAGAGGGCAGCTTCTTCTTGGTGAGGTCCGTCAAGGGCTTTGCCAGGCTACTATAGCATGGAACAAACCTCCTATAGTACCCAGCGGTCCCCAAGAAGGACATCACCTGCTTCTTGGTCCTGGGGGTGGGCCAGGATGCGATGGCTTCCACTTTCTCAGGCTCGGGCTTCAGTGTTCTCCCACCTACCCGGTGACCGAGGTACTGGACCTCGCTCATGGCCAGCTGACACTTTCCCGGCTTGATGGTCAAACCTGCCCGGTGGATCCGCCTGAGCACCTGTGCTAGATGCTCTAGGTGGTCCTCCCAGGTGGGACTGAAGACGGCAATGTCATCCAGGTACGCGGCCGCGTACCCTTCAAGTCCCTTGAGCAGGGTGTTGACCATCCGCTGGAAAGTGGCAGGGGCATTCCTCATCCCGAATGGCATCACCGTGGACTCGTACAGTCCAAATGGGGTAATAAAGGCAGAGCGTTCCCTGGCCTTGCGAGTCAGGGGGATCTGCCAATATCCCCGGCTCAGATCCATGATGGTCAGGTACTGAGCCCCGGCCAACTGATCGAGCAGGTCATCGATGCGTGGCATTGGGTACGCATCGGCGACCGTGACCGCATTGAGCCCCCTGTAGTCCACGCAGAACCGAGTGGTTCGGTCCTTCTTAGGGACGAGGACTACAGGCGAGGCCCAAGCGCTGTTGGATGCCTGGATCACCCCCAGCTTCAGCATCTCGTCAATCTCCTGGCGCATGTGTTGCTGCACCTCCAGGGAGACCCGATATGCTGAACGCCGGATCGGGGGATGATCCCCAGTGTCCACGTGATGGACAGCCAAGTCAGTCCTTCCGGGCTGGTTGGTAAACAACCCCCGGAAGGGGAGGAGGGTGGCCCACAGCTGGGACCGTTGGTCTTCCAAGAGCTGGTGGCCAACCTCCACATCCTCAATGGATCCGCCTGCCCTAACCTGGGCTAGCATATCCAAGAGGGTTTCCGCTTCTCCCTCCTCGGGCAGGTTGCACACGGGGAGCGCACATGCCTCCCGCTCATGATGTGCCTTCATCATGTTCACATGGAAGGGCTTCCGCCTTCCACGGGCAGGGTCCAGGGTGACCAGGTACGTTACAGGGTTGAGCTGCTGGTACACGAGGTATGGGCCTTCCCAGGCTGCCTGAAGCTTGTCCTGTGGTACGGGGACCAGTACCCACACCTTTTGACCCACTTGGTAGGTCCTCTCACAAGCGTTCTGGTCGTACCAACGCTTCTGATCGGCCTGGGCTTGAGCCATATTGTCGTGTACCAGTTGCGTCAAGGCCTGCATTTTGTCCCGGAAGCGCATGACATACTCGATAACCGACACTCCAGGGGTGGCCAAATCCCCTTCCCAAGCCTCTTTCACCAGAGCCAGGGGGCCCCGCACACGTCGCCCGTACAGGAGCTCAAACGGTGAGAATCCTGTTGAGGCCTGTGGAACCTCCCGGTAAGCAAATAACAGGTGTGGGAGATACCGCTCCCAGTCACGCCCATGGGAGTCGACCAACATCTTAAGCATCTGCTTTAAGGTGCCATTGAACCGCTCGCACAGGCCATTAGTCTGTGGATGGTACGGGCTGGCCACCAGATGTCGCACCTGGACTTGCTTACAGAGGGCCTCCATCAGCTGGGACATGAATTGGGTCCCCCGGTCAGTGAGCATTTCCTGGGGAAAACCCACTCGGGAGAAAATCTCCAGCAATGCGGTGGCCACCTTGTCAGCCCGAATGGACGACAAGGCCACTGCTTCTGGGTACCGGGTGGCATAGTCCACTACCGTCAGTATGAAGCGTTTCCCGGAGCTGCTGGGGATGGCCAGCGGGCCGACCAGATCCACAGCCACCCTCCTGAAAGGCTCATCGATGATTGGCAGAGATACCAGTGGGGCTTTGGGGCGTGGCCCCGCCTTCCCCACTCTCTGACAGGTTTCACACGAACGGCAGTAGGCAGCCACATCGGCCCCCATTTTTGGCCAG
Source organism: Anomaloglossus baeobatrachus (assembly GCF_048569485.1). Classification (NCBI taxonomy): domain Eukaryota; kingdom Metazoa; phylum Chordata; class Amphibia; order Anura; family Aromobatidae; genus Anomaloglossus; species Anomaloglossus baeobatrachus. Next base: position 799,977,305 of record NC_134353.1, on the reverse strand, counting down.
TAGAAATGCTGGTTTAACCTGGCCTTGGTCTTAGCGATCCCTAGGTGTCCGGCCATCGGAATCTCATGTGCGATCCGCAACAACTCCGTCCGGAACGGATAGGGTACCACCAACTGTCGGTCCCTGGGCCACGCCTCCGGTGAACCCTGCTGGACCGTGGCCCGGTACAGCCGTCCTTGGTCCCAGACCACTCGCTCCGGGTCCGAGTCCGAGGGAGGCTGTGCCGCCTGCTCCTTAAGAGCTTTCAGGCTGTCGTCAGCTTCTAACGCTGCCTGAAACCCCTGACTAGATGTGGCCAGAATCGACGAGACTGTCACATCTTCGGTCAGTACCCCGGGACCTGTGTCCTGGCCTCCACCTGACTCGGCTGCCACTTGGTCAGAAGGGGAAGAGCTATCGGACCTCCGGGAGGCCCCTTGGCTTCCAGCACTCCCACTGCGGGTGACAGCGGCCACAGCCGCTGCGACCGTGGGTCGTGCCTGCTCCTCCTCCGTTCCTGACCAAGTCGCCGGTTCAGGCAGACCGACCTGGCTTCCTGACACCCCGGTTGTGGGGGAACCATGCACCGAGATCTTACCTGGGAGCACTTCCGCTCCTGGACCGGCCCCAATCTCACCTGCCTGTTCCCCTCCTGCAGCAACAGAACCCCGCTGTGAAATCTCTGGGGACCCCACATTTGCTGTGGTAGCCCCCACCCCACACACTGGTCCTCCCCCTGCAGCACCCTGCTCTCTGCTTATCCCTGCAGAGGGCAGCAGATCCCAGCTCACAGGCTGATTACTTGTAGAGGCATTGTCACACCTTTCTCTGACCCCCTCCCCTGTCACAGCTGCAGCTGTGTGTGTGTCTATGGTGTCTGTGCAAGCAGAAATATCAGAGTTCACTCCCTCCTCCCTTACATCATTCATAGATAACACATTAACATTGTTAGGAGTCATGTCAGTACGGGCTGAAGGTTCAGCCCTTGGGGGGGGCCCAAACTGGGAGGTTATCTGCCCCAAATCTGTCCCAAGTAGCACGTTTGCAGGGATCCGATCAGTTACCCCCACCTCCCTCACCCCCCGCCCTGCGCCCCAGTCCACATAAATGTCAGCAACAGGCAGCGCCGGGTCAGTGCCTCCAATCCCGGAGACAGCGAGGGTTTTTCCAGGGATCAAGTCTTGGGGGGACACCATCTCAGGCCGCACCAGAGTCACCTCCGAGGCGCTGTCTCGCAGTCCTATGGTCACAGACCGGCCGACGGTGACAGGTTGGAAGCTGTCCAGGGACCTACCACCACCCCCACCCACACAATACACCTTGGGCGGCCCTTGGGACGGGGACGGAGCCGGGGCCTTCGGACGCTGAGGGCACATGGCCTTGAAGTGTCCAGGTAGGTTGCACTGGTGGCACCGTCTTGGTTCCGCCACGGGCCTGGAGAGGGGAGTTGAGGGGGACACCCCCTGCAGTCTAGGGGCAGGTGGGGCAGTCGCCGAATTCATCTTACCCCCTCTCCAGGTGCTGCTGGTGGCCGCTCCCCTGGCCTCAGGGGCCCGGTTGTTGGTGTAGTCATCGGCAAGGGCAGCTGTAGCCGTGGACCCCTTTGGCTTCTGGTCTCGGATGAACTGGCGGAGATCCTCAGGGCAGTTCCACAAGAGTTGCTCCGTGATGAACAAGTCCAGGATCTCCGGTCCGGTGGAAAGCTGGAGGCCTTGGGTCCAGTGGTCGGCAGCTCGGGCAAGTGCCCGCCGGTGGTCAGCCCAGGAGTCCTTTGGTCCCTTCTGTAGGCTCCGGAACTTCTTGCGGTAGGACTCTGGAGTGAGGTTGTACTGTTGGATCAGGGCCCGCTTGATGGTGTCGTAGCCCTGATCTGCCTCAGCAGGCAAGTCCCCAAGGATATCCAGGGCCTTACCCCTTAAACGGGGGGTCAGGTATTTGGCCCACTGGTCCTTGTCCAGATGGTGCTGCAAGCAAGTCCGTTCAAAAGCAGTCAAGAAAGAGTCCCAGTCTCCATCCTTCTCCAGCACTGGGAAGTCCTCAACACGGACCTTTGGAAGTTTGGTGTCTCGAAGGTCACATGTGGCTGATGAGGGCCGGAGCTGAGCTAGCTGCAGCTGGTAGTCACGGTTTGCCTGTCGCTCTCGCTCTTCACGCGCTGCCTGCCGCTCTCGCTCCGCAGCCTCACGCTCTGCGTGCCGCTCCGCAGCCTCAGCGTCACGCGCTGTCTGCCGCTCTGCCCTGCGCTCTGCCAGGAGTTCCTTGTAGCCCTTCTGGTCTCCAGCCTGGAGAAGGGCCATAGCCATTTGAAGAAGGCTATCCGAGCCTCCCAGGCTCGGTGGAATGGCACGTGGTGATCTGCGGCACGCTGCAGAGCTAGGCGATTCACTGTCCCTTTCAGAGCGGAGGGCTGGCATCTGGCTCGTTGAGGAACCTTGGGTGAGCTCCTCCTCATCTTGTCCAGCAGTGCCAGGTTGCGCAATGTCCTCGGCAGAACGGTTTTCTGGCGTCGAGCTCCTGGAGGACTCGTGGGCAACCTCCTCATTGCTGTCCACAGCACCGTCCTCCCTCTCTTCGGCTCCTGCCTTAGCATTGGCCAGTTGCATAGCTCTGCTCCTGGTGCCATCAGCCATTCTTGCAGACTTTTGGTCACTGACACAGAACTGACACCTGATGCCTCCACACACCTTACAGTATCTGCACTCTGACACTCTAGTGTTGAGCTAGTCTGAAGACCCCAGCAGCCACAGCTGCTGCAGGCAGTCTTTAGTGTCTGGGAGTATGGGTCTCACACTCACACACACTATTATCTCGATCCCACCGCTATGCCACCAATATGTCACGAACCACCGGGGGGTCACTCAGAAATCCCCCGCGCTGGCTACCAGTACGTCACAATCGGGGGGTAACAAGTGGGGGTCACCCCTCCTTTATACCTCCCGACCGACAGACAGAGCACGTGACGCGCTCTCTAGCGCCCCTCTTATAGTCAGGCCAATTATGGAATTGCCCGACCATAAGCAAGGAGGCCGCTATACTACTTATGCCGATTATTGAAGGGTCCCCGGTGAGAGTAAGGTATATATTCCCCCGACCTCCGCGGGCGGAATATATAAAATCTCCCCGAATCTCACTGGCCTCCCCACAATAATCCTTGGCACAATTCGCTGCCACCAACCGATTTACGGTAACTATTAGCCGAACACACAGACGTGGGATTCAAGATCGAGATAACAGAACAGCCCAAGATTAATTATATAATTTAATCAGCCTAAAGCACACTAGAAACTACAATATATACAATAGGGAATCTACAGAATATACATATGTCAGAGTACAGTTACAATCAAAGCATGGGTTACAAACAGGCATACACAGTTCCAGCAGTTACCTTGTTGCGTCTGGCCACAGGGGGGCGCTGTACCCAGGTTTCTAGGATCCTTCCCACAGATGTTTCCTACACGTGCCCCCAGCGAAAAGAACACTGGAAAATGGCCGAAGTAGGGTTATCAACCTGGACAAATCCAGGTCCCCTCCTACCTTCGTGACCTCAGAGGGAGCACTGCTCCACCCCTGGCTTGAGTTATGGACAATCCACAACATGGAATATGGGCCATAACTTTGCCTGGGAGCGTCGTAGGCGGACGCCAATGCTCTCATTGTGACAGTTATGAATTTAGCTACAGAACGAGGGGACTCATGACCTGTCTGCCAGTTCCCCATTGGCTGATATCACGCCTGGGGCATTTCCCAATGTCCTGCTCCCATAAAAAGGGTGTGCCAGCATCGTCCGCATGCGGAGACACCATTTTTATGGTTGCCATATTTATCGGAAATATGGCTTGCGAGATATGAACCATTTTTTACTGGAGTCGTTCTGTCTGGCTATTTCCATAGCCTTGCTAACTAGCTAGCAGCCCCCACTACAGGGTCACGGCAGGGAGTCATCCTGTGTCCATTGTCCCCAAGCCACCTAATTTCCATATCACAGGACATGGCCATGGAGGTGTAAGTGGAACACTGAGAACAAGAAGGGAGGGGGCACTGCCAGGGAGTGATGAGGGATTATGACTGGAGTCATAATTCATCTTCATATCCCGGGATTTGCCTCACAGTGGTAGTATGCTTGGAAAACCAATTTTTAATTGAATTAAACACATGATATATCCCTTCACAAATTATTGCTGTGGGAGTCAGTAAGAGGATAGATAACCAGGTATAACCTAAATTTGTGTGGTCTATATGAACTGTGCACACCATGACATTTGCGTTTTACAAGAGGTTTATTGAAGAAAATGTCTGCCTGAATTAACTTTTTTTAATTCAATGTAACTTTCAGTCTTCCATGCCATTTGTATAGCCGGGACTAGGTTGGACTTTAGTTTTAGCATATAATATTTGTTTTTTTCACTTTTACATTTGCAGTTTAAAACTATATTTTGGATTTCTTCGATATTGGTGATTTTGTCAAGATTTGTGCACATAGACATTTACAAAGGCTGGATTCAGTTAAGTGTATTTTACAGTCCATATACAGATTGCAATGCCTGGACTGAATGTGTATCTCATAACCTGAACTTATATACAGTCATATGAAAAAGTTTGGGCACCCCTATTAATGTTAACCTTTTTTCTTTATAACAATTTGGGTTTTTGCAACAGCTATTTCAGTTTCATATATCTAATAACTGATGGACTGAGTAATATTTCTGGATTGAAATGAGGTTTATTGTACTAACAGAAAATGTGCAATCCGCATTTAAAGAAAATTTGACCGGTGCAAAACTATGGGCACCCTTATCAATTTTTTGATTTGAACACTCCTAACTACTTTTTACTGATTTACTAAAGCACTAAATTGGTTTTGTAACCTCATTGAGCTTTGAACTTCATAGGCAGGTGTATCCAATCATGAGATAAGGTATTTAAAGTGGCCACTTGCAAGTTGTTCTCCTATTTGAATCTCCTATGAAGTGTGGCATCATGGGCTCCTCTAAACAACTCTCAAATGATCTGAAACAAAGATTATTCAACATAGTTGTTCAGGGGAAGGATACAAAAAGTTGTCTCAGAGATTTAAACTGTCAGTTTCCACTGTGAGGAACATAGTAAGGAAATGGAAGCACACAGGTACAGTTCTTGTTAAGCCCAGAAGTGGCAGGCCAAGAAAAATATCAGAAAGGCAGAGAAGAAGAATGGTGAGAACAGTCAAGGACAATCCACAGACCACCTCCAAAGACCTGCAGCATCATCTTGCTGCAGATGGTGTCAATGTGCATCGGTCAACAATACAGCGCACGTTGCACAAGAAGAAGCTGTATGGGAGAGTGATGCGAAAGAAGCCGTTTCTGCAAGCATGCCACAAACAGAGTCGCCTGAGGTATGCAGAAGCACATTTGGAGAAGCCAGTTACATTTTGGAAGAAGGTCATGTGGACTGATGAAACAAAGATTGAATTGTTTGGTCATACATAAAGGCGTTATGCATGGAGGCAAAAAAACACGGCACTCCAAGAAATGCACTTGCTACCCACAGTAAAATTTGGTGGAGGTTCCATCATGCTTTGGGGCTGTGTGGCCAATGCCGGCACCGGGAATCTTGTTAAAGTTGAGGGTCACATGGATTCAACTCAGTATCAGCATATTCTTGACAATAATATGCAAGAATCAGTGACGAAGTTGAAGTTACGCAGGGGATGGATATTTCAGCAAGACAATGATCCAAAACACCGCTCCAAATCTACTCAGGCATTCATGCAGAGGAACAATTACCAGACCTGACTATCATTGAACATCTGTGGGATGATTTGAAGCGTGCTGTTCATGCTCGGCGACCATCAAACTTAACTGAACTAGAATTGTTTTGTAAACAGGAATGGTCAAATATACCTTCATCCAGGATCCAGGAACTCATTAAAAGCTACAGGAAGCGACTAGAGGCTGTTATTTTTGCAAAAGGAGGATCTACAAAATATTAATGTCACTTTTATGTTGAGGTGCCCATACTTTTGCAGCGGTCAAATTTTGTTTAAATGCGGATTGCACATTTTCTGTTAGTACAATAAACCTCATTTCAATCCAGAAATATTACTCAGTCCATCAGTTATTAGATATATGAAACTGAAATAGCTGTTGCAAAAACCCAAATTGTTATGAAGAAAAAAGGTTAACATTAATAGGGGTGCCCAAACTTTTTCATATAACTGTACCTATCTACTGTATGTTTATTTATTTACTCACTTATATAGCACCAATAATTCCACAGCACTTTCCAGAGTTTAGCATCACTGTCCCTATCAGGGCTCACAATCTAAATTCCCTCTCATTATGTCTTTGCAGTGTGGGAAGAAACCGAAGAACCCAAAGGAAACCCAAGCATACATGAGAGAACATACAAACTCTTTGCAGATGTCGTCCTTGGTGGAATTAGATACCACGAGGACCCCAGCATTGCAGTGCTAACTACTGAGCCACCATGCTGCCCTTTTCTTTATGTGTAACATTAAAAGTGAAACAGGTGACCACACTTGTAATATATTACACTAGGTGGTTCATCCACCAAACTCTTTGAAATCGAGAAAAACAACACTAGATACACTTTTAATGTCGTTTAAACCTCTAATTTTGGAATATAAAGTGAAGGCATGAGTTCAACAATCCATAACATCAACATATCTTGTCAAAGTGGTTTAATAGACATCTCAAATGCGTCAGTCCATGGATTCAAGTCTATTATTCATCCACATGCAAGTCTTGATAAAGTAAAATGTTCATTTATACAATTTAGTACTACCAGGATGACCATCAATCTCAAGGGTAAAAGTAAAATGTCAGTCCTTTCAGCTTAGGATTTAAAATTAACCCTTCCCCCAACTTTCCTGACCAGGTCAATTTTTTCAATTCTGACCAGTGTCACTTTATGCGGTAATAACTCTGGAACACCAGTGATTCTGATAATGGGTTTTTTTGCGACATACGGTATTGTACTTCATGTCAGTGGTAAATTTATAATGATATTTTTGTGTTTATTTGTAAAAATATTGGAAACTAGCTGCAGTACGCGGCTTTGCCCAGGATAGTAACTAAGTGTCTCTCTCTCTCACTCTGCCACTCTGTCTGTCTGTCTCCATCTCTGTGTGTGTGTCTGTGTGTCTCTGTGTTTCTCTGTCTGCCTCACACTCTCTTTCTCTGTGTCTGTGTGTGTCAGTGTTTCTGTCTCCATGTGTCTCTGTCTCCGTGTGTCTCTGTCTTTGTATCTCTGTCTCTGTGTGTCCCTGCCTCTGTGTGTCTCTGTCTTTGTATCTCTGTCTCTGTGTGTCCCTGGCTCTGTGTGTCTCTGTCTTTGTATCTCTGTCTCTGTGTGTCTCTATCTCTGTGTGTCTCTGTGTGTTTCTGTCTCTATGTGTCTCTGTCTCTGTCTCTCTTTGTCTTTGTATCTCTGTCTCTGTGTGTTTCTGTTTGTGTGTGTTTCTGTCTCTGTGTGTCTGTCTATGTGTGTCTCTGTCTCTGTCTCTATGTGTCTCTATCTCCGTGTGTCTCTGTCTCTGTGTGTCTCTGTCTCTGTGTGTCTCTGTCTTTGTATCTCTGTCTCTGTGTGTCTTTGTATCTCTGTCTCTGAGTGTCTCTGTCTCTGTGTGTCTCTGTGTGTTTCTGTCGCTGTGTGTTTCTGTCTCTGTGTCTGTCTCTGTGTGTCTCTATCTCTGTCTCCATGTGTCTCTGTCTCCATGTGTCTCTGTCTCCGTGTGTCTCTGTCTTCGTGTGTCTCTGTGTGTCTCTATCTCCGTGTGTCTCAGTCTCCGTGTGTCTCTGTCTCTGTGTGTCTCTGTCTTTGTGTTTCTGTCTCCATGTGTTTCTGTCTCTGTGTGTTTCTGTCTCTGTGTGCCTCTGTCTCTGTGTGTCTCTGTGTGTTTCTGTCTCTGTGTGCCTCTGTCTCTGTGTGTCTCTGTCTCCGTGTGTCTCTGTCTGTCTCTCTCTCTTTCCATCTCTCCACTGATATTATATTACACAACACATCAGCTTCTTGTAGTAAGAATGTCCTCCATTGTCTATAGCAACCAATCACAGCTCCTATTAATGACCTGTAGCTCCCAGCTCCATTGACTTTTTGGTAAATAACTGTAAAGCGCAGGGTTAAAATTTCCTGTCAAAACATAGACTATTAGTAGTATAAACCTGGCTCACTATAAAACTGGGTGCTCTGGAGAAATATATCCACTAAAACAAAAAAGTAGCTCCGGCACACCTTAAAAGAATGAAGCAAAAAGTCTTGGGTGGTGCTAAAACGTGATTTTATTGAAACAAAAAGAAAAATCTGTCCCAATGTTTCGGTCCTGATAGGTCCTATCAGGACCGAAACGTTGGGACAGACTTTTCTTTTTGTTTCAATAAAACCACGTTTTAGCACCACCCAAGACTTTTTGCTTGATTCTTTTAAGGTGTGCCGGAGCTACTTTTTTGTTTTAAAACATAGTCTATGACGTTCCCTGAGTCACAAGGGGTGTCTGTGCAAAATTTTGTGATTATAAATGCGATGGTGCGGATTCTTTTAGTGTACATAAACACACACACACACACACACACACACACTCAGCTTTATATATTAGATTTGGCAAAATTTTGAAAATTTAGCAATTTGCTAAATTTTAATTTTTATGCCTTTAAACCAGAGAGCTTATATCACATAAAATATTTAATAAATAACATTTCCCACATGTCTACTTTACATCAGCACCATTTTTGAAACATCATTTTTTGTTAGGAAGTTAGAAGGAATAACAGTTTATCAGCAATTTCTAATTTTTGTAATCAAATTAACAAACCGAATTTTATTAGGGACCACATCACATTTGAAGTTACTTTGAGGGGCCGAGGTGACAGAAAATACCCAAAAGTGACACCATTCTGAAAACTATACCACTTAAACTGCTCAAAACCACATCAAATATTATCCCTTTAGGCGCTTCATTGGAACTAAAGCAATATGAAAGGAAAATTAAAAGTTTACTTCTTAACACAAAAATGTTACTTTAGCCCCAAATTTAACATTTTCACAAGGGTAACAGGAGAAAATGCACCATACAATTTGTTGTGCAATTTCTCTGAGTACATCAATACCCCATATCTGGTGGAAACTACTGTTTGGGTGCATGGCAGGGCTCAGTAGGGAAGGAGCACAATTTGACTTTTGAAACACAAAATTAGCTGCAATCACTAGCAGACACCATATCACATATGGAGAGCTCCTAATGTGCCTAAACAGTGGAAATCCCCATAAGTAACCCCATTTTGGAAACTAGACCCCTTATGTATGGAACTTATGTAGATTTTTGTGAGCACCTAGAACCCACAAGTGCTTCACAGAATTTTATAACGTTGAGCCGTGAAAGTGAAAAAAATATATTTTTATCAGAAAAAAAATCTTTAACACCATTTTTTTTGTTTTTACAAGAGTAAAAATAGAAAAATGGACCATGAAATTTGTTGTAAATTTTTCCTGAGTACAGGGATATTTCATACGTGTTGTAAAACTATTGTTTGGGTGCAGAGCAGGGCTCTGTCATGGGTGTGTTACAGTTGACACAGTCCTGTGGTATCCGGCTGTAGAAGGTCGCTGCCTTTGGCTACACAAACTGCTCCCTGACATTTTATTCTTCCTTCTATGGTGTACGTAGAAAACCTACGGTATGTATCTTCTCTGTTTGGGGTTAATCCTTTTTCCTTTTCAGACCCTGCGAATATCTTCACCTCTCAGCTGTTAATCACGGTGTTGGTGTTTGCTGGTGATAGAGTTACATTTCTATATGGTCTTGAGTGCAAGCAGTTGACGTGTAATCATCTGGAGAAACATTGTTGTATGTTGCTGTACCTCTTTCTGAGCCATCTTGGAAATAAGTTGTTTGTTTACATTCCCCTGTTTATGTTCCCTGTGTGTTCTTTAGTACTTAGTGGGGTTGACTAAGCACTCATCCCATTCATTCCTTACCTAGGGCCCAGTTCAGAGTCAGCCAGAGCCAGGTATCCTGCTTGGTGCATAGGTTTGGAAAATATCTAGGGTGGTCAGGGGAGCCAGGGGCCAGAGGAAGGTTTGATAAGGGGTTACCAACTCCCCCTTGTCTAAACACAGGGTTTCCATCTTTCCTTTCCTCACTTTTCACCATTTGCTTGGTATTTCCCCATACCTAGCATGACAGGCTCTGAAAGGAAGAAGCGCTAATTGACTATTGGAGTGCACAAGTGTGTGAAATAGAGAGCGGATGCCATTTCATGTTTCCAGAGCACCTGATGTGCCTAAACAGTGGAAATCTTCCAAACTGTGCTCATTTTAGAAACTAAAACCCTCAGGGAATTTATCTAGCTGTGTGGTGAGAACTTTGATCCCATAGATGATTCACAGAATTTTATCACATTCAGTTGTGAATATTATAAAAATACATATTTACCTATAAATGTTGCTTTAACCCCAAATGTTTCCTTTTCACAAGGCTAACAGGAGAAAATAGACCATACAATTTGTAGTGCAATTTATCCTGTGTACAACAATACCCAATGTGTAATGAAAAACTACTGTTTGGGCACATGGCAAGGTTTGGGAGAGAAAGAGCGCTATTTGAATTTTGGACCATCATTTTGGCTGGAATAGCTTATCACATTTGAAGATCCCCTAACATGCCAAAACAGCATAATGTGTTAGACAATTTCTGTTGAACATGGCTATACTCCACATGTGACGTTACAGTACCGCAGGGCTCGAAAGGGAAGGAGCACCACTTGAATTTTGGAGCAAAGATTTTCCTATAATAGGTTGCAAACTCCATTTGCAGAGCCCTTAGTGCCAGAACAGCAGACACTCCTTGAAGTGTCCACATTTTGGAAATGCTGGCAGGAAACTAGCCAGGTCTTTCACCGGGAAGGAACAACCATGGGAAGGGAAGTCTCCAGTCAAGGAAACCGCCTATACCAAAACATGGTATCCATCCACAGACAGCTGTTTCGGGGTTTTTGCCTTTCATCAGTGTGGAGTAGAAAACTGGCTAGTGGGAGCAATGCCTAATAGAAGACTGCATAGGTAAGGATGGTTGACCTCGGGGAGATCAACATCCAACACCGCAGAGACATCATCATGTGTTTCTCAATGCAGTGACAGTAGAACAAGGCCCCCTGGGAAAATATGCAAAACAAGAATGGACAGTCTCCAGTCAAGGCGGTTTCCTTGACTGGAGACTGCCCTACCCATGGTTGTTCCTTCCCGGTGAAAGACCTGGCTAGATTCCTGCCAGCGTTGAGAAACATGTGATGGTGTCTCCGCAGCATTGTTGTTTTGCATATTTTCCCAGGGGGCCTTGTTCTAGTGTCACGGCGTTGAGAAACACGTGATGGCGGTGTTGGATGTTGATCTGCCCGAGGTCAACCATCCTTACCTATGTACACATTTTGGAAATTACATCCCTCTGGAAATTCATCTACGGGTATAAAGATAATTTTGTCTCTGGAAAACACTGATGGAGTCAAACGCAGTCAATGATGCAGAAATAAAAACTGCAAATAATTCCTTATTATTCCCAGTACAATGTAGTGCCTGTAAATTTTGCCCAGCTCGTGTTTCTGGAAACACATATGTGACACCCTGGCCTATCAGGTCGTCAGAGTATTGTGCAATCTGCCCTTCAGCACAGTATCCATCCTCCTTGGTTACGGGTACTGGTCCTTTGGTGTTGCCAACAGATGAGCCAATCAAAACCCTAGGAACACTTTGCACTGTACCCAACAGACACACCATTGGGGGGCCTGAAGGGAATAGGGCCGCCCACATGGGGGGTTGGTAGGGGAGAGTGGAAAAGTGAGAGAAGTGAAGTGGCAGTGGAAGGAGAAGGAAGTGACTCTCGGGAGGAGAGGTCACAGGTGGAGCAGGGCTCCTGAGTACTAGGTAACTTACCACACACCGTGGGTGGCGTCACAAACTTCAAATCCCCCTTGTATATAGACCCCCTTCATCGAGTGGCCGCGCGACCACCGGGTCCGGAGACCCCTCGAGCCACCGCGGATCCAGATACGAGAAGCAGCCCGGCTGCTGACACAGGGGCGGCACACATACCCCGTAAATTTAGCAGGCTCTCCTCAATACAACAATGGCAAGCATGTGGATGTTAACTGTGGTTTAGACACATTATCAAGCTCAGAAGGGAGGGTGGCATTTGGATTTTGAAGCGCAGATTTTGATAGATTTATTTTTTGGGGGAGCCATAGCAGTTTTCCCGAGGCCTTCTACTACCGTTAACGTGAAAGCCTCGTATATTTCGGCTAACAGATGATGGACTTGAGTGGGGACTTGTTTTTTTGTGGGTTGAGCCGAATGCAATTTGGTAGCAATTTGTGGTACAAAACATTTTGAATCAGTTAACATTTATCCTGTGCTCTAAGCTGGGCATTTACATTAGGATTTCCATTTTCATCTCCGAAATACGTGATTCAGGTGAAACCAAAGATGGATCCATTCACTAATGAGGCAGCAGAATTAGGGCTCATGCGCACGGGATGACAATGAAGTCGGGTGAAGTTCATCAGAGTTCATTCTCATCTCCCAGCTCTGTCTGTGTCTGCTGTCAGCGGGCATGTAGCAGAGCTGAATTGCCGGGGGACCGCACTGACAAAAATGCATCCAAAACGCATGTAAAATGCATGCAAAATGCATACAAAATACTTGCGGTTTGGATGCATTCTTTTTGTCAACACGCAGCGTCAAGTCTGCCAGAGGGTGCATTTATTTCTGCTCTGGTCAGGATGCAACATGCGCACATAGCCTTTGGGCTCGTGCGCACGTTGCGTAATTGCATGCATTTACGCTGCGTATAGCACTGCAGTGTAAATGCATGCCCCTGTGTCCCCTGCACAATCTATGAAGATTGTGCATGAGACGCGCATGATGCTTTTTTGAACGCAGCGATTTGGGTGCTAAAATTTTGACCCAAATCCGTGCGTTCATAAAATGAGCATGTCAATTATTCCGTGTGCTATGGATGCTGCTCCCACTCTGTCTATGGTGGGGGCAGCAGCCACAGCGCATGAAATTGGCTTTTTTTGTACAAAAAAACTGCATCCATTATGCAGTGTTTCTGCAGCAATTTGACGCGCAAATGTGCTGTCAAATCGCTGCAGAATATTCAGCAGGTATGTGCACATGAGCCCTTACTCCGGATTCCAATTTGCCATTGTTCAGCGATGTCCTTCTTTTCAAGGTTACACAAAACTGTTGTTGGCCGTACTTTTCTAAACGCCTAAAAAGACGTAAAAAGATGGACACTGCCGTCACAGGCCAGATGGGAATTCTGTCTGAATCCCATTTTTCAGAGATTAAGGCTATGTTCACACACTGCATCTTTTCTTACCACAAAGATGCAGCGTTTTTGGCCCCAAAAAAACGCACCCGCGGCAAAAAAACTAATGCGTTTTTACCATATTTTGCTCAACGTTTTTTTAAGTCAAATCTATTGATTGGAAGGGCTCAAAAACGCAAAAAGGATTACCATGCAGCATCTTGACTGCATCTTCAAAAACACAGCCAAGATGCAGCTAAGAAAAGATGCACCATGTAGACAGCAAAATAGAAATCTCAGAGACTTCAATGCATGCATTTAGATGCATCTTTGTGACCTCAAAAATGCACCAAAAACGGAGAAAAAGATGCAGTGTGTGAACATAGCCTTACAGGTAATCCACACTATAAGAGCTCCGTGTAGAGCACAGTACTGCGATCTTTGGCAGGCAGAATAAACAAATCAACAGCAGTTGAAGTATTTGCTTTATTTATATAATTTTTTACGCCATTAACCTTGCAATACAAGTGAGGAGGCTTTATTCCTCAGGTCAGTACAATTACAGAGATAATAGATTTATATCTAGATATATATATATTTTTTTTTTTAGGTTTGGCTACTATCACACTAAAAAAAAAAGCTTTTTTACAAAATTGTTTTTTGCATCACCGAATTTTGAAAGCTATAGTTTTTTTTTATTTTCAGCTGACATTCATATGAGGGTTTGTTTTTTGTGGGATAAATTGGAGTTTACGGTGGAACCTCGGTTTACGAGTAACTTGGTGTGCGAGTACTTCGCTATACGAGCTAAGCTTGCCCTCAATTTGTAACTCAGTTTATGAGCAATGCTTGCTGTACGAGCAAATACTCACCGCACACACTTCCGATTCCGTACTTTCAACGCGCTCTGACCTGCTCTTGCAGTCCGCACAAACACACACAAATACAAACACACACACACACACACATATATTATGCTCACCTAACCTCCGTTCCCTTGGCGGCCTCTAACCTGGTTCTTGTAGTCCGCAGATATGTGTATCCGCTAACCATTGCTACCGATGCAGGAGCTTCCGCTGTCAGCGCTTCCCAAAGGCAGTGCGCTGACCAATCAGAGGCAAGTGGCTCCTGCGTATGACGTCTGATGCTGAAGTGCTGACAGCGGAAGTTCCTGCATCGTTCGTGATGCTTACCGAATACACATACCTGCGGACTACAAGAACCAGGTAAGAGGCTGCCTAGGGAATGGAGGGTTGGTGAACATAATATGCGTGTGCTTGTGTGTGTTTGTGCGTGTGTGGAATGGCACAATAGGGGACCAGGATGGGACATTGCTACACGTTGTGGAACAAATTGTCTGAGTTTCAATTATTTCCTATAGGAAATTTTGCTTTGCTAGACGAGTAGATTGGTTTACGAGCACTCACAGAATGGATTGGTCTCGTAAACCAAGGTTCCACTGTATATTGTTATCATTTTGAGGCACATAATATTTTTTGATCGCATTCTATTTCACTTTTTGTAAGGCAGAATCAAGAACAAAGAGCAATTCAAGAATTGTTTGTTGTTTGGTTTTTCTTGCTTTGTTTTTACACATTTCACTATGTCATAAAAGTAATAACAGCTTTATTCTTTTGATCAATACGGATACAGCGATACCATATTTATATTGCACTTAGACCAATGTTAATGAGGCAGAGTAGATCTGCAAGTTTTTCCTCAGCTGAAATAGGACTGATTAAAAATCGCAGCATGTCATCTCGTCAATGCAAGTCAATAGGTGCGTGAAAAAATCAGACACCACACACGTCCACGTGACGTCTGTTTTTAACCGATACATTAAAGGGAACCTGTCACCAAATTTGGCAACTATAAGCTGCGGCCACCACCAGTGGACTCTTATATACAGCATTCTAGAATACTGTATATAAGAGTTCAGGCCACTGTGTAGAATGTAAAAATTCACTTTATAATACCTAAGGGGAGGTGCGGTGCAAATTGCTCGGATGGGTGTCTCCATTCTCCGGCACCAGCGCCTCTTCCTTCGGCCATCTTTGTCCTCCTTCTTCTGAAGCCTGAGTGCATGACGCGTCCTCCGTAATCCATACTAGCCGGCATTAAGGTCCCGCACAGGCGCACTACAATACTTTGATTTTCCCTGCAATGACCTACGGTCTTGTACCAACCCTCCCCCTGAAGATAACAGTTGTTTTTTAATATATCTGTGTGGTATATGTTACACTGTAAAAATGTGGGTTTAAATGTTTTGATTGAACAGGGATTAGAGGGAGTTAAGTATAGTAATTAATATAAGGTGCACAGTGTTATATAGGAATGTATAGTGTAATGTATAACATGTAGTAGAGTTGATAATGTAATGTATGTGTATTAGGCCAAGTAAATGTAATGGGTAATGCATTGTAATCTTAGTAAGGTATTATAGTGTTTATATATTTAATGAAGGAGTGATAATGCAGACTATTATAAAGTGTGTGTACAGAAAGGGAAAGGGAAAGGTCACATGAGCAGTGGTGTGGGATACCGGGCTGGAGATGTTGTCTAGGTAAGTTAGTCGACAGTTGGTCAGTTGAAGTGAGCAGTTCAGTTGAGGGTTGATGACAGGAGATAGAGGAGTCCTGCAAGGAAGGCTTATACAGTGAGGAGAATAAGTATTTGATACACTGACGAATTTGCACGTTTTCCCACAAAAAATGGAGAGGTCTGTAATTATTATTGTAGGTACACTGTGACAGACAGAAGAAAAAAAAAACAAGAACATCTCATTGTATGATTTTTCAATAATTAATTTGCATTTTATTGCATAAAATAAGTATTAAATACAATAGAAAAACAGAACTTTATATTTGGTAAAGAAACCTTTGTTTGCAATTGCAGAGGTCAGACATTTCCTATAGTTCTTGACTAAGTTTGCACACACTGCAGCAGGGATTTTGGCCCTTTCCTCCACACAGATATTCTCCATACCTTTCAGGTTTCGGAGCTGTCGCTGGGTAATGTTGAGTTTCAGCTCCCTCCAAAGATTTTCTATTGGGTTTAGGTCTGGAGACAAGCTAGGTCCCTGGTGTCCTTAGGCACCTCTTTGGTCTTGGTCATGGTGGAGAGGTTGGATTGTGATTGAGTGTGTTGACAGGTGTCTTTTATACAGGTAAGGCTGGTTTCACATCAGCGTTTTCCTGCCGCAAAGCCAGATCCGGCATAAGTATAGTACAGTTCAATACAGTTCACTGGCAAGCTCCGGGCACATGCAGATATGTGACAGCATGTGACCGGGGCTTGCCGCACTGTCTGTGAACTGTATTGAACTGTACTGTACTTGTGCGGCATCTGGCAGTGCGGCAGAATACCGCTGATGTGAAACCAGCGTAATGCGTTCAAAAAGGTGCAATTAATACAGGTAATGAGTGCAGAGTATGAGGGCTTCTTAAAGAAAAAATAACAGGTCTGAGTCAGAATTCTTGATGGTTGGTAGGTGAAATAATCAAATACTTATTTCATGCAATAAAATTCAAATTAATTATATAACAATTATAAATGTGATTTTCAGGATTTTTTTTATTTTTTTTAAAATCTGTCTATTACACTTTAAGTTTACCTATGATATAAATTACAGACCTCTATATTCTTTCTAGGTGGGAAAACTTTCAAAATCGGCAGTGTATCAAATACTTATTTTCCCCACTGTAGGTCTGGGACGAGCGTTGGATAACAAAAAGGGAGCTTTTGTCTTCAAAAGGTAGCACCTATCTGTGGACACTGTAATAGGGGTATCGGCTCCAAGAGCAACCCTTAGGACAAAAATAAGCATGTGGTGAGGTATAAAAGCATAGTAACACACATGGATCCGTGTGGCTCTATATCCAGAGAGATGCAGGTAATCCAACTGTCTTCCCACTCATCTGTGGTTTCTGTCGTTGAATATAGGATGCTATATGTAACTCAGGGAAGGAATCAGAGTATTGCAGAGAATGTAATGGAGAACGTATGCCATGTTACCCCCTTCTCACCAGTCTAGCAGTATATAAAAGAGATAGGGTTTTTAAAAGTCTGCTCAGATTCCTTATTAAACTGCACAGACAGAACGGTATAACATTAAAGGGGGCTTTACACGCTACGATATCGTTAATGTTTTATCGTCGGGGTCCCGCCGTTAGTGACGCACATCTGGCGTCATTAACGATATCGCAGCGTGTGACACTTTTGTGCGACCTAAAACGATCGCAAAAGCAGCCAAAATCGTTTGCCGTGGAGAGGTCGTCCTAAAACCAAAAATCGTTTAACGCTCATTAGCGATGTTGTTCCTCGTTCCTGCGGCAACACACATCGCTGTGTGTGACACCGCAGGAGCGAGGAACATCTCCTTACCTGCGTCCACCGGCTATGCGGAAGGAAGAAGGTGGGCGGGATGTTTACGTACCGCTCATCTTTGCCTCTCCGCTTCTATTGGACGCCTGCCGTGTGACGTCGCTGTGACGCCGCACGACCTGCCCCCTTAGAAAGGAGGCGGATCGCCGGCCAGAACGACGTCGCAGAGCAGGTAAGTCTGTGTCACGGGGGGTGCGCGATTTTGTGCGCGACGGGCAGCGATATGCCCGTGTCGCACAAAAGATGGGGGCGAGTACGTACGCTAACGATATCGGCAATAAAGCCCGCTTAAGTGTAAAGGACTAGAAGATTGAGATCTCTGTGGCCCGAAATTGTGGCCCGAAAAAAGGTGAAGAAGTATCGTCTCGAATCAGATCCCAGCTGCAGAGGAGAGGGGAGGAGCACTTTCTCCCTCTCCTCCGTGGCCTGTCTTTGCGTACATCGCACTGTGGTTTGATAACATGTGAGTGCAGTGCGATCTTTCACACAAACCCATAGACTTGTACGGGTGCGTATGAGCCGAGACTCGCTGCCAAACAGAGCATGCTGCGATTCATTTCTCATGCTGATATGGCTGGAGAAATCAATCGCAGATGGACACTGCCCCATAGATTTGAACTGGTGTGAGTACAATTCAATTGTTTATTGGATTGCACTCGCCCCTGCAAAATGCAAGTGGAACCAAGGCCTAATGTGTTAAATCTTCACTTGTACCTTGTCTATTCTAGGAGACTTCCAGGACAAATGAGAAGACATCTTGAAACTGTTAGAGCTTGCATGTTTATTGAACAAATTCTACTAAAATAGTTAAAATACACTAGGTACTTGAAGTGAATTATTAGAGATCACATTATTACAAAAGCTTGCCTTTTATCAATACACAACTGCAACCATACATATATGCCACAAGTGCTTAATATCGATTTAATTGCTCTATTATATACAGCATAGCTGATATCTTCTACTCGTACAATAGTACACCCACAATAGAGGCGAAAAAAGAAATTACAAGAATAAAAAAAATCATAGGCTAAGCATGCATCATCTAGTAACAGTCAAAAGCTAAATCAGTTCAGAGCATAGTCCGTACTGCGGAAGAAGAGCTAAAGACTGTGTTATACTTAAGAAAAAAAAAAAACAAACAAAAATGTTAAGGTGGGCTTCCAGATTGTGTCTAACACAACAGCATTTCAAGAGTAGGTTACTTTATTTGTCATCGAGAGCAAGAACAAAAGTGTAAATTAAAAAAAAATCTGTAATTGTCTTTTAATTTTGCAACATAAAAAGGAAAAGTATGCAAAATTATTAGCTGCCTCATTCCTAAAATGAATACCTGCCACAGACCCCAGGACATTTACAAAAACATGCCCTTTCCTCATACATACTCCTTCTTAAACAGAAAAAAAGAAGATTCCTACAAGGTTAGTGAATTATTATTGCTATATGTTTGAAATGTAGGGTCGGGGGAATTGGAATCTCGGGATTAGATAAATTACAGTTTTGTGATTGCTCCCACTAGATTAGCTGTATGATGGTGCATCTACCCTGAATTGAAAAAAAAAAAGGAAAAAAATAGATATTTTTTTTTTTACTTGTCTGACTTGCCCTGTTAGCAATTATTTGCCCTAGAAAGCCACACTGAAGACAAGAAAGAGCCAGTCCCGCCTATAGAACAACAATCAGGAAAAAATACCAACACCTTCTTAGAACATGAAAAAAAAAAAAACTCCCATCAGTTTTACCTTGCCAAGGAGCATGTTTAAAAGTCCAAAATAGCACCATTCATCAGTGTCTTAAATCCTGTGGCAGCTTCTCTGTCACTTACCACAAGGAAACAATGTGTTTCAAACAACTATTTCTATACATTAAAAAGTGTACATGGATAAAATATAGAGATATACAGACAATGAAGGAAAAGAAAGGAAGCGAGTATGCTACATCTAGGTGAAAGTAATAAATGATATAAGGGGGACTCTCAGCCTCAGAGAGGGTAGTTAAGTGTCAATCTGTATCCTTCACTTACACACAGAGGTTTCGACCATTAACCTACTCTTCATGAAAATATGGCCTATCAAATCACTAGAGACTAACATCTTCGAGGTGCAAAGTACCTGACAACGTGCATGACATTAAGTGTTGTCATTAATTCTTAAGAAATTCATAGGTTACTTTCCCAGGAATGTTACCTCAGCTAACAAAATGGCCGCCTCCACTGTGTGTAAACAACGGTACAAAAAAGTTACAAACCGGTACTGAAATTGAAGGCTTTTAGATACTGGCTTATTGTGAACGGAGGTGCTTGAGAAGAGGAAGACGTTGTTGTGGTAGAAACAGGCCACAAGGCCCACCTGTATTGTGTGTAAACATGGATTCACAGTGTGAAGAGATTCACCTGACCGAGACTGTAAAAACCGAGTTATGGAACAACTCTATCTGTAGTATTTCTCTAAAGCAAGGCTCAGAGTCCCATATATTCTTACACTTGATGATATACACAGGAACAGTTCCCAATATATGACATCATGAGTGTGTCGACAACCATAAACCAAATGCACTACACATGGAAGAGATACAGTTAAAAAAGGAAGAGGTAATTAATTTCAGTGAAATGATGTCCGCAACCATTTTCTGGAGTCGGGAGTCTGTCTGTCCCATTGTTCTCCTTGTGGTTGACCTCTCTGGGTAGATGGAGAATCTCCTGATAAAGAGACAAAAGAATGATTGTTACTTTTATGTGACATATATAACCCAAACGCTCATTGTAACAGAACAATTCTCTAGCAATGATATAGGCAGGAACGTGTCTTATACAGATCAATGATGTATTAGAACATGGCACAGATGACAAAGGTAATTGAACACTTTGAAATAAAGGAATGCTCGAGTGTCCTGTGTGTGACATGACACCCAATACTGCTCCTAGTCTATTTCCAGACATACAAAGTAGAAAGATGATTTCTTAACCAAATATTGTGCCAGTATTTTTACTTTATTCAGCTCTGCCATAAAGGGATCCTGTAATATGACTCATATTCCTATCATGAATCAGAGAAAGCACTTCCAACCATGATTAAAGCGGTTGTCTGGAACTTTTACATTGATGACCGACGGTATACTTAGGATAGGTAAATCAATGTCTGATCTGTGGGGGTGCGATACCAGGCATCCTCGCAGATAAGCTGTTCTCGGGGCCACCCCCGCCGGCAAGAACTACTCAGTGCTAGTGGCTTCTGGAACAGTTGATCAGCGAGGGTGCCAGGTGTCGCACCCCCAGGTCATCAATGTTAAAGTTCCAGTTAACCCATTTAAGGGCTGCTCTATGTCCGAAAAGCGTCAGTTTTGCCTTGCTGCAATATTTTTTTTATATACCATATTTTTCGCTTTATAAGATGCACTTTTGTTCCCTCAAATTTTGGGGGAAAGTAGGGGGTGCGTCTTATAATCCAAATATACGGGTCCAGGGGAGGTGGGGGCAACTGGAGCGGTGCTGGGGGAGGCTGCAGGAGGCAGCGTTAGATCTCCTGCTCCCACTCATATAATATGCACTGCCGCTGTCAATCACCGTGGTGCTGAAACCGCACCGCGGCGATGGGCCTGTGGGAGACGCGCATAATATATCTGCCTGCGCCCCCCCTTTGATCGCACATGCCCCCCCGTGTTAGATATGGCTTCCATGCTGCTGCCCATCCTAAAATAAAAAAGCTTTACTTACCTCCTCCAGCGTTTCGCCCCGATCTCACTGCTGCCGCTATGATCAGACACGCAGAGATCATGTCACTCTGCTGTGCCGATCACATGACCAGCACCGAGAACCAGGAAGTGCAGGAGCTCAGCAGCACGGAGGGAGACACGAGGGATTACAGCGCTGGAGAAGGTAAAGTGTTTATTTTACTATGGACAGCAGCATGGGGGCCATATCAAACACAGGGGCACGTGTGCCAGCAATAGAAGACCTGTGCCAGCTGTAGGGGATGTGTGCCAGCTATAGACCTGTGCCAGCAATATGGGGGATGTGTGCCAGCTATAGGAGACCTGTGCCAGCTATAAGAGACCTGTGCCAGCTATCGGAGACCTGTGCCAGCAATATGGGGACGTGTGCCAGCAATATGGGGACGTGTGCCAGCTATAGGAGACCTGTGTCAGCTATAGGAGACCTGTGCCAGCAATATGGGGATGTGTGCCAGCTATAGGAGACCTGTGCCAGCTATAGGAGACCTGTGCCAGTTATAGGAGACTTGTGCCAGCTATAGGAGACTTGTGCCAGCATAGGGGGACATGTGGCATCACAGGGTGACGTGTGCCAGCACAAGGGGGCTCTATTCAATATAAGGGGGCCATATCCAGATTAAGGGGGCTAATTTTAGGATGGGGGCTATAAGAGACATATACCCTATATGATTTGTTAGACGGACATTGGCATTATAAGACGGACCCCATTTAACATTAAAAAAAAAATTCTCTTTTCCTTCACCAAATTTGGGAGTGCGTCTTATAAAGCGAAATATATGGTACTTGGAACTTTTTAAGCTGTATTAATAAATTGAAGTTTTATATCCAATCGGCTGAATACCTTTGTTTGCTTTGTCTGCATCTCAAGCAAAGTGGGTGCTTTTTACTTCCTGTCACAGTCAATCTACGGCGGGTGTGGAACTTTGTGCACTTCCGATCATGTATTTCACTGAAACGCTGCAGCATTTCAGAGTACACCATAAGTTATCATACAGGAGTCAGGTAGATAAATACTGCCCATGGTTTAAACAGTATGAATACGCTGATACGTTCCCTTCAAATGCTTGATTTCTTGAATGAATAGCTGGACACTAGTTTTTTCAGAATTCATGAAAGTATAGTTATATCCTTCTAGTACTAATACCATCTGTCATTCACACACCCACCTATCAGGGTCTTGACAGATAATAAATAAAATCATTTTTAGTGGTATCATGCTTTGTCTCTATTTTTTCATTAAGTACACTCATTCATAACATCCATAGACTTTATTAAATATGTATAAAAGTCTTTTTATTAAAGGGTTTTTTTTTTTCCTCGCCATTCCCGTCAGTCCTACCATAAAAGTGAATAATGCATGTGCACCACTGATTACACAGGGGACTTTGGGACCCAAAAGCTGGAGATTACAGGGGGTTCCATAGTTCAGACCCCCAGCAATCATACAATTACTATCTACCCTGTGGATACATGACTGTATGAATGTATTTAGTTGTGAATCCCATGTCTCGAAAACTAGTGATCCAAAAACTGTTCTTTGTTGATCATCAGAATGAATCACCCAGTTCTGATAAATTTCAGCCTTCAATTTGTTCCTGACAGGCTTTTGAACTACAGTTAGGTCCAGAAATATTTGGACAGTGACACAATTTTCGCGAGTTGGGCTCTGCATGCCACCACATTGGATTTGAAATTAAACCTCTACAACAGAATTCAAGTGCAGATTGTAACGTTTAATTTGAAGGTTTGAACAAAAATATCTGATAGAAATTGTAGGAATTGTACACATTTCTTTACAAACACTCCACATTTTAGGAGGTCAAAAGTAATTGGACAAATAAACCAAACCCAAACAAAATATTTTTATTTTCAATATTTTGTTGCGAATCCTTTGGAGGCAATCACTGCCTTAAGTCTGGAACCCATGGACATCACCAAACGCTGGGTTTCCTCCTTCTTAATGCTTTGCCAGGCCTTTACAGCCGCATCCTTCAGGTCTTGCTTGTTTGTGGGTCTTTCCGTCTTAAGTCTGGATTTGAGCAAGTGAAATGCATGCTCAATTGGGTTAAGATCTGGTAATTGACTTGGCCATTGCAGAATGTTCCACTTTTTAGCGCTCATGAACTCCTGGGTAGCTTTGGCTGTATGCTTGGGGTCATTGTCCATCTGTACTATGAAGCGCCGTCCGATCAACTTTGCGGCATTTGGCTGAATCTGGGCTGAAAGTATATCCCGGTACACTTCAGAATTCATCCAGCTACTCTTGTCTGCTGTTATGTCATCAATAAACACAAGTGACCCAGTGCCATTGAAAGCCATGCATGCCCATACCATCACGTTGCCTCCACCATGTTTTACAGAGGATGTGGTGTGCCTTGGATCATGTGCCGTTCCCTTTCTTCTCCAAACTTTTTTCTTCCCATCATTCTGGTACAGGTTGATCTTGGTCTCATCTGTCCATAGAATACTTTTCCAGAACTGAGCTGGCTTCATGAGGTGTTTTTCAGCAAATTTAACTCTGGCCTGTCTATTTTTGGAATTGATGAATGGTTTGCATCTAGATGTGAACCCTTTGTATTTACTTTCATGGAGTCTTCTCTTTACTGTTGACTTAGAGACAGATACACCTACTTCACTGAGAGTGTTCTGGACTTCAGTTGATGTTGTGAACGGGTTCTTCTTCACCAAAGAAAGTATGCGGCGATCATCTACCACTGTTGTCATCCGTGGACGCCCAGGCCTTTTTGAGTTCCCAAGCTCACCAGTCAATTCCTTTTTTCTCAGAATGTACCCGACTGTTGATTTTGCTACTCCAAGCATGTCTGCTATCTCTCTGATGGATTTTTTCTTTTTTTTCAGCCTCAGGATGTTCTGCTTCACCTCAATTGAGAGTTCCTTAGACCGCATGTTGTCTGGTCACAGCAACAGATTCCAAATGCAAAACCACACACCTGTAATTAACCCCAGACCTTTTAACTACTTCATTGATTACAGGTTAACGAGGGAGACGCCTTCAGAGTTAATTGCAGCCCTTAGAGTCCCTTGTCCAATTACTTTTGGTCCCTTGAAAAAGAGGAGGCTATGCATTACAGAGCTATGATTCCTAAACCCTTTCTCCGATTTGGATGTGAAAACTCTCATATTGCAGCTGGGAGTGTGCACTTTCAGCCCATATTATATATATAATTGTATTTCTGAACATGTTTTTGTAAACAGCTAAAATAACAAAACTTGTGTCACTGTCCAAATATTTCTGGCCCTGACTGTATAAAATTGGAAGGACCAATGGCAATGGTGTATGGGTTCTTTTAGATGAGTGCAATATATGGATGATTGCTGTCCAAGTTAAAATTCGGATAGCACACTGATCAATGTTATTCAACTGGTTCATTAAGATGACAGCCCTATTGAATAACAATGTCCGTGTGAAAGCTGAATAACAGTATCCGTGTGAAAAAAAGCTGAAGCATGCTTCATTCTCTTCTGTAATTCAGATGAGACATGACTATATAAGTCCATATGTACCCGAAAAAAAAAATTGCATTTGATTAGCTGTATTGCATCCGTTACGTATAGCTATATTGCCATTATGAACATAGGAGACTGTATTTGATCATACACATTTTAAATTGTTGATGTTGATAAATGTCACATGGATGTCAAAAATGGACACATGGACAGTACATAAATAGAATACAGATGAAAACTGTCCAGCTGTTCTGGACGATTTTTCATGCGCTCATCTGAACACAGTCTAAATTAGTTGTTTGAATCAACTAACATCACGAGTGAAACACTAAACAACTAAACAGCTATCAGATGAACAGGCCCGGTAGCACCATAAAGAGAGGAAAAAGACATTATCAGGGTGGAGCATGTTGAAACTCAATATGACCCATCATCACTTCAGAGCCGTCTTCCATCACAGTAGATTGTGAGCCAATTCCAATCTAAAAATCAGGACCAGCTCTACTCCTAAGGCCTCTTTCACACGTCTGTGCCTCCGGTACGTGTTTGGTCAGTTTTCTCACGTACCGGAGACAGGGTACACGTAGACCCATTAAAATCAATGGGTCTGCGTTCACGTGCGTATTCTGCCATGGACCGTGTGTACGTGTGTGGAGCATACATGTGCCAGTGTGCTCCACACGTAGAAATGTCCATTTTTCTCCGGGATCACGGGTGTCAAACGGAACGCAAACGGGTCACACGTAACACACACGGACCACACAGATGTGTTCCGTGTGACATGCACCGGAGAAAACACATGTGTCTGCAAAAAAAAAAACTTTACTCACCTTCTCCAGCCCTGCTGTCTCTGCCGCTGCTGTCACTTGCTTCCAACCGCCGCTCATTATGCTCATTCCTTATTCACTTCACTGCGGCCGGAAGCAGCATCAATGGGGAGTCGGCAGGATCGGAGACCGAAGATCAGCACCACGGACAGAGAAGCCAGGGACAGGTGAGTAGAAAGTTCCCGTTCTCCGTGTGTTTTCACGGATAACACGCGGAGAAACACACGTGTGCCATACACACGGCACACCGAGGGCAATACGCACCGTTGACACGTCCGTGAAAAACGTGCGTGATTTTCACGGACGTGTGAAAGAGGCCTAAAATAGCATCCGGAGCCCAGATCCCTGTTGTGGCAAGTAAATAATCTTTTCACAGTTCATGTTTATACTGATTAGAATTTGTCATCCAAATTAGACATAAGGAGCACACTAATATGTATTTCTCATTAAAAAATGATTAAATCAACAGAGCTGTCTTTCTTGTAAAAAAAAAATGAGACTTTTATAGCATAGGGTGTTTTTCTTCCAGCTCGGCTGTGCTGCAGGATGTGGGTGGCAGCAACAAAACCTCAACTGCATACAGACTGCAGTCTGGGAAAAGTTCCCAAAGTATTGTGCGGGGCAGTTCCTCTCAGCTGTAAAAATATTTAGGGAGATGAAAGGTAATCGTTTGCTCATATGTGATGGACCATTTCCAAACTAGAAGTTGTAATGTTTTCCTATAATAAAGTGGTTTGCTTCTAAACACTAGAACAATAAAAAATCAATGACTAATCAACATGATAGTAATATATATGTGTCCTCTGTTAACTACGAGACGACTCGTGTTTACACATGAAACTTTTTTTTTCCTCTTTTGAAACTCAAGAGGAAACGTGATGTTTCAGCGATTTCCACCAGCTCACTTAAAAACAGGATGTAAACACTCTAAGTACACAAGCGTTGTCCAGCTACTAAGATGGTCAATCTATTAAAGAAGCTGGACTGATTCTTTGGTTCAGCATGGGGGGTGACTCAGAATGTCTGTTTCTAATTTGGCCTGGACTTTTTCCATGCCATAAATCAGAATGAAATAAGGACTATATTAGACTAGTCTTAAATGGAATCTGTCAACAAGTTTTTGCTACCTCATTTAACAGCAACAAAATGTAGGCAATGAGATTCTGAATCCAACAGTGTATCACTTAGATTACTGGTTGAGGCCATTCTCACATAATTAAAGAATTGAGTTTTAAGCATGAGTAAGCTGAGTACAGGAAACTTCCCCTGCCCACACCAGGGTCTCAATAGAGATTGTACATGGATTGTGAATTGTTAATCACAGCAGGGGGTGCGTGGGACTGCCCTGCATGTGCATTTTTCTAATCCTGCAATGTCAATCTCACAGGGTAATAAAGCTATTAGTTTAAGTAAACAATTGAACACACACAGATAAGAGAGGCATAGTTGCCATTTGCTTTTAAACCCCTACATCATGCTGTCCTCAGCTTACATAGCAAAAACCTGCTGACAGATTCCATTTAATCCATTTAATCTAAATGCACAATATAGAATATAGTGGTCCTATACTGAAAAGAGCATTTCAATCTAACTTCTAACGTATTTGGGAAATTACGTAACTTATTTCAATGATGTCTCAAATCTGAAAAATACATCAGAGCACACTTTTCAAGAACCATTGAAGGAAGTGTACCTACGACATGAGCAAAGATAAAGTTTTACTCAACAGTGACGGACTAGCTTGTAAAATCTGTGTACAGTAATCTAAAAAATATTTAGGTGATTTATATTAGTCTGACATGCCAGATAATCTGGTCTAATGATTTTTAAAAATTAAGGAAGGGACAAGAAGAAAAGTTCTAAACTAGTTCCTACGCGATTCAGTGAATTTTTAGAAGCCTTCTGACCCAATCCTTTAACCCTTTCACGACCGGCCGATTTTTCGCTTTCCGTTTTTTTTTTTCGCCATTCTTTTTCTGAGAGACGTAACTTTTTTATTTTTCAGTCAATATGGTCATGTGAGGGCTCATTTTTTGCGGAACGAGCTGTACTTTTAAATGAAACCATCAGTTTTACCATATTGTGTACTAGAAAATGGCAAAAAAATTCCAAATGCTGAAAAATTGCAAAAAAAGTGCGATAGCACTATGGTTTTTGAGATATTTTATTCACTGTGTTCACTATATGGTAAAACTGATGTGTGGGTGTGATGCCTCAGGTCAGTGCGAGTTCGTAGACACCAAACATGTATAGGTTTACTTTTATATAAGGGGTTAAAAAAAAATCGGAAGTTTGTCCGAAAAAAGTGGCGCACGTTTTACGCCATATTCCGTGACCCGTAGCGTTCTCATTTTTCGGGATCTTAGGCTCAATGACGGCTTATTTTTTGCGTCTCGAGCTGACGTTTTTAACGGTACCATTTTTGCGCAGATGCTACGTTTTGATCGCCTCTTATTGCATTTTGCGCAAAAGTTGTGGCGACAAAAAAACGTCGTTTTGGCGTTTGGAATTTTTTTGCCGCTACGCCGTTTACTGATCAGATTAATTGATTTTATATTTTGATAGATCGGGCGTTTCTGAACGCGGCGATACCAAATGTGTGTATATTTTTTATTTTTTTAACCCTTTAATTTTCAATGGGGCGAATGGGGGGTGATTTGAACTTTTAGGTTTTTTTGTTTTTTTTTCATTTTTTAACCCCTTCACGACCATGGACGGAAAGATCCGTCCTTGTGCCCTGGGCCTTAACGACCAAGGACGGATCTTTCCGTCATGGCGGAATCGCGGCACCGGAGCCTCCGGTGACTGCAATATGTTAGCAAAAACCGCAGATTCGGGGAGGAGGGGACCTGTTCCTGACCTTAGGAGGGGTGGTGCCTCCTCCCCGGACCTACGGAGGCTGTGATTGGCTGACGAACGCCGCTCAACCAATCACAGCCACTGTAATGTTCCAGCCATTTAAAATGACTGAAACATTGAAATCCAGCCCTGGCCAGTGCAGCTGTAGCACTGGCCATTGGCTGGAGCTGGGTGACCTCACTGGATCACCCTCCCCCAGCTCCAATGCTCTGATTGGAGAGATCGGCCTTGTGACCGATTTTCTCCAATCACAGTGGAGCTGTTGCCGGTGACCGCCCCCATCAGCTTCACTACTTGTCCCTGCAGCACGCTGAGCACAGTGAGTGTACACAGTGCAATGGCAGGGCGACAAGCTCTGGTCCCATGCTGTTATGAGACCGGAGCATGGGACCCGGAAGTTGCCGCGCTGCCATTGCACTGTACGAAAAGCGTCCCGATCCGCCGCCGCTGCCCTCCGCGATCTGCCACCTGTCTCCCCGATCTCCTGCCCGCACCCTCACCCCCACACCTCCCGATCCGCTGCCGCCCTCCATCTGCCGCAGTGCCACCGCTCCCCCCAATCTGCTGCCCGGCCCCTCACCTCCGTGCAGCAGATCGGAGGGAGCGGTGGCACTATGACAGATGGAGGAGGACAGGGATCGTGCACCCTGTCCTCCTCAATCTGTCATAGTACCACCGCTCCCTCCGATCTGCTGCCCGGCCCCTCCCCCTCGTGATCGGTGCCCGTCCCCTCCCCTCCGTGATGTGCTGCTCGCCCCCTCCCCTCCGTGATGTGCTGCTCGCTCGCCCCCTCCCTTCCGTGATGTGCTGCTCGCTCGCCCCCTCCCATCCGTGATGTGCTGCTCGCTCGCCCCCTCCCCTCCGTGATGTGCTGCTCGCTCGCCCCCTCCGTGATGTGCTGCTCGCTCGCCCCCTCCCCTCCGTGATGTGCTGCTCGCTCGCCCCCTCCCCTCCGTGATGTGCTGCTCGCCCCCTCCCCTCCGTGATGTGCTGCTCGCCCCCTCCCCTCCGTGATGTGCTGCTCGCCCCCTCCCCTCCGTGATGTGCTGCTCGCTCGCCCCCTCCGTGATGTGCTGCTCGCCCCCTCCCCTCCGTGATGTGCTGCTCGCCCCCTCCCCTCCGTGATGTGCTGCTCGCTCGCCCCCTCCGTGATGTGCTGCTCGCCCCCTCCGTGATGTGCTGCTCGCTCGCCCCCTCCCCTCCGTGATGTGCTGCTCGCTCGCCCCCTCCCCTCCGTGATGTGCTGCTCGCTCGCCCCCTCCCCTCCGTGATGTGCTGCTCGCCCCCTCCCCTCCGTGATGTGCTGCTCGCTCGCCCCCTCCCCTCCGTGATGTGCTGCTCGCTCGCCCCCTCCCCTCCGTGATGTGCTGCTCGCTCGCCCCCTCCCCTCCGTGATGTGCTGCTCGCTCGCCCCCTCCCCTCCGTGATGTGCTGCTCGCTCGCCCCCTCCCCTCCGTGATGTGCTGCTCGCCCCCTCCCCTACGTGATGTGCTGCACGCTCTCCCCACCTCTCACCCCCGTGGTCAGCTACCCGCCCCCTCCCCTGTCACCGCCGTGATGTGCGCTCCCTCCCCTGTCACCGCCGTGATGTGCGCCCCCTCCCCTGTCACCGCCGTGATGTGCGCTCCCTCCCCTGTCACCGCCGTGATGTGCGCTCCCTCCCCTGTCACCGCCGTGATGTGCGCTCCCTCCCCTGTCACCGCCGTGATGTGCGCTCCCTCCCCTGTCACCGCCGTGATGTGCGCTCCCTCCCCTGTCACCGCCGTGATGTGCGCTCCCTCCCCTGTCACCGCCGTGATGTGCGCTCCCTCCCCTGTCACCGCCGTGATGTGCGCTCCCTCCCCTGTCACCGCCGTGATGTGCGCTCCCTCCCCTGTCACCGCCGTGATGTGCGCTCCCTCCCCTGTCACCGCCGTGATGTGCGCTCCCTCCCCTGTCACCGCCGTGATGTGCGCTCCCTCCCCTGTCACCGCCGTGATGTGCGCTCCCTCCCCTGTCACCGCCGTGATGTGCGCTCCCTCCCCTGTCACCGCCGTGATGTGCGTTCCCTCCCCTGTCACCGCCGTGATGTGCGCTCCCTCCCCTGTCACCGCCGTGATGTGCGCTCCCTCCCCTGTCACCGCCGTGATGTGCGCTCCCTCCCCTGTCACCGCCGTGATGTGCGCTCCCTCCCCTGTCACCGCCGTGATGTGCGCTCCCTCCCCTGTCACCGCCGTGATGTGCGCTCCCTCCCCTGTCACCGCCGTGATGTGCGCTCCCTCCCCTGTCACCGCCGTGATGTGCGCTCCCTCCGCTGTCCACTCTCCCTCCACCTCTCACCCCCGTGATCTGCTGTCCACTCTCCCTCCACCTCTCACCCCCGTGATCTGCGCTCCACTCTCCCTCCACCTCTCACCCCCGTGATCTGCGCTCCACTCTCCCTCCACCTCTCACCCCCGTGATCTGCGCTCCCTCCCCTGTCTCCTCCGTGATCTGCTGCCTCCTTCATCTCCTGTGATCCAGCTGCCTAGATCCATCCTGTAGGGTAACTATCCCCAATCTCACCTCCCACTCCCCTTCCCACCCATCCCCCCCCACCCGCTCCCTCCCCCCATCCTCTGCCGCTCCTGCATCCACTGCCGCTCCTGCATCCACTGCTCCCTCTCCCATCCGCCCCCACCCTATCCCAGCCGCCGTCTCACAATCACAAATGCTCCCTTTATATGCCGCTGCCGCCCCCCCCCATCTTCCGCTGTTTTTTTTTTCTATGCCATGGGGGTCTAGTTTCCAAAATGGGGTCACATGTTGGGGAGCTCCACTGTTTCGGCACCTCAGGGGGTCTCCAAACGCAACATGGAATACGCTAATTATCCCAGACAATTTTGCGTTTGAAACGTCAAATGACGCTCCTTGCCTTCCGAGCCCTGCTGTGCGCCCAAACATTTGAGTTCCACCACATATGAGGTGTCTGTGTACTCAGGAGAAATTGCACAATACATTTTATGGTGCCATTTTTCCTGATACCCTTGTGAAAAAAAAGCTACCTGGTTGAAGTAACAATTTTGTGGTAAAAAATGTTTTTTTTATTTTCACAGCTCAACTCTATTAACTTTTGTGAAGCCCCCAGAGGCTCAAAGTGCTCAATAAACATCTAGATAAATTCCATGAGGGGTCTAGTTTCCAAAATGGGGTCACATGTGGGGGAGCTCCACTGTTTCGGCACCTCAGCGGCTCTCCAAACGCAACATGGTGCGGCTAACGATTCCAGCTAATTTTCTGTTAAAAAAAGTCAAATGGCGCTCCTTCCCTTCCGAGTCCTGCCGTGCGCCCAAACAGTGGTTTTTCGCCACATATGAGGTATCTGCGTGTTCAGTAGAAATTGCCCAACAAATTTTGGGGGTTCATTTAATCCTGCTACCCTTGTGAATATGCAATATTTGAGGCTAAATTAACATTTTTGTTGCAATAAGTAAAATGTTCATTTTTTCCTTCCACATTGTTTTAGTTACTGTGAAGCACCTGAAGGGTTAATAACCTTCTTGAATGTGGTTTTGAGTAGCCTGAGGGGTGCCGTTTTTGGAATGGTGTCACTTTTGGGTGTTCTGTGTCATGTAGACCTTTCAAAATTGCTTCAAATGTGATGTGGTCCCTAAAAAAAGTGGCTTTGTAAATTTTGTTGTAAAAATGAGAAATTGCTCATAAACTTTGAACCCCTATAACTTCCTTAATTTTTTTTTTTTTTTTTTCCCAAAATTGTTCAGATGTAAAATAGACATGTGGGAAATGCTATTTATTAATTATTTTGTGTCATATGTCTCGTTGGTTTTAGAGCATAAAAATTCAAAGTTTGAAAATTACAAAATTTTCGAAATTTTCGCGAAATTTCCGTTTTTTTCACAAAGAAACGCAAAAAATATCGGCCTAAATTTACCACTAACATGAAGCCCAATATGTCACGAAAAAACAATCTCAGAATCACCGGGATCCGCTGAAGCGTTCCAGAGTTATAACCTCATAAAGTGACACTGGTCAAAATTGCAAAAAATGGCCTGGTCTTTAGGGTCAAAATAGGCTTGGGGCTGAAGGGGTTAAAACTTATTTTTTTACTTTTTTTTTTATTTTACTAGTCCCCCTAGGGGGCTATTGCGATCAGCATTCCGATCGCTCTGCAGTATCTGCTGATCACAGCTGGAAGGCTGTAAACAGCAGATACGCTGTCTTTCTCTTTTGCTGTGCCCCGGGCACAGCGAAAGTGAAACCAATTCATGTGTAGTACAGGAGTCATCACATGACCCTGTACTACCATGACAACTATCGGGAGTCACGTGATCGCGTCACGTGACTTCCGGTTTCGGCGGTAAGTAAAACTTTACCGCGATTGCGCTTATAATGGCGCTGTCATGTATTGACAGCGCCATATAAGGGGTTAATCGGCACGAGCAGATAACGATTCTGCTCGTGCCTAGCAGGCACACATCTCAGCTGTGAAAATCAGCTGAGATGTGTGCCGATCGCGGCATGCTGCCGCCGGAGGACCGCGGGCAGTAAGATTATGTCATTTAGGACGTAATTTTACGGCCCGCGGTCGTTAAGGGGTTAATCATGTAATTTAAAGAACTCTATTCAGTGTATATGTTTGTAATGAAATTAGATATTTTCATAATTAGCACGATTAATTTGTACTCTTGGGTGTTCACAAATTTTGCATTTAAAATATTCATAACATTTTTAGGTGATTAATATTATATAGCAGCAAAACTTTCAATATAATTTATAAAGACTGAGTCAGCTGTACTTAGGGATAATAGCAAACCGCATTTCTTAAGCTGCCCACACATACAGAGACTTATTTGAAGTTATGGCGGATTTAAGTTATGATCAGGGCTTTTTATGATATGATGGTAAAGTCAGTCACTAAACAGACCTTGAGTACCTGCTCTTTGCTGCTACTAAGTGGGAAGAAGACATTTTTGTAAAGAATTGTAAAAAGATAAAATTACTGAGGTGGAGAAACTAAGCTGAAAGGGTTTTTGGTCAGGTTGAGGTCCCACGACTATATATCTGAAATATATGGTATATCCTTGCAATATGCCTGTCAATAAGACAAAAGGAGGAGGGCTGTAAGGCAAGTGATGTTTTTAAAATATTCCATTTTTTATATAAGTGGATCTGGTCATTTTGTACCTATAAATTTAAGCCACCGGATTGTGCGCGGACCACCCACCTCCTTTTGTCTTATCGTCTTCTGCTCGGAGCCCATTGAAGGACTCCGATTCAGTGGGCCGACCAGCCGTCGCCGGGTACCGGGGGTTTCTCAGATTGCATGCACTATCCATTTTACCCCAAGGAGAGTGCATTACCATTCAAGCACTCCTTGTGATCACAAAATACTGCACTCAGAAAAGTGCCGCCTGTCTCTATTCCTTTCTTGGAATCTTTTCCCACTCTGCATATGCCTGAATATATAATTGGAATACCACTTTAAGCCTAATAAATAAAGGTAAAATGTAACTGTTTGGATCCTTGTCAAGATTTAAAGGTACAGAGATATAACAGTAGCAGATTGCTGCCATTGAGCACATATCGATTGACATCAGATATGGCGATAATCCTGTGCACACGCTGCAGATTTGATGAAGAAAATTTCTACATGAAATCTGCACCTTCTGGCAGATAAATGCAACTAAAAAAGCATGAGTTTTTGGTGCATTTTTTGGCACATTTCTGTGCCATGCGTTTTTTTTAATGAAGCCAATGGGTGGAAGGGCTACAAATTGCAGGAAAAAACGTTCCACCAATTTACATGCTGCAGATTATTTTCTGCACCAAATCTGCAAGCAAAAAATAAGCAACGTACGCACAGTACTTCAGTATTCTCATTGACTTTGCTGGCATAAAGATAGGCATGCAGATTTCGGCCACAAACTGCACCAAAAAATGCATAAAAAAGCACTGTGCGCTGCGCACACAACCTTAGGGCTCATGCGCACATTGCGCAATAGCATGCATTTATGCTGCGTATTGCACTGCAGCGTAAATGCATGTGTCCTGCGACCCCTGCATAATCTATGTAGATTGTGCATGATACATGCGCATGTTGCTTTTTGAATGCAGTGATTTGGGTGCTAAAATTTTGACCCAAATCCGTGCGTTCTTAAAAGCAGCATGTCAATTATTTCTGGGTTCTGGATGCAGCTCCCGCTCTGTCTATGGTGGGGGCTGCATCCCGAGAGCAGGAAATCGGCTTCTTTTAACAAAAATACTGCATTCATTGTGCAGTGTTTCTGCAGCGATTTAAAGTGCACATGTGCTGTCAAATCGATGCAGAATATTCAGTAGTTACGTGTGCATGAGTCCTTAGGCTTCTTTCACACGTCAGTATTTTACATCAGTATTTCATCCGTATTTAGATGCCAAAACCAGGAGTGGAACTTACAGAGATGAACTATAATTGAAAGACTGACACCTGTTCTGTGTTTTGTAGCCACTCCTGGTTTTGGCATCCGAATACTAATGAAATACTGATGAAACACTGATGCAAAATACTGACATGTGAAAGAGGCCTTAGGGTACTTTCACACATCCGGATTTTTGCTCTGCGGCACAATACGGCGTTCTGCAGAAAAACCGCAACCGGCTTTTGTAACGCCGGTTGCGGTTTTTTTTTGCATAGACTTACATTAGTGCCGTATTGTGCTGCAGGGGCTTGCGTTCGGTCCGGTTTTTGCCGCATGCGGCAGATTTAGCCGATGCCGCGGCCGGATCGAACGTTCCCTGCAACGTTTTTTGCTCCGGCAAAAAACACCGCATCGCGCCGCATCCGGCCGCTGCGGCGCATTTTTCAATGCATACCTATGGAAACCGGATGCGGCGCGATGCAGAAAAAACCGCATCCGCTCGCCGCATGCGGTTTTTTCCACTGCGCATGCTCAGTAGCATGCCGCAACCGGAAAAAAAACGGATGGGCCGCATGTAAAAACGTATGCAAAGGATGCGGTGTTTTCGCCGCATCCGTTGCATAGTTTTCACAGCCGGATTGAGCCACAGTGCTCAAACCGGATGTGTGAAAGTAGCCTAACTCAGGCTAGGTTTTCATGTTCAGGTTTTTTTTTGGTGATTTTGAAGACCAAGTCAAGTGTGGATTAAAAATAAAGAGAATTCTCAGTCTTGTTCTTAGGCCTCTTTCACACGTTCGTGAAAATCACGCACGTTTTTCACGGAAGTGTCAAAGGTGCGTATTTCCCTGCATGAGCTGTGTGTATGGCACACATGTGTTCTCCGTGTGTTATCCGTGATAACACACAGAGAACAGGAACTTTCTGCTCATCTGTCCCTGGCGTCGCTGTCCATGGTGCTGATCTTTGGTCTCCGGTCCTGCTGGCTCCCCACTGCTGCAGCTTCCGGTCGCAGTGAAGTGAATATGCAATGAGCATAATGAATGGCGGTCGGAAGCAAGTGACAGTAGCGGCAGAGACAGGAGGGCAGGAGAAGGTGAGTAAAGATTTTTTTTTCTCAGACACGTGTGTTTTCTCCGGCGCGTGTCACACGGAACACCTCCGTGTGGTCAGTTTGCGTTCCGTGTGACACCCGTGATGCCGGAGAAAAACGGACATGTTGACGTGTGGAGCACACAGACACACGTAAGCTCCACACGTACACACAGTCTATGGCAGAACACGCACGTGTGCGCAGACCCATGGATTTTAATGGGTCTACGTGTGCCCGTGTCTCCAGTACGTGAGGAAAAGGACCAAACACGTACGGGAGACAAAGACGTGTGAAAGAGGCCTTACAGGTTTGTTCCGTTCATGATCCTGCCTTTGCCTTCAATACTGTATAAACATGAAATGTGAACATCCAGCCATAATGTGAACACATTAAGTCCAGATTAATCACATTTACAAACAGTCTTAAGTGAGCAGAAAATAGACCCAGGAGCTCACACGGGGTTTTTTTTTTACATTTAGTAATTTGCTTTCAATGTAATAAACTGACAGTCTGGTTAGTAAATTCGCCCAGACCACTAAAAGGAAAGAAATAGAGAAACATTCTGTTTGGTTTAGTCACATTCTGAAGTATCTGCCAGATAATCTTCCAGAATAACTGAAGGCCAAGATGAGTCATCCTACAACCAGACTCTTGAGAACAAAAGTTACTCAGATCTGTCACTAAATCCCTCAACAAATTCATTTACTTCTAATCCCGTATATAGAGATATTTGTTGCTGCTTTTGTTGTATAAGCTTCAATGTCTAATGTTACTTCAGTTATTCTAGATTCTTTTTACACCTCTGTCATCCTAAAAACCCAATGTAATGGGATAAAAATCTGAGCTCCTGGTATTCTCACCTCCCAAAAAATGCAAACGGGTACAGCTGAAATACATATTTAAAGGGAACCAGTCAGGTGCAATATTTGCCCCAGAACCACGAGCAGTTCTGGGTGCATATTGCTAATCCCTGCCTAACCGTCCCTGTATACACTAGCAGAGATAAAGAGATCTTTAGAAAAAGTATCGTCGGTCTGAAGCTGGCTTAAGTGACACATCACTGGAATCAGGATCTCTGCCCCTGTGTTAGGCCCCCTTCACACGTCCGTGAAAATGACGCACGTTTTTCACGGACGTGTCAGAGGTGCGTTTTGCCCTCCGTGACTCGTGTGTTATCCATGATAACACACGGAGAATGGGAACTTTATGCTCACCTGTCCCTGGCGTCACTTTCCGTGGTGCTGATCTGCGGTCTCCGGTCCTGCCGACTCCCCACTGCTGCTGCTTCCGGCCACAGTGAAGTGAATATTCAATGAGCAGAATGAGCGACAGTCGGCAGCAAGTGACAGCAGCGGCAGAGACAGCAGGAGAAGGTGAGTAAACTTTTGTTGTTTTTTTCCTCACAGACACGTCTTCTCTTCGGTGCGTGTCACATGGAACACATCTGTGTGGTCCGTGTGTGTTACATGTGACACGTTTGCGTTCCGTGTGACACCCGTGATGCCGGAGAGAAAACGGACTTGTCGGCGTGAGAAACACACGGACACACGTAAGTACGGAACGGACACATGTAAGTACGGAACGGACACACGTTCCATGCGAAAATACTTACGTGTGTCCAAAACCATAGGAAAACCTAGGTGTACGTGTGTACGTGTCTCCGTTACATGAGAAAACTCCCAAACACATACCGGAGGCACGTACGTGTGAAGGGGGCCTTAGGGAGCTCTCAGATTAGGTCGCAAAAACCTGATGACTGGTTCCCTTTAATGTGTACCATGAAATATCTACATTTTCCCTTCTGTGGTGCTGCAGAGACATCAAACTAACTAAACACAGGGTAAGATTTAGCTTCCTGTACATTTTAATTGTTATTGCCATGAACCCCTTCGGTTTTCTAATTTTTCCTCCCTTTCTTCCAAGAGCAATAACTTTTTTATTTCTCCGGCAATATAGACACACGAGGGCTTGTTTTTTGCAAGACGAGTTGTACTTTTGAATCACACCATTCGTTCTCCCACATATTGTGCTGAAAGTGGGAAAAAATATTCCAAGTGCAGAGAAATTGCAAAAAAAGTGCAATTTCACAATTGTTTTTAGGGTTTTAATTTACCATGTTCAGTATATGGTGAAAAAAAAAATTGAAATTTCTTTAAAACAAAAAAAAAAACAACTAGTGCTTTTGTCGACATTTTCTGAGACCCGTCGCCCTATCATTTTTTGGGATCTGGGGATCAGTGATGGCTGATTTTTTGAGTTCTGAGCTGGCTATTTTAATTATACCATTTTTGGGTAGATGCAATATTTTGATTGCCTGTGTTGCGCTAAATTGAAATGTTGTGGTGACCAACAAAACCCATAATTCTGGTGTTTTTATTTTTTTTCTCGTTACGCCCTTTACCGATCAGACTACTTTATTTTATATTTTTATAGATCAGGCATTTCTGAAAGCAGCAATACCAAATGTGTGTATATTTTTTATTTAGTTTTTATTGTTTTATCTTCAATGGAGCAAAAGGGGGTGAGTTTTCATATTTTTAAAACTTTTTTTACACTTATTCTTGTATTTACTAGTCCTCCTAGGGGAACTTGAAGCTCATACTCTTTGATCACATCTGCTGTTCAGAGCGATGCTTCAGCACCACTCTGTAATGCAGAAATGCTGATGTCCTGTGAACGCTGGCGCTCAGCTGATATTTACTGGAACTGTTATAACAGTCACAGGTTTCATCAGCTGACTCCCCCGGCTGTCATGACAACCAACCGGCACCGCGTGAAAACGTTATGGGGCCGCTGACGACGAATGACGCTGCGTGAGTCCGCATTAAACGGACAGACATGACCTTGTATTGACAAGTCCGTCCAAGGTCGTAAAGGGATTAAAGAACTACATGTACATGGACTGTACCCTATCTCTCTCCTACAATAAACAGCAAACATACACTGAAGTTACCTCTTGAAATCTTCCATCTATCAGTGTGGTTTCACATGGGTCTCCAGTGCCATAGATCGCTATATGTGGATGGTACACCTGCAATGAGAAAGATTTAGGAATCAGTGCATTATAAGAATATAAATAATGTAAAAATGTAAAGCAGACCTGTCACCAGGTCAAAATGGCCTTCTAGGTATGTTTTTTTCTTTTAATGCACCAT
Source organism: Anomaloglossus baeobatrachus (assembly GCF_048569485.1). Lineage (NCBI taxonomy): Eukaryota > Metazoa > Chordata > Amphibia > Anura > Aromobatidae > Anomaloglossus > Anomaloglossus baeobatrachus. The sequence continues at coordinate 799,938,132 of NC_134353.1, read as the reverse complement.
AGAGTTCCTAAGATGTGGGGCTTTTTATTTAGTACACTTAATATGCTAATTGTTGCTCACAAGTTATTAATGCACATCAGGCTAAAAACACCTCCAAGAGAGTCCTGTGAGCTTTCTCACCTTGGTAAAGAGCATAAAAATGTACATATTGAATACACTAAATAAAAGAGACCACATCTCTAGAACCATAAGGCGGATTTAAAAAAAAAAAAAAAAAAAAAAAGTTTTTGGTAAGTTTTTTGGTGCGTTTTGTTTAAATCCACAACATGTTAATTTCCTTTCTGGGTACACTGAGTTTTATGTATGGATTCTTTTCATAAAATTGAATTAGGTGCGGAAATTTGCAGGTAAAAAGTTAATTTAATTTACACATCATTTTATCAAAAAAGTTGTCAGAGGCAAATACCGTGAAGTATCAAAAACAACGCAACTTAATTTAAAGGGAATCGGTCACCCTTCTGTGTAACTATTATCATGGGCATACAGGTGGCATAAAGGTGAAATTAGCCATACCTGTATGCCTCCTGGATGAGGGGTCATTTAGCAAAAATCCTCTTTTATATTTTCTATCTGTCTCGGGCTATGGGGCAAGTGCTGCCTGGAAGATAAGCCGGCCTCCGGTATTCATTATACAGGATTGTTCCACCCCTTCTCTTCAGAATTCCTGTGATGTCAGATGGAAATCCCACGCATGCGCATTCTGCCATCTCTCCCCTGCACTGCGACGCAGTAGTGATTCCCCGACACCTGCGCGCTTCAAAATTGAAGACTGTGCCCACAGAATGCCTGAACTGTAGACTGATTTCCGGCAAGGCACCTGACGTCACAGGGACGCCAGGGAAGAGAATGGGAGGAGGAATCCTGCATAATGAAGACTGGAGGCCGGCTTATCCTCTGGCCCATAGCCTGGAAGATAGAAGATAAAAAAGAGGATTCTTACCAAACGACCCCTCATCCTGGAGGCATACAGGTATGGCTAATTTCACTTATATGCCACCTGTATAGCCATATTGATAACTAAATAAACGCAAAAAGGTGACTGATTCCCTTTAAAACATGACATACCAAAAAGAGGAAAAAAAAAAAACGCAGCACCAAAAATGTGATAAGACTGCAAATGATAAAACATACACAAAAAAGCAATGAAAAGAGCAAAGGTAACCTAATACTCATTGTGGGAATGTTGCCTAAGACCCGCAACACACATCCGTGTAATTTGTACGTGTGCGGTACGTATTTGCACGTAGCGGAGACACGTACACACGGAGACCCATGTTATTCAATGGAAGATGGCACACGTACGTAAAATCACACGGAACGTGTGTCCGTGTCGTAAGTACGTGTGTGCGCTTTTCAACACGGACGACATGTCCGTTTCTGGCCGGCAGTACGCAGGCACGGACCTGCTTTTATCTATGGGTCCATGCCTGCACGGACTGCACACGGAGTATGTCCGTGTTCAGCACGTTTCGTCCGTGTCCGTTTTTCATCACGAAATCTGAAACACTTGTTTCCAATCTATCAGGACAATTGAAAGCAAACAACAACACCAGGATCTCATGATGAATGATTAAAATCGTCAATTGGGTAAGAATGCGGGCCTTTAAAAACGGACAGCACACGTACGTATTTTATGTCAATACGGACATTCCACACGCACACACGGCTCGCATATGCCATCACACGGATGCCATACGTGCCGGAGAAACGCCCCTAAAAAATGGAACACAGACCCGAAAAACGGACCGTGTCATAAGGACTTTTTTTTGCGGAAGTGTGTTTTAGGCCTAAGAGCGCAAACTGTTTACAGGGTTGTCCCAAAGGTATATGCTGTGAATATGCTATGGCTACGCTGTAAATACTTACACATTGCATCTCAAGAAATGATGTATTATTATTTACCAATTAATTACTACAGTATATGACTTCTTCTTCACATAGCCATAATCTCAGCATTAACATTCATATAGGAGTTGGAAAGTACAGTCTTACAATGGAAATCTGAAGATTTTGATATGAATGAAAGAATTCAACAAGAAAGCATAAAACATCTGCAGTCTTTAAGTAATAGAGATTGGTGGACATAAAAAGTTAGCTACTGTTGATATGAAATGATGAGACGCTTCATCTCTAGATTCCGCAATTTTCTATTATACTTTGTAAGGCGCTAAATATTCAATACTGATATTTAGTGGTGTGGATTGAATTTATAGTGATGTGTTTGTATCTAGTCCATTAATTCTGCTGTGTGGATGACTTGTGAAATATATGGCATGCTGTGGAGCAAGATAGTATTTGTTACAAAGGGGATCGTGATGATGAAACAAGGTTACAAGAAAAAAAACATGTAACCTTTATCCACATTTTTATTATTACACAGGAAACATTCATCAAATAATAAACCTTGAATTTTCCTGGTAGGAAAAAATAAATAAGAACTCAGCACAACCCCCTTAGGTGACAATTTCGGTCTCTACTGAGTCACATAAAAAGAAAGCCAATTTCATTACCAGCTATTAATTATAATTGTTGTACCGACCTCATTACCATCTCACAGTTCACTGGTGTTGTTAAGTCTGGGTCCCGCATTGTTACAGAATACTATACAGATGTGACAAAGCTGGCTCCGCTAGTTGAATGGGGGAGTGCACAGTTCACACCAGTGGCGCGGACATGAAAATGGGCTAAACCAAGGGTGGACATATCATTGATGCAGCCGCACAGGAATCCAAGTGGTCAGGTTGCCACTTACACCTCCAAAGCTGCGAGGCGCTTCTGTCTTAGTAGAACTGTTGGACTACAAAGGGCCATTTCTGTCTGTGTACACACTGGTCTTAAGGTCCAGTCACACTAAGCAACTTACCAGCGATCCCAACAACGATAGGGATCGCTGGTAAGTTGCTAGGAGGTTGCTGGTGAGATGTCACACTGCGACACTCCAGCGATCCCACCAGCAACCTGACCTGGCAGGGATCGCTGGAGCGTCGCTACACAAGTGACCAGCCCCCAGCGCAGCGTGGAAGATGCTGCGCTTGGTAACTAAGGTAAATATCGGGTAACCAACCCGATATTTACCTTGGTTACCACCGCACGGAGCTACACGTGCAGAGAGCAGGGAGCAGCGCACACTGAGCGCTGGCTCCTTGCTCTCCTAGTTACAGCACACATCGGGTTAATTACCCGATGTGTGCTGCAGCTAAATGTGCACAGAGCAGGGAGCAGCGCACACTGAGCGCTGGCTCCTTGCTCTCCTAGTTACAGCACACATCGGGTTAATTACCCGATGTGTGCTGCAGCTAAATGTGCACAGAGCAGGGAGCAGCGCACAATGCTTAGCGCTGGCTCCTTGCTCTCCTAGTTACAGCACACATCGGGTTAATTAACCCGATGTGTGCTGCAGCTACATGTGCACAGAGCAGGAGCCGGCACTGACAGTGAGAGTGGATGAGGCTGGTATCGAAGGTAAATATCGGGTAACCAAGGACAGGGCTTCTTGGTTACCCGATGTTTACATTGGTTACCAGCCTCCGCAGAAGCCGGCTCCTGCTGCCTGCACATTTAGTTGTTGCTGTCTCGCTGTCACACACAGCGATCTGTGCTTCACAGCGGGACAGCAACAACTAAAAAATGGCCCAGGACATTCAGCAACAACCAACGACCTCACAGCAGGGGCCAGGTTGTTGCTGGATGTCACACACAGCAACATCGCTAGCAACGTCACAAAAGTTGTTCGTTAGCAGCGATGTTGCTAGCGATGTTGCTTAGTGTGACGGGGCCTTTAATTTTCAGGAGCGCACCACCCTCCCTCCCGGAAGCTAGGAGGCACAGAAGCAGTGCGTTCCTGAAGAAGGCTAGACAATCTTATTAACTGTAATATATATTCTGAATGAGAGCCGAGATACGGAGAAGGATTACACTGCGTTCTCGAATATGGAGACATGTGGATGAACTCTGCGGATTTACCTGAACTGGTGTTGAAAACAGTCACTAGAACAAGAACGACTTTATCTACATTTAAATACTTTGATAAAAGTCTCAAGGGATTTTGTGTTTTCAAGATTAAAACAAGAGGATTAAAACTTATTCTTTTCCAAGACTTAAAAATCCCTTCACAGAGTTCAAAATGTGGCTAAGGCTTGATTCATTCAGAGACAGTAGCAGAGCTGAATTTCCTATGTAGCCGTTTCTTTTGCACACCGTGACAATCTCCTACAGTTAAATGAGTAGTCTAGTCTTAGGCTATGTGCACACAGTGCGTCTTTTTTACGCTGCGTTTTTGTTCGTTTTTGGCCGCTAAAAACGCACAAAAACGCACCTGCGTCGAAAAAACGCGGCAAAAAACGCACGCGTTTTGCCGCGATTTGGTGCGTTTTTTGCTGCGTTTTGCTGCGTTTTTGCTCACTGCGTCTTTATGCGTTTTTTATCAGTGAACAAAAAAAAAGGCCTGATGTCATTTCCTTCTTCAATGTGTTCTTCATTCTCCACTAGTGTATGCAGAAGAGCAGACAGCTGCAGATCTACAAGGCTCAGCATCCTCCATCCAATAGTGTATGCAGGAGAGCAGACAGCAGCTGTCGAACTACAAGGCTCAGAATCCTCCTTCCAGGACTGTATGCAGGATTTCTTTGCCCCCCCAAACAAAAAAAATGACGTGGGCTTCGCCATATTTTTGTATGCTAGCCGGGTACAGCAGGCAGGTACGGGCTGCCCCCAACCCCCAGCTGCCTATTTGTACCCGGCTGGGAACCAAAAATATAGGGAAGCCCTTTTTTTTTAAATTATTTCATGAATTTCATGAAATAATTTTAAAAAAAAATGACGTGAGCTTCGCACAATTTTTGAGTCCAGCCGGGTACAACTAGGCAGCTGGGGATTGGAATCCACAGTGCAGGGTGCCCATGCTTTCTGGGCACCCCCGCTGTGAATTGCAGTCCCGCAGCCACCCCAGAAAATGGCGCTTTCATAGAAGCGCCATCTTCTGGCGCTGTATCCAACTCTTCCAGCTGCCCTGAAGCCGGGTGGCTAGCTGGGTAATAATAATGGAGTTAGGGCTAGCTGTATATTATCAGCTAGCCCTAAGCCCGAAATTCATGGTGTCATGCCAATATTAGACATGGCCACCATGAATTTCTAATAAAGATAAAAAAAAAACACAACACAAAGAAAAATATTTTTATTAGAAATAAAACACAACACAATTAGTGACTCCATCTTTATTGAAATAAACCCCCCTCCGCAGTAATCCTGGGTCAGGGTCCCGCGCCGTCCAATCTTGATCCAATATCATCTGATCGGTTTGCTGGAAGGCAAAGCGATCAGATGATGTGTCAGGATCAAGTGCCTGAATCACATCACACATCAGCTGATTGTATAAAAGCCGATTATACAATCAGCTGATGCATCGGTGCAAAAAAAAAAAATACTCACTTATGTGCTGATTACCGGCAGCTCCGGGAGCGATGGGGCGGGAGTCTGATCCTGTCCGATCGCTGCAGCAGCTGCCGGTAATCAGGGATGAAGTCTCCTGACGCATCCGCTGATACCGGCTGGGCGCCCGCGTCACCGCGATACTTACGATCACCTGATGCGTCAGGTGACTGCATCAGGTGATCCATCGCCAGGTCCTGCATCCACCGGAGCTTTCCCGGCCGTCTGCACACAGCCGGAGCGGCGGTACCGGGAGGAGATGGGAGCGGGCATGGCACTGGGAGTCTGCAGACAGGTGAGTATTGACTTTTTTTTTTTCTACTGTTAACTTTTGTTTTCTCAGCCGCTTCCACCTCCTGCCTGTACATGGCGCTGCACGGCAGCAGACATGCACAGGACAGGAGATGGACGCAGCGGTGACGGTACCGGGAGGATTCACGCTTCTGTCTTTACTGACAGAAGGAATCCTCTTCCTGTACACGTCACTTTACTGCCCACCTCCTGCGTTTATAGCTGCGTTTTTGGTCTTAGAAACGCACCAAAACGCAGCTATTTGCGTTTCTCATTGCGTCTTTCAACATCCCATTGAACTCAATGGATGAAAAGCGCAGTGAAAAACGCGGGAATAATTGACATGCTGCGTTTTTGTGGTCACCACAAAAACGCAGCTGAAAAAAAACGCTGTGTGGGGACAGCAAAAATGAAAACTCATAGACTTTGCTGGGGAAGCAAAGTCATGCAGTTTTGAGGCCAAAAACGCACCCGAAAAACGCGCAAAAACGCCGAGAAAAACGCACTGTGTGCACATAGCCTTAAGGGGCTGATATGCTTTCGACAATTGTGTTCAGCCAGACCTTCATGCAAATACTGTATATAAGGACTCACTGGTGGTGGCCGTAGGTTATTGTCACCAAATATGACTGCTGTAGCTGTCTCAAACCATGCGATTTGAAAAATTAGAAAAAAAACTTGATGTAATTAAAAACTAAAACACTTTCTTACGCCTAGTGAAGGACCTGAGGGATTCAAATAGCACTAAGCATATTACAATTCCCTCGGGCCCTCCAGTAGACATATCACATTATAGTACCAGTTTTGCCTTGAAGCAATGTAAGGAACTGTAAAATGAAACAAGTAAGAAGATACATGAGAAGTATTTTTAAAATGGCATCTGAGCAGTACTAAATATTGTAGACTGCAAATAAAAAAAATACCATATATTGGTTATTATAGATAAAACGTTAAAAATGTATGTCATTGTGGTTTAGGTTTACACGTGACAGTGCAGACATGATGCAAGATGCAAAAGTAGCATTTTTTTTCTGTAGCACATTTTCTGTACTTTAAAGCACCGCTCCGATATTTTTATTTCACCACCAGAGTGGCATCACTAATGCATGTTCCCTGCCCCTATTAATATACTTACCAGTCTTCTGCTCCTCCTGGAACTGCTTCGGCCCTGTTCCGCCATCTTGTGACTGCAGCTCCTGACTGACCAGAAGCTAACGGTAACAAGCTGTCAATGTATGTCTACGAGAGCCTCCTTCTGGCTTTCATAGACTTACATTGAGAAGTGAATTCCGATGCACCCATCAAACATTGGAGTGAACTGACTAGTCACAAGTGGCAAAGAAAGTCTGAGCAGCGCCAAGAATAAAACAAGACAGAGACTGGTAAGAATTTTATTACAAGCAGAAAACAAACATTAGTGACACCAAATTTTTTATGTTGAACTGGTCACAGAGTGGAAAAAACTTTTTTTTTTGTATTTCACCTATACATTGAGGAAAGTTAACCAAAGTATTTTGCATCTAATGACTGTCCAAATGGGTGTTATCAGACAGTTTTCAGAGGGGGTGTAAACTACTCCCTGTATGATGCTGACGAATGAGTAGCAAAAAGCAATAATCAAAGGAAAGATGAACTGTCCTCAAACTAGCTTACAGGTTTCAGTGTGTGAGATGTAACGACAGCTCTAAACTCCTGGTCTACCCTCCTGCATGAGTCAGAGTAGGTGGAGGGGCAGCACAACTGAGTTTATAAGCGTCACATTACAAGTAATCACACTTATGTCTGCTTTGTTGAAGCAACTTGTAATCACTCTGTACTGAGATCAGGGCTATCATTATATCTCACACAGAAGTCACCTGCCTGACAGCTGTGTTTGATGTAATGACAACCTCCTTAGATCTCACTGCAGTGCGATTACAATTTGAGCACTACAGACATAAGTATGATTGATACTCACAGTCTGAGCTCTCATCTCTGGACAGGCAGTGTGAGGGAAGGGTCAGTAAAGGAGAGCTGAGGGTCCTAGGAGAGATGATAGAAGGGATTCGCAATGTGACACAAACTCACCTGTGCTGCCCAATCCTCCCCTCCTTACCTCATGAAAAAGATAGACCTATGCTTTCTAATCATGCAGAAGGTTAGACCAAAAGATCACGGCTGTGATCATTACATTCCACACACTGAAAAACCTGCTCTGTTATAGCGGGAAAGGGGGGGATGTCTTCTTCCTTTTGAGTTTTGTTGCCTTCTTATGGTTGGTCTGCATCATACAGGGGAAGAAGCACATGCCTCCAGTGAAAACTCTGATAACTTTTTTTTCAAGTCAAATTGGGTGTTAACACATTAGGTGCCAAATATTATGCTTACCAATATCTTCACAATGGAGTGGTGAAATACAAAAAAAAAAACCAAATCATTCCACTCTTCTTCAGCCAGTATTACCTGGTGTCTATTTCAACATTAAGGCGGGCTTTACACGCTGCGACATCGCTAGCATTGCACCCGCCCCCATCGCACGGCCGATATGTGGTGATCGCTGCCGTAGCGAACATTATCGCTACGGCAGCGTCACACGCACATAGCTGCTCTGCGAAGTCGCTGTGACCGGCGAACCGCCTCCTTTCTAAGGGGGCTGTTTGTTCAGCGTCACAGCGACGTCACAGCAGCGTCACTGAACCGCCGCCCAATAGAAAAGCAGGGGAGGAGATGAGCGGGACGTAACACCCCGCCCACCTCCTCCCTTCCTCATTGCCGGTGGAGGCAGGTAGGAGATGTTCCTCGTTCCTGCGATGTCACACATAGCGATGTGTGCTGCCGCAGGAACGACAAACAACATCGTACCTGCAGTAGCACCGATAATAACCAAATTATACTTATTGTCTTAGTGCATCTAAAATGACAAAACAAGCATCTATTTTGCAAACAAGTGTTTATTACATTTTTTATTGTTTAGTGTTTACAGCTCCTTTGAAAACCTATCCATCTTTATGGAGACAGATTACAAATAAACCACGTACATTCTGATCCTGCAGTCATAGTTTCACCTGTCTAATCCCAAACTATTTACTAACATATATTTGGTAGGTCAGCAAAATGTAGGATATACAGCATATAGCAAGTCTGCTGAATCAGATGGCACAGGGATTGTTTGTAGTCTGTTACCATGGAGACACAGAAATACACTGGAGTTGTAAACAAAAAATGATAAAGATTTTTCATTTAGGATGCACTGAATAATATAAAAATTGTTGCAAAGCGGGGCAAAGACTAGTTTTTGGGTAATTTCACACAAATGCCCTTTTTCAGATGTTCTAAAAAAGTGAAACATCCAATTTAATATTTAGTTCAAAAGCAACATATACCTTGATAAGATAAGTAACAAAATGTGAATGTAATTGTGTGCTGTAAAAACCAAAGAGCACAAAATGGACAAGTCATCACTCATAGACCTGAGAATTATCAGTGTACGGCAGTTGGGTTGGTTATAAAATGTACAGTCAGTTTTACTGTAATTTGGCCAACTTCCAAGTTCAGAACAAAGACTGCCAAGAAGAGAAGAAGATGAACTGCAGCTGGAAAATGAAATGTTATATTCTGGTATTCTGTTATCAGAGGTAACCTCATATTGTGCTTGAACTGGAGGAATCCAGTAATAACCCTGAGATGTTTCAGGGAATTTCATTTTTTCCACCATTGCCCTGCTGATACTGCCAGCAATGTAAAGGTAGCCTTACAGCAGCCTCGGGTCTACCACTGAAGTGATCAGAGAGGCTCCCTATGATGGCAGCCGCATATACTTTAGTTGTAAGTCGATGGTTCCAAAGCTGTAATTTTTTATCTTTTAACTCACTTGCATTCTCCTACTCTACGGTAACAGAGCCCCGGGCCCCATGCAGATGCATGAATTCTAGGAGTTCCCTGCATCATATGCTCCTACTAAGGCCGGGGCCACACGGGGCACTAGTGCGATGCTCACATGACACTCGGCTCACGCTGGCAGAACAGCAGGAGCCAAGTGTCATTCTAGTGTCCCTGCGACTGAAGTCCGACTGTGTGAGCGGACCTCAGCTGCGGGGGGCGGGCCAGCGCTGCAGAGGGGCGGGCCAGTGCTGAGGAGGGGCGGGCCAGCGCTGCGGAGGGGATGGAGGAATTTATCTCCCTCTCTCCTCCGTAGCCGGCTATTGCAATTCTCACTCTGCATGCGCGGTACACCGGTGTACCGCGAGAGCAGTGTGATTTTTCTGTCACCCCATTCACTTGAATGGGTGCAAGAGAAAAGAGTCTCGCATTGCACCCGCAGCATGCTGAGATTGTTTTCTCGGTCCGATTAGGGCTGGGAAAATAATCGCTCATGGGTGCTGACACACAGGCTAGAATTGGTCCGAGTGGAATGAAATGTTTTATCGCGCACCACTCCCACCAATTTTCATGCCGTGTGGCTTAGGCCTAAGGAGTCCTCTCTTTGCATCAGGTGCACAATGGGGGAATGCAAATGAGTAAGATGATAAAAAGGAAAGATTCAGAATATGTTAAACTATTTACTGATTACTGTAGTTCAGGTGGGTTTTCTTAAAGGTTTATTTTTGCAATCGATTTAATTTCCACAAAACAAAGTAAATGCAAACTTATTGTTAAAGAGGTTGTCCACTACTTTTAGGCTATGTGTCCACATTGCTTTTTACCTGCTTTTTTGCTGCTTTTTCAACTGCAGCGTTTAATGCCAAAATGGATGTGTTCTGCTTTTCAAGCAAAGTCTATGGGAATTTGGGTTTCTTATGCCCACTATGCAGTTCAAACTGCTGCGTTTTTCTGGCAGAAACTAAGGCAAAAACTCTGCTTTGCAGTTCAAAACGCAAATGGCAAAAACAATTGACATGTCAATTGTTTTTGCCATTTGGGTTTTGCACTGCAAAGCTGAGTTTTTGTCCAAAGTTCTGCCAGAAAAAGGCGCAGTCTGAACTGCATAGTGGGCACAAGAAACCCAAATTCCCATAGACTTTGCTTGAAAAGCAGAACACATCCATTTTGGCATTAAACGCTGCAGTTGAAAAAGCAGCAAAAAAGCAGGGAAAAAGCAGGGAAAAAGCAACGTGGACACATAGCCTTACATTGATGGCCTAACCTTAGGACATACAGATATGGAATTTAGATTGTGAGCCCCAATGGGGACAGTGTTCCTGATGTATGTTAAGCGCTGTGAAATATGTTAGCGTGATATAAAAATAAATATTTATTTTTATTTTTTATTGTTAGCTGGTTTCTCTCAAAGCTCAACTCTCCTGCACCCCTCCACAATGAAGCTTGTAATACCTTAGTATAGCTGTTGATGCTGCCTGTTGCTGAGATATCAGTGATGTGAAACAACAAATGCTGCTCTGCTGATGAATACTGCAGAGGATTATCTTCTGTCATATGTATCAACAGAACAGTATTTAGTTTCACATCACTGATCTCTCAGCAGTAATCAACAAATACAGTTCAACTCCTCTCAGCCCCTTTATACAAGTCCCATTTTTTAGTATATCACTCCTTTCAGATCTATCCTGCAGTATATCAAACCTCTCAGCCCGTATATACAGCCCATCCTGTAGTATATCTCTCCACTCTGCCCCTCTATACATAGCCATATCTTGCAGTATCACTCCTTTCAGACCTATCCATCAGTATATTATTCCTCTCAGCAACTTATATACAGCCTCATACTGTAGTATAGCTCTCCTTTGAGCCCCTCTATACACAGCCCCATCCTGCATTACATCGGTTCTCTTATTTACCTCCACACATGCACACCACTGCTTCCTGGTATGAAATCTCTCCACTGTAATGAAGGGGACTCTGCCCCCTTCTGTGACATCATCCCTCACAGCCCCATCCTGCAGTATATCTCTCCACTCAGCCCCTCTATACAGAGCCACATCTTGCACTATCACAAATTTCAGAGCCATCCTGCAGTATATTACTCCTCTCAGCCCCTTATATACAACACCATACTGTAGTATAGCTCTCCTTTGAGCCTCTCTATACACAGCCCCATCCTGCATTACATTGCTCCTCTTAGTAGTGATGTGTCGGTCGCGAACGATCCGACACAAAGATCCGGCTCCCTGCTGTGACTAACAGGAGCCGTATCCCCAGTGAGAGCCACTAAATTCTCTAAACGGCTCTTTTCGCCGCTGAAACCCCACCCATCTGCAGCTAAACCCCGCCTACTCAACAATTTAATTGGTCCCTTGCAAGTGGGCGGTGTTTCATCCGCGTTACTATAATCTTAACATATGTGTTCACCTGGGGTGAACACATATTTAATAGGGGGCCAAGAACGATGCGAATGAGCTGGCTCTTTTTGGTGAGCGGAGCCATGGGAACCGGATCACCAAAACGAGCCGGACTGCCCATCACTACCTCTAAGGCTGCTTTCACACATCCGGTTTTTGCAGTGCGGCTCAATCCGGCTCAAAAACCTATGCAACGGATGCGGCGAAGAAAATGGATCTGTTGCATAAATTTTACCATGCGGCCCGGACGGATGCGGCTTGATACTGAGCATGTGCAGTGCAAAAAACCGTATCCGGCGTTTTTTGCCGCAGGACGCCGCATCCGGCGTCAATAGGCTTGCATTGTAAAACGTGCCGCATCGCGCCGGATCCAGCGGTTTTTTCGCCGCACAAAAAAAGTGCCAGGCAATGTTCCATCCGGACGCCGCATGGGCTAAATATGCCGCATCCGGCAAAAAACGGACGCAACGCAAGGCCATGCGGCACAATACGGCGCTAATGCAAGTCTATGGGGAAAAAACGCAACCGGCGGCAAACAAAACCGGTTGCGTTTTTTCTGCAAAGCGCCGTATTGTGCCGCTCAGCAAAAAACGGATGTGTGAAAGCAGCCTTAGTTACCTCTACACATGCACACTGCTGCTTCCTGGTATGAAGTCTGCACTGTAAAGAATGTGTCTCTGCCCCTTCCTGTGACATCATCCCGCACATGGAGTAAGCTCAGTTCTAGACAGATCCCAAAGCAGAGCCATTCTGTCAGGAAGCCGGATGAAAGAGATTGCACTGTGCATGATCATCCAGGTGCTCTAGTACTACAGCATGATGGTTTCAATAGCAATTGGAAGGTAAATAGGGGCAGAAGAGGCATCCATTGAGGGTAAGATTTAAATCGAAGGTATCTTGACACAAATGAATAAATATATGTGTACATTATTATGGCTACTTTGTGATTTTGGAAATAGCCGTCTTTAAATTGAATATCCTACCTTTTCTAAGCAGCAGAAAAATGATCAATGAATTTGCATTGAAAGGAGTGAAACCTATTGGGAAAATCCACAACAGAAATTGACAAGCAATGGATGAGATTTATCCACATGGCTGGTATTGTATTCTGCTGCAGATTTTATGTGTACAAATCCACTGTATCCTTTCCATCAGGTGTGGATGTACCCTAAATGTAGAGGTCAATGTCCCCAATATTTGAGTCATTTTATTACAAGTTGAATATATGAATGTATCTAATGCGTAGAAGGCATTGTTACCGGGTGTACATTTCCAACCGTATTGATGCTTTGCCAATAGCGTCTAGTATTAAATTACCTTGGGGATTCCAGTAATTGACTTCTGTATGTAAACACTTGCGTAGCACATCTAATGACACATACCTCTTTCATTCTGCACTGTTGACCTAATTCTGAAAGAATGACAAGCTATGTTGTGATATTCTTCCCTATTCATCTTTGTGCTCATAAAATAAACATTGCATCAAGCTGGGTGAAGCCTGCGAGCAGCTATTGTCCCTGAAGGAACCGGCACCTGAAGGAGGCGGCGCTTAGCCACATTCTGTATGGGAAGGCTGGACCAATGAGAGATTTTACAACAGCTAATAAAGTGTTAAACATGCAGAGAATCCAATGTTTATTCAACAGAACACAATAATGTAATAAATACAAATAGATGTATGGCTCGGTCATCTTACCACGCTAACAACCTGGCAGCAGTGTGGAGGCTGCATTATGGCCATTGCCACAAGGAGAACAATCTGCAGAAATAAAATGAACACATGTAAATTGTGGGGATTATTCCGTCATCGACCTGCAAGAAAAATACATGGATGACAGCATAGATGTCAATGCCTAGCCTTCATATGATCAGTGGAGGCAGATCATTCTCTATTTCATCTCTCGCCCCCCTCCATTGGCGGCATGTCCTTGCAGGGCTGCTCTATTAATAGCCGCGTTCACAACTTTGAAGTGCATCCAGTGATTCACAGGCTGAATCAGCCGAAAATCACTATTCTGTCCCCCACTATGCCCATCCTACTGATCACCCCCAGACATTACCTATGCGCTGTCAGAGGCAGAACAATGAGCCAAGCCTCCTTCAGGTTATTTTAGGAAATGTCAGTCTACATAACTTATATGTGCCAAGACGCGGATCTGAACCGTCAAGGAATATCGCCAACATTCAGCCTGTCCCTATAGGGATTTCTGATGGCGAACACCTATTGTGTAAGGATTAGTGCAAGCAAAACCCGTCAGTTAGCAAACTTTCATTATACTGAAGCCATGGAGCACAAGGAACAAAGCCTGCTCTATTGTCTGGGGGGGGGGGGGGGGCAAAGTTGGGCTCCATTTAAACCCCTAATACATATGTGCATACATAGCCATCTATCTAGTTATCTAGTGCATGCATATTTTTATATATATATATATATATATATATATATATATATATATATATATATATATATATATATATATATACAGACACACACACACACATTAATCATGCAGAATTAGTCTCTGACCCTGTATGGTGCAGGCAGGCATCCTTCTCCTATATGATGTAGCTGTATAGGTGCATACATATAGATACATGCCGGCAGCCGGCAGCAGATTGCAGGACATGCAGCAGTCTGGGGACAGAATACATAAAGTGCTGTGCTCTGAGCCGGGTGACGTCATCCTGCTATTCTGCAACTAGTAGCAGCCGGTAAAGCCATTTTCCCCGCTGCCGCCGGCTGGAGCTGCCATGCAGAGCAGGCACCGGCATGGGCCGGCTGGATACTCACAGGCAGACGGCTCCGCTCAGTCCTCACTTGTCCATAGTTAGCAGAGAGGTGGCCGCTCCGGGGGCATACTGCTGCCGCTGTACGGAGAAGTGCTGGGACTTCTAGGAAGAAGCACAGAGGAGAGGACCCGGAGGAGCCCGCCTCCCCTCAGTGCCGGTGATTGTCCCTGGCCGGCTTCCCAGCGCCTCAGCTTGTGCTGCTGCTGCAGAGCCAGACTGCTTAGTCTGCAATAATCTGCACCTCAGAGACCCCAGTGTCTGTCAGCCAATGGTGCGCAGTGGCGCCGCCTGCAGGCCGGCCCTTCCCGGGGCGCAGCCCCTCCTCCAGTGTGCAGCAGCCCCCTCCGCTCTGCGAGCTCAGTCCTCGCATGATCCCCTTCTGCAGACAGGGAGCGCCCTCCAGTCTGTACATACAGTGATTGGCGCCCGGGAGCGTCAGTAATCGGTACAGGAGGCTGCCGCACGCTCACACAGAAGACGTTGGTCAGGAGCCAGTCATGAACCCTTGCCAGGCTGCTGCACAGACGTGGCTGACTGCCAGGCGAGGGAGGGGGCATACTGTAATCAGAAACCTGCAGCAGAGGTCGTCTGAGGCAACCAGGACGGGGACGTGCCGCTGCCGCCTGCCCTTTTTTGTGCATGTCTGTAGTGAAGGACATGGTGCACGGAGACGTCTCCTGTCAGCAGCAGATCTGACTCCGGCATACAGTGTAATACAGTATATAGACATGGAGAACGGTGCAAGAGAGATGGGAGAGGAGAGGTAACGACCAGATCCCAGAGAGCAGGGAGGGAAGGACGAGACAGTCACCAGATCCCAGAGAGCAGGGAGAGGAGGACGATACAGTCACCAGATCACAGAGAGCAGGGAGGGAAGGACGAGACGGTCACCAGATCCCAGAGAGCAGGGAGAGAAGGACGACACAGTCACCAGATCCCAGAGAGCAGGGAGAGAAGGATGAGACAGTCACCAGATCCCAGAGAGCAGGGAGAGAAGGATGAGACAGTCACCAGATCCCAGAGAGCAGGGAGAGAAGGATGAGACAGTCACCAGATCACAGAGAGCAGGGAGGGAAGGACGAGACAGTCACCAGATCCCAGAGAGCAGGGAGAGAAGGACGAGACAGTCACCAGATCCCAGAGAGCAGGGAGGGAAGGACGAGACAGTCACCAGATCACAGAGAGCAGGGAGAGAAGGACGAGACAGTCACCAGATCCCAGAGAGCAGGGAGGGAAGGACGAGACAGTCACCAGATCACAGAGAGCAGGGAGAGAAGGACGAGACAGTCAACAGATCTCAGAGAGCAGGGAGAGAAGGACGAGACAGTCTCACCAGATCCCAGAGAGCAGGGAGAGAAGGATGAGACAGTCACCAGATCACAGAGAGCAGGGAGGGAAGGACGAGACAGTCACCAGATCCCACAGAGCAGGGAGAGGAGGACGAGACAGTCACCAGATCCCAGAGAGCAGGGAGGGAAGGACGAGACAGTCACCAGATCACAGAGAGCAGGGAGAGAAGGACGAGACAGTCACCAGATCCCAGAGAGCAGGGAGGGAAGGACGAGACAGTCACCAGATCACAGAGAGCAGGGAGAGAAGGACGAGACAGTCAACAGATCTCAGAGAGCAGGGAGAGAAGGACGAGACAGTCTCACCAGATCCCAGAGAGCAGGGAGAGAAGGATGAGACAGTCACCAGATCACAGAGAGCAGGGAGGGAAGGACGAGACAGTCACCAGATCCCACAGAGCAGGGAGAGGAGGACGACACAGTCACCAGAGAGCAGGGAGAGAAGGACTAGACAGTCACCAGATCACAGAGAGCAGGGAGGGAAGGACGAGACAGTCACCAGATCCCACAGAGCAGGGAGAGAAGGATGAGACAGTCACCACATCCTAGAGAGCAGGGAGAGAAGGATGAGGCAGTGGCCAGATCACATAGAGCAGGGAGAGAAGGATGAGGCACTGACCAGATCCCAGAGAGCAGGGAGAGAAGGATGAGGCAGTCACCAGATCACATAGAGCAGGGAGAGAAGGATGAGGCAGTCACCAGATCCCAGAGAGCAGGGAGAGAAGGATGAGGTAGTGACCAGATCCCAGAGAACAGGGAGGGAAGGTGGAGACAGTCACCAGATCCCAGAGAGCAGGGAGAGAAGGATGAGGCAGTCACCAGATCTCTGAGAGCAGGGAGAGAAGGACGAGGCGGTCACTAAATCACATAGAGCAGGGAGAAAAGGATGAGGCAGTCACCAGATCCCAGAGAGAAGGATGAGACAGTCACCAGATCCTAGAGAGCAGGGAGAGAAGGATGAGGCAGTGGCCAGATCCCAGAAAGCAGGGAGAGAAGGATGAGGCAGTCACGAGATCACATAGAGCAGGGAGAGAAGGATGAGGCACTGACCAGATCCCAGAGAGCAGGGAGAGAAGGATGAGGCAGTCACCAGATCACATAGAGCAGGGAAAGAAGGATGAGGCAGTCACCAGAGAGCAGGGAGAGAAGGATGAGACAGTCACCAGATCACAGAGAGCAGGGAGAGAAGGACGAGACAGTCACCAGATTACAGAGAGCAGGGAGAGAAGGATGAGGCAGTCACCAGAGAGCAGGGAGAGAAGGATGAGGTAGTGACCAGATCCCAGAGAACAGGGAGGGAAGGACGAGATAGTCACCAGAGAGCAGGGAGAGAAGGATGAGGGAGTAACCAGATCTCTGAGAGCAGGGAGAGAAGGACGAGACTGTCACTAGATCACATAGAGCAGGGAGAAAAGGATGAGGCAGTCACCAGATCCCAGAGAGCAGGGAGAGAAGGATGAGACAGTCACCAGATCCTAGAGAGCAGGGAGAGAAGGATGAGGCAGTGGCCAGATCTCAGAAACAGGGAGAGAAGGCTGAGGGAGTCACCAGATCACATAGAGCAGGGAGAGAAGGATGAGGCACTGACCAGAGAGCAGGGAGAGAAGGATGAGGCAGTCACCAGATCACATAGAGCAGGGAGAGAAGGACGAGACAGTCACCAGATCACAGAGAGCAGGGAGAGAAGGATGAGGCAGTCACCAGCTCCCAGAGAGCAGGGAGAGAAGGATGAGACAGTCACCAGATCACAGAGAGCAGGGAGAGAAGGACGAGACAGTCACCAGATCACAGAGAGCAGGGAGAGAAGGATGAGGCAGTCACCAGATCCCAGAGAGCAGGGAGAGAAGGATGAGACAGTCACCAGATCAAATAGAGCAGGGAGAGAAGAGGAGGCAGTCACCAGATCCCAGAGAGCAGGGAGAGAAGGATGAGGCAGTCACCAGATCCCAGAGAGCAGGGAGAGAAGGATGAGGCAGTCACCAGATCCCAGAGAGCAGGGAGAGAAGGATGAGGCAATAACCAGATCCCAGAGAGCAGGGAGAGAAGGACGAGACAGTCACCAGATCACAGAGAGCAGGGAGAAAAGGAAGAGACAGTCACAAGATTACATAGAGCAGGGAGAGAAGGATGAGGAAGTGACCAGGTCCCAGAGAGCAGGGAGAGAAGGACGACGCAGTCACCAGAGAACAGGGAGAGAAGGATGAGGCAGTGGCCAGATCCCAGAATGCAGGGAAAGAAGGACGAGGCAGTCACCAGATTTCAGAGAGCAGGGAGAGAAGGATGAGGTAGTCACCAGATCTCAGAGAGTAGGGAGAGAAGGATGAGGCAGTGACCAGATCCCAGAAAGCCGGGAGAGGACAAGAGAGTCACCAGATCCCAGAGAGCAGGGAGAGAAGGATGAGGCAGTCACCAGATCTCAGAGAGCAGGGAGAGAAGGATGAGGCAGTGACCAGATCCCAGAGAGCCGGGAGAGGACAAGAGAGTCACCAGATCCCAGAGCAGCAAGAGTTTAAGGCGCTCACCAGATCTCAGAGAGCAGGGAAAGGATGAGGCAGAGAGCAGGAAGATAAGAACTAGGCAGTCACCAGAGCGCAGAGAGAAAAGGACCAGGCAGTGACCAGATCCTAGAGAGCAGAGAGAGGATGAGGCAGTGATCAGCGAGCAGGGAGAGAAGAACAAGCAATGACCAGAGAGTGGACGAGGCAGTGACCAAATCCTAGAGAGCAGGGAGAGACGGGTGAGGCAGTCACCAGAGAGCAGAGGGAGGACGAGGAAGTCACCATATAACATGGAGAGAAGGACAAGGCAGTGACCAGAGAGCAGGGAGAGAAGGACGAGGCATTCATCAGATCCTAGAGAGCAAGGTAGACAAGTACGAGGCAATAACCAGAAAGCAGGGAGAGAGAGAAAAGGCGAGTCAGTGACCAGAGATCAGGGAGAGAAGAACGGGGGAGTGACTAGAGATCAGGGAGAGAAGGACGAGACAGTCACCAGAGAGCAGGGAGAGAAGGACGAGACAGTCACCAGAGAGCAGGGAGAGGACAAGGCAGTAATCGGACAACAGGGAGAAAAGGACTAGACAGTCACCAGATCTGTCACGGACGTCTTCCTTTATTAGGAGACTTGTGACAGGTTTGGGTCCTGAGTTTCACTTTGCCTTCGGATAATCTAGAGATTAAATATATTTTCCTTTCTTTTGGTACATCAAGGGTTAATGTAAGTTTTCCTTGTCAGCAGCTTCTAATTACCTCTCCTCATGTGCATCTGGTTTGTGACCACTCCCATCCCATATATTATTATTATTATTATTAATAATAATAATATTTATTATTATAGCGACATTTATTCCATGGCGCTTTACAAGTGAAAGAGGGTATACGTACAACAATCATTAGCAATACAAAACAGACTGGTATAGGAGGAGAGAGGACCCTGCCCGCGAGGGCTCACAGTCTACAGGGAATGGGTGATGGTACAATAGATGAGGACAGAGCTGGTTGCGCAGTGGTGTACTGGACTGAGGGTTATTGTAGGTTGTAGGCTTGTTTAAAGAGATGGGTCTTGAGGTTCCTCTTGAAGCTTTCCATGTTAGGGGAGAGCAGGGCCGTATTTACCATTAGGCACCCGTGGTCCGGTGCCTAGGGCGGCAGATTGTGAGGGGCGGCACCTTCTGGCAGCAAAAAAAAAAAAAATTTTTTTTTTTTTTTTTTTTTTTACATTTTTTTTGTGTGGCTGCTGAGCACAGGGAGCTGATTGACCCCGGAACTGCCGGCGCCTGCACTTCCGGGGTCACAGGCGCGCGCCAATCAGCTCCTTCCTCTGCGCTGCATCCACTGCTGTGTGGACGTCACATGCAGAGCTCACAGCAGGACGCCGCGGATGACGCCGTGATGGAAGCCGGTGTCAGAAGAGGATACTCACGTGAGCCAGGAAGATGGCGGCGGCCACTGGAGCAGGTAAGTGGATTCATAAGGAGCGTGGGAGTGTCTCTAATGCAGACCCGAGATCTGCGCATGCGGGGGGGGAGGCGGCAAAGGCTGATACTGGAGGGAGGCAGAGGCTGAGACTGGGGGGAGGCTGGAGGGAGGCAGAGGCTGAGACTGGGGGGAGGCTGGAGGGAGGCAGAGGCTGAGACTGGGGGGAGGCTGGAGGGAGGCAGAGGCTGAGACTGGAGGAGGCTGAGACTGGAGGGAGGCAGAGGCAGAGGCTGAGACTGGAGAGAGGCAGAGGCTGAGACTGGGGGGAGGCTGGAGGGAGGCAGAGGCTGAGACTGGAGGGAGGCAGAGGCTGAGACTGTGGGGAGGCTGGAGGGAGGCAGAGGCTGAGACTGGGGGAGGCTGGAGGGAGGCAGAGACTGGGGGGAGGCTGGAGGGAGGCAGAGACTGGGGGGAGGCTGGAGGGAGGCAGAGGCTGAGACTGGGGGGAGGCTGGAGAGAGGCAGAGGCTGAGACTGGGGGGAGGCTGGAGGGAGGCAGAGACTGGGGGGAGGCTGGAGGGAGGCAGAGACTGGGGGGAGGCTGGAGGGAGGCAGAGGCAGAGACTGGGGGGAGGCTGGAGGGAGGCAGAGGCTGAGACTGGGGGGAGGCTGGAGGGAGGCAGAGGCTGAGACTGGGGGGAGGCTGGAGGGAGGCAGAGGCAGAGACTGGGGGGAGACTGGAGGGAGGCAGAGGCAGAGACTGGGGGAGGCTGGAGGGAGGCAGAGGCAGAGACTGAAGGAAGGCTGGAGGGAGGCAGAGGCAGAGACTGGGGGGAGGCTGGAGGGAGGCAGAGGCAGAGACTGGGGGGAGGCTGGAGGGAGGCAGAGACTGGGGGGGAGGCTGGAGGGAGGCAGAGGCAGAGACTGGGGGGAGGCTGGAGGGAGGCAGAGGCAGAGACTGGGGGGAGGCTGGAGGGAGGCAGAGACTGGGGGGAGGCTGGAGGGAGGCAGAGGCAGAGACTGGGGGGAGGCTGGAGAGAGGCAGAGGCCGAGACTGGGGGGAGGCTGGAGGGAGACAGAGGCAGAGACTGTGGGGAGGCTGGAGGGAGGCAGAGGCAGAGACTGGGGGGAGGCTGAGGGAGGCAGAGGCAGAGACTGGGGGGAGGCTGGAGGGAGGCAGAGGCAGAGACTGGGGGGAGGCTGGAGGGAGGCAGAGGCAGAGACTTGGGGGAGGCTGGAGGGAAGCAGAGGCAGAGACTGGGGGGAGGCTGGAGGGAGGCAGAGACTGGGGGGAGGCTGGAGGGAGGCAGAGGCAGAGACTGGGGGGAGGCTGAGGGAGGCAGAGGCAGAGACTGGGGGGAGGCTGGAGGGAGGCAGAGGCTGAGACTGGGGGGAGGCTGGAGGGAGGCAGAGGCAGAGACTTGGGGGAGGCTGGAGGGAGGCAGAGGCAGAGATTGGGGGGAGGCTGGAGGGAGGCAGAGGCAGAGGCTGGGGGGAGGCTGGAGGGAGGCAGAGGCAGAGACTGGGGGGAGGCTGGAGGTAGGCAGAGGCAGAGACTGGGGGAAGGCTGGAGGGAGGCAGAGGCAGAGACTGGGGGAAGGCTGGAGGGAGGCAGAGACTGGGGGGAGGCTGGAGGGAGGCAGAGGCAGAGACTGGGGGGAGTCTGGAGGGAGGCAGAAGCTGAGACTTGGGGGAGGCTGGAGGGAGGCAGAGGCTGGGACTGAGGGGAGGCTGGAGGAAGGCTGAGACTGGGGTGAGGCTGGAGGGAGGCTGAGACTGGGGTGAGGCTGGAGGGAGGCTGAGACTGGAGGGAGGCTGGAGGGAGTCTGAGACTGGGGGGAGGCTGGAGGGAGGCTGAGACTGGGGGGAGGCTGGAGGGAGGCAGAAGCTGAGACTGGAGGGAGGCTGAGACTTAGGGGAGGCTGGAGGGAGACTGAGGGGAGGCTGGAGGGAGGCTGAGGCTGAGACTGGAGGGAGGCTGAGACTTGAGGGAGGCTGAGACTGGAGGGAGGCTGGAGGGAGGCGGAGACTGGGGCAGGCTGAGGCTGGGGGGAGGCAAAGGCTGAGACTTGGGGAGAGAGGCTGATGCTGAGGGAAGATAGAGGCTGATGCTGGGGGAGAGAGGCTGATGCTGGGGGAGTGTGAGAGAGGGGCTAATGCTAGAGACAGAGGACAAGGGATGAGGGATAGTGCAATAACAAAATAGAATGGGTGGGGGGAGTGTAAGGACTCAGAACAAGAGGGGGCAGCATTGGGAGCTCATTGTGAAGAAGGGGCAGCATGTGTGGGATCAGTATGGAGTGGAGCAATGTAGGGGAGTCAATATCAAGAGTGGGGTAGTGTGTGTGGGGGGTGGGGTCTCAGCATAAGCGTTAGTGTGGTGGTCTTAGCATGAGTGGGGCAACATGAAGGTCTCATTATGGAAAAGAGGAAGGCAGCATTAGGAGCTCATGGAGAGGGACAGCATGCATGGGACATTGTGAGAAGGGGGCAGCATGCATGGGACACTGAGGAGGGGGCAGCATGCATGGGACACTGTGAGGAGGGGGCAGCATGCATGGGACACTGTGAGGAGGGGGCAGCATGCATGGGACACTGTGAGGAGGGGGCAGCATGCATGGGACACTGTGAGGAGGGGGCAGCATGCATGGGACATTGTGAGGAGGGAGCAGCATGCATGGGACATTGTGAGGAGGGAGCAGCATGCATGGGACATTGTGAGGAGGGAGCAGCATGCATGAGACATTGTGAGGAGGGAGCAGCATGCATGAGACATTGTGAGGAGGGAGCAGCATGCATGGGACATTGTGAGGAGGGAGCAGCATGCATGGGACATTGTGAGGAGGGAGCATCAAGCATGAGACATTGTGAGGAGGGAGCAGCATGCATGGGACATTGTGAAGAGGGAGCAGCATGCATGGGACATTGTGAGGCGGGAGCAGCATGCATGAGACATTGTGAGGAGGGAGCAGCATGCATGAGACATTGTGAGGAGGGAGCAGCATGCATGGGACATTGTGAGGAGGGAGCAGCATGCATGGGACATTGTGAGGAGGGAGCAGCATGCATGAGACACTGTGAGGAGGGAGCAGCATGCATGAGACATTGTGAGGAGGGAGCAGCATGCATGGGACATTGTGAGGAGGGGGCATCAAGCATGAGACATTGTGAGGAGGGAGCAGCATGCATGGGACATTGTGAGGAGGGAGCAGCATGCATGGGACATTGTGAGGCGGGAGCAGCATGCATGAGACATTGTGAGGAGGGAGCAGCATGCATGAGACATTGTGAGGAGGGAGCAGCATGCATGGGACATTGTGAGGAGGGAGCAGCATGCATGGGACATTGTGAGGAGGGAGCATCAAGCATGAGACATTGTGAGGAGGGAGCAGCATGCATGGGACATTGTGAGGAGGGCGCATCATGCATGGGACATTGTAAGGCGGGAGCAGCATGCATGAGACATTGTGAGGAGGGAGCAGCATGCATGAGACATTGTGAGGAGGGAGCAGCATGCATGAGACATTGTGAGGAGGGAGCAGCATGCATGGGACATTGTGAGGAGGGAGCAGCATGCATGGGACATTGTGAGGAGGGAGCATCATGCATGGGACATTGTAAGGCGGGAGCAGCATGCATGAGACATTGTGAGGAGGGAGCAGCATGCATGAGACATTGTGAGGAGGGAGCAGCATGCATGGGACATTGTGAAGAGGGGGCAGCATGCATGGGACATTGTGAGGAGAGAGCAGCATGCATGGGACATTGTGAGGAGGGGGCAGCATGCATGGGACATTGTGACGAGGGAGCAGCATGCATGGGACATTGTGAGGAGGGAGCAGCATGCATGGGACATTGTGACGAGGGAGCAGTTTAGTGCTGTAGTGCACATTTGGTGCTGCTTTTTGTTTTTTCTTCATTGAATTGGTCGGTGGTTGACCTCCACCTTGCTTTGCACCCCAATTTGGGATGTATTCCATCTGTCTAGATTTTGGCGGTTGGTGACTGTTCACATTAAGTCATCAGGCTTTGTCCACAGGCTATTTACTTCATGCAGCATTTGCTTGGACCTGTCCCGCCCACAGCCGTGACTCAGTCATGGGTACGGGATTGAAATAGACCAGGTGAGTGCTGCTAAGAGCAGTTCTACTATTCATATGTGAGGCCGTATGGCACATTTTATAAAAATATTTTAGTGTAGGACTGCTTCAAATGAGATTTGCCGTGACGTGGCGAAGCAGCTCAAGAAATTGCAATTTTTTGCCAAAAATCTCAAAAAATTTTTAAAATAAGTACAGTTTGGAATGTTTAGTGCTGTAGTGCACATTTGGTGCTGCTTTTTGTTTTTTCTTCATTGTGAGGAGGGAGCAGCATGCATGAGACATTGTGAGGAGGGAGCAGCATGCATGGGACATTGTGAGGAGGGAGCAGCATGCATGGGACATTGTGAGGAGGGAGCATCAAGCATGAGACATTGTGAGGAGGGAGCAGCATGCATGGGACATTGTGAGGAGGGAGCATCATGCATGGGACATTGTAAGGCGGGAGCAGCATGCATGAGACATTGTGAGGAGGGAGCAGCATGCATGAGACATTGTGAGGAGGGAGCAGCATGCATGAGACATTGTGAGGAGGGAGCAGCATGCATGGGACATTGTGAGGAGGGAGCAGCATGCATGGGACATTGTGAGGAGGGAGCATCATGCATGGGACATTGTAAGGCGGGAGCAGCATGCATGAGACATTGTGAGGAGGGAGCAGCATGCATGAGACATTGTGAGGAGGGAGCAGCATGCATGGGACATTGTGAAGAGGGGGCAGCATGCATGGGACATTGTGAGGAGAGAGCAGCATGCATGGGACATTGTGAGGAGGGGGCAGCATGCATGGGACATTGTGACGAGGGAGCAGCATGCATGGGACATTGTGAGGAGGGAGCAGCATGCATGGGACATTGTGACGAGGGAGCAGCATGCATGGGACATTGTGAGGAGGGAGCAGCATGCATGGGACATTGTGAGGAGGGGGCAGCATGCATGGGACATTGTGACGAGGGAGCAGCATGCATGGGACATTGTGAGGAGGGAGCAGCATGCATGGGACATTGTGAGGAGGGAGCAGCATGCATGGGACATTGTGAGGAGGGAGCAGCATGCATGGGACATTGTGAGGAGGGGGCAGCATGCATGGGACATTGTGACGAGGGAGCAGCATGCATGGGACATTGTGAGGAGGGAGCAGCATGCATGGGACATTGTGAGGAGGGGCAGCATGCATGGGACATTGTGAGGAGGGGGCAGCATGCATGGGACATTGTCCTCACATCATGCTGCTCCCTCCTCACAATGTACAGATCATATTTCATAATCGAGGAAGGTGTGGTGCATATACAGTAGTTTATAAGGGAGGGCAGAGTGGTGTTTTAGTTTATTAGGGGCAGTGTCACAGTCACAGTATATAAGTGGGGACGGTGTGGTGGGAAAATTTTATACTCATGCTATGTTTTGATGTGCCTGTGGTGATTCCCATTGGGGGGGGTTAGTTTCTTATTGATACTTTTTAAAGTGTGCTACAGAGTAGATCTGCCTTAAACAGATGTCATGTGCGAAAACTCAGTTTTACGTTGTCACTAAGGGGCGCGACCACTTAAAGTGCCTAGGGCAGCATGAAGGCAAAATACAGCCCTGGGGGAGAGTCTGATATGCTGAGGTAGAGCGTTACAGAGTATGGGGGAGGCACAGGAGAAATCTTGTACGCGATTGTGGGAAGAGTAGATAAGAGAGGAGTAGAGAAAGAGATCTTGTGAGGACCTGAGTTTGTGTGCAGGTTGGTACCGGGAGACTAGGTCACAGATGTAAGGAGGAGACAGGTTGTGGATGGCTTTGTATGTCATGGTTAATGTTTTGAACTGGAGTCGTTGGGCGATGGGAAGCCAGTGAAGGGATTGGCAGAGTGGCGAGGGTGGGGAATAGCGAGGGGAGAGGTAGATTAAGTGGGCCGCAGAATTTAGGATAGATTGGAGGGGTGCAAGAGTGTTGGAAAGGAGGCCAGAGAGCAGGAGGTTGCAGTAATCGAGGCGGGAGATGATGAGGGCATGTACTAATGTTTTTGCTGATTCTTGGTTAAGGAAAGCACGGATCCGGGAGATATTTTTGAGTTGTAGTCTGCATGAGATGAAGAGGGCTTGGATGTGTGGCTTGAAGGATAGAGCAGAGTAGAGGGTTACTCCAAGGCAACAAGCTTGTGAGACTGGGGAGAGTGAGCAACCATCAACTTTGATGGAAAGGCTTGGTGGAGGAGTTGAGTGAGGATGAGGAAAGACAAAGAACTCTGTTTTGTCCATGTTAAGCTTTAGAAATCGCGCAGAGAAGAAGGATGAAATAGTAGACAGACATTGTGGAATTTTGGTTAGTAATGTCAGGTTCAGAGAGGTAGATCTGTGTGTAATCGGCATAGAGATGATACTGAAAGCCATGGGACCTATGAGCTGTCCCAGGCCGAAGGTGTAGATGGAGAACAGCAGGGGTCCAAGAACTGAGCCTTGGGGGACACCGACAGATAGGGGGCGAGATGAGGAAGTGGTGTGAGAATGTGAGACGCTGAAAGTTCGGTCGGTTAGGTATGAGGCGATCCAAGATAGGGCCAAGTCTGTGATGCCCAGAGATGAGAGACTCTGAAGTAGGAGGGAATGGTCTACTGTGTCGAAGGCAGAGGACAGGTACAGGAGGATAGAGTAGTGTCGCTTGGCTTTGGCGGTTAGTAGATCATTGGTGACTTTGGTTAGGGCAGTTTCAGTAGAGTGATGTGGTCGGAAGCCAGATTGTAGCTTGGCAAAGAGGGAGCAGGAGGAGAGGTATGAGGACAATTCAAGATGGACATGCTGTTCCAGTAGTTTTGAGGCATAGGGGAGAAGGGATATGGGGCGATAGTTTGACACAGAGGATGGGTCAAGGGAGGGCTTTTTGAGGATGGGTGTAATGGAGGCATGTTTAAAGCATGAAGGGAATACACCACTTGTTAGTGATAGTTTGAAGAGATGTGTTAGGGCTGGGATGAGGACTGCAGTGATGTTGGGGATGAGGTGCAAAGGGAGCGGGTCAAGTGCACAGCTGGTTAGATGTGATCTTGAGAGTAGAGTGAAAAGATTGTTTTCTGTCATGGTTTAGAAGCTGGATTTGGAGGAAGAATGCTGAGTTGCTATGATGAGGGGCTGTGGTGATTGTTGGCCAAAGCTTGCTCTGATGTTGTCAATCTTCTGCTTGAAGAAAGAGGCAACGTTTTCAGCTGAGATGAGAGGAGAGGGAGGTGGTGCTGGAGGACGGTGGAGAGAATTGAAAGTGTTGAATAGCTGTTTAGGGTTGTGAGACTTGAAGGTGGTGAGGGACTCTTTATATGCAATGAAGTGCTCAGTGGATGAGACCTCTTCCATCTGCGCTCAGCAATTCTGGAAGCCCGTTTCAGTTCTTTAGTCTGACTCGTGTGCCAGGGTTGCCTGTTGATTGTGCGGGTTTTGGTGTGTATGAAGGGGGCAGCTGATTCAAGACCTGCAGAGATTGTAGTGTTGTATAAAGTTGCAGCAGCATCTGCATCGTGTAAAAAAGCAATGTCTGTGAGAGGGAGAAGGGACTGTAAGTGCGTGTAAATCAAGGTGTTTGATATTTCTGCGAGGGTCTGAAAGTTTGTGGAGGGGGGGTTGCATACTTGGAGAAGAGAGTAAAGAGAATGTGAGTAGGTTGTGGTCAGACAGGGGGAGAGGTGAGTTAGAGAGTTTAGATAGGGAACAGAGGCGAGTGAAGATGAGGTCCAGCGTGTGGCCATCGTTGTGAGTAGCTGCAGAAGACCAATGGGTGAGGCTGAAGGAGGAAGTGAGTGTTAGAAGCTTGGAGACAGATGAGTGGGAAGTGTCAATGGGGATGTTGAAATCACCGATGATGATGGTGGGGATGTCGGTGGAAAGGAAGTGTAGTAGCCAGGTGGTGAAATGATCAAAAAAGGCAGTGGCTGGCCCTGGAGTGCGGTAAATGACAGCCAGTTGAAGGTTGGAGGGGGAGTAGATGCGTACGAAGTGCACCTCAAAAGAGGGGAGAGTAACAGAGGGTGGTAGTGGAATTGGTGTAAAGGAGCATTTGTCGGACAGGAGCAAACCAACTCCTCCACCATGCTTGTTACTGGTGCTGAAGGTGTGAGAGAGTTGGAGACTACCATAAGAAAGTGCAGCAGGAGAGACTGTGTTAGAGGAGGTGAGCCAGGTTTCTGATGGCGAGGAAGGGAAGTTTATTAGTGATGAAAAGATCATGAATGTAGGAAAGTTTGTTGCAGACGGAGCGAGCGTTCCATAGAGCTCCTGTTAGTGGAACTGGGGGAGCGGGAGCTGGGTGGATGAGTATGAGGTTAGAGAGGTTGCGAAAATTTGTGATAGGTTCTGGCTGAGGGTTTGAAGTGACAATAGGGATGTGGCGAGGAGGACCAGGATTAGAAGAGATATCTCCAGCAGTGAGGAGAAGCAGTGAGAGTGTTAGAAGGTGGGAGCAGAAGAGGCCATGAGGTGGTCGTGTGTTTCTGGGGACACTGGGTGAAACGTGGAGAAAAATATCAGAGGGGAAGGTGAGATGGGTGGGGAGGATGGTGGGAGAGATGAAAAATTCATTACTGGGTTTAGGGATCTGAGGTTTCAGTAGAAAATGAAGTATTATAGGGGTGAAAGTGAAGAAAAACACAAACATTTTTTACAGAGTCTATGTATTCACTTACTTTCCGGTCACTTCTGGCCTATTCTGGCCTAATTCAATGCATCATACTTATATGGTCACATCTCCCAGTAGAAGGCACTGGTTATTCTGATTCTATTCTGAAGCTAGGCCTTGAGGTGGAAGAAGCTGCTGGAGTGCTTGTTGAAAGCAGTGTATGCTGCAGACCTGGTGTAATACTGCAACCGTGAAGTTGGACCTTATCCTTTTGATTCCCCTTTCTGTCCTTCCCTTCCTTGTTGATTAGTGCAGCAGCAGGACTAGTGTCTCTCGCCGGCCATCTCACTAGCCAGGGTGTTTGTAGTGTTAGTGAGGGATAAGGTATCCTGCTCAGTGATAGGTTGAAACACCCCATATAGGGATGCTTGTTAGCTTAGGAAACAGCTTGAGGTGAGTTCAGTCGGTGTCCCTTCACCCTTCTCCCTAGCTACAGGGCCCACCATTGTTAAAGTGTCCCCGGTGTACCACTTGTTTGTTGTGTGTTTCGCTGTGCGCTGGACATCCCCTAGTCCGTGAATGACATAATTACCAGCCGTAACATTTTTCAGGATCCATCATGGATCCTGCTGCGGCTTTTGCACACCTTAGGCAGACTCTTTCACAAGAGGTGACTGATCTGTGCGAGCATGTGGTGCTGCAGCATATCGCAAGTCTACTGGTCAGCAAGAACCCAAAATAGCCCTCCCAGATAGGTTTTCTAGGGGACGTAATAAATTCATGGTGTTTCAGGAAGCTTGCAAGTTCTACTTCAAGCTCCGCCCTCATTCGACAGGAAGGGAGGAATAGTGAGTGGGGATTGTAGTCTCCCTTTTGCGGGGAGATCCCCAGTCCTGGGCTTTTGCTCTGACTACTGATTCTCTGTCGTTACAGTTGACGGACGATTTTTTTTTTTTGTGGCTTTGGACCTGGTCTATGGTGATCCTAATGGCATCTCCTTTGCGGAATTTAAACTCCTTAGGCTTCAGCAGAGGGCTGAGGTGTATTGCTCTGAGTTCCAAACATGGGTCTCACACCCAATGGAATGATCTGGCTCTACGAAGTCAGTTTTGTCATGGTCTGTCTGATCGGCTGAGGGATTCTCTGGTCCAGTATCCTGCTCCAAGGTCACTGGAGGCCGCTATGTCCCTTGCTATTAGGGTGGATATACTGTATATCTCAGGAAGAAACCAACGTTAACCTGGTCTCCTGTAGTTTATCCACTTGAAGAGGTCCCACTGGTGCAGGTTGATGAACCCATGCAGTTGAGGTGGGGTCTCGCCTCATACTATGTCGCTTGTGGTTCACCGTTGAATGGGGCCTGTTTCTACTGTGGTCAAAAGGGTCATTATATTGGAGTTTGTCCTTCTATCCTCAAACATGTAACACCTTCCAAAAAGCCGCATTCCCCAGGTCGTGTGGAGGATGGCGACCTAAGTGTGTGCGATTCCCAGCTAAAGTTTATCTGAAACAAAGGGGATACCCCTAGTATTCTTCAGGATAATGATAGGTCTTGGGTTTCCCTCTGAACTATTTCTGAATGTAAGGTCATGAAGTCAGTTTTTTCACGTATAACCCAACGTATTATTTCATCTGAAACACTGCCCTCCAAGGCCATGTGGAGGAAGGCGACCTGGGTGTGTATATTTCCTCTAACACCCGTTTTTCCTATCAGAGTCCCTAAAGCCCGCTTTACACGCTGCAATGTATCTTACAATGTGTCGGCGGGGTCACATCGTAAGTGACGCACATCCGGCAGTGTAAGGTACATTGCAGTGTGTAACAGCTACGTACGATTGAACGGTAAAACGTTCATCGCAAGCACGTCGTTCATTCCTCATGAATTGAACGTGAGGTTGTTCAATGTTCCCGAGGTAGCACACATCGCAGTGTGTGACACCCTAGGAACGATGAACAGATCTTACCTGCGTCCTGCGGCTCCCGGCCCGTAATGCGGAAGGAAGAAGGTGGGCGGGATGTTTATGTCCCGCTCAGCTCCGCCCCTCCGCTTCTATTGGCCGGCTGTCGAGTGATGTCGATGTGACTCCGAACGTCCCTCCCACTCCAGGAAGTGGACGTTCACCGCTCACATCGAGGTCGTATGGACGGGTAAGTACGTGTGACGGGGGTTAATCAACAAAGTGAACGTGCCACACATATGATGGGGGCGTTGCAAATCGCATACGATATCGCATGCAAAATTGCAACATGTAAAGCAGGCTTTAGGCTAACCCAGAGAGAAGCGTTGTTAACCTTCCCACTCCTCAGGCTAATACTATGCTTCGCTGTCCCCCCTGGAGAGGTGGTCGGTGAGGGGGGGGGGGGTGATATTACTGAGTGTAAAGTTGTGCAGTGTTTTGATTCCTCAGTTGACGGTCTTTCTAGGGGAATAAGGCTATGTGCGCACGTAACGTTCTATCCCTGCAGAAATTTCTGCAGCGATTTGAACAGCACACGTGCTCTTCAAATCGCTGCAGAAAGAGTCCATAAATGAGTGCAGCTCTGAGTCCAGCCCCTCCCAAAGGGGACATTTCACTTCTTAGAACGCGCGCTTCGGGCAGCAGCCAAAGTGCTGCGCTCTAATACGCCACGTGTGCACGTCTCCTGCATAATCTTCATAGATTATGCTGGGGACGCAGGACAGATGCAGTTACGCTGCGGTGCGGATCGCAGCGTAACTGCATGCAAATACGCAACGTGCGCACATAGCCTAACTTCATCTAAAAGACGCGTGAATGGTAATAAAAGTTCAGATCCAGGCCTGTGTGTGAATGACGAATGCGTATGCGTATCCACAAACAACATCAAGTGGTGGTGTGCTCCCTAAAAACACATCTTGTTAGGGTGGCCTGTCACACTCCCCAATCGAATTCAATTCACATAGTCACTCCACGACTTCTCAGAACATAACTCTCCATCAAACTCCACTGCACCCAAAAGCATCTCAAAGATTGGCTGACGACTGGTTCAGGTAGTCTTTATCTATCCCTCATGTCTTTGAGATAGCTGGATTGTCATTGTAAATAAGCACCTGTACCTTGTCCCCCCACCCCCACCTCATTGTAGATTGTAAGTTCATACTAGCAAGGTTGTCTTTTTGCTCTAATTATTATATTTTTTCTAACTGTTACTTGCTTGTATATGAACTTCTGAATTGTAAAGTGCTGCAGAATATGTTGGTACTGTAGAAATAAAAATTATTATTGTTAGGTGTGCATCTGGGGCTCTGGGCTCAAGGTTCCTTGGTCCATATCATGTAGTGGAGATTGTTAACCCTATGGCCGTTCGGCTGAAGCAACCCCCAATACTAAATGCCCATAACGTTGTTCACAGGTTGTCGCTCAGGAGATGTGTCTCCAGAGCCTACGTCATTACCATCGTCAGGTACATTCCTTTCGTATGTTTTTTCCGAACAAGCCCGCTCTTGAGGGTCCGGAGGCCCTGGGTTAAATGGGGGTACTGTCACGGACATGTTCTGTTATTAGGATATTAGGAGATGTCTGACAGATCTGTGTGACAGAGATTTGAGCCCGAGTCTCACTTTGCTTTGGAAGACTCTGGAGATTAAAGATATTTTCCTTTCTTTTGGTGCATCAAGGGTTAATGTCAGTGTTTCTTGCCAGCAGGTTCTAATTACCTGTCCTCTTGTGCCTCCGGTTTGTGACCACTCCCATGCCCTATATATGGTCACATCTCCCAGTAGAGGGCGCTGGTTATTTTGATTCCATTCTGAAGCTAGGCCTGTGGGTGGTAGGAGCTGTTGCAGCCCTTGTTGAAAGACGTGTAGGCTGTAGTCCTGGTGTCTGACTGCAACAGTGAAGTTGGACATTATCCTTTTGTTGATTCCTCTGTCTTTCCTTCCCTTCTTTATTGATTAGTGCAGCAGTGGGACTATTGTCTCTCGCCAGTCATCTCACTAGCCAGGGTGTATGTAGGGCTAGTGAGAGATAAGGTATCCTTCTCGGAGAAAGGTTGAAACACCATGTATAGGGACGTTAAGGAGCCCAGGAAACAGCGTGAGTTCAGGCGAGTCCTCTCACTCCTCTCCCTAGCTGTAGGGCCCTCCTCTTTTATAGTGTCCCCGGTGTACCCCTTGTTTGTTGTGTGTTTAGCCGTGCGCAGGACATCCCCTAGACTGTGCATGACAAGTTCCCAGAGAGCAGGAAGAGAATGACTAGAAACTGACCTGATCCCAGAGAGCAGGGAGAGAAGGATGAGGCAGTCACCAGAGAGCAGGGAGAGAAGGATGAGGCAGTGACCAGTTCCCAGAGAGAAGGGAGAGAAGGATGAGGCAGTGACCAGTTCCCAAAGAGCAGGGAGAGAAGGATGAGGCAGTCACCAGATCCCAGAGAGCAGGGAGAGAAAGATGAGGCAGTCACCAGAGAGCAGGGAGAGAAGGCTGAGGCAGTGACCAATTCCCAGAGAGCAGGGAGAGAAGGATGAGGCAGTCACCAGTTCCCAGAGAGCAGGGAGAGAAGGATGATGCAGTCACCAGATCCCAGAGAGCAGGGAGAGAAGGATGAGGCAGTCACCAGAGAGCAGGGAGAGAAGGATGAGGCAGTGACCAGTTCCCAGAGAGCAGGGAGAGAAGGATGAGGCAGTCACCAGAGAGCAGGGAGAGAAGGATGAGGCAGTGACCAGTTCCCAGAGAGCAGGGAGAGAAGGATAAGGTAGTGACAAGAGAACAAGGAAAGAAGGACAAGGCACTGATTGGAGAGCAGGGAGAGAAAGATGAGGCAGTGACAAGATCCCAGGTAGCAGGGAGAGAAGGATGAGGAGGTGACAAGGTCCCAGAGAGGAGGGATAAAAAATGAGGCAGTGACCAGGTCCCAGAGAGCAGGGAGAGAAGGACGAGGCAGTGACCAGAGATCAGGGAGAGAAGTATGAAGAGTCACCAGATCCCACAGAACAGGGAGAGAAGGACAAGGCAGTGACCAGATCCCAGGGAGTAGGCACCCAGGGAGCAGGCACGGAAGGACGAGGCATCACCAGAGAGTAGGGAGCAGTTAGAGAAGGACAAGGCATCACAAAAGAGCAGAGAGAGGACAAGGCAGTCACCGGATAACAGGGAGAGAAGGACGAGACAGTGACCAGTTCCCAAAGAGCAGAGAGAGAAGGACAAGGCAGTGACTAGATCCCAGAGAGAAGGAAGAGGTGGTGACCATAGAGTAGGGAGAGAAGGATGAAGCAGTGACCAGAGAGGAGGGAGAAAAGTATGAGACAGTCACTAGATCCCAGAGAGCAGAGAGAGGAGAATGAGGCAGTGACAAGGTCCCAGAGAGCAGAAATAGAACGAGGTAGTCACCAGATCTCAGAGAGAAAGGAGAGAAGGCAATGCCAAGATCCCAGAGAGCAGGGCAAGAAGGAGGAGGCAGTCACCAGATCCCAGAGAGCAAGGAGAGGACTTCAGCAGTCACCTGAAAACATATGATAATCATCTTTTTAATTAATACATGTACAGAGATAACTAATACTTAGTTCTTAGAGATATTTTGTGTTATGTATTAGAGTAGTACCGATGGGAGTTCTATGAGAGAAAATGCATATATAGTCAGGGAGCATAGATATAATCAAACCGACAAGCTGCAGTGCTCAGTGATAGTTAACATGAGTGTGCACATGGGTACTGTCCCTTTAATTGTATAGTCCACTGTGGGCTCACTACCAGGATCACTGCTCTCAGCTGAGTGAGGTCTGATCACATGGTGTGACATGGCCAATAGAAGCTTTGTAGGAGCATGGCTATGGGGGGACAGAAGGGGGATGTGTAGGGACAACTGTAAGGAGACTATATGAGCCAAATGCTGAATAAGGTTTAGCTTAAGGGTATGTCCGCCTGCTGCAGTTTTGTGTGTACCACAAAACTGCACCCTGTGGCCACAAAAATGCATTCAATGGGGGAAAAATACAAAAAACTGACATGCTACATCTTTGTCACCACAAAACTGCAGCCATTAAAAAAGCAACGTGCACAGAAAAACTGAAATCTCATAGACTTTGCTGGGGAAGGAAATGCATGCAGTTTTGTGCCACAAACTGCACCCAAAAAACGCTGCAGAAAACGCAGCAGGCACATGGGGCCTTCGGCTATGTGCACACGTTGCGTTTTTTTCCTGCCTTTTGGCTGCGTTTAAAAATGCACTGTGTCATTGACAAAATGCATGCGTTGCGCTTCCCCAGCAAAGTCTATGAGAAGTCAGAAAATTCCATGCGCACATTGCTTTTTTTAGACAGCGTTTTGGATGCCAAATATTTGACAAAATCGATGCCTAAAAGAAAGCAGCATGTCACTTCTTCAGTGCGTTTTGGTTGCATTTTCCACCCACTCTCTCTGTCGGTCGGTCTTTTTTTCTCTCTCTCTCTGTTGGTGTAGGTCTCTTTCTCTGTTGGTCTCTCTCTCTCTGTCAGTCGGTCTCTCTGTCAGTCGGTCTCTCTGTCGGTCGGTCTCTTTCTCTCTGTCGGTCGGTCACTCTCTCTCCCTGTCTCCCCCTCTCTCATACTCACCGATCACCAGCGTGGCGCTTCACAGCTGTCACAAAGCTAAGGCGGCTTCTCCTCTTTTGAAAATGCCGGCCGCTCATTAGGCCATCTCGTATACACTGCTTCCCCCGCCCACCGGCGCCTATTATTGATTGTAGTCAGACGAGCCCCCACACTGAGTGACATCTGTCTCACTGCAAACAATCACAGCCGCCGGTGGGAGGGTCTATATCATCCAGTAAAATAAAAAGATAAATAACTAAAAAAAATGACGTGCAGTCCCCCCCCCCAAAATGATACCCAGCCAAGATAAAGCCACACAGCTGAGGGCTGGTATTCTCAGACTGGGGAGGCTTATCGTTTTTAGGCTGCCCCCCAGCCTAAAAATAACAGCCAGCAGCCACCCGGAATTGCCGCATCCATTAGATGCGACAGTCCAGGGATCTTACCCGGCTCTTCCCGAATTGCCCTGGTGCGTTGGCA
The DNA here is from genome assembly GCF_048569485.1 of Anomaloglossus baeobatrachus. Classification (NCBI taxonomy): domain Eukaryota; kingdom Metazoa; phylum Chordata; class Amphibia; order Anura; family Aromobatidae; genus Anomaloglossus; species Anomaloglossus baeobatrachus. The sequence goes on along the minus strand of NC_134353.1, from coordinate 799,902,398 downwards.
ATCGGGGTAATAAGGAGTTAATGGCAGCCCATAGCTGCCACTAAGTCCTAGGTTAATCATGGCAGGCGTCTATGAGACACCTTCCATGATTAACCTGTAAGTAAAAGAAAATAAACACATACACCCAAAAAATTATTTATTTAAAATAAAAGACGGAAAAAAACCCCTCTTTCACCACTTTATTAATCTCCAAACACCCCTCCAGGTCCAACGTAATCCACACATGGTCCCACGACGCTTTCAGCTCTGCTACATCAGAAGCTGACAGCTAGCGGACATAGAGCACAACCGCTTGCTGTGTGCTCCACGGAGAAACTGAAGTGAGTTGCGGTATCAGCGATGACGTCACTCAGGTTACCCGCGGGTGGCCACAACTGGATCCTCCAACTGTGACAGCAAGTCGCCCGAGTGACTGAAGTGAGCAAGCGCGATCAGCGGTGTCCTCACTCAGTTGATTTGCCATCTCGGGTGGAGGTCTCCAGCTGGCCGCGGGTAACCTGAGTGACAGCACTGCTGATTGTGCATCTCACTTCAGTCACTCAGGCCGTGACACAGAGACAGATCAGCGCGATGACAATGAATTCGGGTGAAGTTCATCTGAGTTCATTCTCATCATGCGGCTGTTTCTCGTAGCTAGCCGTGCTCTATGGGGATGTAGCAGAGCCGAGTAGAACCGCACTGTCAAAAATGCATCCAAATGCATTCAAAACGCATTAAAAATGCATCCAAAATGCATGCGTAAATGATAAAGTAGTTTTAAAACTGTAGTATTTAGCTGATAAGATAAAATATGTAATGTTGTAAGATGTTTAGGACATAGTTCAGTTCACATGGCTCACATATCAGGGGTAACAGGAATAATATAAACCATTAGAGTCCCCAAACACAAGTTTGATGCCAGCAGTAAGTGTTCCCTTGGTATTATACCTCCACATTGAACTTCTAGTCAGTACTTTCCACACACACAGTTTGATGCTATTACCTTTCCCACCAACAAAAAACAAAGGGTTGTGGTTTAAGGGATAACAATAAATACTTTATTAAATGGCAAATACCATATATATTATAACACTCATGAATTGCATATGGTAAACGGGGGTCAAAAAGGGTATCCAAGTCTTCAGTACATGATTAATTATGTCACATTATTGCTGTAAAGGAGCACATATCCACAAAAAGTACACGGAATAAAGTGTCATGTGCAGTACAATTACTATTACCACAAAAAACAGGGGTTATATTAACATTGCACACTGTCCCATGTAACGTGCTATGCATATCATAGTGGATCAGACAAGAATTTTTTTGCAGCATATAAATAACAAGTAAATGACAATCACATGTATACCAATACCCAGAGGTGGAGGGAGATTCACACTGAGCCTGAGGGACGCTCGTTTCGCGTGTAGCTTTATCAACCAGGCGAGGTAAGAGTGGCAGCAATGATACACGAACAGGACCTTTTGTGAACAACCCACACAGTCAAATGGTATACTTTTAGCCAATAAGAATGTGAATGCATGCGCATGCGCTGTTAATACCTGAACGAGTCCTTCCACATCTCAACCCGGCCAGGATATCACGTGAGGAGTGGGAGGGGACCCGTCAACATCTGCACCACTCATTAAGTTACCACACGTAACTATGGCACAGGGAGACGCTGAGGACCCGAACACGTGTATAATAACAACAACAACAACAACAACAACACAGAGCTCCCCCTAGATGTGAACTGGAAATGTGCACATGGGAATCATACCACAGATCGTAACATATAACCATGTGCACAGTACCTTGGGGAATATACAAACCCCATAGACATTTACAGTATGGCAAATGCAACACTGATATCATATTATATACATACATCCACAATTTCACATACAAGAGGCAGAAAAGAGCACCAAATAGCATAAATTACAGAATCATGCGTCATTGCACACAAACACAGGTATTAGTACATAGAGATTTAAGATGGACGGATTAGTTATAGAAAAAACGTCTGGAGATGGTTAGCTTGTGGATTGATGAAATTTCATTGTCCGATCGTGGTAAAAATTGCGCCAATAAAAACTGTGAAAAAATGTTAAAAAATATTACTTAATAAAAATAAAAATATATACAGATAAAATCACACTAGGTGCAAAACAGGGTAAAACGCAAAGGAGGCCAGTCATCAGAGAGAAAAACAAAATCTACAGGAATTATGCAAAACTCAAACTCCCATTCAAGCCCATAGGGGACATTGTGCCCAATCTTACAATCCAAAGTGTCTCTCTTTGGGTAAGTATCTTTTTAACATCCCCCCCACGAATCCCCATATGGAGGACATCAATTCCTATGAATTTCAGAGATCGTGGGTCGCAATTATGGAATCTCTTGAAATGAGCCGGCAAGGTTTTCAATTTAGTGACATCTTTTTCTGCCTTAGCCGCCTCAATATCCCTAATATGCTCCTGTATCCGGGTGCGGAACTCCCGAGATGTCAGTGCAATATATATCTTATTGCAGGCACACGTTGCATGATAGATGACATTTTTTGTACCGCAAGATATATAGTATATATAGTATTCCACCATGAATTCCTTTTCATCTCTTGCACCCCTAAATACTCCTGTCCTACGTACATTACAACATGCCAAACAATGGCCACAGGGGTAACATCCCTTAATGGGGTGAGTAGCTCCAAAGGAATTTTAACAAACGGGAGCATCATGGCTATGTATCAGGAGATCCTTGAGGTTTCTTGATCTCCTCGGGGTCATAGCCGGTTCCCCCGTGATGCACTTGCCAAGGACAGGGTCAGAGCGCAAAATAGACCAATGTTTTCTCATTATTGACCTCATAGTATCCCATTGGTCATTAAAAGGACCAATAAACCGAATAATTTTCGGATCCTCCCGTCTACTCTTCTTATTATACAAAAGTTGTTGTCTTTCAGTATTTTTGGCCCTATTATACCCACGTCTCACACAGCGATGGCTATAACCTTTTTCGAAAAGCCGAGATTGTAACTCACTGGCTTGCTTCTCGAATGCCTCTGAAGTAGAGCAAATACGGCGCATCCGTAAGTATTGTCCTATCGGGATGGCCCTTATCGTACTATGATGGTGAGAAGAGGATGCATGTAGTAGCGCATATACAGATGTGTCTTTCCTGTAGACATCCGTCTGCAAATTGCGCTCCCTATCCACTACTAAAGAGATGTCCATCTTCTCGGTTTCACACTTAAAGGTGAGACTGATATTGAGTGGATTATGGTTAAGCGCATCCATAAAAGATCTGAGTTGATCCACTGTACCTTGCCACAACATAAGGACATCATCGATGTACCTCATCCAGCACAGCACATGGGAAGCAGCCCCCGCGCCCTCGTCGCCAAACACCTCCCTGTCCCAGAGGCCGAGGAAGAGATTAGCGTACGAGGGCGTGCAGGCCACGCCCATTGCAGTGACGCGCGTTTGTAGGTAAAACCGATCTTGGAACACGGAAAAGTTGTGGGTCAAGATATAGTGGAGCAACTCAATAATCAATTCGCAAAAAGTGGACCGTCCCGACCACTGCTCATCAAAAAATACCGCATTGCCCGTAAGCCATCACTGTGTGAGATGCAGGTGTAAAGGGTTTCAACATCCGCAAACACTAGGATAGTGTCTGAATCCACAAAGATCCCGTCCACCCATTTCAGGACGTCCGTGGTGTCCTTGACAAATGACAGCAAGGTATCTACCAACGGCTGTAAATAGAAATCTATAAACCTGCACGCTGGTTCAACCGCCATCCCAGAAAGTATAATCGCACCACAGTGACCCGAACACTGTATCGTGGGTCTGACATGGCCTTTCATACAGTATAATAACCCTCCATACAGTATAATGTCCCTTATACCCCTCCACACAGTATGATGACCCCAACACAACCCTCCACATTGTATAATATCACACACACAGTATAATGATGGCCACTAGCTCTCCAAACAGTATAACGGTCCCCATATAATTCTCAAAATAGTGTAATGGCAATTAGAAAGCCCTCCAAATAATATAATGGCCACTACAAAGCCCTACAAATTATATAATAGCACCTACAAAGCCCTCCAAATAGTATGATGACCCACACTTAGCCCCCTTCCAAGCAGTGTAATAGCTCACACATAGCCCTTCAAACAGTATAATGGCCTCTACATCACCTTTCAAACAGTATAATTGCCCTTCAAATACTATAATGGTCTCCACATAGCCATGCAAACTGTACAATGGCCCCCACATCACCCTGCAAACTGTACAATAGGCCCACATAGCACTGCAAATATTATAATAGCTTCTCACCTGCAAACTGGATAATAAACCTCACACAACCCTCCAAATAGTATAATAGCTCCAACATAGACCTACAAACTGTACAATGGCTCCCTCATAGCCCTGCAAACTATACAATGGGCAACACAAAGCTCTCCAAATACTTTAATGGCCCCCCAAATTCAACTGAAATGGTGCAATGGCACCAACACAGCCCTCCAAATAGTATAATGGCCCCCACATAGCCCTCCTCCAAAATCTGTACACAGTACCTTCCACACACAGTTTGATGCCTCTACATTACTCCATCATACATTAAAGTATGATACAACCACAGTGACCCCAACACAGTATGATGGCTCTGACATGGCCTTTCATAAAGTATAATGGCCCTCCATACAAAATAATTGCATTTACACCCCTTTGCACAGTATAATAGCCCAAATACATGCCTTCACATTGTATAATGGCCCACACACAGTATAATAACCCCTACTAGCCCTCCAAACAATATATTTGACCCCACATAGGCCTACAAATAGTGTAATTGCCCCTACATATTCCTCAAAACAGTATCATGGCCCCACATAGTCTTCTAAATAATATACCCCACAAAGCCCTGCGTACTGTATAAGGTCCTTTACATAGCCCTGTAAACAGTATATTGGTCCCCATGTAGCCCTTCAAATAGTATTCTGTGCCCCACATAACCCTCCAAACATTATAATGACCCCCACACAGCCCTGAAAACTGTATAAGGTCCTCCACATAGCTTTGCAAAAAGTATAATGGCCTCCACACATCCCTGAAAAGTTTATAATGTCACCCACATATGACTGAGAACAGTATAATTGCCCACTCATAGCCCTGCAAACTGTATAATGGCCCCCCATATTGACCTGAAAACTGTGTAATTGCTCCATTACTGCCCTGCAAAAAGTATAAGGGCTCCCATATAGCCTTGCAAAGCTGTATAAAGGGTCCCACATAGCGCTCCAAATTGTATAATGCACTCCACAATGTCCTGCAAACTGTATAAGGTGTCACACTGATTTAAAAAAAAAAAAAAAAAAAGTAATAAAAATTATCACCACTCCTTGTTTATGCAGTGCTTGGCAGATTGGGAGCGATGTAGTGACATCATCGCGCCCACGTGCTTAGAAGACAGAACTTGGACACGAAGAGAGAATGATGGAGCAGGGAGTGGACGGCTCCCTGTTTTATCAGTGCTTTCAAATGTATTGGCATCCTGCATGCTGATACCATTGAAAGTGCTGATACAATTGAAAGTGGCGGTACGTCGCTTCCTTTGGGGGCCAATGTCTGTAATTTAAAACCCATAACATCTCTCACCAAATTGATGAGTTGCATTTTTACTGATTTGCTCTATTGGGTGAATGTAAATTTATAGAAATCACAATTAGGGCTTGTGCAGACGACACTATGCTATGTGTCATTTTGACAGATAGCACTTGTCCCCATGTTATTCTTTGGAGCATATGTTACATTTTTTCCTTTGACCAGGTTGGTCCGAGAAAAAAATTTGCAGCGTGCATGGTTTTTCCCTAAGAATTGCATGGCAGTCGCCCATTCAACTCTAATGAGCCCCAGGAAAACATCTGACATCTAAGTGCGGACTGATTTTCATGTACAGACAATATAGAGAAGTTGTAGACACTTTTTTCCTCTCCACCACCGAGAAAATTGGATCACACTCAGATTAAACTCTTATCAGAGTCTGATTAGATTGTGATTATCATAAGTGGATAGATTTTCTCGAATAAAAGAAAAATGTTCATGTGGCCCTTGCTTTATGATGTCAAGAAATGCTGTGAAGAGGCTAGGTATTGTTTATATTTGCCCTGTGTTCAGTCACTCAATTTCTCAATGCTTGGGTTGTCCGACCAATGTACTATAGACCACATGTACAGTACACTCAAGTAAATATATGTTAACGTCCGAGTCAGAATTTAGAAACAAATAATAATGTTTTTCATTGAACTGGAAAAAAACCTCTTTTCGGCAATGGGATGTGTTCTGGCAACATTAACTTCTATTGTGGTTACATGTGAAGTTTTCTGTTATTTTGGGTAATAAGCCTGTGGTTTGCATTTTCATTCCAATTGATTTTAAACATTTTGGGGCTAGAGTACTTTTCAGTGTCCTAGACTTCCTAAGGGTCACTGTCAGTTTGCCCAGAATGATACCACTCAGATATCGGTTATGTTTTGAGTATGTGGCAGTGTTTTGTAAGTATTTTCTTGAGTTTTTGATTTCTTTATAAAATTCAGTGATAAGTCATTTGTTTGGTTGTTTTGCTCTTTTGGGATCAGACATTAGTTTTGGCTGATTTTTCCTTTGAAATTATTGATTTAAGATAGCCCTAAAGGCAGAGCGTTTAGTTCGGATCTTACTCTTGGTCCTGTAGTCTGAATATTTAGTACAATTGAGGCGAATGCATGTAAAGGGAATCTGTCAGTAGGATCATCCCTACTAAGCCATTTATATGTGCCTGTAGGTCATAGGATGCTGACTAAAATGATAGCTCCATAACTGGGATCCAATTTTCTAATCCAGAGATATTCACCTTTTTATTGTATGTAAATCAGCTGTTCCGAACTATGGGCCAGACACAGATCTGCATGGGAATCTGTCTCTAGGGATTATTTTAAATGAAAGGGGTGATACCCAGGAGTGGGATTCAAATTTTTAACAACAGGTTCCCTGTTTGTGTTAGGAACCCATTTTAATGCCATGACCATTTAACAGCCACATCCATTTTGTTAGCCATACCTACTTTCACGCACTTTCCTCAGTCACAAAATACAAGTAACAGAAGTTAAAAGTAAAAGCAATTTACCCTTCTTACCCTACTTATACCTTCATTTATAGTCTAATTGCCTTTTGTCCAGGCCACATTGGTCTAGTCACTGTCAGTCACTTCTTAGTATGTTTAATAGTATTAAAAGTATATTCTATAGGTTTTCAAAATTAGTACTAAATGAACGCTACTCAAATTGGAAAGGATGACAACCTTTCCATCTGTCACTTAAACTTTCTGCTGCACCTAAGCTCTGGACACAGTAGCCACACCTGGCTAAGGGCAGATCAAAGTACTGTAGTGCGCATGTGCGGGTGGTCTTTGACCTTTTCTCACACCTGCACATTACAGCTAGGCAGATCAAAGTGCGCATGCACAGGAGCTCAATGGAAGCCTCTTTGTGAATGATGCAGGATGCGTCATACGCATGGGGTTGGGCAAGAGGACAGCGACAGAAGGAATAGAGAAGGCGCCAGACTGAGAGCAGCGTCACCCATCGGACCAAACCATCCCCTAGGTGAGTATAATAAAGGTGTTTTTATGTTACATAGAGCGGCCTGGGCTCTTATATACAGCATTGCAGAATGCTATATATATAAAGGCTTACTGCTGGTGGCCACCACAGCTCATAAGGGAAAAACCTGGTGACAGGTTCCCTTTAAGCACTGATGTGTTTTCAATGTTGTTCTGGCTTGTCAAGGGCCCACCAGTAACATTAACTCCTGTGCCCACTCTTCAGCTACATACAATTATTACATTACCCTCTCACAAATTTTCTTTTGCTTGTATATAATAACTAGCTGTACTACCCAGCTTCACCCGGGTTCATAACTGCTGTTAACAAAATAGAATGTATTAACAAAAATGTATTCTGCACACAAAAACCACAAAACAAATAGATATAAATGTAATTATTAAAAGGCAAAACTAAGCTAATAGAAGCATTTCACAACATATATTTCAACACCACAGATATTCCATGCAGATTTAATTAAATTGGCTAAGTAATGCACTCCGTCTGTCTCTTTCCAGGTCTGTCTCTTTCCAGGTCTGTCTCTTTCCAGGTCTGCCACTTTCCAGGTCTGCCTCTTTCCTCTTCTGCCTTTCCTCGTCTGCCTCTTTTCTCGTCTGCCTCTTTCCACATCTGCCTCTTTCCACGTCTGCCTCTCTCCTCGTCTGCCTCTTTCCTCGTCTGCCTGTCTCTGTCTCTTTGTTTCTTTCCCCATCTGTCTCTTTCCAGATCTGTCTCCCCGTCTCTTTGTCTGTGTCTTTTCCTGTCTGTCTATTTCCGTGTCTGTCTGTCTTTGTCTGTCTCTATATTCTCTGTCTCTTTCCCCGTCTGTCTCTATCAAGGTCTGTGTCTTTCCCATTCTATCTTTGTTTGTCTCTCTGGCTGTCTCCTCCTTCCCTGTCTGCCTGTCTCTGTCCCTGTCTGCATGTCTGTCTGTCTCTTTCCCCATCTGTCTCTTTCCCCATCTGTCTCTTTCCAGGTCTGTCTCTTTCCAGGTCTGTCTCTTTCCAGGTCTGTCTCTGTCTGTCTCTTTCCCCGTCTGTCTCTGTCTGTCTTTTTCACTGTCTGTCTCTGTCTGTCTCTTTCACCATTTGTCTCTGTCTGTCTCTTTCCCTGTCTGTCTCTATCTCTCTGTCTCTTTCCCTGTCTGTCTCTGTCTCTCTCTCTCTATCTGTCTCTGTCTGTTTCTCTCTATCCGTCTCCCCACAGACATCTTATTACCTCACATATAACCTTATACTATGAATGTCTTTTGTTCCTATAGCAACCACTCACAACTCCTACTAATAACCTGTAGTTCCAGGCTCCATTTACTTTAATGAATGCATGTTTTTTGGAGATAGAAAGGAGTAAGGATGGGACTCAGCACCAGTTCCAGGATAGAAAAATATAAATCCAACAAAAAATATATAAAAGTGTAGAAACTTTATTAAACGATTAAGAATCCAAGAAAAAACATCATCGATTCCATGAAAACATCATGGCTTGACGCGTTTCGGACAGTTGGAATGTAGATAAGTCCTTAATCATAAGTATAAAAACACACAGTGGAACCGAACATATAAAGCTTACCATGGAGAATGAAGGGCGGACAAAAGGTGGGTGTAGTCCCAGGAAAATGCAAATGAGATCAGGGGAAAGAGGAAACGGTGAAATTAACCCCTGCATAGAAGGTAAATACCTGTTTGGATGTAGAAAGAATGTAAAGTAAAAAAGAAGAAAAAATAAAGAAAAAATGATGATAAAAATAAAGATATATAAATAAGGATGTATGTGAATAAGAAGTGTTTATATGCATGAGATATGTTCGCATGGGACACATATGGGAGGCTGTGCAGAAGAGCACTAGAAACAACAAAAAAGCAGCAGGAATCAAAAAGTAAAGCGAGAACAAGCACCCTTAGCAGTAAAATAAAAAATGTATATAAAAAATTAGAAAAGGCAGTAATAATGGGTCAATAGGCTGCCTGTTCTTATTATATCATCCCAAAATAGAGGGAAATATGGATTTTATATTTTTATGTTTTTATTATTCATTATCATTATTTCTTAAATTTGGTTGTATATAATCTAATATTATTTGTTATTGAGTCTTAAACAGGACGTATTATGTGAGCGTCCAAAAATATACATATATTTGTGTAATTGACGAATAAGGATAATGATTCCATGATATATCAAGATATATTTTATGTTAGATTCTAGTATATAATGAGAACTGAAAAAGATTAAGTTCTATGGAAAGGTAATGGACTGTTCACATAGATGCGTTATATTTGGGATTAGGGGAAGAGTTTCTGAGCGATCCCATGCATGAACAGATCAACGTGTGTGGCAAGGAATACCCATAGAATCTAATTATAGTGTGCGGTAAGAACGATCAGGGAAAAGACAGGATCTTGTAAAAGATCAACCGTCTTTCCATGGAATGAGTTACATCTGAAAGTGGGCTGAGGATTAGGGCAAAAATTAAATGATCCTATATGCACGAGGGTGTATGTGTATGTTAAAATGTTTAGGCAATGGGGTCATAGTTTGTAAATGAAAAATAGAAAAGCAATGGAATGTTATCAAAGGTCAGCTTCCTATTCACAAGGTGCGTTATATGTGGAAACATAGGAGATATATCTATGTAAAGGAAGACATGCACATGATTATGTTATATAGTCAGACAAATATCAAATAGTGAAATAAATAAAAAGACACATGATCCATTGAGTGGTATATCACACCGCATCGCATATGAGAAAAAAAAAAATGTGACAAAAAAAGGGGGGGGAGGCAATAGGCTAATAAATATAGAACACTGCTATATGTATAAAATATTTTTTTCTTTTTGATTGAAATATTTATTTATTATTTTTAGTTTTGTATTTTATGTAATTTTAATTTAATTTATTATCACTCCATAATCAGAGATGAAACATATATGATGAATGAATTATGCGTTATTTATTATATGTAATTTTGGTAGGTAATTCTGAAAATACCTATATGGGGAAAATTTCAACAAAAAATAAAAATAAAATAAAAATATAAAAAAATATAAAAATATAAAATAAATTGCAATGTGGTATGTAGACAAATCAGTGGAACATGTGTGATACAAAAATATATGTTTTTCATTGTTGATCCCTTCATGTTCGTTCTATAATACGTAACGAAGGTCAGAACGATAATTTAGTCCCATTGGGAATCTACTGTCCATCCTAAGGATCCATTTTGCTTCAATTTGGAGCAAAAGTCAGAACTAATCTCTACCACGTATAGGTTTACATACATATTCAATTCCTGTAATGCTTAGAGTAGAAAAATCCCCTTGATGCATATCCAAAAAATGTTTTGTTAAACCAGAAACGGAGCGTTTGTTTTTATTTGTACCAGTAGTGGGGTCAAGATATGATGCTACATTAGTATGCTCGGAGATTCTTCTCTTGAGGGGTCTCGAAGTACAGCCAATGTAATCTTTAGTACAAGTGTTACAGGTAGCCTTGTAAATAACATGTGCCATGGAGCAATTGATAAAAGTTGAAATTTTGTGGGTTTTGTTAGCACCATAGGTAATTATTTGGGTCTTCTTCATATACTTGCAAAGGCCACAGCGTGGAATGCCACATTTGTATGAGCCCTTAGTGTTTAACCAGGTGCCAGAATCAGTATCTGAAGAAACAAAAAATGAGGAAGGAGATATTAAATTTCCAATCGTTCGGGTCTTTTTAGCAACCACGTTTACTCCTTTGGATAGTATGTTGGCCAGATCAGGGTCCTGATACAGGAGAGGAAGATATTGAAGGAAAAATTCTTTAATTTTGGGGAAGTCTCTGCTGTAAGGAGTTGAAAAAGTGATCATATTAGAAAAGGTTCTTGATGATGTTTTTGATTGGTCCTTATCCTGTAGCAGAGATCTTTGGTGAGCAAGATTGTTAGCTCTATTAAGAATTTTATTAGTGTAGCCCCTATTCCTTTGGTGGATTTTCATATTCTCGACTTCAGCTTTGTAGGTCAAATCAGTGGAGCAAAGGCGACGTGCCCTCAGGAATTCGCCCAAGGGAAGGTTTGAAATAGTATGGGCCGCATGACAGCAGTGGGCATGTAGGGTGTTGTTCCCACTAATAGGTTTGCGATATAGTTTGGTATGAATCAAACCTGAGTGTGGATCCCCAGACAGCCATATGTCAAGAAAGGGAGCAGAGTTCTGAAATCCCTCCACAGTAAACTTTTAGATCATGGTATTATTGTTAATATAATAACGAAAATCTTCAAGGAGTTGTTTTTGTGGGGTATTTTCGTCGAGCTGCCAGATCATCACCAGATCGTCTATGTATCTGGTAAACCAGATTATATGACTCAGGAAAGGGTTATCAAGAACATGTATACAAGATTCCTCCCAAGTGACCATATAGAGGTTGGCAAGAGCACAAGAAAAGCTAGCCCCCATGGGGCAGCCCTTTATTTGTATGTAAAACTGTTGGTCAAATCGAAAACGTTATGCTTCAACAGGAAATCACATGCTGTAAGAATGTACTCCTTTGAGACCCCATCCAAGTTGGATTGTTTAATCAGATGGGAAGAGAGGGCATTAAGAGCATCCACATGAGGTATACATGAATACAAAGCTTCCACATCACTTGTCACCCAAAAGTAGTTATGCTTCCACTGTAAATCAGGAAGGCATTGTAAAAGATTCTTGGTATCTTTAATGTAACTGGTTGAGGTTTTTACCATGGGTTGGATCATGTTGTCCAGCCAGTCAGACAAGCGGCTGGAAAGCGAGTCTGTACTGGCCACAATAGGGCGCATGGGTGGAGGGAAGCCACCTTTGTGGAGCTTTGGCAGTCCATGAAAAACCGGACTAATAGGAAAGTCATTAACGAGGTACTCAGTTTTACGTTTGTCCAATATGCCGATGTCGAAGCCTTTGTTAACAATACCCCGTAGTTTGTCCAGAAAAACACTTGTAGGGTCATCATTGAGTGGTCTATATGTAGTAACATCATTTAGCATGCATAAAATTTGCTTTTCGTATAGTGTTTTATCAAGGACAACCGGTGGACATCCTGCATCCCATCTGAACTGAGCGGATACATATACGGGTGAGCTGAATCTTTTCTTTTTTCATTCCTTTTTGATGTTTTTTGGAGAGTAACTGTAAAGCGCGGGGTTACATTTTCCTGTCAAAACATAGTCTACGATGTTCCCTGGGTCACATCAGGTGTCTGTGCAAAATTTTGTGATTGTAAATGCGACGGTGCGGATACACTTTTCGTTTCACTTTTTCCCCATTATGTAGATAGGGGCAAAATTGATTGGTAAATTGGAACACACGGGGTTAAAATTTCGCCTCACAACATAGCCTATGATGCTCTCGGGGTCCAGACGTGTGAGTGTGCAAAATTTCGTGATTGTAAATGCGACGATGCGGAAACACTTTTCGTTTCACTTTTTCCCCATTATGTACAGTCATATGAAAAAGTTGGGGCACCCCTATTAATGTTAACCTTATTTCTTTATAACAATTTGGTTTTTTGCAACAGCTATTTCTGTTTCAGATATCTAATAACTGATGGACTAAGTAATATTTCTGGATTGAAATGAGGTTTATTGTACTAGCAGAAAATGTGCAATCCGCATTTAAACAAAATTTGACCGATGCAAAAGTATGGGCACCCTTATCAATTTCTTGATTTGAACACTCCTAACTACTTTTTACTGACTTACTAAAGCACTAAATTGGTTTTGTAACCTCATTGAGCTTTGAACTTCATAGGCAGGTGTATCCAATCATGAGAAAAGGTATTTAAGGTGGCCACTTGCAAGTTGTTCTCCTATTTGAATCTCCTATGAAGAGTGGCATCATGGGTTCCTCAAAACAACTCTTAAATGATCTAAAAATAAAGATTATTCAACATAGTTGTTCAGGGGAAGGATACAAAAAGTTGTCTCAGAGATTTAAACTGTCAGTTTCCACTGTGAGGAACATAGTAAGGAAATGGAAGAACACAAGTACAGTTCTTGTTAAACCCAGAAGTGGCAGGCAAGAAAAATATCAGAAAGGCAGAGAAGAAGAATGGTGAGAACAGTCAAGGACAATCCACAGACCACCTCCAAAGACCTGCAGCTTCATCTTGCTGCAGATGGTGTCAATGTGCATCGGTCAACAATACAGCGCACATTGCACAAGGAGAAGCTGTATGGGAGAGTGATGCGAAAGAAGCCGTTTCTGCAAGCATGCCACAAACAGAGTCGCCTGAGGTATGCAAAAGCACATTTGGACAAGTCAGTTACATTTTGGAAGAAGGTCCTGTGGACTGATGAAACAAAGATTGAGTTGTTTGCTCATACAAAAAGGCATTATGCATGGAGGCAAAAAACACAGCATTCCAAGAAAAGCACTTGCTACCCACAGTAAAATTTGGTGGAGGTTCCATCATGCTTTAGGGCTGTGTGGTCAATGCCGGCACTGGGAATCTTGTTAAAGTTGAGGGTCGCATGGATTCAACTCAGTATCAGCAGATTCTTGACAATAATGTGCAAGAATCAGTGATGAAGTTGAAGTTACGCAGGGGATGGATATTTCAGCAAAACAATGATCCAAAACACCGCTCCAAATCTACTCAGGCATTCATGCAGAGGAAAAATTACAATGTTCTGGAATGGCCATCCCAGTCCCCAGACCTGAATATCATTGAACATCTGTGGGATGATTTGAAGCGTGCTGTCAATGCTCGGCGACCATCAAACTTAACTGAACTTAACTAGAATTGTTTTGTAAATAGGAATGGTCAAATATATCTTCATCCAGGATTCAGGAACTCATTAATAGCTACAGGAAGCGACTAGAGGCTGTTATTTTTTGCAAAAGGAGGATCTACAAAATATTAATGTCACTTTTATGTTGAGGTGCCCATACTTTTGCACCGGTCAAATTTTGTTTAAATGCGGATTGCACATTTTCTGTTAGTACAATAAACCTCATTTAAATCCAGAAATATTACGTAGTCCATCAGTTATTAGATATATGAAACTGAAATAGCTGTTGCAGAAACCCAAACTGTTATAAAGAAAAAAGGTTAACATTAATAGGGGTGCCCATACTTTTTCAAATGACTGTAGATAGGGGCAAAATTGATTGGTAAATTGGAATGTGCGGGGTTAAAATTTCGCGTCACAACATAGCCTATGACGCTCTCGGGGTCCAGTCGTGTGATTGTGCAAAAGTTTGTGGCTGTAGCTGCGACGGTGCAGATGCCAATCCCAGACATACATACATACACACATACATACACACATTCACCTTTATATATTAGACTAGCTGTACTACTCGGCTTCGCATGGGTTAATAACTGCTATTAACGAAATGGAATGTATTAACAAAAATGTATTCTGCACACAAAAAAACACAAAACAAATAGATATAAATGTAATTATAATGTCTGTCTCCCCCTCTGTATATATCTCTCTGTCTCTCTCTATCTCTTTGTCTGTCTGTCTCTTTCCTTGACTGTCTCTGTCTCTTTCTAAGTCTGTCTCAATCTCTTTCCCTGTCTGTCTATCTATCTCTGTCACTTTCCCTGTCTGTCACTTTCCCTGTCTGTCACTTTCCCTGTCTGTCACTTTCCCCGTCTGTCACTTTCCCTGTCTGTCACTTTCCCTATCTTTCCCTGTCTGTCTCTTTCCCTCTTTTCCTCTGTCTCTTTCCCTATGTCTGTGTCTTTTTCTGTCTCTTTACCTGTCTTTGTCTGTCTCTTACCCTGTGTCTCTTTCCCTCTCTTTCCCTGTCTGTCTGTTTCACTGTGTCTGTGTCTGTCTCTTTACCTGTCTGTGTCTGTCTCTTAAACTGTCTCTCTCTCTTTCCCTCTCTTTCCCTGTCAGTCTGTCTCTTTGTCTGTGTCTGTCTCTTTGTGTCTGATTCTTACCCTGTCTGTGTCTGCCTCTTTCCCTGTCTGTGTCTGTCTCTTTCCCTGGCTGCATTGTGACATGCCAACATTCCATTTAAGGGTGTGGCTGCGCATTCTTCTGAAGTTCTGGCTGCACTGTGGCTCCCAGCTGCATTCGCTTTAATGGAGGCAGGTTTTTGGTGAATAACTGTAAAGCGCGGGGTTAAAATTTCCCCTCAAAACATAGCCTATGACGCTCTCGGGGTCCAAAAGTGTGAGTGTACAAAATCTTGTGGCTGTAGCTGCGACGGTGCAGATGCCAATCCCAGACATATACACACACACACACACACACACAAACATACACACATTCAGCTTTATATATTAGATAAACGGGGTGCTTTGTTGAATGAATGATGCTGCTTTTGTCTGTACATATGAATCAAATCTATTGAGACAACTACAGCTGATATTGGGGAGTAAGTAATTTACCACTGCATAGGGGCCCACTGGGGGATTCACCTGTTCTCTTGGGGGCTTGTCCAAGCATATATGTTTTTGTACGTTTTATTCCCCTCTGGTTCTTGCAGACAAACTTTATTTGCACTGACAATTTGTAAGTCATCTGACCCCCCCCATGTGTTCTTTTCGTGCAAGTATTTGAAAATACTGCCTTCTAAACCCATATAGGGGCTTAGTTTTACATTTTTGTACTTTTGTGATTTGTACTGACAAAGTTATTATTATTATTATTATTATTATTATAGCGCCATATATTTCATTTATTTTTACATGTGAGAAGGGGTATACATAGTATACATAAAAGGGACAAGTACAATAAAACAAACAGTACAAGGCACAGACAGGTACGGGAAGAGAGAGGACGCTGCCTGCAAGGGCTCACAATCACCAAGGGATGGGTAAGGATACACTAGGTGAGGGTAGAACTGGTCATGCAGCGCTATGGAGGACTGAGGGTTACTGCAGGTTGTAGGCTTGACGGAAGAGGTAGGTCTTCAGGTTCCTTTTGAAGCTTTTCAAGGTAGGTGAGAGTCTCATATGTTGTGGCAGAGCATTCCAGAGTATGGGGGATGCACGGGAGAATCTTGGATGCGATTGTGGGAAGAGGAGATGAGAGGGGAGTAGAGGAAATCTTGTGAGGATTGGAGGTTACATGCAAGTAAGTACCGGGAGACTAGGTCACAGATGTATGGAGGAGACAGGTTGTGGATGGCTTTGTATGGCATGGATAGGGTTTTAAATTGAACTCCTTGGGTAATGGGAAGTCAGTGAAGAGATTGACAAAGAGGGGAAGTCGAGGAGTAGCAGGGGGACAGATGGATTAGTCGGGCAGCATAGTTTAGAATAGATTGAAGAGGTGCGAAACTATTTAAAGGGAGGCCACAGAGCAGGAACTTGCAGTAGTCCAGATGGGAGATAATAAGGGCATGCACTAGTGTTTTTGCAGCTTCCTGGGAAAGTAATGTACGAATCCGGGAAATATTTTTGAGTTGGAGGCAGCAGGAGGTGAAGAGGGTTTGGATGTGTGGCTTGAAGGAGAGAGCGGAGTCGAGGGTCACCCTCAGGCAGTGAGCATGCGGGATTGGGGAGAGTGAGCAGCCATTGACTTTGATGAATAGGTCTGTTGGGAGAGTTGAGTGAGGAGGAGGTTTTGTCCATGTTAAGTTTTAGAAATCGAGCAGAGAAAATGGATGAAATAGCAGATAGACATTATGGGATTTTGGTTAGTAGGGAGGTGATGTCAGGTCCAGTAAGGAAGATCTGTGTATCATCAGTATATAGATGATACTGAAAGCTGTGGGCCTCTATGAGCTGTCACAGGCCGAAGGGGCAGATGAAGAACAGCAGTGGTCCAAGAACTGAACGTTTGGGGGACATCAACAGATAGGGGGCGAGATGAGGAAGTTTTATTATACTTTGAAACGCGTTGACAAACCGCATTCTTCCATTGTATTCTCTGGAATTTCCATCTATATCTTTTGCAGCGCAGATTAAAATGTCTTTTTTTCCTGACTTTTATTTGTGAACAGTTTTGTGGGGTTTTAGCAGCCATATTAACTGTGATTTTATTTTGTGGTTTCGCAACCCAACTAGATGACCAATCCCTGTAGCTTGACATCTTTGTTTCTTGGATAAGACCCTATTCAATTGTCTCTTTCAGCTCCCCTACTTTGCATATTCTGCTCATGGCAGACAACCACACAGATCTCTCTGCCCATCTTTTCTCATTACAGATCGTCCCTTCATATCCCCCTTTACACCCCCACCTGTTCCTAGACATCCATTCACTGCTATTCCAGCTAACTCTACTGGTGCCTTCACTGGCGGATTCTGGTCACATGATCAGAGTTTCAGCTGTCTTAGTAGCTCAGAATACTCAATACTGATTGTGACCCTGTCTCTGGGCTTTTATTGGCCACTTGATACCATATGATTACAACTCACCAGAGAGAGGAGCGAATCTGGCATTGCCAGGGAGAGTGATCATCTCTACTCCCCAATTATATAATTCATTTTCTCTTACACTGATCAAAAATATAAATGCAACACTTGCTTTTGCTCCGATTTTTCATGAACTGTACCCTAAGATCTAAGATTTTTTTCTATGTCCACAAAAGACCTTTTTCTTTTAAATATTGTTCACAAATTTGTGTAAATCTGTGTTAATGAGCACTTTTCTTTTGCCTAGATAATCCATCCACCTCACAGGTGTGGCATATCAAGATGCTGATTAGACAGCAAGATTATTGCATAGGTGTGCCTTAGGCTGGCCACAATAAAAGGTCGCTCCAAAAATGTGCAGTTTTATATTATTGGGGGCTCTTTGGAGGTCAGAAAACCAGTCAGTATTTGATGTGACCACCATTTGCCTCACACAGTGCAACACGTCTTTTTCACATAGAGTTGATCTTGTTGATTGTGGCCTGTGTAATGTTAGGGGTACTTTGCACGTTGCGACATCACTACTGCGATATCGTCGGGGTCAAATCGAAAGTGACACACATCCAGCGGCGGTAACAACGTCGCAATGTGTAAAGCCTAGGAGAGAAGATGAATGAGCGTGAAACAGTCAAAAATCGCCGATCTGTGTCACGTCGTTCATTTTCATAATGTCGGTGCGTCCGCAAGTACGATGTTGTTTGTCGTTCCTGCAGCTCCACACATCGCTGTGTGTGAAGCCGCAGTTCCGACACACATCTCCTTACCTGCGTCCACCGGCTATGCGGAAGGATGAAGGTGGGCGGGATGTTTACGTTCCGCTCATCTCCGCCCCTCCGCTTCTATTGACCGCCTGCCGCGTGACGTCTCTGTGACGCCGCACGACCCGCCCCCTTAGGAAGGAGGCGGGTCGCCGGCCAGAGCGATGTCGCAGGGCAGGTAAGTGCGTGTGAAGCTGCCGTAGCGATAATGTTCGCTACAGCAGCTATCACAAGATATCGCATGTGCGACGGGGGCGGGTACTATCGTGCTCGGCATCGCTATCATCGGCTAGCGATGTCGCAACGTGCAAAGTACCCCTTAGTCTTCTCCTCATCAATGTCTGTGGGAAGATGCTGGATATTGGCAGGAGCTTGAACACAATGTTGTATACACCCATATGGGTGACATGTCCAGTGAGTATGCGGTAACGCAAGAACTGGGATGTTTTTAGCTTCCAGGAATTGTGTATAGATCCTTGCAACATGGGACCGTCCATTATCATGCTGCAACATGAGGTGATGCTCGTGGATGAATGGCACAACAATGGCCTCATCATTGTATCTCTGTGCACTCAAAATGGTATCAATAAAATGCACCTGTATTCACTGCCCATAACATACGCCTGCCCATAGCATAAACCCACTGTCACAGTGGGCCACACAATTCATAATATTGACATCAGCAAACTGCTCACCCACACGACGCCATACACATAGTCTACCATCTGCCATGTACAGTGAAAACTGGGATTCATCCATGAAGTGTTCACCTCTCCAACATGCCAGATGACATTGAATATGAGCGTTTACCCATTCAAGTCAGTGACTATGAATAACTGCAGTCAGGTGGAGACCCCGATAAGGATGTTGATGCAGATGAGACGGCTTCTGACAGTTTGTGCAGAAATACTTTGATTTTGTAAACTGATTTTTTCATCAGCTGTCCGGGTGGCCGGTCTCAGATGATATTGGAGGTGAAGATACTGGCTGTGGAGGTCCTGGGCTGGTGCGGTGACATGTGGTCTGCAGTTGTGAGGCCGGCTGGATGTACTGCCAAATACTCAGAAACACCTTTGAAGATGGCTTATAGTAGAGAAATGAACATTCAATTCACAGGCAACGGCTCTGGAGGACATTCCTGTAGTCAGCATGCTAACTGCACGTTTCCTCAAAACGTGCGACATCTGTGGCATTCTGTTGTGTGATAAAACTGCACATTTTAAAGTGGCCTTTTCTTGTGGCCAGCCTAAGGCACACCAGTGCAATAATCATGCTGTCTAATCAACATTTTGATATGTCATACCTTTGAGGTGGATGGATTATCTCCTTAAAGTAGAAATGCTCACTAACACAGATTTAGACACATTTCTGAACAATATTTGAGAGAAAAAGCCTTTTGTGTACATAGAAAAAGCCTTAGATCTTTGAGTTCATCTTATGAAAAATGGGAGCAAAAACAAAACTGTTGGGTTTATATTTTTGTTCAGTATACCTAGGCACGGACCATGGGAGGAAGAGAGTGCACTAGTATACTACAACCTCCATCAGTAGTAATGCAGTACATAACATACCTCGAAGGATTGAGCAGTGTGAGACTGGGGTGCCTGGGGCCCACTGGTGAATTGATTCTAGAGGACAGTACAATTATATGAAATAATTGTTAGGCGTTATCTCCTTTAAAGCCAAGTGTTAACTGTAAGATACAGATGGTTCCTGCACACCTGTGGTGCTCACACCATAACTGTGATGCACAATAACAGTGTTTTGCATTTAAGGGGTTCTCCGTAGAAAACAAGTTGCCACGCAATTTTTTTTCCAGTATGTACTGCGCTATTCATAACATAGCATTATACATAACATAAGAGACCGTGACTGTGGAGGAGAGCTGAACCAATAGGCTAAAATTAATTCTGCTCAATATTAACATTAATATTAGGGATGGAAGGCCTTCCGTAAGATGAGAGGTTGGAAAAGTTTGGCTTGTTTAGCTGAGAAAAAAGACATCTCAGAGGAGAGGTCATTTATATGTGTAACTACATACAGTGCCTACAAGTAGTATTCAACCCCCTGCAGAATTAGCAGGTTTACACATTCGGAATTAACTTGGC
This sequence comes from Anomaloglossus baeobatrachus, assembly GCF_048569485.1. Taxonomy (NCBI): domain Eukaryota; kingdom Metazoa; phylum Chordata; class Amphibia; order Anura; family Aromobatidae; genus Anomaloglossus; species Anomaloglossus baeobatrachus. The sequence goes on along the minus strand of NC_134353.1, from coordinate 799,881,562 downwards.
ATTGTGACATTTGGACTGTAGATCAGCCTGGAAGTGTGAAATGCACTGCAGCAAAAAAGAATGTTATTTCTTTTTTTATTTTTTTTTTTAAATTGTGAAAAGTTTATTTAGAGGGTCATTTATTATTCAACCCCTCAAACCACAAGAATTCTGTTTGGTTCCCCTAAAGTATTAAGAAGTATTTCAGGCACAAAGAACAATGAGCTTCACATTTTTGGATTAATTATCTCTTTTTCCAGCCTTTTCTGACTAATTAAGACCCTTCCCTAACTTGTGAACAGCACTCATACTTGGTCAACATGGGAAAGACAAAGGAGCATTCCAAGGCCATCAGAGACAAGATCGTGGAGGGTCACAAGGCTGGCAAGGGGTACAAAACCCTTTCCAAGGAGTTGGGCCTACCTGTCTCCACTGTTGGGAGCATCATCCGGAAGTGGAAGGCTTATGGAACTACTGTTAGCCTTCCACGGCCTGGACAGCCTTTGAAAGTGTCCACCCGTGCCGAGGCCAGGCTTGTCCGAAGAGTCAAGGCTAACCCAAGGACAACAAGGAAGGAGCTCCGGGAAGATCTCATGGCAGTGGGGACATTGGTTTCAGTCAATACCATAAGTAACATACTCCACCGCAATGGTCTCCGTTCCAGACGAGCCCGTAAGGTACCTTTACTTTCAAAGCGTCATGTCAAGGCTCGTCTACAGTTTGCTCATGATCACTTGGAGGACTCTGAGACAGACTGGTTCAAGGTTCTCTGGTCTGATGAGACCAAGATCGAGATCTTTGGTGCCAACCACACACGTGACGTTTGGAGACTGGATGGCACTGCATACGACCCCAAGAATACCATCCCTACAGTTAAGCATGGTGGTGGCAGCATCATGCTGTGGGGCTGTTTCTCAGCCAAGGGGCCTGGCCATCTGATCCGCATCCATGGGAAGATGGATAGCACGGCCTACCTGGAGATTTTGGCCAAGAACCTCCGCTCCTCCATCAAGGATCTTAAGATGGGTCGTCATTTCATCTTCCAACAAGACAACGACCCAAAGCACACAGCCAAGAAAACCAAGGCCTGGTTCAAGAGGCAAAAAATCAAGGTGTTGCAGTGGCCTAGTCAGTCTCCTGACCTTAATCCAATTGAAAACTTGTAGAAGGAGCTCAAGATTAAAGTCCACATGAGACACCCAAAGAACCTAGATAACTTGGAGAAGATCTGCATGGAGGAGTGGGCCAAGATAACTCCAGAGACCTGTGCCGGCCTGATCAGGTCTTATAAAAGACGATTATTAGCTGTAATTGCAAACAAGGGTTATTCCACAAAATATTAAACCTAGGGGTTGAATAATAATTGACCCACACTTTTATGTTGAAAATGTATTAAAATTTAACTGAGCAACATAACTTGTTGGTTTGTAAGATTTATGCATCTGTTAATAAATCCTGCTCTTGTTTGAAGTTTGCAGGCTCTAACTTATTTGCATCTTATCAAACCTGCTATATCTGCAGGGGGTTGAATACTACATGTAGGCACTGTATGTAGTCAATACAAATTACTGGCACATGACTTATTCCTTCCAAAGACAATACTATGGACTAGGGGGCACTCACTCCAAGTTGAAGAAAGGCGATTCCAGTAGTCAAATAGGAAAAGGCTCTTTACAGTTAGAGCAGTCAGACTGTGGAATGCCCTACCACAAGAGGTAGTAATGGCAGATACTATAACAGCTTTTAAAAAAGGGCTGGATGATTTCCTCAGTACACATACCATTGTGGTGATAGATAATATAATGACAGAAAAATGTATAATTACTGGAGAAAGGTTGAACTTGATTTGACCTAGTTATTTTCCCACCTATTTTCCCACATAACCCCAATATACAGTATGAGCCCCAACATTGCCCTCTTTATACAATATGAGTCCACACATAGCCCCTATATAGAGTTTTAGACCTCACTTAGTTCTGTCTATACAGTCTGAGTCCCCACATAGCCAGCATATACGGTATAAGACCACACACAGCCCCCAATATATAGTATGAACCCACACACAGCCCCCCTACATACAGTATGAGCTCCCACATAACCCTGATATACAGTTTGAGAACCAATTACTGTGATTGGTCAGCCGCATTGCATCATTGGGTCTTATATGAGACCTGGCAGTGCAGTGCTCAGCTGAGATCAAGCCCAGGGGTTAGCAATGGAGTGGGGTCTTTCTAACTCAGTAAGTGTAAAGTTAAAAAATACATACACACATGGAAAAATAGTTTATTTGAATAAAAACTCCCCCACACTATCCCTTGTTCACTAATTTATTTAAAAACAATCCCATGAAGATCCAATGTAATCCATTGTGTAGTGGTCCCACGACCTCCCCGAATCCATACTCCAACCTATGGAGCCTCATTCAGAGAACAAGGCTCCATAGGCCACTCCAGGTCAAAGCCAGACGTCACCACACATGACTAGAGTTGAGCGCGGTTCGCGGTTCGAGTGATTTTGAGGGCTGTTCTAGATCGAACTAGAACTCGAGCTTTTTGCTAAAGTTCGATAGTTCTAGATACGTTCGAGAACAGTTCTAGCAGCAAAAAGCAGGGCTTTTCACAGCTACAGTGTGCAGGAGCCATCGCTGGCAGCCTGCCAGAAGCTGGTAACCAAGATAAACATTGGGTATCCAACCAAAGCGCTTTGGTTAGTAACCCGATGTTTATCCTAGTTACGTGCAGGAAGCCCACACTTCCCCACTCAGCTCGCTCCACCCCCTCCTGCACGCGGCATGTACACAAACACACACACACACACTCTGCACACTGCACTCTGCACACATGGTCCCGCTCGGCTTACCTGCGGTAATGAAGTCCCGACCTCAGCGCTGTCACTGTCCTCCATGGCCGCCGCTTGTCACATCACCTTCTCTCGCTTCCGACCCGAGACTGACTAGCGGTGACGTCACGGGCCTCTCGCGATACTTGGCTGTGAAGGCGGCGGTCATTGAACTCAGTGACAGGTGCTGTCAGTGTGCTGGAGATCAGCGCAGGTAATGTACCTCGCTCCTGACAGCAGCATTTGTCATGCCCTGCAGTGACCTGGGCTGACCCATTGATGTTAGCTCAGGTCACTGCATTGCTCTCCCAGCCAATGGGGAACATCCTGCTCTTCATTGACTGGGACAGTGTGGATCGTCATGGCAACCCCTTGGATTACACCAGACCTGGATTTGTTTTTCTTTCTAATAAATTGGTTAAAGAGGGAATGTTTTGGGGAGTGTTTTTTCAAATAAAAATGTGTTTGTCGTCTATTTTTTTTATTACTGACTGGGTTGGTGATGTCGGGTATCTGATAGACGCCTGACCTCACCAACCCCAGGGTTTGATGCCAGGTGACATTACACATCTGGTATTAACCCCATATATTACCCCGTTTGCCACCGCACCAGGGCGCGGGATGAGCTGGGGCGAAGCACCAGGATTGGCACATCTAATGGATGCGCCACTTCTGGGGCGGCTGCGGCCTGCTATTTTTAGGCTGGGGAGAGTCCAATAACCATGGACTTCCCTAGTCTGAGAATATCAGACCCCAGCTGTCTGCTTTACCTTGGCTGGTGATCCAATTTTGGGGGGACCCCTACGTGTTTTTTTTTTAAATTATTTATTTAATTTAAAATAACAGCGTGGGGTGCCCTCAGTTTTGGATTACCAGCCAAGGTGAAGCTGCCAGCTGTGGTCTGCAGGCTGCAGCCGTCTGCTTTACCCTAGCTGGCTACAAAACTTGGGGGAACCCTACGTCATTTTTTTTTCATTTTTTTGGCTAAATACAAAGCTAAGCACCCCTTAGTGCCACATGAAAGGCACCAAAGGGTGCAAAATTACAAAATGCAGGAGAGTGGGAAATTATGTGTCTTTCTGCCATTATAATGACAGAAAAGACTAATATGAAGTGCACAAGCACAAGAAAATCACCAGAGCGCTCTCCGCTGTGAAAAGCCGTAGAAAATGGCACTGGAGTGAACATGTGACCGCCTCATGTAGGATGAAGCTATGGATCCTGGGTAAATTTATGCATTTACCCTCCTTCAGTTTTTTTGCAGTACACAAAAAAAACGGAAGGCACACGGATGACAAACAGATGACATACGGACCGTCTACGGAACGGAAATGGATGCCACACGGATGCACCCGTGAAAAAAAACGGACTGTTTTTTGCAGACCGCAAAAATGGATTGGTCGTGTTAATGTAGCCTTATTCTGATCTGCCGTTTATAAACAGCAGGCAGAAATAAGTGAATAGCGCCCCCCGGCGTCAGAAAATCTCTGGGGTTTCAGGGTTAGCTGAGACCCTGGAGATCATGATTCAGGACGGTTTTTCCGGTCCCCGCTCACGTGATCACAGGTATACACCGTACACCGATGATCACGTTACAGTAAATGACAGCGCCGGTAAAAAATTATTTATCTCCCATCTGGCATGAACAAACACTTCTTCTCCACTTCTTCTCCACTTCTCCACTTCTTCTCCACTTTTTCTCCACTTTTTCTCCATTTTTTCTCCACTTCTCCACTTTTTCTCTACTTTTTCTCCACTTTTTCTCCACTTTTTCTCCACTTTTTCTCCACTTTTTCTCCACTTTTTCTCCATTTTTTCTCCACTTTTTCTCCACTTTTTCTCCACTTTTTCTCCACCTTTTCTCCACTTTTTCTCCATTTTTTCTCCACTTTTTCTACATTTTTTTCTCCACTTTTTCTCCACTTTTTCTCCACTTTTTCTCCATTTTTTCTCCACTTTTTCTCCACTTTTTATCCACTTTTTATCCATTTTTTCTCCACTTTTTCTCCACTTTTTCTCCATTTTTTCTCCACTTTTTCTCCACTTTTTCTCCACTTTTTCTCCACTTTTTCTCCACTTTTTCTCCATTTTTTCTCCACTTTTTCTCCATTTTTTCTCCAATTTTTCTCCATTTTTTTCTCCACTTTTTCTCCATTTTTTCTCCACTTTTTCTCCACTTTTTCTCCACTTCTCCACTTTTTCTCCACTTTTTCTCCACTTTTTCTCCACTTTTTCTCCATTTTTTCTCCACTTTTTCTCCACTTTTTCTCCACTTTTTCTCCACCTTTTCTCCACTTTTTCTCCATTTTTTCTCCACCTTTTCTACATTTTTTTCTCCACTTTTTCTCCACTTTTTCTCCATTTTTTCTCCACTTTTTATCCACTTTTTCTCCACTTTTTATCCACTTTTTCTCCACTTTTTCTCCACTTTTTCTCCACTTTTTCTCCACTTTTTCTCCACTTTTTCTCCACTTTTTCTCCACTTTTTCTCCACCTTTTCTCCACTTTTTCTCCACTTTTTCTCCACTTTTTCTCCATTTTTTTCTCCACTTCTTCTCCACTTTTTCTCCACCTTTTCTCCACTTTTTCTCCATTTTTTCTCCACTTTTTCTACATTTTTTTCTCCACTTTTTCTACACTTTTTCTCCACTTTTTCTACACTTTTTCTCCATTTTTTCTCCACTTTTTCTCCACTTTTTCTCCACTTTTTCTCCATTTTTTCTCCACTTTTTCTCCATTTTTTCTCCACTTTTTCTCCACTTTTTCTCCACTTTTTCTCCACTTTTTCTTTACTTTTTCTCTATTTTTTCTCCATTTTTTCTCCACTTTTTCTCCACTTTTTCTCCGTTCTTTTTCTATGGTCGGTCTACCCATTAGCTCTGCCATGCATAGTGTAGCTCTACACCTACTGCACATGTTACTTTATGATTGACATCTCTTTCGTACCAGAGCTGTCTAAGCCTACTCTGACCCCATATTTGTCATTACTATATTGTCCTTGTACTGTATTATGACATTTGTATCATGTGTTTCATTTCTTGCTGTGTTGCAATTTTTTTGCTGCATCCCAATTGTACCTCTACATTGTTCGAGTTTATGTTATTGTTCTCTCACTCTTATGTGATACTGATTATTGTCATTTTTCATGATAACATGCAGATAAGTTCAATCTGACGAAGGCTCAGGCCGAAACGTCATTTGTAACTTGTTTTGGACAAAAACATAATTGCTTATGAAAAATTTTTTTTCTTAATATGGACCAATAAAGAGTGATTTTGCATTACTATCCGTTGTGACTTACTGACTTAGTCTGGGAGATTTAGAGTGCCGAGGTTACTCACTAATTTTATCTATTATTACCTCTGAGCACCTATATACCAGTGAGCAGAGCTTCCTCTACAGTAGTTCTCCTGATTAGTCATGCCCTTACCTCATGAGCAGGGCATTGCAGCTTTGGTAGCAACCATTACGACATGGACTCTGCTGCTGTGGACCCGGGGAGAGTGAGTGCAGATTCATTGCACCCACACTCCTCGCATGAAGGGTCCGCACTCCTAGAAAATGGGGGATACGTTCCCTGAGTGTCTCCCCCCCATATTCTAGACGGTCCATAGTCGTCGCGGGACCCCTTTATTTTTTTTCTTACAATAAATTGGTGAAAGAGGAAATGTTTTGGGGACTGTTTTTTCAAATAAATTTCTTTTGTCGATTTTTTTTTTTTGTTAGTACTGACAGTTTATGATGTTGGGTATCTAATAGACGCCATGACATCATAAACTGCTGGGCTTGATCTCAGGTGACTTTACAGCTAGTATCAACCCGATTTATTACCCCGTTTGCCACTGCACCAGGGCACGGCATGAGCTGGGGTGAAGCGCCAGGATTGGCGCATCTAGTGGATGCGCCACGTCTGGGGTGCCTGCGGCCTGCTATTTTTAGGCTGTGAAGGCCCAATAACTATGGACCTTCCCACCCTGAGAATACCAGACCACAGCTTTCCGCTTTACCTTGGCTGGTGATCCAATTTGGGGGGGACCCTACTTTTATTGTGTAATTATTAATATTTATAAAATAATTATAAAAAAGAGCCTGAGGGGATCTCCACATTGGATCCCCAGCCACGGTAAAGCTGCCAGCTGTGGTTTTCAGGCTACAGCCGTCTGCTTTACCCTAGCTGGCTATCAAAAATGGGGGGACCCAACGTCATTTTTTTTTTTAACTATTTTTTAAATAGAAAAAATTAATGGGCTTCCCTGTATTTTGATTGTCAACCAAGGTAACGGCAGGCAGATGGGGGTGGCAACCCATAGCTGTCTGCTTTATCTGCGCTGAGAATCAAAAATACCGCGGAGCGCTACGTCATTTTTTTAAATATTTATTTTTACAGCACTGTGATGTCCAGCAATCAAAATACAGGGAAGCCCATTTTGTTTTTAGTTATTTAAATAAACAATTAAAAAAAATATATATGGGCTCCCGCTGCATTTTTTGTATTGCTAGCTAAGGGTAATCCAAGCAGCTACTGGCTGCTAACCCCCACTGCTTGGTGTTACCTTCACTGGCAATGGAAAATCCAGGGAAGCATTTTTTATTTTTTATGCCAAAAAACTACAAAAAAAGGACGTGAGCTTCGCCATATTTTTGTATGCTAGCCAGGTATAGTAGGCAGGTGCTGGAAGAGTTGGATACAGCACCAGAAGATGGCGCTTCTATGAAAATGCCATTTTCTGAGGCGGCTGCAGACTGCAATTCGCAGCAGTGGGGCCCAGAAAGCTCAGGCCAACCTGTGCTGCGGATTCCAATCCCCAGCTGCCTAGTTGTACCTGGCTGGACACAAAAATGGGGCGAAGCCTACGTCATTTGTTTTCTAATTATTTTATGAAATTCATGAAATAATAAAAAAAGGGCTTCCCTTTATTTTTGGTTCCCAGCCGGGTACAAATAGGCAACTGGGGGTTGGGGGCAGCCGTACCTGCCTGCTGTACCTGGCTAGCATACAAAAATATGGTGAAGCCCACATAATTTTTTCAGGGGGCAAAAAACTTCTGCATACAGTCCTGGATGGAGTATGCTGAGCCTTGTAGTTCTGCAGCTGCTGTCTGTCTGTATGGAGAAGAGCAAACAGCAGCTGCAGAACTACAAGGCTCAGCATACTCCATCCAGGACTGTATGCAGAAGTTTTTTGCCCACCAAAAAAATGACGTGGGCTTCGCCATATTTTTGTATGCTAGCCAGGTACAGCAGGCAGCCATGGGCTGCCTCCAACCCCTAGTTGCCTATTTGTACCCGGCTGGGAACCAAAAATATAGGGAAGCCCGTTTTTTTTAATTATTTCACTTATTTCATGAAATAATTAAAAAACAAATGATGTGGGCTTCGCCCCATTTTTGTGTCCAGCCAGGTACAACTAGGCAGCTGCGGATTGGAATCCGCAGCACAGGTTAGCCCGAGGTTTCTGGGCGCCTCTGCTGCGAATTTCAGTCCGCAGCCGTCCCAGAAAATGGCGCTCTCATAGAAGCGCCATCATCTGGCGCTGTATCCAACTCTTCCAACAGCCCTGGAGCCGGGTGGCTTGTTGGGTAATCATGAGTTAATACTGGCTTTGTTTTACTAGCCAGTATTAAGCCAGAGATTCTTAATGTCAGGCACGTTTGACCCGGCCATTAAGAATCTCCAATAAAGGGTTAAAAAAAAGACACCACACAGAGAAAAAATACTTTAATAGAAATAAATACACAGACACATTAGAGACTCCATCTTTATTACCCCCTGTCAGCCCTCCACGATCCTGCTCTTCTGTCTTTCTCGTTTAACAAATGCAGCTCTGCTACATCACTGCTGCATGGGGAAAACGCTGCTTCCCGTGGAGCATTCACTCCGTGAGTGATCAGTGCTGCTAGCGGTAACAGCGGTAACGCTGACAGACGCGTTACCATAGCAACGGTGCTCCCGGAGCCGCGGTTAGCGGTGACGTCACCGCTAACTGCGTTGCCATGGCAACAGTGATCTCCGTTAATGACCGGCTGTGTCAGCCGGTCCCTAACGGAATGGGGAGTCGACCGTGTGCTAGAGCATGTCGCCGGTACACGGCGATACACACATGTGCACCGTGTACCGGAGAGATGCACTCGCAGGTCCTACATGACGCGTCATAGTCATGTGACCAGTCTGTAGCCAATGAGATAATAGCCACGTGACTGGTCACATGGCTATTTTGACGTCACGATAGGTCCTGCATCTCTGCTGGCAGTGCCGGTCACCGGGAGGATTCAGCGATCATCGGATGGAATAGCGTCAGGAGACAGAGTGCAGGAGGGATCGCGGGGACCGGTAAGTGTTATGGCAATGTTTATTAACTGTATGTGTACATTTATAATGCATTTTTTTTGTGTTTGTGATTGCCTCCCATTATAGCCTATTGGTTCGAGTTCAGTTCGTCGAACGTTCGACGAACCGAACTCGAACGGGAGCTCCGTTCGGCGAACCGACCTCGAGCCGAACTGCGACCGGTTCGCTCATCTCTAACCACCACATGCAAAAATGCTATTTACCTGCAAGTTTGCCATTAATCTGCAGATAATCAGCATTAAACTGCTGCAGTTCAGCTTACTCAATTAAAGCTCTCAGAATCTGGTCATGTTAAAAAACAAATAATCTTTTGTGCAAATGTGATTTTAGTGTGTAAAAATTCCAAAATATATATATATAAAGAATAAAAAAGAATAAAAAGTGACTAAAAACATATACCCTAAAATGACACCAATAAAAACTTCAGCTATTCTAGCAAAAAGCTAGATTAGTTATCTGTTAACCCCTTTACCCCTGAGCGATTTTTCATTTTCATTTTTTCCTCTCATTCTTCCGAGAACCATAACTTTTTCATTTTTCCAACAATATTGCAATATGGGGGCTTATTTTTTGTGAGATGAGTTTTTCTTTTGAATGACACCATTTATTTTACCATATACTGTACTGGAAAACAGAAACGGGAAAAAAAATCCAAATGTGGAGAAATAGTGAAAAAACTGAAACTCCACAATAGTTTAGGGGTTTTTTTCACCATGTTCACTATATGGTAAAACTGACATATCCATATGCCTCAGGTCGGTATGCGTTCTTCGATACAAAACATGCATACTTTTACTTTTATCTAAGTGGTGAAAAAAATTCTGAACTTTGTCCAAAAAATAGAATATTGAATTGTTGCCATTTTCTGAGACCCGCAGCATTCTCATTGTTCTGGATTTGGGGCTCAGTGATGGTTTATTTTTTGCGTCTTGAGCTGGAGACTTTAATTATACCATTTTGTGTAGATGCGCTGTTTTGATCGCCTGCTATTGCATTTTAATGAAATGTAGTGGTGATCAGGAAATGTAATTTAGGTGTTTTTTTCTTGCCACGCCGGGTATGATCAGAATAATTGACTTTATATTTTGATAGATCGGGCATTTCTGAATTCGGCAATACCAAATATGTGTATTTTTTTAATTGTTTTATTTTCAATGGGGCAAAAGGGGGTGATTTGAACTTTTAGATTTGTTTTTTTATTTTTTTAAAAAACTTTTTTTACGTACCAGTACGTCCTTGGTTATTAAGGGGTTAACGAAAAATTAGAGACTTTCCACGTGGTACTTGGATCATGTGCATCCCTCCCAAAAAACGTGAAATCCATGATCCCAAAGCCAAATTTCTCCTCTTGTGCCATGAAGTGTTCAAATCACAAATAAAAAGGTAATCTGCAGCAGATTTTTGCTAGCTCTTCTGAGAGCAGCATGATGTAGGTAAAGAGACTCTAAATCCAACAAAAACTTAGTTTAGTGGGTGCAGTGGTTCTGACACAATCAGAGTTTTTATATTTAGCATGCCTCAGAGCAGAGAAAGGCTAGGTTCACACACTGCGTTTTTTTGACGCTGCGTTTTTGTGCGTTTTTTTGCGGCAAAAACCGCACAAAAACGTACCTGCGTCAAACAAACGCAGACAAAAACGCACGCGTTTTTGCCGCGATTTGGTGCGTTTTTTGCTGCGTTTTGCTGCGTTTTTGCTCACTGCGTCTTTATGCGTTTTTTATCAGTGAACAAAAAAAAAAGTCTGATGTCATTTCCTTCTTCAATATGTTCTTCATTCTCCACTAGTGTATGCAGGAGAGCAGACAGCTGCAGAACTACAAGAATCAGCATACTCCATCCAATAGTGTATGCAGGAGAGCAGACAGCAGCTGCAGAACTACAAGGCTCAGCATGCTCCATCCAGGACTGTATGCTGGAGGGAGAGTCAGGAAGAGCAGACCTACAAGGCTCAGCATCCTCCATCCAATAGTGTATGCAGGAGAGTAGACAGCAGCTGTCGAACTACAAGGCTCAGCATCCTCCATCCAATAGTGTATGCAGGAGAGCAGACAGCAGCTGTCGAACTACAAGGCTCAGCATCCTCCTACCAGGACAGTATGCAGGATTTCTTTGCCCCCCCAAACAAAAAAAATTACGTGGGCTTCGCCATATTTTTGTATGCTAGCCGGGTACAGCAGGCAGGTATGGGCTGCCCCCAACCCCCAGCTGCCTATTTGTACCCGGCTGGGAACCAAAAATATAGAGAAGCCCTTTTTTTTTTAATTATTTCATGAATTTCATGAAATAATTAAAAAAAAAAAATTACGTGAGCTTCGCCTAATTTTTGTGTCCAGCCGGGTACAACTAGGCAGCTGGGGATTGGAATCCACAGTGCAGGGTGCCCATGCTTTCTGGGCACCCCCGCTGCGAATTGCAGTCTGCAGCCACCCCAGAAAATGGCGCTTTCATAGAAGCGCCATCTTCTGGCGCTGTATCCAACTCTTCCAGCTGCCCTGATGTCGGGTGGCTCACTGGGTAATAATGGGGTTAGGGATAGCTGTATATTATCAGCTGTCCCTAAGCCCGAAATTCATGGTGTCACGCCAATATTAGACATGGCCAACATGAATTTCTAGTAAAGATAAAAAAACCACAACACACAGAAAAATATTTTTATTAGAAATAAAACACAACACAATTAGTGACTCCATCTTTATTGAAATAAAGAACCCCCTTCCGCAGTAATCCTGGGTCAAGGGTCCCGCGCCCTCCAATCCGGATCCAATATCATCTGATCGGTTTGCTGGAAGGCAAAGCGATCAGATGATGTGTCAGGATCAAGTGCGTGAATCACATCACACATCAGCTGATTGTATAAAAGCCGTTTATACAATCAGCAGATGCATCGGTGCAAAAAAAAAAACAAAAAACTTATATGCTGATTACCGGCAGCTCCTAGAGCGAGTCTGATCCCGTCCGATCGCTGCAGGAGCTGCCGGTAATCAGGGATAAAGTCTCCTGACGCATCCGCTGATAGGTTAAACCGGCCGGCCGCTAGCGTCACCCCGAGACTTACGATCAGCTGATGCGTCAGGTGACTGCATCAGGTGATCCATCACCAGGTCCTGCATTTTGCAGGCATACGTACCCGGGGAGACTGCACACACCCGGAGCGGCGGTACCGGGAGGAGATGGGAGCGGGCATGGCACCGGGAGTCTGCAGACAGGTGAGTATGACTTTTATTTTTTCTACTGTTCACTTTTGTTTTCGCAGCCGCTTCCACCTCCTGCCCGTACATGACGCTGCACGGCAGCATACATGCACAGGATGGGAGGTGGAAGCGGCGGTGACGGTACCGGGAGGATTCACGCTTCTGTGTTTACTGACAGAAGGAATCCTCTTCCTGTACATGTCACTTTACTACCCACCTCCTGCGTTTATAGCTACGTTTTTGGTCTTAGAAACGCACCAAAACGCACCAAAACGCACCTATTTGCGTTTCTCATTGCGTCTTTCAACATCCCATTGCACTCAATGGATGAAAAGCGCAGTGAAAAACGCGGGAATAATTGACATGCTGCGTTTTTGTGGCACCACAAAAACGCAGCTGAAAAAAAACGCTGTGTGCAGACAGCAAAAATGAAAACTCATAGACTTTGCTAGGGAAGCAAAGTCATGCAGTTTTCTGAGCAAAAACGCACCCGAAAACTGAGCAAAAACGCAGCGAAAAACGCACTGTGTGAACTTACCCATGACTTGTCCTACTCACACCAGGCTCTGTATGTACAATATCTATAGACAGTGAGCTGCTAATCACAGCAGGGGGCGTGTTGAACTACCAGGCTTAAGGAAATGTATTCAAGCAATGATAACCTCCTGGTACTAAAACAAACATTGCTGGTAAACAGCATGGACCTTGATAAGAGAGTCATCTTGGAAATTTGTGTTTTAACTCCTCAGATTACAAAAACCTGCTGACAGATTAGCTTTAACATCAACTTGTACAGCATTTCTGCAGAGGGGGAACCCACTTAAAGGGAACAAACCAGCAGGATTTTCATATATAAAGTAAAGCCAGTGCTATACTGGCAATAGGATGTTGAATCCAAACACACCTTTTGTTCACAGATTGAATGTTTTTTTTCAGAAATATGTGCAAGTAAAGTTCCAGCAATGCATTGCTATTTGATTGACAGGTGCAATAGGAAGGGAATATGTGAGTCGGGTCTTGCTATCTATTCCCTCCCCATCTGTCTGCCTGGCCTACCATGGGTGGTACCGACCAGCTGTGACCTCAGTTGAATACTCTCTGACATCAACGCTCACAGCTGTAGCTCAGTCAGTGTGCCCCTGATGCCTCAGTGCTGGGTCGCATTTTCTAATCTGACCGCGCCCTAGAACCTCAGGATGTAGCAGAGCCGGGAGTATCGTTGGAGCTCTTGTGAATTATATCAAACCTGCAGGTTAGTTTTGGAAATTAATAAATTGGGGAAAGAGGGAGTTTTTTCCTTGTGTTTTGTGTTTATTTCTATTGACTTACACGGGTAGTAATGGGAGTCTCATTGACTCCTACCCATTTCTAACCTTGCACTTGATGACAGCTGTTCTTTTTTGACAAATCAATCATAACTGTCATTAACCACTCATGCTAACCCGATTGTCAACGCACAGGGCAATCGGGATGAGCCATGTAAAGCTCCAGGATTGGCACATCTCATGGATGCGACAATTCTGGAGTGGCTATGGTCTGCTATTTTTAGGCTGGGGGGCCCAATAACAAAGGGTATCCCCAGCCTGAGAATAAAAGCCCCAAGTTGACTGCTTTATTTTGATTAGGTATCAAAATTAGGGGTGACTGCACTCTGTTTTTAAAATTATTTGTTTAAATTATTTAAAAAAGCTGCATAAGGTCCCTCGTATGTTGATACACAGCCAAGATAACGCAAACAGCTGGGGGCTGCAGACTGTAGTCAACTGCTATATATGCGGTGGGTATCAATATATGGGGGAACCCTACTCCGTTTTACCAATTGTTTATTTATGTTTACACCCACAACCAGTCACAGAGGCTGGCAGTCACACTGCAACCAATCACAGATGCTGTCACAGAGCATGGGCAGGGAAAGCAGTGAATATGCATGAGAGTTTATTATCGAATCCATAAGTAGTGTGTTAGCTGTACGGGAGACTCGGTAAGTGTAACTGTCCTGCTCTAACCCTCATATTTCTTCATTTTAACATTTTTTAACTTTTTAAAGTAAACAAATACTGTAATTTTTTGCATAAAATACAAAGGGAATGTGTCATCTTTAACTGTATATCTTTTAGCAATCATTTCATCTTCAACTTGCTTACCTGTTCACAATAACAGTTATTTTGACTATAGGTGCCCAAACGTTTACATGCATATGTGCCACTGCATTATGTTGTATTATGTCATATACCTGCCCCTGATATATGTGCAACTGCACTATGCTGTGCCTACCTAAACGATGGGCTATACCATGTTGGGTGTGCTCCTAGTGCTGGATCAGTTTAAGCTATGAGGGTGCACTCATAGTGGCTGTGTTGCGGTGTTTGCACATCCATTATGGGCATGTATTGCTGATGTTTGAGCTTAGGGACCGTGAGTAAAGTTCAGTAAACACGCCCACATCTGATTGATGATGGGAGGACTAGCAGTCATGGCACCAATCACGTGACGCTATACTGAACATCACCTTTTAACCATGGATCAAAGATCAGCGGGTGTTGAGCAGGACTTCCAAAGTAATGTGGATTGCGCTGCTGGATGGAGCTAATATTTTGGATGCAGTTTTATTTACTTATTCCTCAGGAAACCACCATGAGTGGAGTGTCACGCCTGGTATGGAGGACTAGCAAGCAAATGACGAAAGGGAAAGAGAACCCTGCATCTAGGGAAGGGAGAGTCATTGACCACTGAGCAAATGTACCGCTGGCCCCTGGGGTCCCCCACCACCACAGATAGGTACCTCACCTATGCGACGAGCTGGATACCTGACTCTAGGTATCCCTAGTGCTGGACCCTAAAAAGGGAACGAGTGGTATGGGCTCTTCGTCAACCCCACTAAACAAGAAAGAAAAAGAAAAGGAGGACACACAGGGGAAAATGTACGAACTACTTATCCACAGACGACTCAGATAGTTCAGTAACATTTCAGCAACAATAACACAGATGAGTACAAGCCACCTGCTTGCAACCAGAGCTTGAATGTACTGAATAATATCCCCAGCACAAGACCAGGGAAGATGGGAGTATTTAAGCACAAGGGAAATAATAATATTCAGCAGCTGGATGGAAGGAGGGCTCTGCTGGGTCCAAAAGGGGAAGAGATAAAAGCCCAGCAAGAAAGCTACTTAATACAATGAATACTGACAGCAGGAACAATAGAAAGTCAGGGAGCATTTAGCCAAACACTGTGACTATCTATTGCCCGAAACCACATGACTGTCTGTCACCCGTGACACACCCATGACAGGGGGTTAAAACACGGAATTCAATGATGTGTGACACGTCACACTGCATGCTTTTGTGTTCCTAAACTGAAGGTTTTATCACCCCAGTGATTACACAGGTCTGCAAGGTTAAATTGATTGAAAAGTAAGAGGTGATTTTTAATATGTAAAACAGAAAAGTCCAGTTCAAATGAACAGTTGCTTCTTTATTTCTTGGGAATTTCAAGTACACGGGACATCAAATTTTTACAAGGAAACCGCTATAATGGCATATGCATCAACGGATTTCTGGTGTGTTTCCACCCTTAATCATGATTCAGCGTGTAAACACCACAGAAACGCGTTGATGCATACGCCATTATAGCGGTTTCCTTGTGAAAATTTGATGTCCCGTGTACTTGAAATTCTCAAGAAATAAAGAAGCAACTGTTCATTTGAGCTGGACTTTTCAGTTTTACATGTTTAATTATCAGGCTGTGGCAGGGCCTTTGTTTGGGCTCTGAACAGAGAGTGAATACAGAAATGGTGAGCTGGATTCATTGCTACTATTACATATGATTTTTAATATACTTTTGATCTCTGAACTCACTAAAAATAACGAAAAAAATCCATGACTTACAGTTCATAAAAACTGACTCCATAGGCCAAACAAACCACAACTTCTTTCACAGCTTGTGTGACGCCCTGGACTAGCCAGGTTGTCACGGGTAGTCCCATACACACACACGCCCCCCCCTTAGAAAGGTTACAGCAGCCAAACTACAAAACCTTGTCACCACCCTCCAGGTTTGATGTTCACACCAGGGGGGGCGGAGCCAGGCGGTCGGCTCCACCCACCGAGGAGTTCACAGGCCCAGAGGCGGGAAAAACTAGAGTGGAGTTGAGCTTTGACAGTGAAGTGGAGTGGAGTGAAGTTCAAGGGCAGACCTGTTCCTAGGTCTGCCATAGTCTACACCAGGTGTCTGAGTTGGAGTCCAGTCACCTCTGGCAAGGAGGCAGACGGTGGTGGCTGCCTGCAGGAGCTGGATTTACAGCCGGTGGAACTGTAGGGACCGGGGACGGGTGGTGGCCCGCCGGTACCGAACCGGGGAACCGATTGGAAATCGGAGCACCAGGAGGGGTACTCAGACCCAGTACGAGGCCCAGAAACAACCGGGCTGAGTCAAATCAACTGATTGAGGACTGGACTTAAGGACCTATCCCACCTAAGACCCGACTGAAGACAATAGCCCAACCATTAGGGTAACGCCACCGCCCAGGCATAAAGACCCGAGGGCCCAGCTTCTTCGGGCAAAGAGGGCTCTCCCGGCACATACCAAGCCGGGGAGCGGACTACCGTTGCTTAGGCATAGGAGTCGACGTTTTCTACATAAGTAAGGTGCAGGAGAAAGGCGTAAACCACCAACCTGATAAGGGGAAAACTGCAGCCGGCTGCGGGCACCGTTCACCATCTCGTTTGGTTTACCAGAGACTCCAGCGTGTTTGTAATAGTGAGTACAACAGTGCCCTCAGGCCGCGCACCGCGCCGCACCGCACCGACACCCCAGCACGCATCCATTCCCCCGCCTCAGCACCTCCCTTGGGCCTCCGGGACCATCACCCCCCCTACCCACGGAGGGGGTCAACACCAAGCTGCGCAACACCATCCCCGGGAGCCTAGTCAACAGCAGCGGTGGTGTCCATCCATTCACCACAACCCGTGGGTGGCGTCACAAACTCAAATCCCCTACAAAAAACTGCGTACCCCGGCCGTGGACCTCCCCACCGAAGTCCCTACGTGTAGCACCAAAGCCCCCTTTCAGAGCGACGTGACTCCCGGGTCCGTGAGGAGCTAGAGCCACCCACCGATGAGCACGGATCCGAGCGGCTCGGACGCCGGCCGAGCCCCGGGGCGGTACACTTGAACTAAATTATTTACTCGGGGACTTGGACTTTCATAAACATTCTGCACAACTTTTAGAGTCTAGACTAAAGGAAAAGAACCTGCTAGATCCTGGAACCTGTTTTATATGGTACAAAAGCAGAAAAACAGGAATTCCTTCCATACTTTTGTCAAGACGGTGCTCTAGTGTATTGCAGGGATGTTCCTGGGCTGATGGAAAAATGTAACATTGAGTACAGTGTAAGTAAGTTGAGATTCTTTATTGATTCATCCCAAAAAAGTCTGAAAGGTGGACTACTGTACAATGACAGCAAGTATGCAGCAGTGCCTGTAGGGCATTCTGTGCATTTGAGGGAAAGTTATAAGAATTTAGCCTTCATTCTCAAGGATCTTAACTAGGGATGATCGAATACCTCAAATATTCGGCTTCGCAAATATTTTCCGAATACTTCGCTGCTATTTGACTATTTTGGAATATTCGATACGCAATGTAAGTCTAGGAGAAACCCGAATAACAACAATTCAGAACTATTCAGGCTTCCCATAGACTTACATTACGCATCAAATATTCGCATATCGGTGACCTATTCGGAAAATATTCGCAAAGCCGAATACTTGAGGTATTCGATCATCCCTAATCTTAACTACAAGGATCAAGGATGGTCAATATGTGGTGATCTAAAAGTTCTCTCTTGGCTCCTTGGGCAGCAAGAAGGCGACACGAAGTACCCATGCTTTTTTGTGAATGGGACATACGGGGACTCATCACTGGAGCCAAAAAAGTTGGCCAACGAGAACATCTTGCAACCTGGACGCCAAAACATACTTGCGGAGAGTTTAGTTGATCTCACTAAAGTTCTCCTGCCACCACTCTATATTAAGCTTTCCTGATGAAGCAGTTTGTGAAAGCTCTACCAAAAGAAGGAGGGACTTTTAATTACCTGTGTACCAAGTTTCAGGGACAGTCTGAAGTAAGAGTGGAGGAAGGCATGTTTTGTGGGTTCGTATATTCAGAAATTCATAAAGTATGACGTGTTCAAAACAAAAATGAAAACTGTTGAGAAATGAGCTTGGGATTCTTTTAATGATGTAAAGAAATTTTTAGGTAGCAACAAAGATCTAAAATTTAAGTTTATCTTTTAGCTTTTAGTTGCCTGATATATTTGAAGTTAGATTTTTTACATTTCCATTTGGACTACTTTCCTGAACACCTTGGTGCTGTTAGCAAAGAGTAAAGGGTGCTTTACACGCTGCGACATCGCTAACGATATATCGTCGGGGTCACGTCGTTAGTGACGCACATCCGGCGCCGTTAGCGACATCGCTATGTGTGACGCCGCAGGAACGACGAACATCTCCTTACCTGCGTCCACCGGCAATGAGGAAGGAAGGAGGTGGGCAGCATGTTCCGGCTGCTCATCTCCGCCTCTCTTCTGCTATTGGGCAGCCGCTTAGTGACGCCACAGTGACGTCGCTATGATGCCGAACGCACCCCCCCTTGAAGGAGGGATTGTTCGGCGGTCACAGCGACGTCGCTGAAAAGGTATGTGCGTGTGACGCTGCCGTAGCGATATTGTTCGCTACGGCAGCGATCATGAAATGTCACACGAATGACGGTGGCGGGTGCTATCGCTCGCGACATCGCTAGCAATCGCTAGCGTTGTCGCAGCATGTAAAGCACCCTTAAGGAGAAATATTTCTTCATGATATCAAGGATATGGATGGAATGTGAACATGCTGGATGCTTCACAGAGAAGCTCGACAGCATTCTATAAGAGAAAAGGTATCAAGAGAAGCTTTGAAGCGAAAATAAAAAAGTGCCTAATGAATTTTTTTTATTGTGAATAAATACTTTTCTTGTTCATCTCGCTTGTATGTAATTTCACTCGTGTTTTGTGCAAAATCCATATATGTGATGGTTAAAAATAGAATTGTTTTTTAAAATCAGTCATTGAATATGAAAACATTTTCAAAAATCCAAAATTTGCATTGCAGTGACTATCTGGTACACAGGACCTTATCCAACTCCGCCCTCTCCTTTGATAAGCAACTCACTGTCTATAGATATTGTACATAGAGAGCCTGCAGTGGACCAGAGCAGCTTTCTCAGCTCTACTGCATTGCTACATCTAAAATCTCTGACTGTGGTAGAACCGCTGCACCCACTAAACTAAGTGATATATTGTTGGATGCAAAGTCTCTTGGCCTACATCATGCTGCTTTCAGATGAAGTAACACAAACCTGCTGACAGATTCCCTTTAAGTGACCTCATGTACAGACAATAAAGACATTACAAAGTTACATACAACAGTTACAGGAGTGTGGGCTCTAATTGCAAGCTTACAATGCCATGTATCTGTACATATACAGAAGGGTGTGTGTGTGTATATATATATACAGTGCCTACAAGTAGTATTCAACCCCCTGCAGATTTAGCAGGTTTGATAAGATGCAAATAAGTTAGAGCCTGCAAACTTCAAACAAGAGCAGGATTTATTAACAGATGCATATATCTTACAAACCAACAAGTTATGTTGCTCAGTTAAATTATATATATTATTATAATTAATAAATTTTCAACATAAAAGTGTGGGTCAATTATTATTCAACCCCTAGGTTTAATATTTTGTGGAATAACCCTTGTTTGCAATTACAGCTAATAATCGTCTTTTATAAGACCTGATCAGGCCGGCACAGGTCTCTGGAGTTATCTTGGCCCACTCCTCCATGCAGATCTTCTCCAAGTTATCTAGGTTCTTTGGGTGTCTCATGTGGACTTTAATCTTGAGCTCCTTCCACAAGTTTTCAATTGGGTTAAGGTCAGGAGACTGACTAGGCCACTGCAACACCTTGATTTTTTCCCTCTTGAACCAGGCCTTGGTTTTCTTGGCTGTGTGCTTTGGGTCGTTGTCTTGTTGGAAGATGAAATGACGACCCATCTTAAGATCCTTGATGGAGGAGCGGAGGTTCTTGGCCAAAATCTCCAGGTAGGCTGTGCTATCCATCTTCCCATGGATGCGGACCAGATGGCCAGGCCCCTTGGCTGAGAAACAGCCCCACAGCATGATGCTGCCACCACCATGCTTGACTGTAGGGATGGTATTCTTGGGGTCGTATGCAGTGCCATCCAGTCTCCAAACGTCACGTGTGTGGTTGGCACCAAAGATCTCGATCTTGGTCTCATCAGACCAGAGAACCTTGAACCAGTCTGTCTCAGAGTCCTCCAAGTGATCATGAGAAAACTGTAAACGAGCCTTGACATGACGCTTTGAAAGTAAAGGTACCTTACGGGCTCGTCTGGAACGGAGATCATTGCGGTGGAGTACGTTACTTATGGTATTGACTGATACCAATATCCCCACTGCCATGAGATCTTCCCGGAGCTCCTTCCTTGTTGTCCTTGGGTTAGCCTTGACTCTTTGGACAAGCCTGGCTTCGGCACGGGTGGAAACTTTCAAAGGCTGTCCAGGCCGTGGAAGGCTAATAGTAGTTCCATAAGCCTTCCACTTCCGGATGATGCTCCCAACAGTGGAGACAGGTAGGCCCAACTCCTTGGAAAGGGTTTTGTACCCCTTGCCAGCCTTGTGACCCTCCACGATCTTGTCTCTGATGGCCTTGGAATGCTCCTTTGTCTTTCCCATGTTGACCAAGTATGAGTGCTGTTCACAAGTTTGGGGAGGGTCTTAATTAGTCAGAAAAGGCTGGAAAAAGAGATAATTAATCCAAACATGTGAAGCTCATTGTTCTTTGTGCCTGAAATACTTCTTAATACTTTAGGGGAACCAAACAGAATTCTTGTGGTTTGAGGGGTTGAATAATAAATGACCCTCTGAATAAACTTTTCACAATTTAAAAAAAAAAATAAAAAAAGAAATAACATTCTTTTTTGCTGCAGTGCATTTCACACTTCCAGGCTAATCTACAGTCCAAATGTCACAATGCCAAGTTAATTCCGAATGTGTAAACCTGCTAAATCTGCAGGGGGTTGAATACTACTTGTAGGCACTGTATATATATGTATATATATATATATATATATATATATACACATTGCTCTGCACCCTGTTTCATCTATTTACACCCTGCTGAACTCCCCCTATATCATATCTTTGTTCCCATTCATCAGCCAGTGTGTGGGAATTTAAGATTATCTTTATTACCATTGCTGCTCTTCTGGTGCTTTGTGCATTACTTCCATTCCTTGTAAGCCTATATTCACACAAGGTGTTTTTGGCACAACCATATCTTTTTCCAGGAAATAACCTGCAGTTCTGCCATAGTTTTGCCGAGGTTTTGCAAAGAATTGACATGCTCATTCTGTAAAAAACTGAGCAAAAACCAAGGTGGTTGACAGAACAGTCAGGAAAAAAACTGCAGGTGTTTTGTGTTTATGAGATTTCTGGTATTTTACAGGCTTTCCTAGGACTGTGAAAGCAGAGTTTTATTAGCATGGATTTGCATAAAACCAAGACAAAAACCATGCTAAAATATACAGCAAACGCTCAGCAAAAATGCCCCGTGTGAACATAGCCTAACAGTGAACAGGAGATCATGTCGCGGGCGGGGAGGGGGGCCGCTGCACTCACCGAGCTCTGGTCCGGCTCTGTGTTGCTGCTTGCTCATTGCTGGTCGGTGGCTCGAGCGGTGGGCCGGATCCGGGGACTTGAGCGGCGCTCCTCGCCCGTGAGTGAAAGGGGTGGTTTGGGGTTGGAGGGTATGGTCCGTGACGCCACCCACGGTTTGTGGTGAGGTTGGGACACCACCGCTGGTCTGGACGGGGATCCCGGGAGCGATAACAGGGAGCAGCCGAGATGTTTCTCTCCCCTCCGTGGGTAGGGGGATTTGGTGGTCCCGGGGCCCGGTGAGGTGTCGGGGGAGGCAGGGTTGGCGAGGTCCAGGGTCGCGGGGGCAGCGCGGTGCCTGACGGCACTCACTCAGCCAATGATGAATACAGAGTCTCCGGTAAAACAAACGGCTGGATGGACGGGTCCTGCAGTCGGCTGCGGTAGTTAGTCCCGGACGGGTGGTGGTGGCTGCCTTTCCCTGCACCTGTTGTGTGTCTTCACCGGTCCTACGGTTCCGCGGCGATCGGCCTCTCCTGCAGACGGCCACCACCGTCTGCCAACCTTGCTCTTGGTGCCCGGGCCACGTACCCGAACACGGTCAGTCTGCTCTTTCTCCTCAACTACCACTTCTCGCTCCTTCACTTTCACTCTTCTAAACTACTCTGCACTGACTTCCTTTCCTGCCTCCAGGACTGTGAACTCCTCAGTGGGTGGGGCCAACCGCCTGGCTCCACCCCACCTGGTGTGGACATCAGCCCCTGGAGGGAGACAACAAGGATTTGTGTGTGACTGATGTGCCTATCTCGGGGTGTGGGGTGTGTTGTTGCAGTACCTGTGACGACCTGGCTTGTCCAGGGCGCCACAATCATACTGGGCTTGTGAGTGAAGCTGGAGTGGGAGGGGTGTAGGTGGAGTTTAAGGGAGCGTGCTCAATGCTGGTTTGCCATCCAGAATGAGGGCTGATAGGAAATGTAGTCAGAACAGAGCAAAGAATTCTGAATAGGAAGTGATGGCTGTGAAAGCATAAAAAACCATGAAACTGGTAGATAAGGTGTTTAACCCCCTCACGACCGAGGACGTACTGGTACGTCCTAAATCATGAAGTGGTAATCAATGCCGGCTGCTGCGGTGAGGTGGTGGCGATCCCTGCACCTGTCTGTTGATTTAAACAGCATAACAGGCGCAGGTGGATCTGCGCCTGTTAACCCCTTAGATTGCACTGTCAAAATGTGACAGCATGATATAAATGATTGTGACAGGAAAATCACCTCTAACCCATGGCATTGGAGGCCCTGTGACGCGATCACGGGGAGTAGAGGGTTGCCATGGTAGCGACAGGTCATGTGATGACTCCTGTCGCTATCATGACGTAGTTCCTGTTAGGGCTCATGCGCATGTAACTGCTGAATATTCTGCAGCGATTTGACAGCACATGTGCACGTCAAATTGCTGCAGAAACACTGCATAATGGATGCAGTTTTTTTGTACAAAAAAAAACCGATTTCATGCGCTATGGCTGCTGCCCCCACCATAGACAGAGTGGGAGCTGCATCCATAGCGCACGGAATAATTGACATGCTCATTTTATGAACGCACGGATTTGAGTCAAAATTTTAGCACCCAAATCTCTGCGTTCATAAAAGCAACGTGCACACGTCTAATGTACAATCTACATAGATTGTGCAGGGGACGCAGGATGCATGCATTTAAGCTGCAGTGCAATACGCAATGTAAATGCATGCAATTAAGCAACGTGCGCATGAGCCCTTACAGCCGACAAAGTGCCAGTTCTAACAGGAATGCTGCATTTCTGCTGATCAGAGCTTTGCAGCTCTAATCAACAGAAATTATTCAGCGATGAGACTGCTGATCCTTATAGTCCCCTGGGGACTAGTAAAAAAAAAAAAGTAAAAAAAAAGTTTTAAAAAATAAAAAAAACAAAAAAAACCCCTAAGCGTTCAAATCACCCCTCATTCGCATAATTAAAAAAATAAAAAATTGCATTGCGGAAAAAAAAATCCAAAGCGCCAAAATTACGTTTTTTGGTTGTCACAAGTCTTGCACAAATGCAATAACAGGCGATGAAAATGTAGCATCTGTGCAAAAATGGTACCATTAAAAACGTCAGCCTGATACGCAAAAAATAAGCCATCACTGAGCCCCAGATCCCAAAAAATGAGAACGCTACAGGTCGCGGAATATGGCGCAAAAAGTGAGAAGTTTTCTTGGACAAACTTCTGAATTTTTTTTAACCTCTTAGATAAAAGGAAACCTTTACATGTTTGGTGTCTACGAACTTATACTGACCTGAGGCATCACACCGACACATCATATAGTGAATACGGTGAATAAATTACCCCCCAAACTTTCGTGCAATCACACTTTTTTTTTGCAATTTTTTCGTACTTGAAATATTTTTGCCATTTTCCAGGACACTATATGGTGAAACTCATGGTTTCATTTAAAAGTACAACTTGTCCCACAGAAAATAAGCCAGGCCCATTACATGGCAAGATTGACAGAAAAATAAAAAGTTACGAGTCTCAGAAGAAGGGGAGTAAAAATTGAAAATAAAAAACGGAAAATCGCACATGAGTGAAGGGGTTAAAGATCTTTACCTAAAGCATTTATGGCAAAATAGTAACAGCGTTAAGCGGGCTTTACATGCTGCGACATTGCTAGCAATTGCTAGCGATGTCGAGCGCGATAACCCCCGCCCCCGTCGTACAGCCGATATGTGGTGATCGCTGCCGTAGCGAACATTATCGCTACAGCAGCGTCACACGCACATACTTTCCCTGCGACGTCGCTCCAGCCGGCGATCCGCCTCCTTTCTAAGGGGGCGGTTTGTGCGGCGTCACAGCGACGTCACACGGCAGCCGTCCAATAGAAGCGGAGGGGCGGATATGAGCGGGACGTAACATCCCACCCACCTCCTTCTTTCCGCATTGCCGGTGGAGGCAGGTAAGGAGATGTTCGTCGCTCCTGCGGTGTCACACATAGCGATGTGTGCTGCAGCAGAAAAGATGAACAACATCGCTAAAAAGCAGAAAACGATTTTTTATTTCAGGACGACCTCTCCGCGGCAAACGATTTTGACCGCTTTTGCAATAATTTCAGATCGCTCTTAAGTTTTACACACTGCGATATCGTTAATGACGCCGGATGTGCGTCACAAACAACGTAACCCCAACGATATAGTTGAAAAAAGGTTAAAGTCTCTTGTAAGGAGAAATTTAAACACTGTTTATAGTAAGTACTTTATTTAATCACATGACAAAAAAGCTTGATTATTTCATGACATGGAAGTCTGTATGGCTCATTTGTGAGTGCGGCTGGGATATCACCGCTCTGCTCTCATGTTGTGTTTATTCCACCGGAGGTGTACTATTTTTTTATTTTTACTTGATGATTGTCCCATATTAGTGTCCAGAGTAGAGCTGCATGAATACCTGGCTTAATATGAAGTATATATGGATGTTTCTATTGATGTGTCAGTGTCTGTTGGGCCTCTTTCACAAACAGGTTTTTCACTGACATGATAAAGGTGTGTATGTCCCTCCATGTGCTGTGATTTTGGCACACGTGTGATCTCTGTGTGTTATCCATGATAATACACAGAGATCAGGCACTTATACTCACCTGTCCACGCCACTACATTCTGTGATGCTGAAGTCTCCCGCGATGCTGTGTCCGCCGCCGCTGTCTTCCCGCTGAAGTGTGGCGCCCCTGACCTGGTCAGGCACCACTGAGTACTACACCCATGCTGTGGGCAGTACAATACAGGTAATCCAGAAGGCTGACTGAGGTGCATAGTAATCAGGTCTCACACATTTACCTTTGATAGGGACCCCTGGGGAATTCAGGAGGGGGCGTGGCCTCCATGTCCACTCAAGGGGTGTGGTAGAGAGCCTGGTTGCTAGGTTGCGTAGGCAGACAGAGTAGGAAGGAGTGAGCTGATTCTGAAGTGGAGCTCAGGGTGAGCAGACGCAAAGAGGAGACCTGAGGCTGCCACTAGTCAGCCAACGTACGCGCAGTGACTACAAACGGGGGAGATCGGTCACCTGTTAGTGCCACCCAAAATCCACCCAAGGCTAGAGAGAGCAAAGGAGTGGCAGAGTAAGGGGACTGCCAGGGAGGTACCAGGCCCGAAAGGGTAATAGGTCCCAGTGCAGTGATTTATTCAATTTTCTCTGCCAAACCTGCCGGTGGGAGCACTTCAGACACACGCCACAACACCACAGAGTCTGCAGCCACGTAGCAAAGAGAGGGCCCATAGTTCACAGAAGGCAAGCAGCCGGAGTGACCTGGTCCAGGCTACAAGCAAACGGGCCAAAAGAAGGGGAGAGAGGCATCAGCAACTTCCCTGGGCGACCCCAGCAGAGCTTCAAGTAGGGGTCACCCCAAAACACACAGGGCTAGGAAGGCAAGTTGATAGTCACCCTCATCAGCCAGCCGGAAGGATACCTGGTTCCAGCCTGGTTCATCCCAGCTACACCCGGGTTACTCACCCTGCCATCAACTGTGAGTAAAAACCCTGAAAGACTGCCTGGACTGTGTTTGAGTCATTCTGCGCCTTGTGGTTCCACACACTTACACAGGGCCCTGGGCCTTGCCTCACTCTCGGGAGGCCACTACAACTGACTGCACCCACCATCAGCCCCAGGCACCCCTTAATCTGCAGTGGCGGTCACCCTGACCGCAATACCGAGAGTGGCGTCACGAAAATCCTAAAGAGAAGGTTCCCTACCTGTGACCAGACTATTCCTCCACGTGGAGTCCCTGAAGGTAATGCACCGACACAACACCTGTGGGGCTTCACATCTGGCGTCACAAACAGGATAAGGACTAGACCTGTTAAGATAGGTGACCATGTGCCTGAGCGGTCCGCTTGAAAAATTGGAAGCGCCGCCATATTGCCACCATGAAAAGCGCGCCAAAGAACAACAGGAGCCCGCGCTAGAAGAAGTTACCGCCCACGAAGAGGTGTGGCTACCCAGAGAACCCCTGCAGAGTCCTGACCTCGCAAGTGATGAGAGCGGAGGTGTGCAGAGACGGCGGGAAGACTCAGAGCTACAGGAAGTGAAGCTGGGAGGCTGCAGAGAAGATCTGGAGAGCAGCGACGACGCAGAGAAAATAGCATTCAAGCGCAGCGACCCAGAGTTAGGCTCCGCTGCCTGGTGGGACTGGGAGCTGGACCAGTGGTGTGAAAGGCTGGAGGCGAAGGTGATGCAGCAGATCCGGGAAGGACGCGCAGAGCTCAGAGAGATGGCTGGAGTCACCTGGGCCCAAAGAAGTGGACGGAGAGGCAAGCGACACGCAGAGCAGCGACCGCCCGAACACCGGCGATGCTGCTGAGTCATCTGATGCCCCTGCCTGCACGAGTGCCCCGATCCCCGCTGCCACGTCCGCGGTCCCTGCAGCGACGCCAATCCAGGCCGCCACCATGTCCAGCCCGGCCCGCCAAGAACCGGTCGCAGCAGCGATGCCAATCCAGGCCGCAGCCACGCCAGGCTCGGCCCGCCAGGTCCAGGCCGCCGCCATGCCAGGGCCGGCCCGCCAAGATCCCGCCGCGACCCTCATCCAAGCCGCAGGAGCGACGCTAACCCAGGCCACCGTCATGCTGGGCGTGGCCCGCCAAGACCAGGCCGCCGCCATGCTGGGCGCGGCCCGCCAAGACCAGGCCACCGCCATGCTGGGCGCGGCCCGCCAAGACCAGGCCGCTGCCATGCTGGGTGCGGCCCGCCAAGACCAAGTCCGCAGCCACGCCAGGCTCGGCCCGCCAAGACCAGGCCGCCGCTATACTGGGCGCGGCCCGCCAAGACCAGGCCGCTGCCACAGCAGGCTCGGCCCGCCAAGAACAGGCCGCAGCCACGCCAGGCTCGGCCCACCAAGACCAGGCCGCCGCCATGCTGACCACTTTTTTTTTACTCTTATTTCAGTATACACCACAAGGTATTGATTTGGACCTTTGCTTGAATTTCTCCTCCAGAAATGTACCTGATCCATTTAATAATTTGTATAAGCCCGAGGAATTTTTTATACTTGGCTTATGTTACAATGCTGTCTATAGTGATAATATTTTACCATGTATCTTTTATCCATTTTCCCAATAATTGAAAATTCTGTATAGCAGCAAAAAGAGAAGGTTATTCCTGTAAAGATTTAATTTGTGATCCGAGGTCAGTCAGCGTAATTTCTTCATGAGATAAAATCAATGCTGTGAGTTTCGAAGAACAATCACTTAATATGGAATTCCAATCAAGTTCTCTGAGTAGCTAGGGGTGAGATTTATTTTTTTATTTACTTAGTCCTCGAGGTACCATTTCTTTTTTTATATACAAAGTCAGTGTATTGTGATCCCTCCGAGTTTTGAGCTCCTTGGGCGTTCTTTTTTTTTACAGCTGATTCATCAGAGAAATTGCTTCCTAAGGTATCTGCCCTGGATTTTCATGTAAGCTCATTTTAAAGATCTGAGGAAATCAAATCTTGATGTATAATCATTCACATCTTCCAGGCTAATTGCCGGGTCAGACGCTGCAATGGGCTGTTCCATTGTGAAGATAGTACACTATAATGAGAGCAGGATGGACGACAAGAATCTTTAAGTAATATATACAGTGCCTACAAGTAGTATTCCACCCCCTGCAGATTTAGTAGGTTTACACATTCGGAATTAACTTGGCATTGTGACATTTGGACTGTAGATCAGCCTGGAAGTGTGAAATGCACTGCAGCAAAAAAGAATGTTATTTCTTTTTTTATTTTTTTTTTAAATTGTGAAAAGTTTATTCAGAGGGTCATTTATTATTCAACCCCTCAAACCACCAGAATTCTGTTTGGTTCCCCTAAAGTATTAAGAAGTATTTCAGGCACAAAGAACAATGAGCTTCACATGTTTGGATTAATTATCTCTTTTTCCAGCCTTTTCTGACTAATGAAGACCCTCCCCAAACTTGTGAACAGCACTCATACTTGGTCAACATGGGAAAGACAAAGGAGCATTCCAAGGCCATCAAAGACAAGATCGTGGAGGGTCACAAGGCTGGCAAAGGGTACAAAACCCTTTCCAAGGAGTTGGGCCTACCTGTCTCCACTGTTGGGAGCATCATCCGGAAGTGGAAGGCTTACTGTTAGCCTTCCACGGCCTGGACAGCCTTTGAAAGTTTCCACCCGTGCCGAGGCCAGGCTTGTCCGAAGAGTCAAGGCTAACCCAAGGACAACAAGGAAGGAGCTCCGGGAAGATCTCATGGCAGTGGGGACATTGGTTTCAGTCAATACCATAAGTAACGTACTCCACCGCAATGGTCTCCGTTCCAGACGAGCCCGTAAGGTACCTTTACTTTCAAAGCGTCATGTCAAGGCTCGTCTACAGTTTGCTCATGATCACTTGGAGGACTCTGAGACAGACTGGTTCAAGGTTCTCTGGTCTGATGAGACCATGATCGAGATCTTTGGTGCCAACCACACACGTGACGTTTGGAGACTGGATGGCACTGCATACGACCCCAAGAATACCATCCCTACAGTCAAGCATGGTGGTGGCAGCATCATGCTGTGGGGCTGTTTCTCAGCCAAGGGGCCTGGCCATCTGGTCCGCATCCATGGGAAGATGGATAGCACGGCCTACCTGGAGATTTTGGCCAAGAACCTCCGCTCCTCCATCAAGGATCTTAAGATGGGTCGTCATTTCATCTTCCAACAAGACAACGACCCAAATCACACAGCCAAGAAAACCAAGGCCTGGTTCAAGAGGGAAAAAATCAAGGTGTTGCAGTGGCCTAGTCAGTCTCCTGACCTTAACCCAATTGAAAACTTGTGGAAGGAGCTCAAGATTAAAGTCCACATGAGACACCCAAAGAACCTAGATAACTTGGAGAAGATCTGCATGGAGGAGTGGGCCAAGATAACTCCAGAGACCTGTGCCGGCCTGATCAGGTCTTATAAAAGACGATTATTAGCTGTAATTGCAAACAAGGGTTATTCCACAAAATATTAAACCTAGGGGTTGAATAATAATTGACCCACACTTTTATGTTGAAAATTTATTAAAATTTAACTGAGCAACATAACTTGTTGGTTTGTAAGATTTATGCATCTGTTAATAAATCCTGCTCTTGTTTGAAGTTTGCAGGCTCTAACTTATTTGCATCTTATCAAACCTGCTAAATCTGCAGAGGGTTGAATACTACTTGTAGGCACTGTATATATATATATATATATATATATATATATATATATATATATATATCAGGGCCGGACTGGGACTGAAATTCAGCCCTGGAACTCAAACCAAAGCAGCCCACATGTGGTGGCGCACTGGCGGTATAATACCGGCGGCGGCCAGCAGCATTGAAAATTGGCGGCGGGGGCCGCTCACCGGACCCTGCCGCTATAGTGGCGGCCGGCGGGTGGCGGCAGCCACAAAATAATTTTAAACAGCAGGCAGTGCGGGCAGGGCCGGCTCCAGGTTTTTGTGGGCCCCAGTCGGAAGAGTCCCAGTGGGCCCCATCCACACGCAGACACACACATACGTACACATACATATACATATTTAAAGACAAACTCACAAAAATACATATAGAACTGACACATTGTGACGGGGGTGTACAACAGAGCAAAGGATGGACGAGGCCGAGGGACGATCCAACAGGTTTATTAACAGGAATGCAAGAACAGCACACGATAAGTCCACGTAAAACAGATTCGGGGGCCCTTCCCGACAATCCTCGGACCGGATTACAAAGCAATCGTCCTTACAGTAGTCCAAAGAGTTCCACACAATCCCACGGGCCGCCACACAGGCCTAGCTCCGTCCGTGTCCACAGCCACACAGGCTGGAGCTCCTGCTCCCTTCAAGTTTCAGCTCACTCTGCCTGAATCTCCCAGGTAAGCAGAGTTTACACTAGTTGGACTCTAGGCCCACCTCCCCCTACTCCCAGGGATGGAAGTGCCTCAAGAGGATATAACCTTGCATTTTAGGGGGGTGATTACCTACAACAATAGAAATGTACACAGAAGTAGTTCAAATAAGACAATGAACCCAGCTGGAAATAGGAATCTGTACAGCATATACAGTGAGAGGGTAAATTACATCTTCACAATCCCTCCCCCTCCCAACTTGTGTACGTACTAGGGACCTCTACAGGTCACTGGTTAAGTACACACAGGCAGAGCGTTACTTACATGTGGCTTCATGCAGCCACGAATTGGCATCGTAGCTCTCCCACATCATTGCCCAGGAGAACAGCTGCAGGCAGACCACCCATCACCCCAACCACACATCGCCTGACCCCAAAACCAAAGCTCAGATCCACAGTGGCTGTGGGAATAGTCCTCCATTGTCCACCAGCCAGTTCAATGACAATCCCAGGTCCTCTATGGATTGCCTCAGGCCGAACCACTCGGGGATCAGCCAGTGTGAGGAAAGCACCCGAGTCACAAAATCCAACAAGTCTCTGTCCATCCAGCACAACCTCCTGCAAGTGCTTACCTCGATGAGCAGAAGTCGTCATAACTGCAGGTCGCACCCCGTAAACTCCTGGTGGTGCAACATGGGCTGAGTCACTAGGCCAGTCCTCACATAGCGGTGCCACATCTTCCTCCATGGCGCTGGGCTGTAAATAATTAACAATCCGATTGGGCGCAGGATCAGTCCTCATTTGAACAGCTGGGCAGGAGACTTGCCGATGCCCTGGCTGTCCACATTGATAGCATCTGAGCTGGGTCTCCCTCCATCCAAGGCGTCCTCTTGGGTAAGGGGTAGGGGAACTTGGAGGCCGGCTCCCACCTGAAGGTGCTGTAGGGGTTTGAGGATGATTCCTCCATGGCCTGGCTGGGCATGAGGCCTGCAAATGCCCGGGATGCCTACAAACATAACACCTGCGCTCTGTTACTTCCTCTCCCCGGCGTATTCCAGAAAGTGCAGTAGAAGCAACTGGAGGCACATTAACACGGGTATCAACATGTGGTGGCTTAGAGGAACGGGGAACAATGGGGACAGAATAACTGGGGGCATCCGGTGTTGTGGAGCTGTTAGGCGTCTCTCCATCCTCCAACAGAACCCTCCACTGAGGCTTGATGGTGAGAGCCTCATCAGCGAGAGCAGCAGCTTCCTCCACTGTCGCTGGTTTTCTCTCACGCACCCATTCCCGGATCTCAGCGGGGCACTGGGCAAAGAATTGTTCTTTTAGGATGACCTGCAGGAAGGTCTCCCAAGATAAGGCCTCCTCTGCCTCCAGCCAGCGATTACATATTTGTTTGAGTCTATGAGCATATATCTTAAAAGACACTTCCCCATCACAGGCTAAAGCACGGAACTGAGTCCTGTAAGTGTCTGGGGTCACAGCATAATGTTCTAGAATAGTCTGTTTAATATCCGCATACTCACAGTTCCACCGAGGGTCCATAGCTCTATAGGCTTCAGCAGCTCCCCCCTCTAGGAGCCCAACCAGATGCCGGACACGCTCCCTGTCCGGGACTTCCATTAATCGACACTGATGCTCAAAGTCCTGGAAGAAGCCCTCAATGTCACCAGCAACCTCATTAAACTGCTTGAAGTCTTTGCGGGACACTCTGGGAAGTTCCCTCATGATGGGTGCTGGGGTTACAGTCTGTCTGGAACCTCTCGCGGCTTCCACAGCGAGCTGCTTATCCAGCAATGCCATCTCCTCCATCCTGCGCTCCTTCTCTTTAGCTCCACGCATGGCCTCCCTCTTATCTTCTATGGTGGCCTCATCTCCAAGCAGTGCCATCTCCTCCTTGTACCACACAACCCATTGACTTTTTTGGGTATTCACCTCCGGCTCCCGTCTTTGCTCCCCTTGCTGTGGAAATTGTTCCTCGGTGCCATCTTGCAGGCAAGCGTGTTCCAATGCCTCAATTAGTTGCTCCTTAGAGAGTCCTTTGTAGCCGACACCTAATTCACGGGCCTTTGTTTGTAGACTCGCCACAGTCCAGTTCCTGTATCCTGAGGTTCTGGTTTCAGACGTTGATTGGCCGTTGTCCTCCATTTCTTCTGCTCTGATCCCACTGCTGCCACCAGTTTGTGACGGGGGTGTACAACAGAGCAAAGGATGGACGAGGCCGAGGGACGATCCAACAGGTTTATTAACAGGAATGCAAGAACAGCACACGATAAGTCCACGTAAAACAGATTCGGGGGCCCTTCCCGACAATCCTCGGACCGGATTACAAAGCAATCGTCCTTACAGTAGTCCAAAGAGTTCCACACAATCCCACGGGCCGCCACACAGGCCTAGCTCCGTCCGTGTCCACAGCCACACAGGCTGGAGCTCCTGCTCC
The DNA here is from genome assembly GCF_048569485.1 of Anomaloglossus baeobatrachus. Lineage (NCBI taxonomy): Eukaryota > Metazoa > Chordata > Amphibia > Anura > Aromobatidae > Anomaloglossus > Anomaloglossus baeobatrachus. The sequence continues at coordinate 799,848,188 of NC_134353.1, read as the reverse complement.
CTTCAAGTTTCAGCTCACTCTGCCTGAATCTCCCAGGTAAGCAGAGTTTACACTAGTTGGACTCTAGGCCCACCTCCCCCTACTCCCAGGGATGGAAGTGCCTCAAGAGGATATAACCTTGCATTTTAGGGGGGTGATTACCTACAACAATAGAAATGTACACAGAAGTAGTTCAAATAAGACAATGAACCCAGCTGGAAATAGGAATCTGTACAGCATATACAGTGAGAGGGTAAATTACATCTTCACACACATCTATACAGTCATATACACTCACATACATAGATACACATCATACATGCATACAGACACACACAACACAGCTCTGCTGCATACATACACACATAGCTCTGCTGCATACATACACACATAGCTCTGCTGCATACATACACACATAGCTCTGCTGCATACATACACACATAGCTCTGCTGCATACATACACACATAGCTCTGCTACATACATACACACATAGCTCTGCTACATACATACATACATAGCTCTGCTACATACATACACACATAGCTCTGCTGCATACATACACACATAGCTCTGCTACATACATACACACATAGCTCTGCTACATACATAGCTCTGCTACATACATAGCTCTGCTACATACATACACACATAGCTCTGCTACATACATACACACATAGCTCTGCTGCATACATACACACATAGCTCTGCTACATACATACACACATAGCTCTGCTACATACATAGCTCTGCTACATACATAGCTCTGCTACATACATACACACATAGCTCTGCTACATACATAAATCTGCTACATACATACACATAGCTCTGCTACATACATACACACATAGCTCTGCTACATACATGCATAGCTCTGCTACATACATACACACATAGCTCTGCTACATACATAGCTCTGCTACATACATACATAAATCTGCTACATACATACACATAGCTCTGCTACATACATACACACATAGCTCTGCTACATACATGCATAGCTCTGCTACATACATACACACATAGCTCTGCTACATACATAGCTCTGCTACATACATACATAAATCTGCTACATACATACACATAGCTCTGCTACATACATACACACATAGCTCTGCTGCATACATACACACATAGCTCTGCTACATACATACACACATAGCTCTCCTACATACATAGCTCTGCTACATACATAGCTCTGCTACATACATACACACATAGCTCTGCTACATACATAAATCTGCTACATACATACACATAGCTCTGCTACATACATACACACATAGCTCTGCTACATACATGCATAGCTCTGCTACATACATACACACATAGCTCTGCTACATACATACATAAATCTGCTACATACATACACATAGCTCTGCTACATACATACACACATAGCTCTGCTACATACATGCATAGCTCTGCTACATACATACACACATAGCTCTGCTACATACATAGCTCTGCTACATACATACATAAATCTGCTACATACATACACATAGCTCTGCTACATACATACACACATAGCTCTGCTACATACACGCATAGCTCTGCTACATACATGCACACATAGCTCTGTTACATACATAGCTCTGCTACATACATGCACACATAGCTCTGTTACATACATAGCTCTGCTACACACATGCACACATAGCTCTGTTACATACATAGCTCTGCTACATACATGCACACATAGCTCTGTTACATACATAGCTCTGCTACATACATGCACACATAGCTCTGTTACATACATAGCTCTGCTACATACATGCACACATAGCTCTGTTACATACATAGCTCTGCTACATACATACACACATAGCTCTGCTACATACACGCATAGCTCTGCTACATATATGCACACATAGCTCTGCTACATACATACATGAATCTGCTACATGCATACACACATAGCTCTGCTACATACACGCATAGCTCTGCTACATACACGCATAGCTCTGCTACATACATACACACATAGCTCTGCTACATACATACATGAATCTGCTACATACATACATATAGCTCTGCTACATACGTACACACATAGCTCTGCTACATACAGACGCACACGTGGCTCTGAGGGGCCCACACACGCGGCTCTGGGGGGCCCACACACAGCTCCAGGGGCCAGCACATACAACACCGGGGGGGGGGAACGGGGAGGGCACATACCGCTCAGGTCACGGTGGAGAGGGAGCCCACACAGCGCCGGAGAGAAGAGCTGTGCTGGGGGTCGCTGGCTGGCACTGCAACTCCTTCATCTGTGGGACTGAGCAGGCCGGTCGGTAGCACCGCCCACAGATGAAGTTCAAACCAGGAAGTCTGCGCGCCTTAAAGGGACGGCGCTGCAGATTCCTGGCGAGGACTGCGGACCCCCGGAACTTGGCCCGGGGGCAGCAGAACTAAGGCGAGGGGGCCCCGGCCAAGGGGCACCAGAACTGACGAGGCCGAGTGGGCCCCCCCGGCTCTCCAGGGCCCCGGCATTTGCCCAGGTATGCCGCGTTCACTGCTGACGCCGGCCCTGAGTGCGGGAGAGGCGGGGGGCGGCCCCCCCACCCGTCCACCGGCCAGCCCACCGGGAGAAGTCCCGCCCCTCCCGCCTGTCAGTCCGGGCCTGATATATATATATATGTATATAATAACACAACGAGCAGTTAGCTCACCGCTAAATCTCTGTGGACCAGAGTCTCCTGTGCACGGACATCAAAGACTCAAGTGGACCACACTTGCATATGAAAAACAGAATGCCAACAGCAAGGAGAAAACGTCCAGCATATTTCACATACATTAACATTCCAAAGCCTCCATATTTCTTCTTTTTGCTGCCTGAAAGTCATTTTATCTAAGTAGTAGTGTGGCAATATATATTCTTATTAATATAAGTGGTAGATATATCACTCCTTATGACAAATAACCTCAGCTGCTGAAGAACATGTTCTATTAGTGAAGAGCTTCCAGCCGACCACTGATTGATATGAAACCCTCACCCTGCTCATACTCTTTAACAGCTGGGGCCGAACACTATATAATACATGCTGCAACTGCTCCAGAACCTCTTTTTTTTAAAAAAAAAAAAAGTAACACTAAAGATTAAAAAAATTGTTTAAAAGAACAGAAAGTCCTCAGTGGTTGATACCTTTTAATGGCTAACTGAAAAGATGGTAATAATTGCAAGCTTTCGAGACTACTCAGGTCTCTTCATCAGGCATGGTAGAGATTAGTGATTAGTGATGGGCGATCGTGCTCAAGCATGCTCTATATGTGATTGAGTTTCGTAAGTGCTCCAGTGCCATGCTGGAGCCCCTGCCCTCTATGTTTCTTGGCTGTTTTTCATCCAGTAAAGATGGGGGATTATCTGCAAATCACGGTAATGCCGTAACCTTATTGGCTGCTGGAATTATTGTGATTGGCCAGCCACATTGCATCATCAGATCTATTTAAGACCTGGTGATGCGATATTCAGCAAACTCTTTCCCGAAAACAGGAGAAGGGATAGGTTTGGATTAAAAGCATATAGAAAGGGATTATTGCCTTACAGCCCTTGCTGCTGCACCCTAAAACCAAAAGTCACTTGTAAGGGCTACATTTATTCTATTCCCAATTAATACCGCTGCTTGCTGCATTCAGTCTAAGGACAGCTGCGCAAGAGGGGGAAGGTTTGGATTACAAGCACATAAACAGGGATTATAGCTTTACAGTCCTTGCCGTTATATCCTAAAACTAAAAGTCCATTGTTAGGGTTACTTCTATTCCTTATTAATACTGATGTTTGCTGAATTCAGTGTAGGGCTAGCTGCTGGAGAAGGGATAGGTTTGGATTATAGGCATATAGGCAGGGATTATAGCCTTACAGTCCTTGGCGCTGAACCCTAAAACTAAAAAACCCTTGTCAGGGATACATCTATTCTATACCCTATTAATTCCATAAAGTTTACAGGCAAATATCATCTACCTAATTTAAAATGTGCAAGGCGTGCAGTAAGAGACAGGGCAGTAGATGTGGTGCACACAGAGGCCATGGCCGTGGGCCAATTGAAACTGCGCCTTCTCTTTGAGTCAAAGAAACATGCTCATACATGAGACCTATCTTCACGAGTCCCTATCTAAGAGTCCCTCTTTCTAATTTTTGGCAGCCCTTGCATATAGTGCATAGGCTTTCCTAGTCAAGGAGTCCCCCTCCTTAATCATTATTGGGAAAAAAAATTGTATTCCGAGGCCCTCCTCTACATGTCTTCCAGTGTGTATTGCTGTCCCTCCTTCTAAATTGTGGCAGCCCTAGTACATTAGTGCATAGGCTTTACTAGTCAAGGAAAGAAAAACAAGGAGGAAAAGAGTGCTTTTGAATATAAAAATCAATTTTTATTAAATAGCAGTAATAATAATGGTACTTTGCATCCAAACATTATAATAAAAATTACAAAAATGTGCATAAAAATACAAGACAAAAATGATCAGGAGAGATGGTGGAAAAAATTTGTGAGGTCACACAAGGCTAAAGTCACCTGATATCAATTCATATACAGCAGGCATGTGTGCATGCTGGCCATATAAGGAATCCTGTTTCAGGGTGCCAAACGGCTATACCGGGCAGGGAGTAAAGCCTAAAGCGGGCTTTACACGCTGCGATATCGCTAGCATTTGCTGGCGATGTCGAGTGCTAAAGCACCCGCCCCCGTAGTACGGCCGATATGTGGTGATCGTTGCCGTAGCAAACATTATCGCTACGACAGAGTCACACGCACATACCTGCTCTGCAACGTCGCTCTGGCCGGCGAACCGCCTCCTTTTTAAGGGGGCGGTTCATGCGGCGTCACAGCGACGTCCCACGGCAGGCGTCCAATAGAAGCAGAGGGGCGGAGATGAGCGGGACGTAACATCTCGCCCACCTCCTTCCTTCCGCATTGCCGGTGGAGGCAGGTAAGGAGATGTTCGTCGCTCCTGCGGTGTCACACACAGCGATGTGTGGTGCCGCAGGAACGACGAACAACATCGCTATTAAGCAGAGAACGATTTTTTGTTTTAAGACGACCTCTCCACGGCAAACGATTTTGACCGCTTTTGCGACCGTTTAAGGTCGCTCATAAGTGTCACACACTGTGATCTAGTTAATGAAGCCGGATGTATGTCACAAACAACGTGACCCCGACAATAATTCATTAACGATATCGTAGAGTGCAAAGCGGCCTTAGGCTATGTGCGCACTAGAGCTTTTTACCCGCGGATTTACCCGCGGATTTGCCGCGGAAATTTCTTGAGAAATGTCTGCAATCTTTGTGCTGACATTTCCCAGCAATTTCTATGAAAAAAAAAAAAAGCTGTGCGCACTTGTGCGGATTTTTCTCGAGAAATTTCCGCATGCGGAATTTCTCGAGAAACTTTCTTGAGAAAATGAACATGTTCATTATTTCCGCAGGTACCCTGCGGATTTCTGCAGTACAGCCTGCAAAAATCCGCAGGGAACCACCCGCGGGAAAATCGCGGCAATTCCGCGGCTATTCCGCGGCTAATCCGCGGCAAATCCGCGGCAAATCCGCATGCGGATTTGGTGCGGATTTTTTCCGGAGGTCCGGAAATCTTTCACTCCCAGAAGTTTCTCGAGAAATTTTCTTGAGAAACTTCACATCTCTAGTGCGCACATAGCCTTAAGTGGCTCAGAGATTCCACAGATAAGGGCCCAAAACCAGGAATCTAGGAGAGAGTTCTTTCGGTCTAATTGTAGCGCTTAAGGAACCACTTGCTGATATTAATTGTTGTATTTTTATTTTTTCAATTATAAGCTCCTATTAATACAACGTGTTTCAGCAGAAAATATGCTTTCATCAGGTACATGATGAAATGACCAGTAACGATCGTTTCGCTATGGCTAAATCATGGGGAAGGAGATCCTGTCACGATAACTATGGGGATAGAAGGAAACCAGGGCTCCTAAGCTAACCGTCAGCTCAGGGGCCCTATGCTATTCCTAGTCTCAGGGATACCCCTAAAAATGGGGATGTCTAAGTCGCCTTCTTGTCCCTGCTCCTGAGCAGCCTTGATCTGATACCCTCTCCCTCTTCTACAGGGGAGACTGGGACAGGAGTGAGATTAAACCCCCAAATATAGACAGACAGGGAAAACCAAACCTCTGTCACACAGCATGAGTTTACAGAGGTATAAGAAAATTTAAAAGAAGGAGGAAAACAAGAGCAGGGAGGAAGCATCAAGACAACGAGTAAACTCCACAACCACTTGAGGCAAAAAGCAACATGTTCCAGATAGTCTGGGACACTAAAACAAACAAAGCAACACAGTATAACCTATAACTGGCATAGGTAGAAGATTTAATCCAGCTTAAATATGAGTGGATGAGTGGAGCAGATGTGATTGGCTTCCTCACAACATGTGATCAAAGGAGCCTAACAAGCAGCCTAGCACAGGTTAAGTCCTGCTAGCCTGACTATGACTGAGCACACAGCAGGTCAAAGCTCGATTCTGCTTGTGTTAATCAGAGACATCAGATAAACAATCGGGTGGAGCGTCAAAACCTGCAATGTGAAGAACCTGACGCCGCCATGACAGTCAGTGAAGTTTGACCAAAACTCCGGTGACAGTTCTATTCCTTAACAATGGGAAAAAAATTGTATTCTGAGACCCACTCCTAAACGTAAACCCCTTCACCCCCAGCGAGTTTCTATCTTTGTTTTTTACTCCTTTTCTTCCAAAAAAATATGACTTTTTAATTTTCTGTCAATATAGTCACATGAGGGCTTGCTTTTTGATTGACACCATTCATTCTGCCACATATCATACTGGAAAACAGGAAATAAATTCCAAATTAGGTGAAATTGCAAAAAAAGTGCAATTCCACAACTGTTTTTTGGATTTTTTTTATTTGCCATGTTCACTATATGGTAAACTGACCCAGAGATATGTTTCTCTAGGTCAGTACAAGCTCATAGATACCAAACATGTATAGTTTTTTTTTATTTAAATGGTGAAAAAAAATCAGCAATTTGTCAAAACATGAATTACACATTTATCGCCATTTTCCAAGACCTTTAGCATACTAATTTTTTGGGATCTGGGGCTGTGTGAGGGTTTATTTTTTGTGTTGTAAGCTGAAGTTTTATTTTGGCGTAGATGCGATGTTTTGGTCACCTCTTATTGCATTTTATTGTAATGTTACAGCGAACAAAAAACTATAATTCTGGCGTTTTGATTTTTTTTCTCATTACGCCATTTACTGATCAGATTAGGTTTTTTTATATTTTAATAGACTGGGCATTACCAAATATGTGTATATTTTTATTTTTTTTAATTCTTTTATTTTTAATGGGGCAAAAGAGGGGTAATTTTGAATTTCTGTGTTTTTTATTTTTTTATATTATTGAAAACTTTTTTATACACTTTTTATTGATTTTATTAGTCCCTTTATGGGACTTGAAGCTAACACTGTCTGATCGCTCTGAATAGCAGAAATGCTGATCTACTGTGAATGCCGGCATTCAGCTTGCGTTCACAGGAAGTTTGTTGTGACAACCCATCAGCACCTCGTGATCACATAACAGAGCCACCAATGGAGACTGGGAATGGTGTCCTCCCTGCCAGTGTGTGTTAAATTCCGCTATCAGAGATTGATTTACAGTAAATAGTTAACATTTTTGGCAGCTCTTGCACATAGTACATATGCTTTACTAGTCTAGGAGTTCCACTCCTTAATAATGTGAAAAAAACTGTATTCTGATGCCCTCCTTTATGTGTCTTTCAGATTGTATTGCAGTCATTCCTTCTAATTTTTGGCAGCCCCTACACATGGTTCATAAGCTTTACTAGTCTAGGAGTCTCGCTTCTTAATAATGGGAATAAATTGTCAGGCCCTCCTCTATGTGTTTTACAGGGTGTATTGGAGTCCCTCCTTTTAATTTTTGACAGCCTTGCATATAGTTCACAGGCTTTAGGAGTCTAGGAGTTCCACAACCTAACAATTTTAACAGAAGGTGCATTAGGCTCTCTTTATGTCTATTATAGTGTGTGTCACAGTCCTCTTTGCTTCTGATTTTTGGCAGCTCTTGTGCTTAGTGCATAGGCCTTACTAGTCTAGGAGACCTATTCCTTAATAATGGGAAAAAATTGTATTGTGAGGCCCTCTGCTACGTGTCTTTCAGGGTGTATTGTTGTGCCTCCTTCTAAATTTTGGCAGCCCTTGCATTTAATGCATAGACTATAGGAGTCTAGGAGACCCACAATCGAACAATTTGAACAGAATGTGTATGAGGCCCGCCTATATATCTAAAACACGGTGTATCGGAGTCCCTCTTTCTTCTAACTTTTGCCAGTCCTTGCATTGTCCGCATAGGTTTTATGAGGTTCAGAGACCCTCCTTTATAAATTAAATAAAATGTGTCTGATCATATAACATACACTACATACCCAGATGAGGTAGTAAAATGTTAACATTACATTTACTGGTGATTACTAGAGATGTAAAATTCGAGTTGTTTTGGTCAATGTTCAAGTCCTTCGACGAACTAGAATGATTTGCTTCACGTTCGACAGTTCGAGTTAACGTTCGATAATGGTTCGATCACCAAAAGCGTGGCTTTTCACAGTAAGGCTATGTGCGCATGTTGTGTATTTACATGTGTCCTGCGTCCCCAGCACAATCCCTCTCTCTTTCCTACTCACCGATCTTTCCTACTCAGCCGCTGCACGGCTGTCACAAAGCTCCGGCGGCTTTTCCTCTTTTGAAAATGGCTGCCACTCATTAATCAATCTGGTATTCCCTGCTTTCCTCGCCCACCGGCACCCATGATTGTCTTCAGTGAGACACGCTCCCACGGTGAGTGACAGCTGTCTCACTGCAACCAATCACAGCCGCCAGTGGGCGGGTCTATATCGTGCAGTAAAATAAATAAATAATTTTTAAAAAAAAGCCTGAGCTTCCCCCCAATTTTGATACCAGCCAAGATAAAGCCACACGGCTGGAGGCTGGTATTGTCAGGATGGGGAACGCCACGTTATGGGGAGCCCACCACCCTAACAATATCAGCCAGCAGCCACCCGGAATTGCCGCATCCATTAGATGCGACAGTCCCGGGACTCTACCCGGCTCATCCTGAATTGCCCTGGTGCGGTGGCAAACGGGGTAATAAGGTTAGGTTAAACATCACAGGCGTCTCCCCGAGATACCTTTCATGATTAACCTGTAAGTGAAAGTAAACAAACACACACAACAAAAAATCCTTTATTTGGAATAAAAGACAAAAAAAACCCCTCTTTTACCACTTTATTAATCCCAAAACACCCATCCAGGTCCGAAGTAATCCACACGACGCTTTCAGCTCTGCTACATGAAGCTGACAGGGAGCGCCATAGAACACGACCGCTCTGTGTCAGCTCCACGCAGCAACTGAAGTAAGCTGGGCTGTCACCGGAGACTTCACTAAGGTAGTGCCTGCGTGTGTGCGGTGATGATGACGAGTGTGGTAGTGCTGGGGTATGAGCGGTGATGATGATGAGTGAGGTAGTGCTTGTGTGTGCAGTGATGATGATGAGTGCGGCAGTGCCAGGATGTGTGCGGTGATGATGATGGGGGCGGTAGTGCCTGCGTGTCTCACTTTCTCTCTCTCTCTTCTCTCTCTCTCTCTAATCTCACTCTTTCTCTTCTCTCTCTCTCTTCTCTCTCTCTTCTCTCTCTCTCTTTCTCTCTCTCTCTCTCTGTCCTCTCTCTGTCCTCTCTCTGTGTTCTCTCTCTGTCCTATCTCTCTTCTCTCCCTCCTCTCTCTCTCTTCTCTCTCTCTCCTCTCTCTCCTCTCTCTCTCCTCTCTCTCTCTCCACGTCCGATGGCTGCGGACCTGGCGATGTTCAGCTGATGTGGTCACCTGATGGAATCAGCTGACACTATAAGTCAAGCGTTGAGGTGATTGGATCCGGATTGGATGGTGCGGGACCCTTGACCCAGGATTACGGCGGAGGGGGGGTTCTTTATTTCAATAAAGATGGAGTCACTAATTGTGTTGTGTTTTATTTCTAATAAAAATATTTTTCTGTGTGTTGTTTTTTTTTATCTTTACTAAAAATTCATGGTGGCCATGTCTATTTTGGCGTGACACCATGAATTTCGGGCTTAGTACCATCTGAGAATGCAAAGCTGGTATTAACCCCTTTATTACCCAGCAAGCCACCGCCATCACGGCCGTAGGACGAGCCGGATAAAGTGCCTGGAAATGGTGCTAAGAAACAATGCGCCATTTCCAGGGGTGGCTGTGGGCTGCCGAGAATCCCAGCCACCAGCTGCCTGGCTTTACCTGACTGGCGATCAAAATACGGCGGTAGCCCACGCATTTTTTTTTTTAACAATTTTTTTTAAATAAAAAAAAAATGAATGGGCTTCCCTGTATTTTGATTGCCAGCCAAGGTAACGCCAGGCAGATGGGGTGGCAACCCGTAGCTGTCTGCTTTATCTGCGCTGAGAATCAAAAATACCGCAGAGCGCTATGTCATTTTTTTTTAATGATTTATTTTTTACAGTACTGTGATGTCAGGCAATCAAAATACAGGGAAGCCCATTTTTTTAATTGTTAAATAAATCATTTAAAAAAAAATACGTGGGCTCCCGCTGCATTTTTTTGTATTGGTAGCTAAGGGTAATCCAAGCAGCTACTGGCTGCTAACCCCCACTGCTTGGTGTTACCTTCACTGGCAATGGAAAATCCAGGGAAGCATTTTTTTTTTTTGCCAAAAAACTGAAGAAAAAAATATGACGTGGGCTTCACCATATTTTTGTATGCTAGCCAGGTACAGCAGGCAGGTACGGCTGCCCCCAACTCCCAGCTGCCTATTTGTACCCGGCTGGGAACTAAAAATATAGAGAAGCCCTTTTTTTAATTATATCATGAATTTCATGAAATAATTAAAAAAAAAAACGACATGGGCTTTGCCCTAATTGTGTGTCCAGCCAGATACAACTAGGCAGCTGGGGATTGGAATCTGCAGTACAGGTTGGCCCAAGCTTTCTGGACCCCTCTGCTGCGAATTGCAGTCCGCAGCCGCCCCAGAAAATGGCGCTTTCCTAGAAGCGCCATCATCTGGCGCTGTATCCAACTCTTCCAGTGGCCCTGATGCCAGGTGGCTCGCTGGGTAATAAAGGGTTAATACTAGCTTTGTTTTACTAGCTAGTATTAAGCCAGAGATTCTTAATGTCAAGCAAGTTTGACCCAGTCATTAAGAATCTCCAATAAAGGGTTAAAAAAAAACACCACACAGAGAAAAAATATTTTAATAGAAATAAATACACAGACACACTTAGAGACTCCATGTTTATTACTCCCTCTCACCCCTCCACGATCCTGGTCTTCTGTCTTCTTTCTCCTTCAACCCATGCAGCTGTGGTACATCAGACAGCACTGTATGGGAGGAAGAACGCTGCTGCTCCCGTGCAGTCTAATCACTCAGTGAGTGAGCAGAGGCTTCGGGTTGGTAAGCGGTGACGTCACCGCTGCCACTGTTGCAATAGTAACCTGACAGGCGGGTTACTATAGCAACGGTGATCTCCGATCACCTGATTCCCGGCGTCGCTATTCACCAGCTGTGGCATCCAGTCCCTGCATGTGGGCTGACTCTGAAAGAGCGCCGACATGCAGGAACGGGGAGCCAAGCATGTGCCCAAGCATCTCGCCGGTACACAGAGATGCTCGAACGAGCACCGCGTACCGGAGAGATGCACTGACAGGACCTAGCATGACGTCATAGCTTTGTGACCAGTCTGTAGCCAATGAGATAATACACACGTGACTGGTCACATTCTATGGTGTCATGGAAGGTCCTATCATTAGTGCTGGTTACCGGGAGGGCACAGCGATGATTGAAAGGAGAAGGGGCAGGAGACAGAGTCTGCAGGACGCGTCGCGGGGACCTGTAAGTATATTGGCAATGTTTATTAACTGTATGTGTATATGTATAATGTGTTTGTATGTGTTTGTGTTTGCCTGCCATTGTTTTCAATGGGGTTCGAAGGTGTTCGACGAACACACCCGCCGTTCGACGAACCAAACTCGAACACTAGGGGGGTGGCTCATCTCTAGTGATTACCAGTAGTTTAATTTCCTCCTCTACTATGTCATCTACTGTAGTCATAAGTGACGGGGAAATACAGTGAGAGAAGGCCTTGCATTGAGGTTATGTTCACACGTTGCATTTTTTTACTGCATTTTTTAGCAGCTTTTTTCATGAGTTTTATGCAAATGAAATGCTGATTTTTACAGTAACAGCAAAAGCTAGGAGAGTTCAGAAATCTAAAGTACAAGATTGGTTTTAGGTTTTTTTTCATTGCAAAACTGATGCGTATGCCGTATGGCAACTCTTTCAGCGTTTTTGCAGCTTTTTCAATATTGAAAGCAATGAGAGTGCAAAAATACAGCAAAAATGCTACGTGTGAACATAACTTTGATAGCTTAAGGGGTGGAAGAGGCGTTTTTTTTCCTCTTTTTTATTTTGCCTTATATACAAGTAATTATATAGGATACTATATCAGTTTGTAAAAGTGGAATAATACTCTGACAACATTGTTCCCAGCAGATGCGTCCAGTAGTCTTCCCCATGCATTCCATTTGAGCACTGTTTCCATCCATTTCAGTGATTTTCCTGCACCCCCCCCAGCCTTCCTGAGAGGGTCTACTTGAATTTCCCATTGACTTCCATTGTACTCATTACTCGAGCCAACCTGCTTGATTCGAGTATCAAGCATTTGAGCATTGTAGTGCTCACTCATCATTACTAGATATGGTATCAGTCAGTGTTTAACACAATAGAGTGTCTACAAAAGCCAAATGTGAGGATCCACTTCTGCCGGTGAGAAAATGACACAAAGTCCATGGAAACATGTTGGTTAATCACAAGGTATTGTTCTCGTCCCAGGTGGGGTTCGCACTGTGGTGATGTTAAAAAACCACAAAACTTAATTTTCATCTCTAAGGCTGTGTTCATGCTCTCCGGTGTGTCACTATGCCCCGGTGTGCTACTATGGTCATCTATTTTCAATAAAACAATAGAATAGTGCAGCTGGAATGTACAAGATTCAATGCCACATACTACTTAATTACCGTATGCTTGTGTGTTTAACGCAGGATTATTTTATCTAAATTGAGCACTGCTATAGGAGGTACCGATGTCTTATTTGAGGTGATGTCTGGAAGAACAAGTTCAAGGTGAAGGATTTTTATATGGGACTTTGATAAAAGCATTTCATGAGATTATCAGAACTTGTAAGAAGTGCAAGGTCTTCTTGGAACATGCCACTCTGCAGGAATAAAGGTTATGTTTCTGAAAGGAAATGAAGCAATCAGAATTGAAATTTCTTACATTTTATATTTATTACATTGAAGAATTTGTTTAGAATAATGACAAAAATGAAATATAGCGCTCGTTCAGAAGAGCGAATAATGTACTTTCCATGTAAAAATCAGACAGCACACTTACCAATGTAAATCAATAGGTCTGATCAGATGAAAGTTTACCCACACATGTGAAACTATGCATTATTCCAGGGGTGGGCAATTAATGAAGGGCCATATGGGAGACCTTGATTGGTGTGGAAGGCCTAACCAATTGGCTTAAATTAATTCTGCTCAATATTAATATTAACATATTATTTTATATTAATATTAATTGTATCACTTAATATTGAGCAGAATTAAGTATCATCCCTCTATAGACAGTACGAAGCCACACATACCCCACTCCATATACAGTTTAAGGTGGTAGCATAACAGGGCTTGGTCGGGAGGTATGCATCACCGAAGAGGCAAGTCTCGATATTGTAGGACTCGGAGAAGTAGACTCCAGCACGTATAGTATTTTTTAATGGGCCATTTTTTAATGGGCCTCGATTTTGGGTCCAGGTTTTAGGAACGGCTATTAGAGCTGGGTAGGACTGGCCATTCTGTCATCTCCAGTTCTGGGATTTGGAACAAGCGATAAAAGGGAGTTCACCTGTCTGATTTGCTGTCTGGATGTTGAGGTGAAAACACAGATTGATCTTGAGTCTGCACACTGACTCTCTGTTTCTCCAATGGCTAGCATGCACCAACAATCTTCTTCATAACCAATGTCCTCCTAATCTTGGATTCTTAAAGGGACATTCCTCAAACCCTTCTAGCCTGAGCAGTAAGGTTCTAAAGTTCCAGTTATGTCCCAGAATGTATTCCTGACTTGTTTTTCTTGGAAACAGCCTAGCTATTATCCTGACTATGATTGCTAATCTTCCACTTGCAGTAACTGTTGGTATCTTAGTCCCCTTTCAGACATTATTTTTTTTGCCATCAGTCGCAATCCGTTGTTTTGTGAAAAAACGGATCTAGCACTGGGTCTGTTTTCTTTCTCATTGACTTGTATTAGCGACAAATTGCGACGGATGGGCTCACATTTCATCCGTCGGGCAACGGATCCATCGAAAAATGTTTGTCCAGCCGACGGAGCCAACGTCCAAATGGACAGCGACGGATCCTTCGGCGTCCGTCGTTTGTTATAATGGAAGCCTATGGGCGCAGAATCTATCGCAATCCGTCAAGTGACGGATTCCGGCGACGGATCAGTTTTTTTCAACCGAGCATGCTTAGATGAAGTATAAATTAATTTCTGCTCAGAATAAATCTCTCTCTCTCCCCTCCCTCTCTCTCTCTGTCTCTCTCTCAGAGGCCTTAGACTACTAACTCTGCCTACAGTCTTCTCTTTTTCTCCACAACAACCACTGCTAACAAAGTGGTCAGTCAGATCAGTAATGACAGAGACCAATCGATGCAAGGGGCAGTGTCCAATGGTCGCACATGATGTCCACTTTTATTCTGCACTTCACTTCTGTCATTGGTTCATAAATACTTCGGTTTTTTATTGGATTAACTTCTCTTGCTTATTCTGTCTGACCTCCTAGACTCGAACCAAACTATTCCATTGACTATTTTTTTTATATGTTTTGCCATTGACCTCGCTTTCCTGGTTGTGACCTACTGTAGCTTGCATTTTTCCCACAACTCTCTCAACAAGCCAGCAGCGTAATCCAGGGGCTCTGCAACGAAGACTACACTTCTGTATAGGGATGAAATGAATACCATAAAAGGACTTTAAAAATGAATGTTCACGCTACCACTTTATGAACCTTTATGAAAAGAGGAAAAAAATTAGCCAAAAGTCATTGATTTCAGGGTTAAACTATACCTTGTCAGTAGTTTTTTGCGTAAGTATAAAAGTCATTAAAGTCAATAGAACATTTTTATTATATCATCTATCATAAGTCACATTAATTCATGAGAATTTCAAACTTAATGTGTATTTTACCTCTTACCAATACCCATTGTACATGCATGGTGTAAGTCGGTACTGGGTGTATTGGTGACACACAGTCAGGACCTGCCTCTAATGGGTGGAGAGGAGCGGCACATCATTCTGTGTGCTCTTTGGCTACCCTGCAACCTTATCATGTGGCAACAATGGGTTGCTATGATAGTCAGGGGCCTCTTGAATTGCCAGAGATCTTGATGTTCCTTTGTCCACAATGCAAACATAATCAAGACTTTTACAGCCCATGGCACTTTAGCTAATTTCTCTGGACATGGACGGCAGAGAAAAATTGATAAAATGTTGCAACGTAAGATAGTACAGATGGTGAATAAGCAGCTCTAATCATGTTCTAAAGAAATTGAAACTGGTCTTCAGGCTCAGAGTGCATCAATATCAGTGCAAACTATCCATCGACATTTGAATGAAATGAAACACTAAGGCAGCAGACTCAGGAGAACCCTACTGTTGACACAGAGACATAAAAAGCTAGACTGCAGTTTGGTAAATTGGGCATGAGTAAGTCAAAACCAAAATCCTTTTGGGAAAGTGTCTTGTATACAGATGAAGCCAAGATAGAATCTTTTGGTAAATCATATAATTCTAATGTTTACCAAAAATGGAATGAGGCCTAAACAGAAAATTAACACGGTACCTACTGTCAAATATGGTGGATGTTCAAAGATGTTTTGGGATTCATTTTCTGCCTTTGGTACTGGATGCCTTGACTGTGTATAAGGGATTATGAAATCTAAAGTTTACCAAAGGATTTTGGGTCACAGTGTAGTGCTCAGTGTAAGAAAACTGGGTTTGTGTCCTAGGTCATGGGTCTTCTAGCAGGACAATGACCCCAAACAGACATCAAGAATCATCCAAAAATTGATGGCTATGAAGCACTGGAGAGTTCTAAAGTGGCCAACAATGAGTCTGGATCAAAATCCCATTGAACTCCTGTGGAGAGATCTTAAAATCGCTTATGGGAGAAGTCGCCCTTCAAATATGAAAGATGGAGCAGTTTGCAAAAGAAAAGTGGTTCAAAATCCACTTGAAAGGTGTGAGAGGCTTGTTGATGGTTATAGGAAGCAATTGATTGCAGTTATTTATTCTAAAGGGTGTGCAACCAACTATTAAGTTGAGGGTGGCAGCACTTTTTGGAATTTTGTGTGAAATTTTGTCCATTTTCCCTGCTTTTTTTGTGTTGTTCCAATACACACAAAGGAAAAAAACTTTAACAAAATGTATAATTGCAATATTTTTCTGGGAGAAATACTTCATTTTGTGGAACAATTTCAAGGGTTCCCACCTTTTCGGCCATGACTATATGTAGCAATATTACTGTATTGCAGTATATAGCACGTGATTATATGATTGCAGGTTCAAGTCCACTAACGGGACTAACATACAATAATAAATAAAAAAGTGTGATATCTGCATCCATAAAAATCTAAAATATCAAAATATAAAATTAATTAACCCAATTGGTAAACTACATAAACAGAAAAACGAATTAAATACATCAATATTGCATTTTTTCGCTCACCGTAAAACCTTGAGAAAATAGTGCGAAAAGTGATCAAAATGTTATATTTATCCCAAAATGGCATCAATGACAGCCCTCAAAAATAAGCCCTCAGGCAAGTTTATCAAGCTAAAATTGAAAAATGAAAATGTTATGGGTTTGGAAAATTTTGGCAATCAAAAAAAATTTTCTTACAAAATTCCAATTCTTTTTCATCACTAACATAATAAAAAAGAAACAACAATCATGTTTGGTATCACCATAATTTTAGTGATGAGGAGAATCAGGATGCCACGTCAGTGTATGCCATAAAAACAATTCCCAAAACACGTTTAGAATTTCAGGGTTTTTCACTATTTAGTCGTAGTTGGAATTCTTTTCCTGTTTTCCAGTACACTAAGACCATGTGCCCACGGGAGAATGTACCTGCGGACTTTTCTGCAGGTATTTCCGCAGGTTCACGCAGCAACTCCCGAAATTTGCAGCTATCCATTGCTGCAGTATTTCTGCGGAATTGTTGTGTGAAACCTGCGGAAACAGTGCTTAGATTTCGTGTGCGGAATTCCCACCCTGTATCACCATAGTTGAAAGGCAGGAATTCTGCAGGGAATTCCCCATGAATAAATGACATGCAGTTACGTGCGGCTGCGGGAAATCCGCAGCATTTTCCGCAGCCGCAACTATCGCAGCATTGATACAGCACTCCCCAAATCCCATAGGATAACATGGGGAGTGTCTGTACTTGCGTAAACCCGCGGATTTATCTGGAAAATCTAGAAAATCCGTGGGTTTTCCACAGCCTAAGTGGTACAACTCGTTTCCCAAAAAACAAGCCATCATACATCCAAAAAGTTATGGATCTTGGAAAAAGAGGAGGAAAACTCAGACTTAAAAATGGAAATTGACCATTTTGAAAAAAGGTTAAAATATGTTATCAATGTCCTTTATCATTTTTTCAGCCAAATCTGAAAGTGTAAATGGAAAAATAACCTAATGTCCCTAGGAGACCCTACACCATGTAATAGAACTTGACCCAACTCCTTATAATTTAATGTTGTTGAGGTGCCTGTAGTATTTTAACCCTGTATTTCATGTGCTGATGCATCCACTACTAGGACAACCCCTTCTGATTCCACTTGTATCCAACAGTTAAAATTAAAGATCCTGTACTTACCTCCTGTTCTGGTATTGTTCCTGCGCTGTTGGTAACTGCAATTCGGGGCTCGCGTTACATTGCAATATCACATGAGCCCCGCATCCAATCACTGCCGCCTTCTCTCGCCACGCCTTAGGACCAAAGGAACTATCAAGAGGTAAGGAGTGGCAGCCACAGTGTCACTTCCTGTTGATTAACTCATTTGAACCGAACGTGTGGCAAGAGAAGCCAGCAGTAAGTGGACGCAGGGCTTGCGTGATGTCACAGTGTCACGTGAGCCCTGAACCGCGGTTACCAACAGTGCTGTAACAACGCCACAACAGGAGGTGAATACAGGGTCTTTCATTTTAACTGAGGGAAACAAGTGGAATCAGGAAGGGTTGTCCTAGTAGTGGACAATCCCTTTTAATCTATGATATACTCTTTTGCTCTTTAATTGTTATGTAAAGAAATCCCTAAATTCACAAATGCAATTATTGAAAGCACAAGAAATAACCCTGAGAAGTGATAATCCTGTTTGATGATCATAACAGAATTCCAGACACATCTTTTTCAAGGAGTGATCCAGAGACACATACCCTTTTGAATTGTCTGAAACGTTTAGCGCCTTAGGCCAAAGGTAACATTCATCTCTCTAAGGTGGGAAAATGTCTGTTATGTCTCATATGAAAATATAAATAGGTAGCAACTTACTACAGCTAGGTTAATTGCAGATTCTTTTTACATCACAGCTTGGAATTTTATTTTTCTGCTTCAATGATTGGAAAAAAATTCTTAACATTGGTAACAAAACTTACAAAACTGCTGTTCTTTTATTCCACAATATATTTTGCAGATACAAAGGCACTTCTTTTCTTCTACTCAAGGCATACAGATTATGATTTGGATTGTAAGTGTAGTGGATGGTATAGATTTTTTCTGTAAGTATCCATACAGTGGTCTTTGTTTCTGCCCTAGCTTTCGTTATTCCTTCTTTTAAATGTTTTATTGATCTATGGGTGTACAAAAAGACATATAATGAGACATAGGACATATCAGTTCTTATGCCAAGTTCTGTATATACTGTACAAAAAAATCCTGTATCCGTATTATCTAACAAACATCATTACAACCACATTTCTTTCCAGGAGTAAACTAAACAATGTTACCAAAAAATAAATAAATCGAATAATGAAGAAGATAAGAAATTAAAACAAGTAACTTCATTCACAATCTCAGTGTGATATTGATAATCTATTCTAAAGAATGTTCATGAATATTAAAGTCCTGGAAAACCTCTTTAAGCAGACATTTATTTTACCAGTTATCATAGTTCCCAGAGGAGATCCTGGTTAGCTCAAGAAATACTTCAGTGTTTCTACATTTTTTGCAGGGAGTTGAGACTATCATGGGCCCTATACAAAGTTCAAACTTGTCCAGGGTGAATTATTGTTTATATACCATAATCCTGTGTGCAACACGTGGCATTTTTTTTCTTGTACAGTTTATTGCCCAAAACTGCATGTCTTACATTCTCTCTGCAAAGTCTATGAGAATTCAGAAATGCTGTGCGCACGTTGCTTCTTTTTTACTTGCAGTTTTGGGTTGACAAATAAAACTACAGCCAAGATATGCGCACGGCTGGGCGCTGCAGCCTGTAGCCATGGGCTGTGTCTTTGCTAAGTGTGACGCCCTGGCGCCGCCAGTTGGTCACAGAGAAACAGTACACCCCATACAACACCATCCCACATCAGGTACCATCTGTCACAAAACCCTAGCCACCCCCCTCAGGGTAGGAAGGACACACCAGTGGGCGGGAGCAGGCGGATTGGGAGCGCCCACCTAGGGGTCTTGAGGATCCGGGGGAGGGAACCAGTTGGAGTTTGGAGGAGGAAGTCGGAGTTGAAGTGAAGTCTGTGGCTAGTGAAGGGTTGCCAGGGTAGGAGCCCTGGTCTACTGGCTAGGTGGCAAGCAGTGGACCGTGTCCAAAGACAATGGGAGTTCAGTAGCAGGAAATCCAAAGTGGACCGGGGTAGGGTTGGAGCCCGCCGGTACCGACAGTGGAGATCCAGTCCGGAAACCGTGCACAGGCGGGGTACCTGGACCCTAGTTAGAAGACGGTTGCAAGCCCCTTCCCTAATTAACCAGGCCAGGGACAAGGTCCCAGATGTTGTTCCAGTGTGTTAGCCCAGATAGAGCAAAACAGCAGCCCACCGTGGGGGATAGGGTATCCGCAACAACCCACTGAGATCCCACGGGTCAGTTTTCACGGGCACATCTCCCAACCAAACCAGAACCAGGAGAGGACTTCCCCGTTCCACACGAGGTTGTCCAAAAGAGGAGAAAAGTACGTAATGCCGGAGGAAGGGACATTGGTACACCAGCCGGGTGTTGGAACCATATACACCTGGAGGCGGCAGCCAGCCACTGACACCTTGGTTTACCAGCGGACTTGTGTGCAATCATTTAATCGTGAGTACACCAACACCCTCCGGTCCGGCCCGGCGCACCACCACCGGCAGCCATCACCTCCTGTGTTCTGGACACTGAGCCCCGGGGCATCCACCCCTACCCACGGAGGGGTCAAACACCTAGTTGCCGCTCCATCGCCCTCGGGTGCTCCCCAACAGCAGCGGTGGTACTCCACCTTACCACACACCGTGGGTGGCGTCACAAAGTATCTACAATAATCACCTGTACATACTACATCCCCTTTTTATTTGAGTGTCCGCACGGCCCCTGGATCCCGAGGTCCCTCGAGCCACTTCAGATCTGGATCCAAGCAGCCCGGCTGCTGACGTGGGGGCGGCACACTAAGTATCATATTATGGAGGACCCTACGCCAATTTTGATATTAATTTATTTTTATTGTACACTATAAACCCGCAGACCGGGTCTGTGATTGGAAGAGTCAGACAGGCAGTCACACAGGCTGAGGGCACTGTCTGACTGCAACCAATCACAGATGCCATGAGTGGGGTAAGCAGTGAATATGTATGAGCCTAATAAGTGGCCCCGAAAGAAGAATGAGAGGGCAAGTGAGGAGTGTGACCATAAGGCCACATACCAGTGATCAATCCCCCGCCAACCTGAGAATTGATTTGCAAGTCCTCCCATCACTAGTGAGAAACAGAAGGACTAAATGCAAAAAGATAGAACATGCTGCAGTTTGTCAGACGTTTCTGACAAATAAACTGCAGACAAAAAAAAACTGCACCGTGCACACAGCAAATCTCAATTCTCATAGACTTTCCTGGGAAGTCAAAAGGGAGAACTTTCTGTCAGCAAAATTACACCAAATATTGCGGCAAAAACGTGGCAAAAAAATGCAGCGTGCATTTTTAGCAACGCTGTAGCCTAATTCTTTGTGCATTTTTGCCCTGAAATTTCTAGCCCTTCCTGCCATTGATTTTACAAAAAAAAAAAAACATGGGATAAAAACGTGCAAAAAAATGCATGCTTTTTTTGTAGTGTTTTCTGGCACAAGGTGCGTTTTTCTGCAGCATACAGACATAGCTTAATAGTCATATATATTAGACAAACATGGAATAAAGTTGTTCATGACTTTGTTCCACTGCAAATGCATAATTCTCCTGAG
This sequence comes from Anomaloglossus baeobatrachus, assembly GCF_048569485.1. Classification (NCBI taxonomy): domain Eukaryota; kingdom Metazoa; phylum Chordata; class Amphibia; order Anura; family Aromobatidae; genus Anomaloglossus; species Anomaloglossus baeobatrachus. Next base: position 799,826,632 of record NC_134353.1, on the reverse strand, counting down.
CTAGTACTGGACTATCAATTCCTGTGCCTGAATTAACCAAACCACTTAGATATCCAATCAGATATGCCTAGTCCACAGGTTCCAATAGTACATTTGCTCCCAAATTATCATGAAGAAATGCAATTACCTGTTTCTAAAACCCCCAAACCACCTACAGATCAGGTTACTGGAAATTCCAGATTCTAGACCACTTCTGGCAAACAGATTATAATAAAAGATGAAGGTGATTCTAATGAGATTTTCATAGACTCCAAAGACATACTGATAGGGAATTTAGATAGTGAGCCCCAATGGGGACAGTGAGGATCACATCTGTAAAGTGCTGTGGAAATGAATGGTCTTATAAAAGCAAATACATTTTGTCATTAGGATACAGAAACTATTGGAATCATAATTTTCAGACACCATTAGGAATCTAAACAACCTTGCAATCTTTTTCATAGACGGCTTACTTCACTCTCCCACCTTCTGCTGGGTCAGACTGTACAACAGCACAGAACTATAAAAAAACCTGTAAATTGCCCCATTTATTCCAAGCAGCACAGAGTAGGAGCTGCTTTCTCCATCTTCCATCACACATTCATTTATCTGCCATCCATATCTCTGAATTCAGGTTGAAATAATTTTTATTAAAGAATTTTCAAACAAACAATCAAAGCGAAAAAAAACAAAACAGTAACATTATACAGGATACTTAATGGATAGCAATATATGTAGACTTTAAAGTATCAAGTGAGTAAACCATCTTACCTAAGGGAAAGGGTGGGGAGGGAAGAAGGAAGGGATGGGATGAAGGGAAGAACACATTATTGGAGAGGAGAAGAAAAGAGGGAAGGGAGTGGGAAAGGGTAAGAAACAACAGAAATCTTTTGTAATAACACATGTATACATAAAGAAGATAAAATGCTGAATATAAAAAAGTCACATTTCAGTAATACAAGTCTCAATTTTCAAGGAAAAACTATCCAGATACATTCACTCCCACCATGCAACGCAATAGACAATCTCATAAATTTCTTAACCACATGCTCACTCTCTCTATTCTCCTTCTCCTTTTAGCAGGAGATATTGCACCTAATCCAGGCCCTTCTTATAATAATAAGTTCAATTCCTTCCCTGGCATACTCAGAAAACCCCTAAATCTCTTCCTTGCATGCCTTCTGTCTCCTTTAACTGTGCCCTTTGGAACTCACACTCAGCGTGCAACAAACTCTCCTTCATCCATGACTTCTTCCTTTCCTGATCTCTTAACCTCCTGGCTCTTACCAAGACCTGGATTTAGCAGTCAGACACCACAGCTGATGCTGCTCTCTCATATGGTGACCTACAATTTTCTCACACCCCTAGACTTGACAACAGATCAGGTGGAGGTGTTGGTCTGCTGCTTTCCCCAAACTGCTCTTTTCAGGTCATCCCTCCTGTCCCCTCACTTATCGTCCCTTCTTTTGAGGTCCACACTGTCAGGCTTTACAGACCCTTCTCCCTGCACGTAGCAGTTGTGTATCGCCCTCCAGGCCCAACCAGTCAGTTCTTGGATCATTTTGCCACCTGGCTTCCACATTTTCTAGCCTGTGACCTCCCCAATCTTGTCATAGGGAACTTTAACATCCCTATTGATGATCCCTTTTCCCCAGCTGCCGCTTATCTTTTATCTCTAACCTCCTCTCTTGGCCTTTCACAACTAACTAACTAGAGAACAGTGGAGTGTATATGCAAATAGAAATTTATTTATTATTAAAAGAGACAAACGCAAGACAGCAATATAAAGGGAGTTAAAAACTACCACTAAATCAAGGGCGGCAAACACTGTGATGAAAATGTACAGTATAGTTGTTAACAATAGCCGTGGGAGAGGTGAACATATGTGGCTATTCTGTTAAACCATCAAAGATAGATGTGATATGATGATAATATCTATTGTTCACACTCTCTACTAGTCGTGGGAGAGGCATGCGGTTTAAAACAATGGAGGAAACAATTAGCCGTGGGAGGAGAGGTGCTGAATGTTTTACAATCCCCTAGTCGTAGAATGAGGGAAGGTAAAGGTATACTGAAAGATAGTCAAACACACTGGGGTAGGTGGAATATATCAATACTCTATTCAACTGACACTTGCAGTATATATACTGGTAAAGCTCAACCCCACCCAGGTATGTAAAAAACCATATCGGCAGTTTCCAACCAAAGGCCAATAGTTACCAATAGTTCTCTGGCAGACAAATTATCACAAAGTCTAAAGTGCAAGTGCATATCAATAGAAAATGTCAAAGAAAAAAGTCACAGCAAAAAACCACATGCCAACAAGAAACCAGCCATGGAAGTCAAAGGTATAGAATCACATGATGCACATACCCAAAGAGGAGGACGGGATCGCCACCCGGCGATTTTTTCTTAACTCGGGCTAACCTGTGCTGTGGATTCCAATCCCCAGCTGCCTAGTTGTACCTGGCTGGACACAAAAATGGGGCGAAGCCCACATCATTTGTTTTTTAATTATTTCATGAAATAAGTGAAATAATTAAAAAAAAATGGGCTTCCCTATATTTTTGGTTCCCAGCCGGGTACAAATAGGCAACTGGGGGTTGGAGGCAGCCCGTGGCTGCCTGCTGTACCTGGCTAGCATACAAAAATATGGCGAAGCCCACGTCATTTTTCTGGTGGGCAAAAAACTTCTGCATACAGTCCTGGATGGAGTATGCTGAGCCTTGTAGTTCTGCAGCTGCTGTCTGCTCTTCTCCATACAGACAGACAGCAGCTGCAGAACTACAAGGCTCAGCATACTCCATCCAGGACTGTATGCAGAAGTTTTTTGCCCCCTGAAAAAATTATGTGGGCTTCGCCATATTTTTGTATGCTAGCCAGGTACAGCAGGCAGGTACGGCTGCCCCCAACCCCCAGTTCCCTATTTGTACCCGGCTGGGAACCAAAAATAAAGGGAAGCCCTTTTTTATTATTTCATGAATTTCATGAAATAATTAGAAAACAAATGACGTAGGCTTTGCCCCATTTTTGTGTCCAGCCAGGTACAACTAGGCAGCTGAGGATTGGAATCCGCAGCACAGGTTGGCCTGAGCTTTCTGGGCCCCACTGCTGCGAATTGCAGTCTGCAGCCGCCTTAGAAAATGGCACTTTCATAGAAGCGCCATCTCCTGGCGCTGTATCCAACTCTTCCAGCACCTGCCTGCTATACCTGGCTACATACAAAAATATGGCGAAGCGCACGTCCTTTTTTTGTAAAAAAAAACCGCTTCCCTGGATTTTCCATTGCCAGTGAAGTTAACACCAAGCAGTGGGGGGTTAGCAGCCAGTAGCTGCTTGGATTACCCTTAGCTAGCAATACAAAAAATGCAGCGGGAGCCCATATATATTTTTTTTAATTATTTATTTAAATAACTAAAAACAAAATGGGCTTCCCTGTATTTTGATTGCTGGACATCACAGTGCTGTAAAAATAAATCTTTAAAAAAAATGACGTAGCGCTCCGCGGTATTTTTGATTCTCAGCACAGATAAAGCAGACAGCTATGGGTTGCCACCCCCATCTGCCTGCCGTTACCTTGGTTGGCAATCAAAATACAGGGAAGCCCATTAATTTTTTCTATTTAAAAAATAGTTAAAAAAAAAATGACGTTGGGTCCCCCCATTTTTGATAGCCAGCTAGGGTAAAGCAGACGGCTGTAGCCTGAAAACCACAGCTGGCAGCTTTACCGTGGTTGGGGATCCAATGTGGCGGTCCCCCCAGGCTCTTTTTTTATAATTATTTTATAAATATTAATAATTACACAAAAAAAGTAGGGTCCCCCCCAAATTGGATCACCAGCCAAGGTAAAGCGGACAGCTGTGGTCTGGTATTCTCAGGGTGGGAAGGTCCATAGTTATTAGGCCTTCACAGCCTAAAAATAGCAGGCCACAGGCACCCCAGATGTGGCGCATCCACTAGATGCGCCAATCCTGGTGCTTCACCCCAGCTCATCCCGTGCCCTGGTGCAGTGGCAAACGGGGTAATAAATCGGGTTGATACTAGCTGTAAAGTCACCTGAGATCAAGCCCAGCAGTTTGTGATGTCATGGCATCTATTAGATACCCAACATCATAAACTGTCAGTACTAACAAAAAAAAAATCGACAAAAGAAATTTATTTGAAAAAACAGTCCCCAAAACATTTCCTCTTTCACCAATTTATTGTAAGAAAAAAAATAAAGGGGTCCCACGATGACTCTGGACCGTCTAGAATATGGGGGGGAGACACTCAGGGAGCGTATCCCCCATTTTCTAGGAGTGCAGACCCTTCATGTGAGGAGTGTGGGTGCAATGAATCTGCACTCACTCTCCCCGAGTCCACAGCAGCAGAGTTCATGTCGTAATGGTTGCTACCAAAGCTGCAATGCCCTGCTCATGAGGTAAGGGCATGCCTAATCAGGAGAAATATTCTACATTTCCAAATATTGGTATTTGCTGATATTATTGCTATTCCACCTACTATATATTGGGGATAGGATCTTGGAGATGGAATACCCCTTTAAGTCCAGTTATCCAGCTGAATGAATACTTAACAACAGAGCTCGCTATTTAGATGTGTTTTCTTGTGGCGTATAACGGACTCTCATGTTTGGTAGTCATTCAGCAGGGCAACTATAAAAGCAAATCCCTCCATTTGGAAATGTAGTATAGCTCTCCTGATCAATTATGTTCCTTACCTCATGAGCAGGGCATTGCAGTAATAATAATAATTTATTCATATATATAGCGTTATTAATTCCATAGCGCTGTATGTGTTTGGAGTGTGGGAGGAAACCAGAGTACCCGGAGGAAACCCATGCAAACACAGAGAGAATATACAAACTCCTTGCAGATGGTGTCCTTGGTGAGAATTGAACCCAGGACCTCAGCGCTGCAAGACTGCAGTGCTAACCACTGAGCCACCGTGCCGCCCATTTAGCTTACAGATGCATAACCACCACTCACTGTGTCTGAACTCAGGAAGCTGAGCTGACAGCCGCTCTGTGCATGCGGCAGCGTCTATTGTGAAGGAGAGGGCCGTGGGGGGATCAACGCTGCGCACAGGTACCGTGGGACACCGGGGAACACCGGTGGGGTTATTGGTGGTGACCTGGCAGGGCCTGGGGAGGAGTTTTCTGTCGCATGTGTCATGGCACATGCGACAGAAATCAGAGGAGTAGGGTGAAAGCGGCCGGCGCGCTGCTGTGCGCGCGGCCATCTTGGATTTCTGGGAGGGCATCAGGGGGGGCACTTTGGCGACACCGGGGGACCGGAGGGGACCGGGGAGGAGATTTATCATGTTTGTTCATGCCAGATGGGAGATAAATAATTTTTTACCAGCGCTGTCATTTACTGTAACGTGATCATCGGTGTACGGTGTATACCTGTGATCACGTGAGCGGGGACCGGAAAAACCGTCCTGAATCATGATCTCCAGGGTCTCAGCTAGCCCTGAAACCCCGGAGATTTTCTGACGCTGGGGGGCGTTATTCACTTATTTCTGCCTGCTGTTTATAAACGGCAGATCAGAATAAGGCTACATTAACACGACCGATCCATTTTTGCGGTCTGCAAAAAACAGTCCGTTTTTTTTCACGGGTGCATCCGTGTGGCATCCGTTTCCGTTTCGTAGACGGTCCGTATGTCATCTGTTTGTCATCCGTGTGCCTTCCGTTTTTTTTGTGTACTGCAAAAAAACTGAAGGAGGGAAAATACATAAATTTACCCAGGATCCATAGCTTCATCCTACATGAGGCGGTCACATGTTCACTCCAGTGCCATTTTCTACTGCTTTTCACAGCGTAGAGTGCTCTGGTGATTTTCTTGTGCTTGTGCACTTCATATCAGTCTTTTCTGTCATTATAATGGCAGAAAGACACATAATGTCCCACTCTCCTGCATTTTGTAATTTTGCACCCTTTGGTGCCTTTCATGTGGCACTAAGGGGTGCTTAGCTTTGTATTTAGCCAAAAAAATGAAAAAAAAAATGACGAAGGGTTCCCCCTATTTTTGTAGCCAGCTAGGGTAAAGCAGACGGCTGCAGCCTGCAGACCACAGCTGGCAGCCTCACCTTGGCTGGTAATCCAAAACTGAGGGCACCCCACGCTGTTATTTTAAATTAAATAAATAATTAAAAAAAACACGTAGGGGTCCCCCCAAAATTGGATCACCAGCCAAGGTAAAGCAGACAGCTGGGGTCTGATATTCTCAGACTAGGGAGGTCCATGGTTATTGGACTCTCCCCAGCCTAAAAATAACAGGCCGCAGCCGCCTCAGAAGTGGCGCATCCATTAGATGTGCCAATCCTGGTGCTTCGCCCCAGCTCATCCCGTGCCCTGGTGCGGTGGCAAACGGGGTAATATATGGGGTTAATAGCAGATGTGTAATGTCACCTGGCATCAAGCCCTGGGGTTGGTGAGGTCAGGGGTCTATCAGATACCCGACATCACCAACCCAGTCAGTAATAAAAAAAAATAGACGACAAACATTTTTATTTGAAAAAACACTCCCCAATACATTCCCTCTTTAACCAATTTATTAGAAAGAAAAACAAATCCAGGTCTGGTGTAATCCAAGGGGTTGCCATGACGATCCACACTGTCCCAGTCAATGAAGAGCAGGATGTTCCCCATTGGCTGGGAGAGCAGTGCAGTGACCTGAGCTAACATCAATGGGTCAGCCCAGGTCACTGCAGGGGATGACAAGTGCTGCTGTCAGCGAGGTACATTACCTGCGCTGATCTCCTGCACTGCTGACAGCACCTGTCACTGAGTTCAATGACCGCCGCCTTCACAGCCAAATATCGCGAGCGGCCCGTGACGTCACCGCTAGTCAGTCTCGGGTCGGAAGCGAGAGAAGGTGATGTGACAAGCGGCGGCCATGGAGGACAGTGACAGCGCTGAGGTCGGGACTTCATCACCGCAGGTAAGCCGAGCGGGACCATGTGTGCAGAGTGCCAGGTGGGCGGAGCCATGTGTGCTGGCGGCGGAGTGCGAAGTGGGTTGCGCTGAGGATGTCAGTGTCGTGGACTGCTTGGCTGGGGACAGGTGAATGTGAGTGTGTGTGTGTGTGTGTGTGTGTATGTATGTATGTGTACATGCCGCTTGCAGGGGGCGGAGTGAGCTGAGCGGGGAAGTGTGGGCTTCCTGCACGTAACTAGGATAAACATCGGGTTACTAACCAAAGCGCTTTGCTTGGATACCCGATGTTTATCTTGGTTACCAGCTTCTGGCAGGCTGCCAGCGATGGCTCCTGCACACTGTAGCTGCAAAAAGCCCTGCTTTTTGCTGCTAGAACCGTTCTCGAACGTATCTAGAATTATCGAGCTTTAGCAAAAAGCTCGAGTTCTAGTTCGATCTAGAACAGCCCCCAAAATCACTCGAGCCGCGAACTGGAGAACCTCGAACCGCGAACCGCGCTCAACTCTATAACTAACTCTCCTACACATGAAGGCGGGAATACGCTTGACCTGGTCTTCTCCCGCCTCCGCTCAGTGAATGATTTTACTAACTCCCCCCTCCCACTCCCTGACCACAACCTTCTCCCATTCTTGGTCAAAAGCTGTCAACCCACTCAGGACACCCCCACTTAGCTCCCATAGAGGAAAATAAATGCCATTAACACTCAGAAATTTCTGAAGCAGTTGCAATCATCACTGGCCCCAATATCCTCCCTCTCATGTTCTGACTCTGCTGTAAAATATTATAATGAAACCCTACAGAGCGCCCTAGATGAAGCTGCTCCTGCTATACGCAGAGCAACTCGGCGCAGATGGCAGCAGCCCTAGCACACGTGGCAAACACGCTTTCTCTAGCGGTGTTCCAAGAGCGCTGAAAGTCTGTGGAGAATATCCAATCTAGCCGAAGATTTCATCCATTATAAGTTTACGCTCAAAACATACAATGCTGCCCTTCACCTCTCCAAACAAGCATATTTTAACACCCTCATCACCTCTCTAGCCACCCTCATCACCTCTCTAGCCTAAACGACTCTTTGATACTTTCCATTCCCTTCTCTGACCAAGAGTTCTGGCCCCAACCACTAACCTCAACGCAGACGACTTGGCCAATTATTTTAAAGAAAAAATTGACCATATACGCCAGGAAATTTCCTCCCAGCCTCATAACACCACACATTGCCTGCCCTCCTACACTTCATCTAGTTCACTTTCACTCTTTGATCCAGTCACAGAAGAAGTTAATAGGCTCCTCGCATCTTCTCGCCCTACTACCTGCACCAGTGACCCTATTCCCTCACATCTCCTTAAATCTGTCACCCCAGATGTCACCACTCACCTAACTAAAATATTCAATCTCTCTCTCTCCTCTGGTGTCTTTCCCTCCTCCTTCAAACATGCCAGCATACACCCATTACTTAAAAAACATCCCTGGACCAAAATTGTGCCACTAACTACAGTAACTACAGACCTGTTTCTAATCTCCCCTTGATCTCCAAACTCCTGGAATGCCTGGTCCACTCCCATTTAATCCGCTATCTGTCAGAAAACTCTCTCCTTGACCCTGTACAATCTGGTTTCAGCTCCTTACATTCTACTGAAACTGCTTTTACTAAAGTCTCTGCTGATCTACTAACAGCTAAATCTAATGGTCACTACTCCCTGCTGATCCTCCTGGACCTCTCTGCTGCATTTGATACTGTGGATCATCAGCTCCTCCTCACTATGCTCCGCTCTATCGGGCTCAAGGACACTGTTCTCTCCTGGTTCTCCTCTGACCGCTCATTCACTGTATCTTTTGCCGGCTCCTCTTCCTCTCCTCTTCCCCTTACGGTCGGGTCTCCTCAGGGTTCAGTCCTAGGCCCCCTCCTTTTCTCTCTATACACTGCCCCTATTGGACAAATGATCAGGAAATTTGGTTTCCAGTACCATCTCTATCCTGATGACACCCAACTGTACACATCTTCTCCTGACATCACCCTTGCATTATTACAAAATACTACCGATTGTCTGTCCGCTGTCTCTAATATCATGTCCTCCCTCTATCTAAGCAAGGATGGTTGACCTTAGGGAGATCAACATCCAACACCGCGGAGACACCATCACGTGTTTCTCAACGCAGTGATTCTAGAGCAATGCCCCCTAGGAAATATTCAAAACAAGAAAGCCTGCGGAGACAACATCACATGTTTCTCAACGCTGGCAGGAAACTAGCCAGGTCTTTCACCGGGAAGGAAAAACCATGGGAAGGGCAGTCTCCAGTCAAGGAGACCACCTATACTAAACATGGTATCCATCCACAGACAGCTGTTTCGGGGTATTTGCCCCTCATCAGTGTGGAGTAGGAAACTGGCTAGTTGGAGCAATGCCTAGTAGAAGACTACATAAGCAAGGATGGTTGACCTTAGGGAGATCAACATCCAACACTGCGGAGACACCATCACGTGTTTCTCAACGCAGTGATTCTAGAGCAATGCCCCCTGGGATATATTCAAAACCTCCCTCTATCTAAAACTGAACCTGTCAAAAACCGAACTTCCCCTGTATCCTCCCTAACCTTCCGAAACCCAATATTACTATTTCTGTTTGTGGTTCTGCCATTACGCCCCAGGAACATGCCCGCTGTCTTGGGGTTATATTTGACTCTGATCTCTCCTTCACTCCCCATATTCGTTCACTCGCTCGTTCATGTCAATTCCACCTCAAAAACATCTCTAGAATTTGTCCTTTTCTTGCTATTGACTCTGCAAAAACTCTTAAAGCCGCTTTACACACAACGACATCGCTAACGAGATATCGTTGGGGTCACGGAATTAATGACGCACATCCGGCCTCTTTAGCGACGTTGTTGCGTGGGACACCTACGAGCGACCGCTAACGATCAGAAATACTCACCAAATCGTTGATCGTTGACACATTGTTCATTTTCAAAATATCGTTGCTCGTGTTGGACGCAGGTTGTTCGTCATTCCTGAGGCAGCACACATCGCTACGTGTGACACCCCGGGAACGATGAACAACAGCGTTCCTGCGTCTTCCAGGAACGAGGTGGGAGTGACGTGAATGCGGTTGCTCCCCCCCCCCACTTCTATTGGTGGCCCGCTGATTGACGTCACTGTGACGCCGCACGAACCGCCCCCTTAAAAAAGAGGTTGGTCGCCACCCACAGCGACGTCGCTAGGAAGGTAAGTCCGTTTGACGCGTCCTAGCGATATTGTTCGCCACGGGCAGCGATTTGCCTGTGACACACAAACGACGGGAGTGGGTGCGATTGCTAGTGACATCGCTAGCGATGTCGCAGGGTGTAAAGCGGCCTTTACTGTTGCTCTCATTCATTCTCACCTGCATTATTGTAATTCTTTACTAATTGGTCTCCCTGTTACTAAACTCTCCCCTCTCCAATCCATTCTGAATGCTGCAGCCAGGATCATTTTCCTCTCCAACCGCTCCACTGATGCCTCTGCTCTGTCACTACACAAGTTGCCAATTCGCTACAGAATCCAACATAAACTTATCACTCTCACTCACAAAGCTCTCCACGGTTCCGCACCACCCAACATCTCCTCCCTCATTTCTGTCTATCATCCCACCCGTGCCCTTCGCTCTGCTAATGACCTAAGACTGACATCCTCAACAATTCGAAGCTCCCACTCCCGTCTTCAAGATTTTTCACGAGTTGCACCTATGCTCTGGAGCACACTACCAAGAACAATCCGATTTAATTCCCAACATCCACACCTTTATCTAGTCCCTTTCTGCCCTTCAAAAAAGGTACTTCCAATGCTTGTCCCCTTGTCCTTCTGGTTCCTTCCTCTTGTACTTTTTTTTACACTCTGTACCTGTATAAATTCTGCCCCCCCTCCCCCATTCACCTTTTGTGCCTACCCTCACAGACTGTAAGCTTACGAGCAGAGCCCTCACTTTTGGTACCTTAATTTTGTTATTTTGTAATGTCTCATCATGTCTGTACATATCCCCTCTGAATTGTAAAGTGCTGAGGAATATGTTGGCGCTATATAAATAAAAATTATTATTATTATTATATCATTATCCAATATAATGCAATTAGATTTTTAGCTACCACGAATATATGAATTATAATTGGTCTAAAAATTGGGTCGATGTGCTCCATGTCCATGGATAAGGCAGCCATTTGTGGCATATGGTCAATAGAAATGTGGGTTATATGGTTTACCAGAACGAATATTCCTGACCAAAAGCCCTTTCATTACGGGCAGCTCTAGAAGGTATAAAGGAGATTCCCTTCGCTTCCACATTCTCTCCAACAAAGTGCCGATGGAGCCAAGGCTTGCTCTATTTAAAAGCACTGGGGTATAATACTGTGGCGCCCTGGACAAGCCAGGGGCCACAGAGAACAACACCACCACACCCCGCACTACCGGTCAGGCACACCGAAGTCAGACACAAAAACCCTTGTTGCCTCCCTCCAGGGGCTGATGTTCACACCAGGGGGGTGGGCCAGGTGGTTGGCCCCGCCCACCGAGGAGTTCATAGTCCTGGAGGCGGGAAAAGCAGACAGTTTAGTTTTGGAGGTGAAAGTGGAAGGGAGGAAAGTGGTAGTGGAGCAACTAACTGACAGCGTCCGGGTGTGTGGCCCGGGCGGTACAGCAAGGTTGGCAGACGGTGGTGACCGTCTGCAGGAGTGGCCTATCGGAGTTTACCGTAAGGACCGTGGACGGGCGGAGGCCCGGCGGTACCAAGTCCCGACAGAAGGCAACAGTCCAACCGTGAGAGGGAAACACAGCCACCGCCAAGGCTACCGTTCCCAGGGCCAGAGCCTGCGGGCAAAAGGGGCTCCTCCAGCCCATATCCAAGCTGGGGAGCGGGTTACCGGTGGGAACCCATTGGAACCGTTTACCGTACATAGGTGCAGGGAAAGGCAGTCACCACCAACCTGCCGGGAGAAACAACACCGCAGCCGTCTGTGGGACCCGTCCATCCAGCCGTGTGTTTTACCGAGAACTGTGTCCTCATCATTGGCTGAGTGAGTACCACCGTGCCGTGCGGCACAGTGCTGCCCCCGCAACCCTGCACCTCACCAGGCCCTGTAACCCGCCTCCCATCCACTCCTACCCCATCACCGGGCCCCGGGACAACCAACCCCCTACCCACGGAGGGGAGAACTAACAACAAAGCTGCTCCCTGTCACCGCTCCCGGGATCCCCATCTAGAGCAGCGGTGGTGTCACCAATATCACCACAACCGTGGGTGGCGTCACGGACAATCACCAAATCCCCCACCAGCCAAACAATCTCCCTTTTCACTCATGGGCGAGGAACGCCGCTCGAGTCCCCGGGATCCAGCCCACCGCTCGAGCCACCACCGAGCAGTGGCAGCCGCAGCAGCGGCCGGACTCGAGCAGTGGGAGAGCGCAGCGTCCCCTCCTCCGCCCGCGACAATTTGGCGTCACGAATAGGATCCTACCGTTCTACCAACTGGTGGAAGTGCGCCTTGTGTGACCGCCAGAGGTGTCCGGCCGAAAAATTTGCGAAGCCGCCATTTGGGCGCGAAGAATTCCCGCTCAAGCGTCTCCTCGAGTAGTGGAGGCGCGAAGGCCAAAACCCCGCCCCTGTAGAGGAGGAGCCGAAAAGAGACTAAGGGGGACTGATGGCATCTGGCTGCATGTAGCCCGCGGCTATAAAAGCAGAGACACCAGGACTCTGCGGCGATACTGGGTTCCTGGAAGACCTCATTGCCAAGATGCACAGGCCGACACCCAGCGATGATGCTCCCGCACCCGACACGGCAATGTGGCTGAGAGACCGGAACGCCCCGCTGAACAACCGTCTGCAAGCCCACATGTAGCTCCTCCTGGAGGAGTGGGAGACCGACATGGCGGACGTGGTGGCAGCTATGCGGAGACGCGAGGTGGAAGAGGATTTGGAAGGGAGGGTGAGTGACCCACGCCCCTGTACCCCTAGCGGGTCGGTCATCGCGGCCGAGGGACCCGGTCCATCCCCGCTCGCCCTGCCTCCTCCCCCACTACCCGTGTTAGCTGCTGCCGCCTGCCACAAGGCCCGCTACCTATTCAACCGGTTGCAATACCCTGCCAATCTGCCTCGGCGGACCGACTGGCTGCAGACACGCGGAGCCGGCCTGAATCACTCCTGTGGGAACCGTCAGGATCGCAGCCCCTTAGTGAAGACGTATCAGAGGCCCCGGCCAGGATGGCACCAGGCGCTGTGCCCGAGCCCGGGACCGTGGAGTGGATGAAGGCCAGAATAATTGAGTTCAACCAACGCCAGCAGAACCAGATATGCCTTATGATGGAGCAGTGGACCAATGAGGTGGAGATGCTGATTGCGACTGCCCCAATGTACGGGATGGGAACAGATGTGACGGAGCCGACAGGTGACCCACGTCCCTATGTCCTACCAGGACCGGCCACTGCGGCTGAGGGGCCCGGCCCAGTCTCGAACCACGCATTGCCCTTACCATTACTTATGGGGCGCCTCAGCGTGAATCCACCTGACCTACTACCCCACGCTACCGCAGAAGAATCTGATTTGCTGGCTACTGGGAGCCGGGAGGCTGCGGCAGCTGGCGGCAACCCGCTGACGCAGAGACAAGTGATAGTGACTCCAGTGACTCCTGCTCCGGTGCAGAGCCCACCCCTGAAAGTGAGGAGGCAATGAGCGTCTCCGCTACGTGGGAGAACCGGTAGTTTATTACACCGCGCGCAATGGTGGGAACGGATACCGGGCACCCCTGTCACAGCAGGCATGTCACTGCATGTTTGACATGCTGGTGAAGAGGATGGGGCCGCCTCATCAGAAGAGTCGGAGTAAGGGCAGTGGAGTCCCGTTGCAGTTGTCCCCCGTTGGGACCACCAGAGTACCGTTTAAAGTTTTGGAAAAAGAATGAAAAAGAATAATTAACCGAAGATTCACCTGATTGAAGCCTTGATTTGCATCGGTCGTTGCCGGCAACTGGTCCCCGTTGGGACCCCCTTTTTCAAATTATGCGTAGAAACTACTACGAACAGGCCCGAGAACTAGCAGCTGCTCCCTGTCACCGCTCCCGGGATCCCCGTCTAGAGCAGCGGTGGTGTCACCAATATCACCACAACCGTGGGTGGCGTCACGGACAATCACCAAATCCCCCACCATCCAAACAATCTCCCTTTTCACTCACGGGCGAGGAACGCCGCTCGAGTCCCCGGGATCCGGCCCACCACTCGAGTCACCACCGAGCAGCGGCAGCCGCAGCAGCGGCCGGATCCGAGCAGTGGGAGAGCGCAGCGTCCCCTCCTCCGCCTGCGACAATACCATCTTGTGATGGTTTTGTAGAATAATTTATGCAGAGTCGCACAAGCAATAGAAATATACGTTGTTTTAAGGCAGCGTTGCCATTCTTCCAAGGAAAAGGTCTTATTTATATCTGAATTCATTAGTTTATTATATGTGAAATCATTATAATCCACATTACTGTTAACTTTAGTAGCTGATCCGGTGGCACCGGAATGTTACTTTACGTCTCACACTGACTCAATAAAGGAATAAGGATTAGCAGCTCCAAGCATTCCAACTCAAAAGGGGAATCTGAACTCCACTTGAACTTTTAAAGTAGTATAGCACACCAATGACTGCAGGATAAATGGTTAAAAATCATGCTGCAACAGTATTTTTTCAAGTTATTAAATGTTTAAGAGGAATCTATCAGCTGCATTAACCCCACCCCCCTTTTAATCTATTTATATGTTCATGTAGCTCTTTAAAATACACATCTAGTAATACCTTTACATGGCCAGTCCATTTCTACGAAATCAGTTTGACTGACAGCCTCTATGCTATGTAGCTTCAGGCAAATGAGATTGTGAAGCAGTAGGAGGCGATGCTGAGCGGAGAACAGAGCTGGAGTGAGAGACTTCAGATCTACAAATAGCACTTCAGCCTCCTTTGTTTATCAGTTTAAACGCTGATTTCTTGTGCTAGTGTCACACACAGCGACGGCGACAACGACGTCGCTGTTATGTCACCATTGTCTGTGACGTAACAGCGACCCTGTAAGTCGTTACATGATCGCTAGTTAGCTGTCAAACATGTAGTTTTAAACAACGACGGAGCAGCGATCATAACAACCTTGACGGTCGTTGGAAGACGTGTCACACGCGTCGCTGTGCGACAACTCAGACCTTGATAGAGGCGTGTTATTTACCCCTAGACATGTTTTGCGTTGCCTTTTACACGCCCCCTCTTTTCCGATTGGTGATCGCTACAGCGCCTTTGCGTTGCCTTTTTCACGCCCCTCTGTTCCGATTCTTGATCGCTACAGCGCATTTACGTTGCCGTTATCACACCCCTCTGTTCTGATTGGTGATCACTACAGCGGCGCCTGATTGGGTGACCGTGCCAAACAAAGGAAGACGCAGTAGCGCTTTCATTCATTCTTCCTGAGCCTTTTCAACACGCAGTTTGTTGCAGCGTCCTCATCTGGTTTACTAGTGATTTCTTTGTTGATTTTCAAACCTCTTGTGACTTAAAAGGTAGGTATTATTTGTATTATTTGTGGGCAGTATTACAGCTATATTCTTAGGACCGGACTGGCCATGTAAAGGGAATGCTGGACTTGTCTGTGAAAGAGCTACATGTGCATATAAATGGTTTGGGCTGGGAAATCTTTTTAACAGCTTCCCTTTAAAGGGGTATCCCCATTTCCAAGATCCTATGCCAATATGTAATAGCTATAATAATAATATCTCCAATTAGAAATGTAGTATAGTTCTTCTGATTCACTATGTCGCTTACCTCATGTTCAGGGCATTGCAGAACCTTAGGTATCCATGGTTAAGACCGCAAGCAGCTAACTAAATAACTTCGACTATATGAATGGTCGCGTAACCATAGATACCAGGAGAACTATACTACATTTCTAATTGGAGGTATGTGCTAATATTATCATTATTACACCTACTACATATTAACATAGGATCTTTTAAATGGGAAAACCCCTTTCACCCCTCAATGACAGTTGTATTATCTTTTTCACCCATGGGCAATTTTCCATTTTACGTTTTTGTTTGTTCCCTCCCCTTCTTCCAATAACCATTACTTTTTTTTATTTTTCTGGATATATAGACATATGAGGGCTTGTTTTTTGTGGGACGAGTTGTACTTTTAAATTACACCATTCATTTTACCCTATATTGTACTAAAAAATGGGAGAATAAATTGCAGTGAAAATGCCAAAAAAAAGATGCAATTCCCCAATTTTTTTTGTATACCATGTTCAAAAAATAATAAAACTGGCAGGGCAATATGGTATATATTGTATATGTATAATTACTTTTTTTGTTATTTAAGTGGTGGAAAAATATTGGAAATTTATAAAAAATATTGAAAAAATTTGCCTTTGTCTCCATTTTCCGAGACCTGTAACATTTTCTTTTTTCTGGATTTGGGGCTATGTGATGGCTTATCTTTTGCACCCTAAACTGACATTTTTACTGATACCATTTTGAAGTAGATACAATGTTTTGATCGCCTATTGTTGCATTTATTGCAAGTAAAAAAGTAATTCTGATGTTTTGATTTTTTTTCTTCTTATGCCGTTTACGGTTTGGATTAATTTATTTCATATTTTGTAAGATTGGACATTTCTAAATGCAGTGATGTCAAATATGTGTATTTAAAAAAAAAATATATATATATATTATTGTATTTTTTAATAGGGCAAAAAGGGTGTTAATTTAACTTTTGTGAGGTTCTAATTTTTTTCATATTTTTAAAAACTTTTTTTTTTACTTTTTACTATATTTAATAGTCCCATTAGGAGACTTGAAACTGTGATCATCTGATTTCCTGTGTTGTATATAGCAGGGCACCAGCCTATAGAACTTTGCCTATATTAATACATTTTACATAATGTGTGCATTTCAGCTTTGTGTCTTTGCTCAAAGGGTGGTTCTTATGGTTGAAAATTGCCAAAAATTGGTAATGTAACAGGTGTAGTGCTAGGGGTAGACTTATCATTGGTGCAACCTATGCAGCCGCACACGAGCCCAAGAGGTTGGGGGCCCATTTCTACTTACAAAACAGGTGGAATTGTGAATTTTGATCAGTTGTTGGACTGAAAAGGGCCCATATACTGTTCTTGCACAGGGTATTTTTCTGTCTGTGTCTGTCAGTGTGTAGTGCTGTATGTTTGGCTGCTAGGAGCATACCGCCTATAGCGGCAAACCACACAGCCACTATAGGGCCCGAGAGCTGGGAACACCCTGAGGCCAAGCAGCCACATCCGTCTTCTGCTGGGTATTTTGATTTCAATAGCATCTGTATCCTCAGATGGCGGAAGTAGGGGCTCAACATGAACTCTTGCTGTGGGACCCCATGATTTTTATGTGCATCCTTGTTGGTTGCTTTTCATCTCCATCTTAAACATTGCAAACTCTGTTTGATCTAAATATAAAACTATCTTTTTAGTAATTTTTTTTCAGGCGAATGCATTCATCAAACGTTTTTAACTCAAGGCAGAAATGACAGCAGATCAGTGGAGGATAGTCTCTGTTGAGATGATGATGAAGCGATAACGAAAGATCTGGGATGTAACAGACATGGTTACAGCTGGAAATAATTATCTTTGCCACCCAAGGGCAAATTGTC
Source organism: Anomaloglossus baeobatrachus (assembly GCF_048569485.1). Lineage (NCBI taxonomy): Eukaryota > Metazoa > Chordata > Amphibia > Anura > Aromobatidae > Anomaloglossus > Anomaloglossus baeobatrachus. The sequence goes on along the minus strand of NC_134353.1, from coordinate 799,809,056 downwards.
TGGCCTGGAACAAGTTCTGTAGCATATCTAGCTTCATATTCACTGGCTTGCTTACATCTATAAATTTAGACCAGTTTTTGCATACATTGACATCTCAAAGCATGATAAATATATTTTCAAATACGTTTACTGTCACTACACAATGCACACTATACACACAATACAACAAGCTACACACTACTGTATATTGTTTGCGGCATTGTAAACACTACTGCACACAGCGGTGTACACACTATACACATAGTGTGCTGTGCACAGAGTGTAGCTGCCGGAGGGGCAGTGGGGTAACAGCACACAGATATACAGTGGTTTGCAAAAGTATTCGGCACCCTTGAATTTTTAACCTTTTCCCACATTTCAGGCTTCAAACATAAAGATAAAAATTTTAATGTTATGGTGAAGAATCAACAACAAGTGGGACACAATTGTTAAGTTGAACGAAACTTATTGCTTATTTTAAACGTTTGTAAAAAATTGAAAATTGGGGTGTGCAATATTATTCAGCCCCTTTACTTTCAGTGCAGCAAACTCACTCCAGAAGTTCATTGAGGATCTCTGAATGATCCAATGTTGTCCTAAATGACTGATGATGATAAATATAAGCCTGTATGTAATCAAGTCTCCGTATAAATACACCTGCTCTGTGATAGTCTCAGTGTTCTGTTTACAGCACAGAGAACATCATCATGAAGACCAAGGAACACAACAGGAAGGTCGGTGATACTGTTGTGGAGACGTTTAAAGACGGATTTGGTTACAAAAAGATTTTCACAACTTTAAACATCCAAGAAACACTGTGCAAGCGATCATATTGAAATGGAAGGAGTATCATACCACTGCAAATCTACTAAGATCCGTCCGTCCCTAAAATTTTTTATCTCAAACAAGGAGAAGACTGATGAGAGATGCAGCCAAGACGCCCATGATCACTCTGGATGAACTGCAGAGATCTACAGCTGAGGTGGGAGAGTCTGTCCATAGGACAACAATCAGTCATACACTGCACAAATCTGCCTTTATGGAAGAGTGGCAAGAAGAAAGCCATTTCTCAAAGATATCCATAAAAAGTGTTGTTTAAAGTTTGGCACAAGTCACCTGGGAGACACACCAAAAATGTGGAAGACGGTGCTTTGGTCAGATGAAACCAAAATCGAACATTTTGGGCACAATGCCAAACAATATGTTTGTTTTAAAGCAACACAGCTCATCACCCTGAATACACCATCCCCACTGTCAAACATGGTGGTGGCAGCATCATGGTTTGGGCCTGCTTTATAATATGAAGGTTTATGGGGCTGCATTATAATACATATAGGACTATGGGGGTTACATTATAATATATGAAGGACTATGGAGGCTACCTTACACATGGACTATGAGGGTGCGTTATATAACATGGAACATTGTGGTGCAGTATAATATATAGAGAACTATGGGGTGAATTACAATACATGGAGAACTATGGGAAATTCATTATAAAAATCGGAGGGCTATGAGGGCTACTTTATACATGGAGGGGGTGCATTAAATATATGAAGAACTATGTGGTACAGTATAATATATGGCATACTATGGGGTGAATTATAATACATGGAGAACTATGGGAAATGCATTATAATACATGGAGGACTATGGAGGTGCATTCTAATTTATGAAGGATTATGTGGGACCATTTATACTATATGGAAGGCTATGTGGGGGCCATTATAGTATTTGGAGAAGTATTTACGAGGGGGGAAAAAGATACAAGCATGGGATGAGAATGTTTTGTGATGAGGGAAAAAGGCTCTTTCCCTCAGCACCCAGCTTTTCACATGCTCTGCTGTACATCTCTCAGCACCCAGCTTTCCCATGCTCTGATATGGGAAAGCTGGGTGCTGAGGAAAAGATGTTTAGCAGAGCATGGGAAAGCTGGGTGCCGAGAACAAGATGGATATTAGAACATAGGAAAACAGGGTGCTGATAGAGGGATTTCAGATCATGGGACACCTGGGTGCTGTGGGCAAGAGCCAAGTGTCAGCACCATTTTCCCATACCCCGACTGTCAGTGTCATTATCCCGTACCCCAAGTGTCAGTGTACGTGGAGGGGGGTGGGGGCAGGTCCAAACTTTGCACCAGGGCCCATCCAACTCTAGTTACACCACTGGTCAGAGAACATTACTCTCAACCAGTGTCTGATTAGAAGTTGAAGGATAGGGGCCTGACAGCGTAGGAGGCAGCCTTCAGTCTTGTGTCTACCTCCTCTATGAGAGGATATGGCAGAAGTGAGGAGTGACAGATATAACAAATGAGCTTTGTTACAGGGGCAGACATATCATTGGTGCAGCCTGTGCGGTCGGACAGGGGCCCAAGAGGTAAGGAGGCCCACTTTTACCTCCAAAGTAGGTGGAATTGGGCTCCTCCCACACTTTTGCACGCTTTTTGGGTCCCACCCAAATTGACATGCCCCTTCATTTCCTGCCAGGATGGTTAATGGTGGGCAATCAGTTTTTGTAAATTCCAAGAAGGTGCACAGTACCCGTTGTTATGGGCTCGCGACCCTGCTCGCAGCGCCAAAATGTAGAACCCCACAAAAAAACTGGCCCGGTGACGAGTTATGCCCTGCAGGTCCCGTGGGGTGCTACACATGGACACAGCTTAAGCCCTTATTAGACGGGGCAAAAAATGCTTGTGAAATTTCAACAGCATTCTAAAGACAGCGATATTTGTAATGTGTAATAGATGCTAATGATCGTAATATCATCCAATTTTCGCAAAACCAGACCTTTCAATTAGCTTACAAATTATCACTTGCTGGCATAAAAGTTCACCATGTAATAAATTCTTAAAAGTTGTAATACATGCTTTTGTAAACGACTAGCAACTTTCCATTGACAGCTCCAGTGATCTTTCAAGCGAACATTTGCTTTTGTAATAATCAGCATGTATGTATGCACTATCGCAGGGCGAGAACTATTCGCTTATCAATCGCTATCATTAAAAAAATCATACTGTCTAGCAACATATTTAGACTCCTGTATAGTATATTTGCTGCATTTTTCTCATTGGTTTCAATGGTAAAAAAACCCCATTCACTGGTAAATTTAATTTTAACATTTTAGTACGTTATCTGGGCATATGGTGTGAGTGACATGCCAGACACATCCTGTGTAATTTATGAAGAAGGGACTCTGAAACTCACAAAACCTATGTGGACAATGCAAGGACTGCCAAAAATTAGAAGGAAGAGGTGTGATGCCCAGGCAAAACCAGGTAGTCACACATAGACCCCTGCATAACACCTTCCCTCACCTAGGTTACATACAGGCGACCTGAAACCCTAGCCACCCCCCTCAGGGCAAGACAGGCACACCAGTGGGCGGGACCAGGCGGTTAGGAAATGCCCACCTAGGGGTCTAGACAGCCCGGGGTAGGAAAACAAGTAGTTCGAGTTCAAGTTGAGAGGAGTGGAGGCTGGGGCTAGGTGTAGCTCCAGCGGAGGTGAAGCTCAATTTGACTGGCGCCAGGGTTGGAGCCCTGGTGCCTTGGCTAGGTGGCAGATGGTGGTCTCCATCAGCAGGTGACGGGAAGACGGCAACCGGAGATCCGAGGTGAACCGGGACAGGGTTGGAGCCTGCCGATACCAACACCGGAGCACCGACCTGGAAACTGAGCACAGAGGGGGTACTTTGACTCTGAAGCCAGGATTGGAACCAACGGCCTAGCTAATTAACCAATTGAGGGCAGGATTTTAGGTCCTGTCCCAACGAAAGTCCCAAAAGCAGACAACCACCCACAGAGAGTGATAGGGCAACCGCCAGGGCCCGATAGATCCCACGAGTCAGCGTCAGCGGGCACGGCTCCTCAGGTACACAACAAGCCGGGAGCGGACTCCCGTGTTCCATACCGGGAAGTCCAACACAAGCAAAAACAGTGCAGAGGGAAAAGACGGCGACCACCAGTCCGGGTGGGGGATCAGAGTACAACCGGCCGCGGCGGTCGGCCACCAGCACCTTGGTTTACCAAAAGACTCGTGTGATTTATTCAACTGTGAGTAACCAAACATCCCCTGGTAAGTCCGGGCGTGCAGGCCCCTGCCATCGCCATCCCCTGCACAGAGCCACTGGGCCCCGGGGCAACCATCCCTACCCATGGAGGGGTTAACATCCAGCTGCCACTACATCTCCCCCGGGGTGTCCCACAACAGCAGTGGTGGTGCCACCTTTCACCACACACCGTGGGTGGTGTCACAAACTGAATACGGCCAAGCCCGTACGACTACGTCCCCCTTTTCATTTGGCGTGTCCGCGTGACCCCCGGGTCCGGAGGATCCCTCGAGCCACACAGTGGGTCCAGATCCGAGCAGCTCAGCTGCTACAGGCGTGGGGGCAGCACAGAGGGACTCTGATACACTCTGTATTAGACATAAAGGAGGGCCTCATACACATTGTGGTAAAATTGTTAGATAGTGGCACTCCTACACTCATAAAACCTATGTACTAAGTGCAATGGCTTCAAAAAATTAGAAGGAAGGACTGTAATACTGTCAAGTCTGGCTGTTTGCATGGTGGTGGGCTTCATGGCAGGTCTCCGGGGCTCGTGCCTCTGCACCCAGGCGAGTCCTTCGCAATTCTGCGCATTCTCCAGCTCACAGTCGGTCTTAACTGGCTATCAGGGGCTGGGTGTCGCCTCCAGTGGGCGGAGCTAGTGCAGATGTTTCCTCTGGACGTGTTTTGCGCTCTAAGGCAGGAGTAACACTTGCGAGTGCCTCGCGTGTAACTCGCGCGAGTCTCTCATCCTGACAGGAGCGGTTGGTTGCATGTATCTCTATGCAGCTGACATGCTCCTGTCCGGAGAGTGTGACGGGTGATGCAATGAGAGACTCGAGCGAGTTACACGCGAGGCACTCACAACTGTGACTCCAGCCTAAAAGACTCACTTCAGGTTGTGGCATTGCTGGGAGGCAAGGTGCCGTCACTACCAGCGATCATGTGGTGCAGGGGTCCCAGGATGCTAGGTCCTCTAGTGTTAGCTGTTGCCAGGGGATATGTAATGCCATGTCTTCTGGTTCAGCTAGGTGGTGGGAGGTTCCTTCCAGTCAATCTTCCTCTCCCCCTCTTTTGCCACTCTGGATTGAAGGTGGAAACTGTAAGTTACCTCAGCAATGTCAGCTGACCGAGGAGAGGGATATTTAAACCCGCCATATCCTCTGTTCAGCTCTGATTATTTTCAGTTGTGCTTGGGTAGGAAGGTTAGTAGTTTGTGTGGCTGCTAATTTGCTCTCTGCTCGGGTCTTTTGGTTTTGTCCCTAGACACCCCTTATACTTGTGTAGTGGTTACTGCTTTTCTTGCTGAAAAAAAAAAGAAAAACACCAAAAGAAACTGAGCTGTAACAAATGTTCAGTAAACATGCAACATTATAAGCATGTGAATGGCAGCCTCAAGACTAGAAAAAAAGACTAAATATTGGGTAAATTTTAAGAAGATTCAGGCTAGTAACCTTGTACAGCTTAATACACGCAGCAAGATACAAAGAAGAGAGCCTCTGACTGAATTTTGGGTAAATTTTAAGAAGATTTAGGCTACTAGCCTGGTACAGCCTATGCACGCAGTGGAAGACCTAGCAAGAATTCCAAGGACAGATTGCAATACATGCATCAAGAGATGTAGAGCAGGGCTTTTGACAAAATTTGGATCAATTTTAAAAAGATTCAGACTCCTAACCGGAAACAGACTATGTACTCAGTGGTAGGCCTACCAAGAATTCCAAGTAGGGATTACAGTACACTCAGCAAGAGGCATAGAAGATATACTTTGATTGAGTTCTGGTGCAATTCAAAAAATATTCTCCAAGACTGGTTATTATCTGCTATCCAACCAACAACCTATTTGCACTGTTCGGCCTTCAGAGGTGGTGTCTCACTCCCCCCAGGCAAAGTGAGACAAAAATATAGGTCTTGTGGATAAGCAGATTTGTTGTGCTCAAGTAGCAGGCATAGTTTCACCTGGCCCAAAACCTCGACCTCTGTGTGTACCTTCAGCAGCAAGTCCACTTCCCTGTCCTTCACCACTTGCTTTGCACATATGAAATTACGAATGCAGCTAACAAATGGTATTAGTAGGGAATATAATCTAATACATGTAGCCTGGAAAATGTCTTTAGGGCAACCACTGTAAGGCCTTTTTCACACGTCAGTAAAAAACAGACGTTTTTCATTGACGTGTTAAAAACGTATATGTCCCTCCATGTGCCGTGATTCACGGCACATGTGGGTTATCCATGTGCTATCCGTGATCCGTCATCCGTGATAGGATATGGAGATAAACTCACCTGTCCCCGCTCCTGCTGTCCATGGTACTGAACTGTTCGGCTCTGCTGTGTTTCCGGCCGACACTGAATCCCGCTGCAGCTACTTTCAGGTCGTGGTGTCGTGCATAAATGCATATGCATGTGTGCCTCCCCGTGCTAGGAGCCTGCCGCTGCTCAGGTCTGGACCTTCCGGCGGGTGGCTCGAGAGTCTCCGGACCCGGGGGATCCCACAGACACTCCGAATGAAAAGGGGGATTTGATGGACGTATATGTACAGGGCCGTACTAGGTTTGTGACACCACCCACGGTATGTGGTGATATTGGACACCACCGCTGCAGTTACGGGGCACCCGGGGTAGGTGTTGTGCAGCAAGTTATTAACCCCTCCATGGGCAGGCATGGTGGCCCCGGGACCCGTTGGGATTTGGTGGTGCAGGGAGATGGGCGACCGCAGGGTGCTGGTGTACTCATTATTAAGAAAACACACGAGACTCTGTTAAACCAAGGTGATGGTGGTCGGTGCCCACATCCGGCTGCATTCTGATTCCTCCACCCGGCTGGTGGTCTCTGTCTTTCTCCTGCACCTGTTTTAGAACGGTGCACTGCCTATGCTTGCAACTTCAGGAGTCCGTTCCCGGCTGGATGTGGCCTAAGGAGCCCTTGCCCTCAGATGCTGGCCCGTGGGATCTCTAAGCCGCTGCGGTGGCCTATTATCCCCCTCGGTGGGCTGTTGCCTTCAATCGGGACTTTGGGTGGGACAGGACCTCTAGTCCTGGCCGCAATCAGTTAATTAACCAGTTCCAGTCGCTTCTGGACCTAGCTTCAGGGTCTGAGTACCCTCTGTGTGCTCCGGTTTCCGAGTCGGTTCCCCGACTCGGTACCGGCGGGCCACTACCCTGTCCCGGTCCACCTCAGTTCCACCGACCCATCTTCCCGGCTCCTGCAGACGGAGACTGCCGTATGCCTCCTAGCCAAAGGCACCAGGGCTCCTACCCTGGTACCTGTCAGTTTGCTTCAAACCTGAGACACAGGCCTGTCCTCCACTCTCACTGAACTCTCAAACTCAACTGTCTGAACTGAACTCTTGTTTTGCCCGCCCCGGGCTGTCTAAAACTCCAAGGTGGGCCTCTTCCAACCACCTGGTTCCGCCCCCTGGTGTGTCTATCAAGCCCTTAGGGGGTGACTAGGGTTTTAAGGGTTGGCTGATGTCACCTGTGAGGGAAGGGTGTTGTATGGGGCCCTATTTGTGACTACCTGGCTTGGCCAGGGCGTCACATTCCCCCTTGGTTAAACACAGACCGTCCGCAGGCTGTCCGACCACCACAGGTTTATTTTGTTTAACTGGAAAAGATAAAAAGATTTTAGAACATATACAATTAAAATAACATATTTATAGAGTATGAATGCTATGGTTTCTTCCCTTAACAGGAGGCAGGTCACTTAAACGTTACAGAAAACAATTTTATTAACCGGGACGGGATGGGACCGGGTCCTTTTCACCTTAACCCACCCAACCAAACCTATCCCTGGTGCCACCGCTAAGCACTGCTGCGCACCTCTTTTCCCCAGTCCAGGAAACAGGTTCGGGTCCGGGTGTTGCCCAAACGGGCCGGGTAATAAGTTCCTTACCCGGCAGTCTCTCTCAGAGGCCCCATGCCAGGGGACCCCTGACCCGGAGGGTAGTCACCGGTTGCCATGGTGACAGGACCTCAGCCTACTCTGCCGCAGGCCCTTCCTCCAACCAACCTCTACGGAGACTGCAGGATGATGAAAAGGGTGGTCTAGGGGATATTTACAAGACCCAATAGTTTTTGGGTTGGCCTCCAAGTTCTCAGCCATGTCTTTTTGTATTAATGGGTAATAAAACAACGGGAACATCAACAGGGTCCCAACGGGGACTTGCATAAAGGTAGCCGGGAACCACTACCTCTTAGTACTCTTCTTCTTTAAACAGCAATTTCTTGGCGCAGCTGCCGTTGCTGCTGCTCCCAGTATGGGGCACGGGCTCCGTGCTCCCCTTCCTGCCCAGGAGCCAGGCTCACTTGGATGCCCCCGGCGCCGGCTACGACCGGACTCACATTCTGCCGTGGGCCTCACTGCTCAGTGGCCTGCTCCTCATCTCTGCAGGGGCACTCCGGCTGCTCCACACCATAGTGTGGTCCATAGGACATCAGTGATGCGAGAAAAAAACAGACATGTCTCCGTGCGGAAATCACGGACATGAGTATACACCGCATGGAGACACAGTCAGTGAAAAATCACTGATGTGTGTGCAGACCCATTGATTTTAATGGGTCTGCGTATGCCCATGGTTCTAGTACGTATAAAAACTAGCACATACGTACCAAAATCACTGACGTGTGAAAGAGAAGCCTATAAAAACTAGCACATACGTACCAAAATCACTGACGTGTGAAAGAGAGGCCTAAGGAGAGAAACCTTGCCTATATGGCCCTTCTTCAGCAGCTAGCCATATAATAGTAAAGCCTACTCATAAAGGCTATGCCCCAAAATTAGAAGTTGGCACTATGATACACCCTGGAATAGACGTACAGGAGAGGAGCCTCGGAAAACATTTTTTTACCATGTGGAAGGAGTGGGATTGAAAGTTGGCATACTTATGAACGTAATCGGAGTAAATGGATGTACCCTGACCTAGACTCGGCAAAACGACCTGTTTTACACTCATATGAAATATCAGTCCCATCATTCAATAAGGTAGCAGAGCTCCCTAAAGATGAGTCCTGTTCTTCACCTATAAATAGTATTCATGATGTCGGTGATTTAGAAGGAAACTCATCAGTGCCACAAGTTTTTATCAGCTAGAGCTCAATGAGCTCATTAGTGAGCTAAATCACCCCCTAAAAAAATCAGCAGTATTGTTGACGTCCATAGTGACTAGCAGAAAAGAATTTATTACATGCGAAAATCAAAATCACATTCTATCACAACAGGGAAAATTATTTACTTCCACTCTGCTCGGGGGAAAGTGATGTTGTTTATTGCAACATTGTTCAAGTCTTAGGGGTACTTTGCACGTTGCGACATCGCTAGCATCGGCTAGCGATGCCGAGCGCAATAGTACCTGCCCCGTCGCACATGCGATGTCTTGTGATAGCTGCCGTAGCGAACATTATCGCTACGGCAGCTTCACACGCACATACCTGCCCTGCGACGTCACTCTGGCCGGCGACCCGCCTCCTTCCTAAGGGGGCGGGTCGTGTGGCATCACAGCGACATCACACGGCAGGCGGCCAATAGAAGCGGAGGGGCGGAGATGAGCGGGATGTAAACATCCCGCCCACCTCCTTCCTTCCGCATTGCCGGTGGAGGCAGGTAAGGAGATGTTCCTCGCTCCTGCAGCTTCACACACAGCGATGTGTGCTGCCGCAGGAACGAGGAGCAACATCGTATCTCCTATTGGTGCGACATTATGAAAATGACCGACGCTACACAGATCACCGATTTTCAATGCTTTTGCAATCGTTTATAGGCGCATCTAGGCTTTACACGTTGCGACGTTGTTACCGGCGCCGGATGTGCGTCACTTTCGATTTGACCCCGACGATATCGCATTAGCGATGTCGCAGCATGCAAAGTACCCCTTACTGACGAAAATGGGTGTATTACAATATCGACCAAGCAAATTATGATTGTTAATATACAGTTCTAAGCTTAAAATGTGTGCTTTGACAGAATGTAAACAAATCAATCTCAATATGTCACTCAACTAAGTGTAACGGCTAGTGGATGTGAACCCACTGTGCCACTGGCCAGGCTTACCCTGGAGGAGCGTGAATAAGCAACTACCTGGTCTTCATTAAGGCCTCTGATGGTGAGGATAGGCTTGAACTGCAGGTAGTCACCAGATATACTCCATGGCAGTCCCTGGGCCTACAGCAGCTGACCAGGGTCAGTGTACAGGAGACATGCAAGGCAAAACCCAGAGACATGGTCCCAATGTGCAGGACAGTGATAGGACAAACAACACAGGTACAGGAAACATAGCAAGAAGAGGAGATATCAGAACAAATGGGCGACAAACAAGGAGAGCTCAGGAAAAACAGGAGAGACAAAACAGAGAGACCACTTAGACAGAGCTCAGAGGGGAATAGACAAAGACCTTAAAATCAGGCAACTGTGTGGAGGGTGAAGCTGCCTAATATACTGAGAGCTGGAAGGGAATTTTCTGCTGAATAAACACTACAGAACACAAGAAATACAAATTCCTGCAGAGTCTGACTGTGCCTCCCTATAGCCAGAAGGAGACTCACCAGCAACTGGTCAGATGCAGCAGAGCATACTGTTCTCTTTTTTTGTACTGTCTTGTCCTGATGAAGAAAGCGGATATGCTTTCGAAACGCGTTGACTTGTGCCATTAAAGGAAAGGATTTATTCTATCCATCAGAATCGTGGTTTTCTAGCGCAGCATTTAACCCGTTTTTCTCCCAGCCATCCTGTTATCCCTATAGCCAGAAGGAGACTCACCAGCAACTGGTCAGATGCAGCAGAGCTGTGAGAGTTGCATGAGTAAGCTCAGCAAGCTGGTCAGTCACAGGACAGTAATGGTAGTAAGTATGATGGCACATACCAGCGGTACACTAAGATGTCTGAAGAGTAGTGATGGCCCAATCCTCAGATGTCCATAATCAGCCGGTCCAACTGTATTTTTTTTTAATTAATTTTGGATATCTGGCCAGGCACCAATCCTCATATAAGTCTATGGGGACCCGAATCAGGTGCTTTAAAATGGTGGCAGGGAAAGGGGGATTTTAGCAGGCGTGTTATAATTACTCCCACCCAGCTGTGACACTACTTCCGGGTCTGCTCAATAATCTCATACATATACACTGCTTCCCCTGCTCACCGGCAGTTCTGTCAGCTGTGAATAGTTGCAATCAAACCGCACCCCCAGCCTATGTGACAGAGTGTCTGACTGCTTGCAATTGCAGATGCTGTCTGTGTATGAATAGTGGTGTAAAATAAATAAGTAAATAAGAAAATTGAAGTAGGGTCCCCCCGTATTATGATACATAGCACAAATAAAGCATATGGCTACAGGCTGCAGCCCCCAGCCATGTGCTTATGTGTGTATCAAAATAAAAGGGATCCATCTGGCTTTTTTTTAAATAATCAAAAAACGGCTTGTGGTCCCCCCAATTTTGATACCCAGCCATGATTTTCTTTTCTTTTTTTAATTACCTGGGTAGCCAGATCCGGATAGTTACCCGGAGTTCTCAGAAATTTGTGCACAGGTATTAGTTTACCCACGCGATCAGGACTTTTACAGTCCAGGTTCACCCATCACTACTGAAAAGCAAAATACAATTAGTCTACAGAAAATATCATACCACAATCACCTGTGGCCAATCTGTGTGACTCTAAATATGGTGAATATTCTCCTGGGACAGCAGGGTAGATACAGTAAGTATCCGTATTTTTTCTGTCTTTGGATAGTAAATCAAAATTGTTAACTAGTTGAGAAAACTGTCCTCTGGGAGAACACATGGTAGTAAGAGAAAAGGATGCAATGGCAGAACCATTGGTTGACAGTAATAAGATCATTTTACCACCACTGAACATCAAATTAGGTTTAATTAAGCAGTTTGTAAAGGCTCTAAACAAACAGTGAAGATACTTCGACCTACATCTGCAGAAAAGGTATCTGCAGGGTATTTTTGACGGTTCTCAAATCACAGTACTCATCAAAACGCCACACTTCGAAGATTAATAATTGAATGATGCTGAGGCAGATGCATGGTCTTATTTCACTATGGTTGTACAGAACTCTCTTGGGAACTATAAAGCAAATAATTACTCTGAACTAGTAGAAAGAATGCTTTCTTATTTCAATCACATTGGTTGTACAATGAGTATCAAGGTGCGTTATCTCCACAGCCACTTGGATCTTTTCCCAGTAAACCTTGGTGACCTAAGTGAAGAGCAGGGTGAATGATTCCATCAACAGTTAAGAAATATAGAAGAAAGGTTCAGAGGACACTGGGGTCTAGTCAAAGTGATTTCCCTGGCACAATTCAGTGCAAAAAAATCATTAAAGCACGGCTGTTGCAAGGCCTCTCAGTAAATTAACAATTTATCAATGACAGATTTTTATGCATGTTTAATTCTTATTCTGTAATGTATAGTATATCACAAAAGTGAATACACCCCTCACACACACACACACACACACGCATCGCCGACTGTCATGGCAGCGTCAGGATCTGTGGAAACTACATATTCTTAAGCGGGCTTTACACGCAACGACATCGCTAACGAGATGTCGTTGGGGTCACGGAATTCATGACGCACATCCGGCCTCGTTAGCGACGTTGTTGCGTGTAAACGCACGAACGACCATTAACGATCAAAATTACTCACCTAATCATTGATAGTTGAAACGTCGTTCTTATCCCAATTATCATTGCTGTTGCAGGACGCAGATTGTTCGTCGTTCCTGCAGCAGCACACATCACTATGTGTGACACTGCAGGAATGAGGAACATCACCGTACCTGCGGCCACCCGCAATGAGGAAGGAAGGAGGTGGGCGGGATGTTCCAGCCGCTCATCTCCGCCCCTCCGCTTCTATTGGGCGGCTGCTTAGTGACGTTGCTGTGACGCCGAACGAACATCCCCCTTAAAGGAGAGATTTTTCTGCGGCCACAGCGACATTGGTGAAGACGTGTGACGCTGCCGTAGCGAAACTGTTTACTACGGCAGCGATCACCCCGTGACGTGCCACCGACGTGGGTGGGTGCTAACGCTCGCAACATTGCTAGCGATGTTGCAGCGTGTAAAGCCCACTTTACACTCTGTTTTCTATCTTCTCTGATATCTGTGATCAGCACAGGGAGACTCGTGCGTCAACCCACAGACTTGTGGCAGGCTAGGCAGGCTAGCAGGAGTTAATCTCATCAAATTCAATCCGCTCCTATATATCCTTGCTGGACACTTCCATTAGTATCAGCTATAGTTTATCTATACTGGTCTGGAGAGGTGGGTAATCCAGACTTACTGGTGGTCATAGTGCTTTATTTCTGTGTGCGGTTGTGGTGTTAACCCTTATTGTCCTCTTGTTGCTGCCTTACTTCTCTTGCTTTCCTCCTTATTTCCTTACTGTTCCTGTGAGTTTGCAGTATGTCTGAGTTTTTGTTTTCTCCCTGTCTCTCTAAATCTGTTTTGCCATCACACTCCTGCCCCTTCCTTCCCTGGGAGGAACAGATTAGCTCTTATCAAAAGAAAGCCAGGCATAGGAGTCAGGCATTTCCACCATGTGGGGAAACCCTGCGGTTAGGGATAGGCTTGGATCCCCTAGCATTATGTATAGTATAGGAGCCCCCTGTCCCTCGCTATCCTGCAGTCACATCGTGATACAAATAATCACTAGGTTGATGAATGGATACATGATCCTCTAGGGACCTGCTAAAATCTATAAGAATATATGTTTCCCTCTCTCAAAAAAAAAAAAAGGCGCAAAAAAACAAATATATAAACAATAATGTCTTACAGTTAGCAGATAATACCACTAGTAAATATACTACCTCTCAGTTACTGAACAAAAACCACTATACTAATAGCAATATTACCAACAATACCACTACATACATAAGGAACAAATAATACTGTCACACCATGACTTCATATTACCACCACATGGGAGCCTAAATAATACCTCTATACTAATAATTAAAACAACTGTACCAAGAACAATATTACCACCATACAGTGACCATATAGTGATAGATACTATTTGTACACAGGTAGTGTATCTATTATATAAAGCTCAGTGTATGTATGTGTGACGCCCTGGGCAAGCCAGGGGTCACAGGTCATTGCACCAACACACCCTACACCCCAGTTAGGCACATCAAAGCTAACCAAAATCCTTGTTGCCTTCCTCCAAAGGCTGATGTTCACACCAGGGGGTGGGCCAGGTGGTTGGCTCCACCCACCGAGGAGGACACAGCTCTGGAGGCGGGAAAACCCAGCAGTTGAGCCCAGGCAGGGCTAGAGTGAAGTTGAGTTTAGGAAGTGAAGTGGAAGTGGTAAAGGAGGAGTAGGAGAAGTGGAAGAAAGGTGAAAAGTGACAGAAAGAAAGCCTGAAGAGAGAGTCCAGCTGTGTGCAGGACAGGGTCAGCAAGGTCAGCAACGGCAGTGACTGTCTGGAGGGGGACCGTTTGGAAGTTCCTGGAAGGACCGCGGACGGGTAGTGGCCCGGCGGTCTGGAGCAGTGTACCAAAGGACAGTCAGCACCAGGGCAGGGGCCTCTCGGACCCCGGCAAGGCTAGGAGTCGCCATAATTTGCCAAATCCGTCAGTGAAGGGGACGCAGATCCCCCAACAACCAAGTCCCGATTGAAGGCAACAGCCCAACCATTACAGTAGAAACACTGCTACCGCCAGGGCACCAGTTTCTCAGGGCCAGCGCCTGCGGGCAAAGAGTAGAGCTCCTCCGGTCCAGCTTGAAGGCGGGGAGCGGGTTACCGGTGGGAACCCATCGTTACCAACACAGAAACAAAGGTGCAAGGAAAAGGGACATCACTGTCACCTACTGGGAGAGCAAGTACAGCCGTCCGTGGGAACCGTCTTTCCAGCCGTGTGGTTTACCGTAAAACTGTGTCAACGTCTCAGGCTGAGTGAGTACCACAGTGCCGCAAGGCACAGCGCTGCCCCCGCGTCCCTGCGCCCACCAGGCCCTGCATCTCCCATCTCATCACCGGGCCCCAGGATCACCAACCCCTACCCACGGAGGGGCAACACAACAACTAGCTGCTCCCCCACCATCACTCCCGGGATCCCCACACCGAGCAGCGGTGGTGAAATCACCACAACCATGGGTGGCATCACGGACAATAAACAATCCCCACACCCAACAACCCCCTTTCACTCACGGGCGAGGAGTGCCGCTCGAGAACCCCCGGGATCCGGCCCACCGCTCGAGCCACCACTGAGCAGCAGCCGCCGGACCCGAGCAGAAGGGGTGAGCGCTGTGTGATGACACCCACCTCCCCGCCCGCGACATATGTGCGTATGTATATATATATCATATATATAATTGCCTTATTCTGTCTGTCTGTCTGTCTGTCATGCTCCAAAATTGTGTCCTTACGGTGACACAAAGCTGATTGGCCGCTGGGCTCGCCATGGCCCCGCCCCCCCCACACGGATTGGCCTCTCGCCCCGGCTCTCTGCAGGCCCCGCCCCCCTCACGCAATGCACGCTCGCTCTGGCCCAACTGACACGGAGCTCCGACTCCCAGGTGAGTACACACACACACATCAGATCACACTCACTCTCACACACACCTCACACATCACATCCACACACTCACAACATCCTGGGATATCGCTTGCTTCTACACCGGCTCCGTCACGATCCCAGCAGCGCCAGACATAACCTTGCGATGCTGGGATCTTGACGGAGCCCGTGAACGCTGGTAACCATTATACACATCGAGTAACTAAGGTCCCTTGGTTACCCAATGTGTATCATAGTTACCAGTGTACACCGGCTCCGTCACGATCCCAGCAGCGCCAGACATAACCTTGCGATGCTGGGATCTTGACGGAGGCCGTGAACGCTGGTAACCATTATACACATCGGGTAACTAAGCTCCCTTGGTTACCCGATGTGTATCATAGTTACCAGTGTACACCGGCTCCGTCACGATCCCAGCAACGCCAGACATAACCTTGCCATGCTGGGATCGTGACGGAGCCGGTGAACGCTGGTAACCATTATACACATCGGGTAACTAAGGTCCCTTAGTTACCCGATGTGTATCATAGTTACCAGCGTACACCGGCTCCCGGTACACATGTGCAGGGAGCCGGCATTATACTCCTCTCCCCCCAGGACTACTCCTCCTATTACAGTCCTCCTATTATACTCCTCTCTGAGTATAATAGGAGAACTATTATAGCATGGGGGATGTAGCACGATGGGGGGTGCGCAGCATGGGGGATGTAACACGATGGGGAGTGCGCAGCATGGGGGATGTAGCACGATGGGGAGTGCGCAGCATGGGGGATGTAGCACGATGGGGAGTGCGCAGCATGGCGGATGGAGCACGATGGGGGGTGCGCAGCATGGGGGATGGAGCACGATGGGGGGTGCGCAGCATGGGGGATGGAGCATGATGGGGAGTGCGCAGCATGGAGGATGGAGCACGATGGGGAGTGCGCAGCATGGAGGATGGAGCACGATGGGGAGTGCGCAGCATGGGGGATGGAGCACGATGGGGGGTGCGCAGCATGGGGGATGGAGCACGATGGGGAATGCGCAGCGGCTCCCGGTACACATGTGCAGGGAGCCGGCATTATACTCCTCTCCCCCCAGGACTACTCCTCCTATTACAGTCCTCCTATTATACTCCTCTCTGAGTATAATAGGAGAACTATTATAGCATGGGGGATGTAGCACGATGGGGGGTGCGCAGCATGGGGGATGTAGCACGATGGGGTGCGCAGCATGGGGGATGTAGCACGATGGGGAGTGCGCAGCATGGGGGATGTAGCACGATGGGGAGTGCGCAGCATGGGGGATGTAGCACGATGGCGGGTGCGCAGCATGGGGGATGTAGCACGATGGGGAGTGCGCAGCATGGGGGATGTAGTACGATGGGGGATGTAGCACAATGGGGGATGTAGCACGATGGGGGGTGCGCAGCATGGGGGATGTAGCACGATGGGGAGTGCGCAGCATGGGGGATGTAGCACGATGGGGAGTGCGCAGCATGGGGGATGTAGCACGATGGGGAGTGCGCAGCATGGCGGATGGAGCATGATGGGGGTTGCGCAGCATGGGGGATGTAGCACGATGGGGAGTGCGCAGCATGGGGGATGTAGCACGATGGGGAGTGCGCAGCATGGGGGATGTAGCACGATGGGGAGTGCACAGCATGGGGGATGTAGCACGATGGGGGGTGCGCAGCATGGGGGATGTAGCACGATGGGGAGTGCGCAGCATGGGGGATGTAGCACGATGGGGAGTGCGCAGCATGGGGGATGTAGCACGATGGGGAGTGCGCAGCATGGCGGATGGAGCACGATGGGGGGTGCGCAGCATGGGGGATATAGCACGATGGGGGGTGCGCAGCATGGGGGATGGAGCATGATTGGGAGTGCGCAGCATGGAGGATGGAGCACGATGGGGAGTGCGCAGCATGGAGGATGGAGCACGATGGGGAGTGCGCATCATGGGGGATGGAGCACGATGGGGAGTGCGCAGCATGGAGGATGGAGCACGATGGGGAGTGCGCAGCATGGGGGATGGAGCACGATGGGGGGTGCGCAGCATGGAGGATGGAGCACGATGGGGAATGCGCAGCATAGGGGATGGGGCACGATGGGGGGTGCGCAGCATGGAGGATGGAGCACGATGGGAGGTGCACACCTCCCCCCAACACACACACACACACAGGGAACCACAAACACCGCCATACACAGACTCCCACACACACAGACAACGCTGCACACACACAACACCCAACACACAAACACCGCGGCATACATAAATATACGCACACACCGCACAACACACACATTGCACAAAACATACCTCCCCCCAAAACACACCACACACACACAAACCGCGCAACACACACACACACAACGCGACAGACACACAGTTTTCCACAAACAACGCAACACACATACAACACCGCTCTCACCCCCCGCCACACCCAGACAACACCCAGAACATGTACAGCGCCCTACACAAACACTTGGTAACTACACACAACAACATCTATATATATATATATATATATATATATATATATATACATATAGATATATATATATATATATATCTATAATAACAAAAATCATACATGAACTACACAATACGTAAATTCTAGAATACCCGATGCGTAGAATCGGGCCACCTTCTAGTATATATATATATATATATATATATGTGTGTGTGTGTGTGTGTGTGTGTGTGTGTGTGTATATGTGTGTGTGTGTGTGTGTGTGTGTGTCCGCTAAAGGAATCCGCACCGTAGCATTTACAATTACGAAATTTTGCACAGACGCCCCATATGACCCAGGGAACATCGTAGACTATGTTTTGACAGAAAAAATTAACCCCGTGCTTTACAGTTAGTCTCTAAAATCCTGCCGCCATTAAACTGAATGGAGGTGGGAGCTATAGGTTATCAATAGCAACTGTCAGTGGTTGCTATAGGAACAAAATAAACTGTTAGTTGAAGCTTATGCGTGAGGTTATATAATGTTGGTGTAGAGATGGCTAGAGAGACAGAAAAAGACAGACAGAGACACAGACAGAGACAGATGGGGAAAGAGACAGACAGACAGACGAGGAAAGAGACAGCCCTGGAAAGAGACAGACGGGGAAAGAGACAGATGGGCAAAGAGACAGACGGGCAAAGAGACAGCCCTGGAAAGAGACAGATGGGGAAAGAGACAGCCCTAAAAAGAGACAGATGGAGAAAGAGACAGCCCGGGAAAGAGACAGCCGGGAAAAGAGACCGCTGGGAAAAGAGACAGCCGGGAAAAGAGACAGACGGGGAAAGAGACAGACGGGGAAAGAGACAGACGGGGAAAGAGACAGACGGGGAAAGAGACAGACCTGGAAAGAGACAGACCTGGAAAAAGACAGCCCTGGAAAGAGACAGCCCTGGAAAGAGACAGATGGGGAAAGAGACAGATGGGGAAAGAGACAGACGGGGAAAGAGACAGACTGGGAAAGAGACAGATGGGGAAAGAGACAGACGGGGAAAGAGACAGACCTGGAAAGAGACAGACAGGGAAAGAGACCGACGGGGAAAGAGACAGACGGGGAAAGAGACAGATGGGGAAACAGACAGATGGGGAAAGAGACAGATGGGGAAAGACGCAGGCCTGGAAAGAGACAGACGGGCAAAGAGACAGCCCTGGAAAGAGACAGACAGGGAAAGAGACAGACGGGGAAAGAGACAGACCTGGAAAGAGACAGACCTGGAAAGAGACAGACCAAGACAGATGGAAAAGAGACAGATAAACACACACATAGAGACAGACACAGAGATAGAGACAGACAGACACAGAGATGGAGACAGATAGACTGATACAAATACAGACAGAGATAGAAATAGTCAGACAGAGACATAGACACAGACAGACAAGGAAAGAGACAGACAGAGAGACAGACAGACAGCGACACACAGACAGAGACTGGGAGAGAGACAGAGAGACAGTTACTATCCCGGGCAACGCCCAGGTACTACAGCTAGTATATTATATATGTGTATATTGCACAGATAAATCTAGTAACTTACCAGTGACGTTTTTGTGATAAAAGTCATTAATTTCCCCTGTTCTTTTCTATCTGGCCAAGAACGCAATTAAAACATTTTAACATAAAGTTCCACATCTTGTTTCTTCAGAATGTAACACACAGACATTTTGGGCTTATTGCCTTTAATTAACTCTATATAAATTAAATAGTGCCCTGCACACTAATAATTTCATACCCTATTGTTCCTCCATACAGTTTTTAGTGCCCCCTTTATGCCTCTACATAGTAATATTGCCTCGTTTATATCCCTATGCAAAAGTTTTATATCCCCCTTGCAGTGTCCTACTTTTATGTCCCATACAAAAATTGTGTCCCCCCCCCTTTGAGGCCCTATACAATAATTATGTCTCTCTTTGCACCCTTATACAGTAATAGTGTCCCCTTTATTTATATAATAGTAGTAATAATGGCTCTGTCTAAAATTCATTTCACCTTTCTGCCGTCACAAAAATATCAAGCATGCTCTCCGATGATCCAATTTTGGTGACACCCATGATGTGATGTCATGTCTCTGCCTAACTTCCTCTGTGCAATTGGAAGCTCTGATAGCCCTTATGCAACATGTGCCTTACTAGAGCTAGTGATGGTGGCAGGGAGCCAGGGGCTCTCTGCGCCACCACATTTTTTAACTGTATCCACTTCATATAAACACGGATACAGTTAAATATGTGCCTTCCCAAGTATCTAGATAGGCCCCCTTTCCCTTCAGGCCAAGTTGCAGTTACACCCAGGGCCGTATTTGCCACTAGGCACCTGTGGTCCCGTGCCTAGGGCGGCACAATGCGGGGGGCGGCACTTTCTGGCAGCAAAAAAAAAAAAAAAAAAATATATATAAATTTTTTTTTTTTTTTACATCCCCGCCCCCCGTCCCTCCCTCCGTTGCACTCGGCTGTGTTCGGGGGGGGGGGTTGAGAGGGAGGAGAGGCGCACTTCTGTCTATTTAAATACACGGAGGGCGCCAGGCATAGTGGGCTGATTAACCCCGGAAGTTCCATCGCCTGCACTTCCGGGGTCAGAGGCGCGCGGGCGCGACAATCAGCTGACTGCCCCGTGCTGCAGCGTCCAATGCTGCAGACGACACACGCCGCGGAGGAGGACGCGTCTGAAGCTGGAGCCAGCCAGAAGAGGAGCCAGCCAGAGCAGGGCGGCGGGCACCGGAGCAGGTAAGGCAGAGGCAGAGCCTAGAATGTATGGGCTCCTTACAGGTTAGTTGATGATCGTTGCGATGCCTCTTTTTGTCCACTATAATCATGCAAGGGGAGGCTGGGGGGAGAGAGGCTGAGGCTGGGGGAGGCTGGGAAGAGATAGAGGCTGGGAAGAGAAAGAGGCTGAGGCTGGGGGGAGGCTGGGAAGAGAGAGAGAGGCTGGGAAGAGAGAGAGGCTTAGGCTGGGGGGAGGCTGGGAAGAGAGAGAGGCTGAGGCTGGGGGGAGGCTGGGAATAGAGGCTGAGGCTGGGGGGAGAGAGGCTGAGGCTGGGGGAGAGGGAGGCTGGGGGGAAAGAGACGCTGAGGATGGGGGGAGAGAGGCTGAGGCTGGGGGGAGAGAGGCTGAGGCTGGGGGGGAGGCTGGGGAGAGAGAGGCTAAGGCTGGGGGGGAGGCTGGGGGGAGAGAGGCTGAGGCTGGGGGGAGAGAGAGTCTGAGGCTGGGGGGGAGGCTGGGGGGAGAGAGGCTGAGGCTGGGGGGAGAGAGAGGCTGAAGCTGGGGGGGAGGCTGAGAGGAGAGAGGCTGATGCTGGGGGAGGCTGGGGGGGAGGCTGGGGGGAGAGAGAGGGGGAGGCTGGGGAGAGAGAGAGGCTGAGGCTGGGGGGGAGAGAGAGAGGCTGAGGCTGGGAGGAGAGAGGCAGATGCTGGGGAGGCTGGGAGGAGAGAGGCTGATTCTGGGGAGGCTGATGCTGAGGGAGGCTGATGCTGAGGGATGCTGATGCTGAGGAAGGCTGATGCTGGGGGAGGCTGGGAGGAGGAGGCTGGGAGGGGGAGGGGGAGGGTTGGAGGAGGGAAGCTGATGCTGAGGGAGACTTGCAGGAGGGAGGCTGAGGGAGGAGGGAGGCTGATGCTGGGGGAGGCTGGGAGGAGGGAGGCTAATGCTGGGGGAGGCTAGGAGGAGGGAGGCTGATGCTGGGGGAGGCTGGGAGGAGGGAGGCTGATGCTGGGGGAGGTTGGGAGGAGGGAGGCTGATGCTGAGGGAGGTTGGGAGGAGGGAGGCTGATGCTGGGGGAGGCTGGGAGGAGGGAGGCTGAGGCCGGGGGAGGCTGGGAGGAGGGGGGCTGATGCTGGGGGAGGCTGGGAGGAGGGAGGCTGAGGCTGGGGGAGGCTGGGAGGAGGGAGGCTGAGGCTGGGGGAGGCTGAGGCTGGGGGAGGCTGGGAGGAGGGAGGCTGAGGCTGGGGGAGGCTGATGCTGGGGGAGGCTGGGAGGAGAGAGGCTGATGCTGGGGGAGGCTGGGAGGGGGAAGGTGAGGTTTGGAGGAGGGAGGCTGATGCTGAGGGAGGCTGGGAGGAGGGAGGCTGATGCTGGGGGAAGCTGGGAGGGTGAGGCTTGGAGGAGGGAGGCTGATGCTGAGGGAGGCTGATGCTGAGGGAGGCTGATGCTGGGGGAGGCTGGGAGGAAGGAGGCTGATGCTGAGGGAGCCTGGGAGGAGGGAGGCTGATGCTGGGGGAGCCTGGGAGGAGGGAGGCTGATGCTGGGGGAGCCTGGGAGGAGGGAGGCTGATGCTGGGGGAGGCTGATGCTGAGGGAGGCTGATGCTGAGGGAGGCTGATGCTGGGGGAGGCTGGGAGGGGGAGGGGGAGGCTTGGAGGAGGGAAGCTGATGCTGAGGGAGACTTGGAGGAGGGAGGCTGAGGGAGGAGGGAGGCTGATGCTGGGAGGAGGGAGGCTGATGCTGGGGGAGGCTGAGGGAGGAGGGAGGCTGATGCTGGGAGGAGGGAGGCTGATGCTGGGGGAGGCTAGGAGGAGGGAGGCTGATGCTGAGGGAGGCTGATGCTGAGGGAGGCTGATGCTGAGGGAGGCTGATGTTGAGGGAGGCTGATGCTGGGGGAGGCTGGGAGGAGGGAGGTTGATGCTGGGGGAGGCTGGGAGGAGGGAGGCTGATGCTGGGGGAGGCTGGGAGGAGGGAGGCTGATGCTGGGGGAGGCTGGGAGGAGGGGGGCTGATGCTGGGGGGAAGCTGGGAGCAGGGAGGCTGATGCTGGGGGAGGCTGGGAGGAGAGAGGCTGATGCTGGAGGAGGCTCATGCTGGGGGAGGCTGGGAGGAGAGAGGCTGATGCTGGAGGAGGCTCATGCTGGGGGAGGATGGGAGGAGAGAGGCTGATGCTGGGGTAAGCTGGGAGCAGGGATGCTGATGCTGAGGGAGGCTGGGGGGAGAGAGGCTGATGCTGGGGGAGGCTGGGGGGAGAGAGGCTGCTGCTGGGGGAATGGAAGAGAGGGGCCAATGCTAGAGACAGAGGACAAGGGTTGAGGGATAGAGCAATGACAATATCGATGGAAGGGGAGTGTAAGGACTCAGAATAAGAGGGGGGCAGCATTGGGAGCTCATTATGGAGAAGAGGCAGCATGTGTGGGCTCAGTATGGAGTGGAACAATGTAGGGGAGTCAATATCAAGAGTGGGGTAGTGTGTGTGTGTTTCTCAGCATAAGCGCTAGTGTGGTGGTCTTAGTATGATGAGTGGGGCAGCATGGAGGTGTCATTATGGAAAAGAGGAAGGCAGCATGCACGGGACACTGTGAAAAGGGGGCAGCATGCACGGGACACTGTGAGGAGGGGGCAGCATGCACGGGACACTGTGAGGAGGGGGCAGCATGCGTGGGACATTGTGAGGAGGGGGCAGCATGCACGGGACACTGTGAGGAGGGGGAAGCATGCATGGGACATTGTGAGGAGGGGGAAGCATGTATGGGACATTGTGAGGAGGGGGCAGCATGCATGGGACATTGTGAGGAGGGGGCAGCATGCATGGGACACTGTCAGGAGGGGGCAGCATGCATGGGACACTGTCATGAGGGGGCAGCATGCATGGGACATTGTGAGGAGGGGGCAGCATGCATGGGACACTGTCAGGAGGGGGCAGCATGCATTGGACATTGTGAGGAGGGGGCAGCATGCATGGGACATTGTGAGGAGGGGGCAGCATGCATGGGACATTGTAAGGAGGGGGCAGCATGCATGGGACACTGTGAGGAGGGGGCAGCATGCATGGGACACTGTGAGGAGGGGGCAGCATGCATGGGACATTGTGAGGAGGGGGCAGCATGCATGGGACAGTGTGAGGAGGGGGCAGCATGCATGGGACACTGTGAGGAGGGGGAAGCATGCATGGGACATTGTGAGGAGGGGGCAGCATGCATGGGACATTGTGAGGAGGGGGCAGCATGCATGGGACACTGTGAGGAGGGGGCAGCATGCATGGGACATTGTGAGGAGGGGGCAGCATGCATGGGACATTGTGAGGAGGGGAAGCATGCATGGGACATTGGGAGGAGGGGGCAGCATGCATGGGACATTGTGAGGAGGGGGCAGCATGCATGGGACACTGTCAGGAGGGGGCAGCATGCATTGGACATTGTGAGGAGGGGGCAGCATGCATGGGACATTGTGAGGAGGGGGCAGCATGCATGGGACATTGTAAGGAGGGGGCAGCATGCATGGGACACTGTGAGGAGGGGGCAGCATGCATGGGACACTGTGAGGAGGGGGCAGCATGCATGGGACATTGTGAGGAGGGGGCAGCATGCATGGGACAGTGTGAGGAGGGGGCAGCATGCATGGGACACTGTGAGGAGGGGGAAGTATGCATGGGACATTGTGAGGAGGGGGCAGCATGCATGGGACATTGTGAGGAGGGGGCAGCATGCATGGGACACTGTGAGGAGGGGGCAGCATGCATGGGACATTGTGAGGAGGGGGCAGCATGCATGGGACATTGTGAGGAGGGGAAGCATGCATGGGACATTGGGAGGAGGGGGCAGCATGCATGGGACATTGTGAGGAGGGGGCAGCATGCATGAGACACTGTGAGGAGGGGGAAGCATGATGTGAGGACAATGTGCAGATCATATTTCATAATTGAGGAAGGTGTGGTGGGTATAATTTATAAGGGAGGGCAGTGTGTAGTATATTAGGGGCAGTGTGACAGTCACAGTGTATAAGTGGGGACGGTGTGGTGGGAATATTTTATACTCATGCTATGTTTTGATGTGCCTGTGGTGATCCCCATTGGGGGGGGGTTAGTGCCCTTCGTTTCTCATTGGTACTTTTTCAAGTGTTTTACAGAGTAGATCTGCCTTAAACAGATGTTGTGTGCGAATACTCAGTTTTACGTTGTCACTAAGGGGCGCCACCACTTAAAGTGCCTAGGGCAGCACGAAGGCAAAATACAGCCCTGGTTACACCCCTTGCAATTGTAATCCTTATGCCCGTGTGTGTGTGTGTGTGTGTGTGTGTGTGTGTGTGTGTGTAAATGTTCCTGTTTAGCAGCTAAGTTCAATGTAGACAAACCCTAAAGGGTTTTTCGTTAGTGTAAAAAAATTAGCTTGGAAATGTTAAATGACACATTGTTTCGGGGCCAATGTACAAATCGTAGTCTTTGCTAGTCTTGGCTACCGTTGTCTTGTGGCTGTACCTTATGTTATAAGTAAACAATAACCAGCAAAGACAACCTGAGCATCGACATTGACACCAGAACAGATTTCACAGGGAAGTTTGGGAAACATGATGGTTTTTATTGCATTCTATTCCAATGCTTGTGAGCCAGAATGAATAAAAAAAATTTGTGTAAATGTTTTTATTTATTTATGGCAATCATTTTGTGGGTTATATATTGTGGTTTTATTGCTGTGGTTAATACAATTATATGTTCCTTTTGTTACAAGATTATATTGGTGTTAACATACTGAATTGGCTGTGACATTGTTGATGGAGTATTTCAGGATTGAGGGCCCCACTTTGAATTTCACGCAGAGCCACAGTTTGTCTAAAATCAATCCTGCTATTGACTGTGGCATGTGAGGGGTTAAACTGCTGAGATGAGAGATAACTCTTAGGCTACTTTCACACATCCGTTTTTTTCTCTGCGGCACAATACGGCACTCTGCAGAAAAACCGCAACCGTTTTTTTTGCCGCCGGTTGCGGGGTTTTTTTGCATAGACTTACATTAGTGCCATATTGTGCCGCATGGACTTGCGTTCGGTCCGGTTTTTGCCGCATGCGGCAGATTTAGCCGATGCCACGGCCGGATGGAAGGTTGCCTGCAACGTTTTTTTGCTCCGGCAAAAAAAACCGCATCGCGCCGCATCCGGCCGCTGCAACGCATTTTTCAATGCATGCCTATGGACGCCGGATGCGGCGCGATGCGGAACAAAAAAGCATCCGGCCGCCGCATGCGGTTTCTTCCACTGCGCATGCTCAGTAGCGTGCCGCAACCGGAAAAAAATGGACTGGCCGCATGTAAAAACTTATGCAAAGGATGCAGTGTTTTCGCCGCATCCGTTGCATAGGTTTCACAGCTGGATTGAGCCGCACGGCTCAAACGGGATGTGTGAAAGTAGCCTTATGAAAGAATAGTTTTCATTCCTGTGAGAATGGTACAGTGCACCACATAACTAAGTGTGAAATACAAGGGCGCCACAGGTGAATCATGTGAAAGATATGCGAGTCCATATGTTGTAGACAAGTTCAATGGCAAACAAGGTATCTGTCCAAATTATAAGCTATAAATTATTTAATGTGATCCTAAAAAATGATGACAACATATGGCCATCACACACAAAGTAGAAATAAAGTAAGAACTTTCTGTTAGAAATATGGTTAAAGTAAGAACTTTACACTTAATGAACCTGTCATCTGATTCATAGTGCCCATATTGCAATCAGCATGAATCAGCTCCTGGCTGCATGATTACACCCAGGTATATCTTCCTTTGAAATGCTCTGGCATTTCAGAGAAAATATACTTTAGGCCTTTTTCACACGTCCGTGTCTCTGGTACGTGTTTGGTCTGTTTCCTTCCTCACGTACTGGAGACACGGGCTCACGTAGACCTATTAAACTCAATGGGTCTGCGCTCACATGCATGTTCTGCCATGGACCGTGTGTCCGTGTGGAGCATACATGTGTCCGTGTGCTCCACACGTAGACATGTCCGTTTTTCTTCAGCATCACGGGTGTCACACGCAACGCTAATGGACCACACGGAAGTGTTCCGTGTGACACGCACCGGAGAAACCACATGTTTCTGAGAAAAAAATAAAAAAACTTTACTCACCTTCTCCAGCCCTGCTGTCTCTGCCGTTGCTGTCACTTGCTTCTGACCGCCGCTCATTATGCTCATTGCATATTCACTTCACTGCGGGCCAGAAGCAGCAGCAGCGGAGAGTCGGCAGGACCGGAGACCGAAGATCAGCACCACGGACAGCAACGCCAGGGACAGGGGAGCAGAAAGTTCCCGATCTCCGTGTGTTATCACGGATAACACACGGAGAACACACGTGTGCCATAAACACGGCTCACGGAGTTCGAGTTCGAAGTTCAGGTGCTCACCAGTTGCATTGCTGTGCTCGGGTACGCTGGGTCCTCAGCCCAGTGTGAGCCACTTGCAGTGTTTTATCGGCTCGAAACTGAGGGTAACAATAGAATGATTGGATGTAGTGTGCACCAAACAAAAAAATTGAAAAACCCCGCCCCTGGAAGTGTTCTGTTTATCGCTGGCTGCATGTGGGCGGAGACCCGAACTGCCCAATTAGGGACTTCCATTAGGGTTTAGGTCATGTCTGGGTCCCAAACCGAACTTTATCTAAAGTCCGGCTGAACCCACCGAACCGAACTCCCACAGGTCCGCTCATCTGTATTTGATAGGTCTTTCCCTTGTGTCCATTGATAAGAGACTTGTTAATCAACTCTAGTATCACTGGGAAGAGCTTGCTGCATTAGTCTAATCCCCGACGGGATCTGTAACCCCTTTACCCTTAAGCATGGTTTTCACCTTCATGACCAGGCAATTTTTTGCATTTCTGGCCAGTGTCACTTTGACAGGTTATAAATCTAGAATGATTCAATGGATCCCAGTGATTCTGAGATTGTTTTTTCGTGACTTATTGTACTTCATGATAGTGGTAAATTTAAGATGACATCTTTTGTGTTTATTTGTCAAAATATCAGAAATTTTGCAAAAATGTTACAAATTTTGTAAATTCCAAACTTTGATTTTTTTAAGCCATTAAATCTGAGAATTATGTCTCACAAAATAGTGCCAACAAAAACAAAACTTGTGTGGTAAGGGACGCAGATCAGACACCCAGTGCTCGGCTCTACTGAAAAGCTGAAAAGAATAAATTATAATATCATTGGTTTTATTCACAACGTGTTTCAGAGGCGGTCTGCCTCCTTGATCAGGTGCCAGTAGAAGTAAGAGGTCATTGTAAGACAAACTTAAGCCCGCTACACACGCTTCAATATATCTCACAATCCGTCGTTGGGGTCAAGTTGTAAGTGACGCACATCCGGCATCGTTTGTGAGGTATCTGCGTGTGACAGCTACTTGCGATCAGGATTGAACGCAAAACCGTTGATCGCAAACACATCGTATCATTCTCTAGAATTGAGCGTTTTGTTGCACGAACCTAGTCAATTGTAACGTGTGACATCCCTCATACGATTTTGATGTCTGATGCTATGTGCGCAGGTGTGCGCTCTGCACCGCAGCTTATAAAAGGTCTGCTTCAGAGCGCAGCTGAAAAGCTGCGTTCTGAAGCGCCTCACAATGTCTGTCATTCACTAATCTCTGTCAGTCCGTCACTATCTCTGTCCCTCACTCTCTGTCCATGTCAGTCTATCCCCCTCTCTCATACACTCACCGATCCCCGATCCCCGGCGCTGCACGGCGTTCACACTGCTCCGGCGGCTTTTACTGTTTTGAAAAAGCCGGCCGCCCATTAAACAATCTCGTATTCCCTGCTATCCCCGCCCACCGGCGCCTATGATTGGTTACAGTGAGACACGCCCCCACGCTGAGTGACAGGTGTCACACTGCACCCAATCACAGCAGCCGGTGGGCGTGTCTATACTGTGTAGTGAAATAAATAATTAAATAATTAAAAAAAACGGCGTGCGGTTCCCCCCAATTTTAATACCAGCCAGATAAAGCCATACGGCTGAAGGCTGGTATTCTCAGGATGGGGAGCTCCACGTTATGGGGAGCCCCCCAGCCTAACAATATCAGCCAACAGCCGCCCAGAATTGCCGCATACATTATATGCGACAGTTCTGGGACTGTACCCGGCTCTTCCCGATTTGCCCTGGTGCGTTGGCAAATCGGGGTAATAAGGAGTTATTGGCAGCCCATAGCTGCCAATAAGTCCTAGATTAATCATGTCAGGCGTCTATGAGACACCTTCCATGATTAATCTGTAAATTACAGTAAATAAACACACACACACGAAAAATCCTTTATTAGAAATAAAAAACACAAACATATACCCTGGTTCACCACTTTAATCAGCCCCAAAAAGCCCTCCATGTCCGGCGTAATCCAGGATGCTCCAGCGTCGCTTCCAGCGCTGCTGCATGGAGGTGACCGGAGCTGCAGAATACACAGCCGCTCCGGTCACCTCCACGCAGGTAATGAAGACAGCCGCGCGATCAGCTGCTGTCACTGAGGTTACCCGCTGTCACTGGATCCAGCGGTGGCCGCGGGTAACCTCAGTGACAGCTCAGCTGATCGCGCTACTCACCTCAGTTGCTGCGTGGAGGTGATAGGAGCGGCGGTGAGTAGCGCGATCAGCTGAGCTG
Organism: Anomaloglossus baeobatrachus; assembly: GCF_048569485.1. Classification (NCBI taxonomy): domain Eukaryota; kingdom Metazoa; phylum Chordata; class Amphibia; order Anura; family Aromobatidae; genus Anomaloglossus; species Anomaloglossus baeobatrachus. The sequence goes on along the minus strand of NC_134353.1, from coordinate 799,779,688 downwards.
TCACTGAGGTTACCCGCGGCCACCGCTGGATCCAGTGACAGCGGGTAACCTCAGTGACAGCAGCTGATCGCTCGGCTGTGTTCATTAGCTGTGTGGAGGTGACCGGAGCGGCTGTGTATTCTGCAGCTCCGGTCACCTCCATGCAGCAGCGCTGGAAGCGACGCTGGAGCATCCTGGATTACGCCGGACATGGAGGGCTTTTTGGGGCTGATTAAAGTGGTGAACCAGGGTATATGTTTGTGTTTTTTATTTCTAATAAAGGATTGTTCGGGTGTGTGTGTTTATTTACTGTAATTTACAGATTAATCATGGAGGGTGTCTCATAGACGCCTGACATGATTAATCTAGGACTTATTGGCAGCTATGGGCTGCCAATAACTCCTTATTACCCCGATTTGCCAACGCACCAGGGCAAATCGGGAAGAGCCGGGTACAGTCCCAGAACTTTCGCATATAATGTATGTGGCAATTCTGGGCGGCTGTTGGCTGATATTGTTAGGCTGGGGGGCTCCCCATAACGTGGAGCTCCCCATCCTGAGAATACCAGCCTTCAGCCGTATGGCTTTATCTGGCTGGTATTAAAATTGGGGGGAACCGCACGCCGTTTTTTTTAATTATTTAATTATTTATTTCACTACACAGTATAGACACGCCCACCGGCTGCTGTGATTGGGTGCAGTGTGACACCTGTCACTCAGCGTGGGGGGCGTGTCTCACTGTAACCAATCACAGGCGCCGGTGGGCGTGGAAAGCAGGGAATACGAGATTGTTTAATGGGCGGCCGGCTTTTTCAAAATAGTAAAAGCCGCCGGAGCAGTGTGAACGCCGTGCAGTGCCGGGGATCTGGGATTGGTGAGTATATGAGAGAGGGCTGCTAACTTCAGTCACTTAGGAGATTAGCGGTCACCGGTGAGTCTTCACTGGTGACCGCTAATCAGGGCGCAACACAGACAGAGCCGCAGCATGACAATGAAGTCGGGTGAAGTTCACCCGAGTTCATTCTGACAGTGCGGCTCTGTCTGTGTCTGCTGTCATCTGCCATTCAGCTCTGCTACATGGCTGTCTGTGTCTGCTGTTAGCGGCCATGTAGCAGAGCTGAACGGCAGATGACATAGTAAAAACGCATCCCTACACAGTACACACGCTTGGCAAGTCAATAAATAAAAAAAAAAAAAAAAGGTGCCCAATGCATACGTCACAGAACACATGATCTAAAGGATCGCACATAAAATTGACCAATTTAACATAGACTACTAACGCAAGTGTGACAGCAAATGAACGACCAACGTGCAATCTCATAAAATCCCGTATGCAACCTGGGCGTGTCACATCGCAAATGCGATTGTACAACTAATTGCAACGTGTAAAGTGGGCTTTATACACTCCATGTCAGTCAATCAATCTATCAATCAATAAATTAAATTCCAGGTAAATTTAACCGTGCAAAACTGCATATATAAATAAAATTAAAACCTAGATTAAAATCACATTCACAGTACAAAAATAAGTAATAGATACACCAAAAATCACAGCATTAATTAATCACATTAATATCAACCACTAAGGTGAAAATAATAAAATACAAAGTAATAAAAAACACACTTTGATAAATCTATAAAATTGCGCATAAAAATATGTAGAGAAAAAAATAAATAAATAAAATAATATATATATAAAATTTATGTAAAAAATATATACTGTAAAAATAAATTCTAAGTATCAACCTCGGCGCTTAATTCATTTTATTTGTTCTATGCTGATGTTTAATCCCTCAGGAATCAGGGTAGCCAACTTATAGATCCAGTAAGATTCCCTTAATACCAATCTTTTGAATCTCTCAGGATGACACTCAGGGATCTGCTCCAATATCATAAGCCACTGTGTGTCATAATCCCTTGCCTAATATTGTGCCTATGTGTGTTTAGGCATAAATGCATAGGTTGAGTAGTGCGGCCTACATATTGCAGGCCGCAACTACATTCTAACATATAAATAATAAAAAACGAGTTACAATTCAAAAACTGGTGAATCTGAATATCTCCCCAGTAATATTGAATTTCAACGTTTTTTGATGCTTAAGAATTTTTTTTTTATTATTATTATGTCTCACAAAATAGTTAATGAATAAGATTTCCCACATGTCTACTTTACACCAGCACAATTTTTGAAACATAATTTTTTTATTAACATAATATTAACATAATATTAACATAAGAAGTTAGAAGGCTTCAAAGTTTATCAGCAATTTCTCATTTGCCCAACAAAATTTACAAAAACAATTTTTAGGGACCACACCATATTTGAAGTGATTTTGAGAAGCCTAGGTGACAGAAAATTGCCAAAAGAGACACCATTTTGAAAGCTGCACTCCTCAAACTGCTATAAACCACATCCAAGAAGTTATTAACCCTTTAGGTGCTTCATAGGAAAGGAGCTAAAGCAATGTGGAAGGAAAAAAATTATAATTGTATTTTTTTCCCCACAAAAATGTTACTTTAGACCCAAATTTTGCATTTTCACAAGGGTAAAAAAGGAAAATCTACCATACAATTTGTGCAATTTCTCCTGAGTATGTTGATACCTCACATGTGCTGGAAATCTACTGGTTGGGTGCATGGCAGGGCTTGGAAGGGAAGGAGCGCCATTCGACTTTGTGAATGCAAAATTAGCGGACACCATGTCATGACTGGAGACCCTCTAAGGTGCCTAAACAATGGAACACCCCCACAAGTGACCCCATTTTGGAAACTAGACCTCTCAAGAAATCTAAATGTTTAATGAGCACCTTGAACCCCCAGGTGCTTCACAGAATTTTGCAAAGTTGAGCCGTGAAAGTAAAAAACTACATTTTTACCAAAAACTTGTTACTTCAACCAAATAACTTTTTTCACAAGGATAATAAGAGAAAATGCACCATACAGTTTGTTGTGCAATTTCTCTTAAGTACACCAATACCCCATTTGTGGTGAAAATCTACTGGTTGGGCGCACGGCAGGGCTCGGAAGGGAAGGCGCGCCATTTGAATTTTTGAATGCAAAATTAGCTGGAATCGTTAGATAGCTTTTATGCTACCAGCAACGTGGAAACCCTATATGTCAGTTAACAGATAATGGCTCTAAGTGGGAACTTGTGTTTTTGTGGGTTGAGTTTAATGCTATTTGGTGGCAATTTGGGGTACAGAACATTTTGAATCAGTTCCCATTTATCTTATGCTTTATGCTAAGCACTTATATAGGGGTTTCCATCTACATCTCCGAAATACGTGATTCAGGTGAAAACCCCGATGGATCTATTCACTAATGAGGCAGCAGAGTTACTCCAGAATCTGTTTAGCCTCTGTTCAGCGATGTCCATTTTTTCAAAGTTGAACAAAACTGCTGTTGACCACATATTTGTGCACGCATAAAAAGACGCATCAAAAGATGGACACCGCCAGACCACAGGCGTGACGTGAGGTCAAAGTGACTCTCTCATTATAATGAATTTTACGTTGGGAGTTGTCTGAATAACGTTTTTCAGAGATTTACACTATCACGGTGTAAGCACCATAGAGCGTAGGATAAATATTAAACACGCCATACTGCGATCTTCAGGATAAACAAATCAACCTGATTTGAAGAATGCTTTATTTATTTATTTATTTATTACGTGATTCACCTTGCAGTATGAGTGATTAGGTGGATTTTTTCCTCACGTCAGTATGATTACAGGGATACCAGATTTATATTGGGGTTTTTTTTAGGTCTGGTGACTATCACACTAAAAAATTTTTTACAAAATAAAGGTTTTTTGCATCACTGAATTTTGATGGCTATAGTTTTTTTTATTTTTCTGACGACATATTTTTTTGCGGGATGAGTTAGAGTTTTCATTGGCACCATTTTTGGCCATACAATATTTTTGGATCGTTTTTTATTCCACTTTTTGTGAGGCAGAAAAAAGAAAAAACAGCAATTCAGGAATAGTTTTTTGTTTTTTTTTACATGGTTCACCGTGCTGTAAAAGTGATAAGACAGTTTTATTTTTCAAGTCAGTACAATTACAGCTGTGCCACATTTATATAGGGTTTTTTTATGCTTTGCGGCTTTTACACCATAAAAACAATTCTATAGAAAAAAAAAGTTTTTGCATTGCTGTATTTTGAGAACTATAACTTTTTTATTTTTTGACTGACAGAGCTTTATGGCAGCTTGTTTTTTGCAGGACAAGATAATGTGTTCAGTGTTACCATTTTTATTTCTATATGACTTTTTAATCACATTTTATTCCACTTTTGTGGGCAGCTATGTGATGAAAAGATTGTTTTTGCTACTTTTTTTTTTTTTTACTGTGTTTACTATACCACCCCTGAGTGCTCAGACTGCTTGAATCCGGGGATGGTCGTGGCTCGAGGGACCCGAACCCGGGGGCCTAGTGGACACTCCAAAATAAAAAGGGGGTAAGGGGATATATACAGAGGAGAGCTCGTGACGCCACCTGCGGGTTACAGTAACGGGGAGTACCGCCGCTGCCAATGGAGTACCGGGGCTGATGGTGTTTGGGCAGCCTGGTGGTGATTCCCTCCGCAGGTAGGGAGGCCCCGGACTTGGGAGGATGATGATGGTGAGCGCTGTGTGGGTCGCAGGGCAGGCAGTAGGGTCGGGGTTGCAGGGTACTCACTCAGATCACCATAGTAGTAGCAAGCAGGTGAGAAGAATTCACAGGCACAGATGTTAAACCAAGTCTCTGGGTGCCGCTGCCTCCTGGGAGAACCCGTCCAGGTATGCCTCTACCTATGGCCCTGTTGGGTGATCCGAAGGCCCTCCTTCTTGCACAAAGTGTTAATGATTGACCCTTAGGGGCACTTTACATGCTGCAACATCGCTGCCGATATATCGTCGGGGTCACATCGTTAGTGATGCACATCCGGCGCCGGTAGCGACATCACAGTGTGTAACACAAATGAGCGACGATCAACGAGTGCAAAAACGTGCAAAATCGTTGTTCGTTGACATATCGTTCATTTCCATAATATCGGTGCTGCTGCAGGTACGATGTTGTTTGACGTTCCTGCGGCAGCACACATCGCTATGTGTGGCGCCGGTGGAACGACAAACATCTCCTTACCTCCGTCCACCGGAATAGGAGGAAGGAAGGAGGTGGGCGGCATGTTTCGGCCGCTCATCTCCTCCCCTTCTTTTTTATTGGGCGGCGGTTCAGTGACGCTGCTGTGACGTCGCTATGACGCTGAACAAATCACCCCCTTAGAAAGAAGGCGGTTCGCCGGTCACAGCAAAGTCGCAGAGCAGGTATGTGTGTGTGACTCTGCCGTAGTGTCAGGGCCAGGCGGTCGGGCAGACCCAGGAGGTGGATCCACTGGGCCGAACTCTAAGATGGTGGTAAGGAGTCCGGTAGCTGAAGCACTATGGGCAGTAGAACAGTCCGTGCCAGTGAGTGTAACGAAGAAGTCCCTGGGACCACGGAGTCACAGATGGTAGTCCGGGTGACGTAGCTCAGGTTCGGAAGCCGAGGTGATGTCAGGCGGGGTCCGGAACCTTTGGAGCGAGATGACGGGTCACCGCAGGGATCCGGGATGGTACGGACTGTCAGATGGCAGACGGACAGCGTGCGGGGTTCGGGATTCAGCAGGACCGGATGGCGAGGCAGGATCAGCTCTAGAAGAGAGATACGTGAGTATGGCACGAAGACACAAGGAGACCTGACTCCTAGCTTGGAAAACACGAAGATCAGGCCCCGCCCTCTTGGACAATACACCCCTTTATACCCTGTACCTGTTTAGCCTCATTTCCTGTTAATGGACGCTGGCCCTTTAAGAAAGGGTCAGTGACCGCGCGCGCGCCCTAATGCGCATGCGCGCAGCCCGGGTGCCAGAAGCCAGGGAAGGAGGCTGAGAAGAGGACGCAGGGGAGCCGGCCAGGGCCTGGGAAGCCGTCGGGCGGCGCGATCGGAGACCAGGGGGCCTGGGAAGGACGGGCACCAGAGCCAAGGACCCGGGGAGCGTGGCAGGTGAGCCGGGGAGCGGGGCTGAGGACCCGGGGAGCGGAGGAGAGGACCCGAGGAGGGGAGCCAAGGACCCGGGGAGCGTGACAGTACCCCCCCCCCCACGCCCCCCTCCCCGCAACCGGGACATGAAGGCACGGATCAGAGGAGTGCCCACGTTCTCCCTGGGCTCCCAGGACCTATCCTCAGGACCATACCCCTCCCAGTCCACCAGGAAGAACTGTCGGCCTCGAACAGTCTTCATGGCCACGATATCCCTTACCGCATAGATGTCGTCATCGGCAATAGGTGGAGGAGCCGGACTGGCAGCAGCGGAGAAGGGACCAAGGACAACCGGCTTGAGCAGGGAGACGTGGAATGAGTTGGGTATCCTCATCGTGGCCGGGAGCTGTAGCTTGTAAGAGACCTCATTGATCTTGCTGAGGACCTTAAACGGCCCGATGTAGCGAGGACCCAGCTTGTAGGAAGGTATCTTCAATCGGATGTACTGGGAAGCAAGCCAGACCAGGTCACCAGGAGAGAAACACGGAGGGTCCAGACGCCTCTTGTCAGCGTGTTTCTTCATCCGCTGGGAAGCGCGTCCAAGGGACGCCTTGACAGAGTCCCAAATGGTAGCGAAGTCACGGGCTACAGTATCAGCCGCAGGGACATCCGAAGAAGGGGATATAGGCAATGGAACGGAGGGCTGAAGTCCGTAAACGACATGGAAGGGAGATTTGGAGGACGACTCACTGATGTGGTGGTTATGTGAGAATTCAGCCCAAGGCAGAAGCGTGGACCAGTCGTCGTGATGGGCGTTGACATAGTGACGTAAGAAGGATGTCAAGATTTGATTGACCCTCTCCACTTGGCCATTAGACTGAGGATGGTATGCGGAAGAAAAGTCCAGAGTTACTCCCAGATGTTTGCAGAGCGCCCTCCAGAAGCGGGAGGTGAACTGAGTTCCTCTGTCGGACACGATGTGGGATGGAAAGCCATGCAAGCGGAAGATGTGGTGTATATAGGCTTCCGCGAGTTCCTGAGCAGAGGGCAGTCCAGCCATGGGGATGAAGTGAGCCATTTTGGAGAACCGGTCCACCACGACCCATATGACTGTGTGTCCAGAGGATAATGGCAAGTCCGTAATAAAATCCATCGCTATGTGTTGCCACGGAACTGAGGGTATAGGCAGAGGCAGAAGACGGCCATAGGGCAGGTGTTTGGGCGTCTTGTTTCTGGCACAAGAGGAGCAGGCAGAGACAAAAGCAGCGACGTCCGTGCGAAGGGATGGCCACCAGTAATGGCGTACAATCGCACCCCATGTTCTCTTCTGGCCTGCATGACCGGCTGTTTTTGAGGCATGACCCCAGTGTAACACTTTTTGCCTGTCAGTCTCAGAGACATAGGTCTTTCCGGGCGGTATCTGGGCCAGGGTGACAGGGGCCACCGAAATGATCTTGCTAGGAGAGATGATGGGTTGGATAGTCTCTTCCTCCTGCTCCATGGGCATGAAAGACCTAGACAAGGCATCAGCGCGTACATTCTTGTCCGCGGGTCGGAAATGGAGCTGGAAGTCAAACCTGGCAAAGAATAGGGACCACCTGGCTTGCCGTGGGTTCAGTCGCTGAGCGGACCGCAGGTATTCCAGGTTCTTGTGGTCCGTGTAGATAATCACGGGGTACACTGCTCCTTCCAGGAGGTAGCGCCACTCCTCCAGAGCCAGTTTGACCGCCAATAGTTCTCGGTCACCGATGGTGTAATTACGTTCAGGCGCTGAGAAGCTCTTGGAGAAGAAACCGCACGTCACCATCTTGCCGGAGGAGGACTTCTGCATGAGCACTGCTCCGGCTCCCGAGGAGGAGGCATCCACCTCCAAGGTGAACTGGCGGTTTAACTCCGGACGGTGGAGTACAGGAGCGGAGGCAAATGCTCGCTTCAGTGAGCAAAACGCGGCGTCGGCCGCAGGTGACCAGTCCTTTGGATTAGCCTCCTTTTTGGTCAAAGCGGAGAGAGGAGCAGTCAGGGCAGAGAAGTGAGGGATAAACTGGCGGTAGTAGTTGGCGAATCCCAGGAACCGTTGGATTGCCTTCAGTCCAGAAGGGGGAGGCCAGTTGAGTATGGAGGAGACCTTCTTTGGATCCATCTGCAGTCCAGTGCCCGAGATGATGTATCCCAGGAAAGGGAGAGAGGACTGCTCAAAGACACACTTCTCATATTTGGCGTAGAGACGATTCTCTCTCAGTCTTTGTAGAACCAGCTGTACGTTCTCTCTGTGGGTCTGGAGGTCCGGAGAGAAGATAAGGATGTCATCCAGATAAACTACTACACAGATGTAGAGGAGGTCCCGGAATATGTCGTTCACCAATTCTTGGAAGACTGCTGGTGCGTTACACAGGCCGAAGGGCATCACGCAGTATTCATAATGCCCATCGCGAGTATTAAACGCGGTCTTCCATTCGTCCCCAGAGCGGATACGAACTAGGTTGTAGGCACCCCGAAGATCCAGCTTGGTGAACACACGGGCTCCTCTGAGCCGGTCGAACAATTCGGGGATGAGCGGCAGAGGGTACTTGTTTTTTACGGTGATCTGATTCAGACCCCGGTAGTCGATGCATGGGCGTAGGTCACCCTCTTTCTTCTTAACGAAGAAGAAGCCTGCTCCCGCAGGCGAGGAGGATCTCCGGATGAATCCCTTTGCCAGGCTTTCTGTGATGTAGGTAGACATGGCCCTGGTTTCGGATGGAGACAACGGATATATCCGTCCTCGAGGCGGTGTTGTTCCTGGGAGCAGGTCGATGGCACAATCGTAGGGACGGTGTGGCGGAAGTACCTCAGACTCCTTCTTGTCAAAAACGTCTGCGAAGGACCAATAGGTCGAAGGCAGTTCCGGTAGGTTCTCTGGAACCGGAGGTCGTCGGATGGGTTGTATGGACTTCAGACACTTCTCATGACAAGCAGGACCCCATCGGGTGATTTCGCCAGTACCCCAGCTGACTGATGGTTCGTGTGTCCGCAACCAGGGAAGTCCCAGCAGGATTTGATGGGACATGTGTGGAAGGACGTAGAGAGCGATGTTCTCGGTGTGCAGGGCACCGATACGCAGTTCGACCGGACTGGTGACCCAGGAGATGGTATCAGAGAGGGGTCTCCCATCCACAGAGGCAATCACTAGGGGCTTCTCGAGTGGAGTAACAGGCAGCTGGTACTTGTCCACCGTGGCCTGCTGGATGAAATTGCCTGCTGCTCCAGAGTCGAGGTATGCCTCAGCCGTGAAGCGCGTCTCTCCCGTTGACACTTGCACAGTCCACATAACCGGGTCTGAGAGAGTCCCAGCACCTAGGGTGGCCTCTCCTACCAACCCTAGGCTTTGGAGTTTCCCGGCCTTTCCGGACAGGAGCGTAGGAGGTGTGTGTCCTCTCCGCAGTAAAAGCAGAGACCCTTGGCGAGCCGCTCTGCTCGACGTTGTTCAGACTGTCGTACTCGGTCGATCTGCATGGGCTCGTGGACGGGAATCCCAGCTGTTGATGACTGAGATACGGAGGGCTTCTGTGGAGGAGAGGAATGCCGTACCGGACGTCTCTCACGAGACAGCTCTTTGGAGCGCTCCTGAAAACGAATGTCCACTCGAGTTGCTAGGGCAATCAGGGCATCTAGGGTGGAGGGCACGTCACGACCCGCCAACTCATCTTTGATGCGACTCGAGAGTCCTTCCCAGAAGGCGGCTGTTAGGGCCTCATTATTCCACCCGAGTTCTGAAGCCAAAGTGCGGAAACGGATGGCGTATTGGCCCACCGTCAGTGTTCCTTGACGTAAGCGGAGGAGGGATGAAGCAGACGCAGAGGCGCGTCCCGGCTCGTCAAAGGTGCTGCGAAAGGCCTGCAGGAACTCTTGAAGATCCTTGGTCATAGGGTCCTCCTTCTCCCACAACGGGTTCATCCACGCCAGTGCCTCGCCCTCCAGGTGAGACATGATGAAGGCGACCTTGGCTTGGTCGGAGGCAAACAGATGTGGCAGCTGCGTGAAATGGAGGAAGCATTGGTTTATAAACCCCCTGCAGGACTTGGGATCTCCGGCGTACCGGGGTGGTGAGGCCAAACGCAGTCTGGAAGCATCCAAAGAAGCAGCCACGGGAGCGGGGGACGTGGCTTGACTAGTGGCGGCTTGGGATGTCGAAGACGTGACTGCCGCTTGTAGCGTGGTCAGGCGGGTGTCCACGGAAGTCATAAAGTTCAGCATGCGGGTCTGGACTTCACGCTGGCGTTGGAGTTCCTCTTGCAAGGCTGCTAGTGCCGCAGCGGGATCCATGGCCTGATCTTACTGTCAGGGCCAGGCGGTCGGGCAGACCCAGGAGGTGGATCCACTGGGCCGAACTCTAAGATGGTGGTAAGGAGTCCGGTAGCTGAAGCACTATGGGCAGTAGAACAGTCCGTGCCAGTGAGTGTAACGAAGAAGTCCCTGGGACCACGGAGTCACAGATGGTAGTCCGGGTGACGTAGCTCAGGTTCGGAAGCCGAGGTGATGTCAGGCGGGGTCCGGAACCTTTGGAGCGAGATGACGGGTCACCGCAGGGATCCGGGATGGTACGGACTGTCAGATGGCAGACGGACAGCGTGCGGGGTTCGGGATTCAGCAGGACCGGATGGCGAGGCAGGATCAGCTCTAGAAGAGAGATACGTGAGTATGGCACGAAGACACAAGGAGACCTGACTCCTAGCTTGGAAAACACGAAGATCAGGCCCCGCCCTCTTGGACAATACACCCCTTTATACCCTGTACCTGTTTAGCCTCATTTCCTGTTAATGGACGCTGGCCCTTTAAGAAAGGGTCAGTGACCGCGCGCCCTAATGCGCATGCGCGCAGCCCGGGTGCCAGAAGCCAGGGAAGGAGGCTGAGAAGAGGACGCAGGGGAGCCGGCCAGGGCCTGGGAAGCCGTCGGGCGGCGCGATCGGAGACCAGGGGGCCTGGGAAGGACGGGCACCAGAGCCAAGGACCCGGGGAGCGTGGCAGGTGAGCCGGGGAGCGGGGCTGAGGACCCGGGGAGCGGAGGAGAGGACCCGAGGAGGGGAGCCAAGGACCCGGGGAGCGTGACACGTAGCGATAATGTTCGCTACGGCAGCAATCACAACATATCGGCCGTGCGACGGGGGCGGGTTCAATCGCCGTCGACATCGCTAGCAAATGCTAGCGATGTCGCAGTGTGTAAAGTACCCCTTAGGCTTGAAACCGTCCGGGTCCTGCTCCCCAGTTATGTGGAGCAATGCCCTTGGCTGCAGGCACGTGGGATTTTCTGACCGTTATTTGGGAAGTCTATCCCCCTCGGTGTGCTGGCGCTGCCAATCTCTGGGCGCATGGGAGTAAAACATATAGACTCTACTCGCTACAGGCTAATTGCCGAGTTGCATACAGCTTCTCCCCGACCTAGGTTCCATGTACCCTGCCGTGCTCAGTCCTGAACCGGTTACTGTATAAGAATAAGGCTGCAGATCAAACTTAGATAATGGTATAATGCCTCAAGCATATGGAAAAATATTGGAATATACAATGAAAAATGCTACTTGCTAATTTGAACATGTGAATAATGAATTGCATACCTGCCATGAATATTAGGAAAAAGGAGATATTTAGCAATCGCATTGATCAATGTAACTGAGCCCCAAGACCTCGTCAAGGTATATCTCTATATTGGGGTCCCTAGCTCTGTGACCCTAACTGTGTGTCATCTCATTGCAATTAAAAACTGCTATGGGTGGAGAGGGGTAACTAAGGACTTTCTTATATAGGAGATGGAAAAAACATGGCCGAAAGGGGCAGAGCTGTGTTCACATTCAGAAAAAAACTACATATAACTGAATAGGATAACTGAAGTGAGCACTAATATATATATATGAGTGCAAGCCAAAAAATACATACTATATAAGAATAAGGCTGCACATCAAACTTAGATAATGGTATAATGCCTCAAGCATATGGAAAAATATTGGAATATACAATGAAAAATGCTACTTGCTAATTTGAACATGTGAATAATGAATTGCATACCTGCCATGAATATTAGGAAAAAGGAGATATTTAGCAATCGCATTGATCAATGTAACTGAGCCCCAAGACCTCGTCAAGGTATATCTCTATATTGGGGTCCCAAGCTCTGTGACCCTAACTGTGTGTCATCTCATTGCAATTAAAAACTGCTATGGGTGGAGAAGGGTAACTAAGGACTTTCTTATATAGGAGATGGAAAAAACATGGCCGAAAGGCCAAACATCTAAGTTTGATGTGCAGCCTTATTCTTATATAGTATGTATTTTTTGGCTTGCACTCATATATATATATTAGTGCTCACTTCAGTTATCCTATTCAGTTATATGTAGTTTATTTCTGAATGTGAACACAGCTCCGCCCCTTTCGGCCATGTTTTTTCCATCTCCTATATAAGAAAGTCCTTAGTTACCCCTCTCCACCCATAGCAGTTTTTAATTGCAATGAGATGACACACAGTTAGGGTCACTGAGCTAGGGACCCCAATATAGAGATATACCTTGACGAGGTCTTGGGGCTCAGTTACATTGATCAATGCGATTGCTAAATATCTCCTTTTTCCTAATATTCATGGCAGGTATGCAATTCATTATTCACATGTTCAAATTAGCAAGTAGCATTTTTCATTGTATATTCCAATATTTTTCCATATGCTTGAGGCATTATACCATTATCTAAGTTTGATGTGCAGCCTTATTCTTATATAGTATGTATTTTTTGGCTTGCACTCATATATATATATTAGTGCTCACTTCAGTTATCCTATTCAGTTATATGTAGCTTTTTTCTGAATGTGAACACAGCTCCGCCCCTTTCGGCCATGTTTTTTCCATCTCCTATATAAGAAAGTCCTTAGTTACCCCTCTCCACCCATAGCAGTTTTTAATTGCAATGAGATGACACACAATTAGGGTCACAGAGCTAGGGACCCCAATATAGAGATATACCTTGACGAGGTCTTGGGGCTCAGTTACATTGATCAATGCGATTGCTAAATATCTCCTTTTTCCTAATATTCATGGCAGGTATGCAATTCATTATTCACATGTTCAAATTAGCAAGTAGCATTTTTCATTGTATATTCCAATATTTTTCCATATGCTTGAGGCATTATACCATTATCTAAGTTTGATGTGCAGCCTTATTCTTATATAGTATGTATTTTTTGGCTTGCACTCATATATATATATTAGTGCTCACTTCAGTTATCCTATTCAGTTATCTGAACCGGTTACTGGACCACCAATCCAGTCCCCTGCGACCAGGTCTCTGATTCCTGTGGTCCCAACCTAGCCGTCTTCTAGGGGCTACAACCCCTCCCTGGGAGCTCCAACTCCCTGTGTCCTCTCCTCTTGAGAGTCACCACTTAACTTCCTGCTGCTTCCTGAACTCCTCACTATATCCCTCCCACCATCCTGTCTAGCCCATTCCCAACTGGTCCTACCCACTGGTGTGCTGGCAGGGTGTGTTGTGAGGTGGCTTAGGATTTTGTGTGCTGTATTCAGTGCCCCGGGTCAAGGTTCCAAGACCAAGGAGGGTGGGCCCTGCTCCTAAGATAAAGGCAGTCCAGAACCCTGCAGCACCCTGGTATAGCCAGGGCGTCACATTTACTGTAAGGGTTAACTAGTGTGACAGGTTTATAGCGCAGGTTCTTACGGACGGGGCAATACCAAATATGTGTACTTTTTTTTACATACATTTACTTATATACAGTACAGACCAAAGGTTTGGACACATCTCATTCAAAGAGTTTTCTTTATTTTCATGACTCTGAAAATTGTAGATTCACATTGAAGGCATCAAAACTATGAATTAAAACATCTGGAATGAAATACTTAACAAAAAAGTGTGAAACAACTGAAAATATTTCTTATATTCTAGGTTCTTCAAAGTAGCCACGTTTTGCTTTGATTACTGCTTTGCACACTCTTGGCATTGTCTTGATGAGATTCAAGAGGTAGTCACCAGAAATGGTCTTCCAACAGTCTTGAAGGAGTTCCCAGAGTTGCTTAGCACTTGTTGGCCCTTTTGCCTTCACTCTGCGGTCCAGCTCACCCCAAACCATCTCGATTGGGTTCAGGTCTGGTGACTGTGGAGGCCAGGTCATCTGGCGTAGCACCCCATCATTCTCCTTCTTAGTCAAATAGCCCTTACACAGCCTGGAGGTGTGTTTGGGGTCATTGCCCTGTTGAAAAATAAATGATGGTCCAACTAAACGCAAATTGGATGGAATAGCATGTCGCTGCAAGATGCTGTGGTAGCCATGCTAGTTCAGTATGCCTTCAATTTTGAATAAATTCCCAACAGTGTCACCAGCAAAGCACCCCCACACCGTCACACCTCCTCCTCCATGCTTCACGGTGGGAACCAGGCATGCGATGGATATTTCAGCAAGACAATGATCCAAAACACCGCTACAAATCTACTCAGGCATTCATGCAGAGGAACAATTACAATGTTCTGGAATGGCCATCCCAGTCCCCAGACCTGAATATCATTGAACATCTGTGGGATGATTTGAAGCGTGCTGTCCATGCTCAGCGACCATCAAACTTAACTGAACTGGAATTGTTTTGTAAACAGGAATGGTCAAATATACCTTCATCCAGGATCCAGGAACTCATTAAAAGCTACAGGAAGCGACTAGAGGCTGTTATTTTTGAAAAAGTAGGATGTACAAAATATTAATGTCACTTTTATGTTGAGGTGCCCATACTTTTGCACCGGTCAAATGTTGTTTAAATGCGGATTGCACATTTTCTGTTAGTACAATAAACCTCATTTCAATCCAGAAATATTATTCAGTCCATCAGTTATTAGATATATGAAACTGAAATAGCTGTTGCAAAAACCCAAATTGTTATAAAGAAAAAAGGTTAACATTAATAGGGGTGCCCAAATTTTTCATATGACTGTATATACGTATATCATTTTTTTTTGTTTTTGTTTTGTTTTTTTTTTTGTTTTTTTAACTTAGTATTTTTATGGGACACTAACTTTCTGTGATCTGATCACTGATCTAATCCACTGCAGTGCTTCATCACTGCCGTGGATTATGAGTGTCAGAGCTGCACTCGTAGCTCCGATACTTCGCCTCACACACCATGCATCCAACATGGTCTGTGAGGCTCTGAATAGCTGGGTGATCCAGGGTCATCATTGGTGACAACCCAGGGTTGCCGTGGTAGTGATCGGGTCCCTGTGATCGCTTTACAGGGACCTGATCACCATTGATTACAGAATTTAGGAAGATAAACTGCTGAGAACGGTGCGACCACCACTCCTGGCAGTGAGAGCTGGGTCCTGACTGAAATATTAGCAGGAAACCCGTCTGCAATCGCGGCAGTACAGCGCAGGAACACCTGTGATCTTCATGACGTACTAAGTACTTCATTGGTCGGAATGGCACTGACTTTCATGATGTACGCAGTATGTCCAATGTCGTGTAGAGGGTAAAGAGGACCTTTCACCAAATTTCTGTGTTGAACTAGAAAGACTGTGTAATAGTGGCTGCAGAGTGGAATATAACATTTTTTTTTTCAATTTCGACTCTTCATTGTGGAGATTTCAGCAATCAAAGTATTTGATATTTAATGACTTAACTTTGCTAACACTCACTTGGACTTATAATACACATTTTTCACTGGGGGTGTGTACTTCTTCTTCCCCTGTATATTGCTGACCAATCATAAGCAGGCAGCAACACTCAGCAGATATCTCAGCATGGTCTCCTGGTGTATCCTCCTGCATGAGTCAGTGTGGCTGGAGGGGCAATGTAGCTGAATTTAGCTCTGTCATATTACAAAATTTTCTGTTCTTCAAATGGAAAATTACCCTACTGTGTTTACTAAACCAAACATAGGACATTCATTTTGATAAACTCACTTCAGTCTTTACACATGAAGCCAATTATAATAGCACAAGTTTTGTCACAAAGCTGCTGCATATAATTTTAAAAGCAAAATCATGTGGCCATGAGATTCCATATGCTGGTATGGAGCAGTGAGACTCAGCTGTCTATTCACATGGGTACATCTGTTTAACAGCATTAATATAAGATTCTAAGACTTTGCTTCTCAGTAGTTGGTCTCTCGGGGATCGTCAAGAAGCAGATACTAAGTACTCTGGGAAAGTTATTAGACCTTCAATGTTCTATTCTAGAAAAGTTATTTAATTATCTCTGCAATCCACTGAAGTATCTTGAGTTCTCCCAATAGATACAGAAACAATTACCATAAAGAAGGGACATTGCCACCTCCGCTTTGTTGCTTACAAAAGCCCACAAGCTCAATTGCACAAGTGATAGTACTTGAAACAGCAAAAAAAACAAGTCCACAGCTTTGTATAGTTCATCATATATACTGTATATTGTTTGATTCAACGTGAATAGTGGTCAGAAAAGAAAACAGATACACCACACAGCCAATCTCATAAAATCTTGGAAAGTCTAGGAAAGTTAAGTTTGTTATTCTAAGCACATTTCTGAGATTTTTGTCACCGCTCATGGCCGGCTTTCAAGTCTGTACAGGACTGATTTTCATGTTTCATAAACTCTTTCAGTATGGTGTACTTTATATGCAAGTAAAATTACATTTTATGGATATTATAATAAATTTCTCATCTACTGTTATATTTAACTGCATAGTAAAACACCTTTTAGTTTTTATTATAAAGGGTTATTATCAAATAAGAAGTTAACCTCTATCTATGGAAGAAGTAATAATTTACTGATTACCTAGGATCTGACCATTGGAACTCCAGAGATCCCGAGATGGGAGCCTTGCGAGCCTGGACCTCAGGTATCAGAACCTCATTCTTGGGATCGTAGAGCGTCTCAGTGGTTCAGTCCTCAGCAATCAGTATGATATTCTCTATTCTATGGGTAGTGGATAACATCATGTGTTGGGAACAACCCTTTAGTAGATAACTACACACAGACATAGAAATCATAGGGCCAATAGCAAAATTCTGAATAGGTAAAACCTCCATAGCTATAAGACGCACTCCGCATCTGGTGGTGATGTATGTAACTCAAAGAGACAGTCTTCATCTTCAACAAGGCTAATTCACAGACAGAAGGGGGCTGGCTTCACTATTGAAATGAGGCAGTCAGTCGAGTTTATCACATCCCCAAAAAAATTCTTCTCAAACCAAGGTGGAAGTGAAGCTCTGAAAATGGAACATACCTGAATAATAAAATACAACAATACTCACATACTAACTAATATTAGTACAACTAACATACTTAATAAATCAAAATATTTTGGATTTCATAAGCAAAGCAGATTTATCTACCTCTGGACAACCCCTTTATAGAGGTTATTCCATGAAACATTTTCATTCAAAAAGTTTACATATGTTATCATAAAATATTAATAAAACTTTCTCATTTACTTTTAAGATCAGCCCCTACTGTCACAATTTCGGCACCGAGAAGGCGGCTAGTTGTGAGACTAACTACAACAGCTAAGCCAGCCCCCTCTTATGTCATGGTAGATAAAAAAAAAGAAAACAGAGCTACCTTGGCACACTGCTGTGAACTAAGTAACACTGTGCATGTGTGTCCACCAGCACTTAGTTCAGTAGATGGACATGCATATTGCTCAACACTTTGAACACCAGGTAGTACCATACTAAGTAATTGTTATACTTCTTCTATTAATCATTTTTCAACAAAATGTCAATGGAAAATATTGTTATAGTTTATGATCTGTATAACAAATTATACTTAATACTAGCTGTAGTACTCGGCGTTGCCCGGGATAGTAACTTAGTGTCTCTCTCACTCTCCCTCTCTCCCATGCACTCTCTGTTTGTCTCCCTCTCTGTCTCTCTCCCTCCCTGTCTGTCTCCCTCTCTGTCTGTCTGTCTCCCTCCCCCTCTGTCAGTCTCCCTCCCTCCCTCCCTGTCAGTCTCCCTCCCTCTCTGTCTGTCTCCCTCCCTCTCTGTCTGTCTTCCTCCCTTTTTGTCTGTCTCCCTCCCTACTTCTCTGTCTGTCTCCCTATCTGTCTGCCTGCTTCTCTCGTCGTCTGTGTGTGTCTCTGTGTGTGTTTCTGTATCTGTCTGTGTGTCTGTATCTGTCTCTGCGTGTGTGTCTGTGTGTCTGTTTCTGTGTGTCTCTGTCTCTGTATTTGTGTGTGTCTGTGTATCTGCGTCTGTCTCTATGTGTCTCTGTGTGTGTCTGTATCTCGTGTGTCTCTGTGTGTGTCTGTATCTCGTGTGTCTCTGTGTGTGTCTGTCTCTGTGTGTGTCTGTCTCTGTGTGTGTCTGTCTCTGTGTGTCTGTCTCTGTGTGTGTGTGTCTGTGTGTGTGTGTCTGTCTCTGTGTGTGTCTGTGTCTCTGTGTGTTTGTCTGTGTGAGTCTCTGTCTCTGTGAATGTTTGTTTGTCTCTATGTGTCTCTGTGTATCGTTGTCTGTATCTGTCTCTATATCAGTCTCTGTGTTCTCTGTGTCTGTCTCTGTTTATCTGTGTCTCTGTGTGTCTCTGTGTGTGTCTCTGTTTCTGTGTGTTTCTCTGTGTTTCTTTGTCTCTATATCAGTCTCTTTGTGTGTCTGTGTGTGTATGTCTCTGTGTTTCTCTGTGTGTCTCTCTCTCTGTGTGTGTCTGTCTGTGTGTGTGTGTGTGTGTCTGTCTCTGTGTGTGTCTGTCTCTGTGTTTGTCTGTGTGAGTCTCTGTCTCTGTTAATGTCTGTTTGTCTCTGTGTGTCTGTGTGTCTCTGTGTATCTGTGTCTGTATCTGTCTTTGTATCAGTCTCTGTGTGTCTGTGTGTGTGTGTGTGTCTGTCTCTGTCTCTTTGTGTCTGTGTATCTGTGTGTCTGTGTGTCTCTGTGTCTGTCTCTGTGTGTTTCTGTCTCTGTGTGTGTCTCTGTTTATCTGTGTCTCTGTGTGTCTCTGTGTGTCTCTGTTTCTGTAAGTTTCTCTGTGTGTTTTTGTCTCTATATCAGTCTCTTTGTGTCTCTGTGTGTGTATGTCTGTGTGTGTGTCTGTGTGTCTCTATGTCTGTCTCTGTGTGTCAGTCTCTGTATCTGTCTGTGTGTATGTCTGTCTCTGTCTGTGTCTTTGTCTGTGTCTCTGTGTCTTTCTCTGTGTGTTTCTGTGTATGCCTGACTGTGTATGTCTGTTTTTTGTGTGTGTCTATCTCTGTATGTCTGTGTCTCTGTCTGTGTCTCTGTCTGTGTCTCTGTCTGTGTCTATCTCTGTTTCTCTCTTTGTGTGTGTCTCTGTGTGTCTGTCTCTGTGTATGACTCTGTCTCAGTGTCTGTCTTTGTCTGTCTCTGTGTGTTTCTGTGCATGTCTCTGTGCATGCCTCTGTCTCTGCGTCTCTCTGCGCATGTCTCTGTCTCTGTGCATGTCTCTGTGTGTGTCTATATCTACTGATAACATATTACCTTACACATAAGTTCTTATACTAAGAATGTTCTTCGTTGCGTATAGCAACCAATCACAGCTCCTATTAATGACCTGTAGCTCCCAGCTCCATTGACTTTAATGGAGGCAGGTTTTTTAGCTAATAACTGTAAAGCGCGGGGTTAAAAATTTCCCCTCATAACATAGTCTATTATGTCATCTGAGTCAATGGGGTGGCTGTACAAAATTTTGTGATTGCGGATTCCTTTGGCAGACAAACACACACACACAGTACACATACACACATACACTCAGCTTTATATATTAGATTGGACAAACCCCTCTCTAGGGACCTAGTTGTGAGTTTAAATTAACTGACTTTAAGGCTACTTTCACACATCAGTTTTTTGCCATCAGGTACAATCCGGGAAAAAAAGGATAAAACGGATCCGGTATCGCATCCGGTTTATCCCCATAGACTTGCATTGTAACCGGATTGTACCTGATGGCTTTGCGGTGCATCCGGTTTTTTCCGGATGCGGCAAAATAATTAAATGCGGCGGCCGGATAGAACGTATCATGTAACGTTTTTTTGCCCCTTAAAAAAACCGCATTCTGCCGGATCCGGTACAATGCGGCATTGTATACAATGGTTGTCTATGCATGCCGGATCCGGCGCAATGCGGTTTAAACCGGATGCGGTGACCGCATCCGGTTTGGTAAACAGAGCATGCGCAAATTTTTTTTTTTCATCATCACAAAACTTATAAAAGGATCCAGCACATTCTACACACCTCCTGCCGTTCGTTCCTGACTTCAACTTCTGCTGTCCTCCAGTCCAGTGCTCCAGGGAAGAGGTAATGTCCACAGTACTGTCCACAGATAACTGTTGTGAGCTGCGTACATGTACTTAGACATTTTTTTTTCTTTTTTTACAGGTGCAGTGTTGCGGTCATCGTTTGGGCCAGCCAGTTTCTGGGTACGTTCGCTTCAGTGCCAGTGAGAATTTCTTTGGAGGAGAGTGTTCCTGAGGTAATGTCCACAGTACTGTCCACAGATCACTGTTGTGAGCTGCGTACATGTACTTAGACATTTTTTTTTCTTTTTTTACAGGTGCAGTGTTGCGGTTATCGTTTGGGCCAGCCAGTTGCTGGGTACGTTTGCTTCAGTGCCAGTGAGAATTTCTTTGGAGGAGAGTGTTCCTGAGGTAATGTCCACAGTACTGTCCACAGATCACTGTTGTGAGCTGCGTACATGTACTTAGACATTTTTTTTTCTTTTTTTACAGGTGCAGTGTTGCGGTCATCGTTTGGGCCAGCCAGTTGCTGGGTACGTTTGCTTCAGTGCCAGTGAGAATTTCTTTGGAGGAGAGTGTTCCTGAGGTAATGTCCACAGTACTGTCCACAGATCACTGTTGTGAGCTGCGTACATGTACTTAGACATTTTTTTTTCTTTTTTTACAGGTGCAGTGTTGCGGTCATCGTTTGGGCCAGCCAGTTGCTGGGTACGTTTGCTTCAGTGCCAGTGAGAATTTCTTTGGAGGAGAGTGTTCCTGAGGTAATGTCCACAGTACTGTCCACAGATCACTGTTGTGAGCTGCGTACATGTACTTAGACATTTTTTTTTCTTTTTTTACAGGTGCAGTGTTGCGGTCATCGTTTGGGCCAGCCAGTTGCTGGGTACGTTTGCTTCAGTGCCAGTGAGAATTTCTTTGGAGGAGAGTGTTCCTGAGGTAATGTCCACAGTACTGTCCACAGATCACTGTTGTGAGCTGCGTACATGTACTTAGACATTTTTTTTTCTTTTTTTACAGGTGCAGTGTTGCGGTCATCGTTTGGGCCAGCCAGTTGCTGGGTACGTTTGCTTCAGTGCCAGTGAGAATTTCTTTGGAGGAGAGTGTTCCTGAGGTAATGTCCACAGTACTGTCCACAGATCACTGTTGTGAGCTGCGTACATGTACTTAGACATTTTTTTTTCTTTTTTTACAGGTGCAGTGTTGCGGTCATCGTTTGGGCCAGCCAGTTGCTGGGTACGTTTGCTTCAGTGCCAGTGAGAATTTCTTTGGAGGAGAGTGTTCCTGAGGTAATGTCCACAGTACTGTCCACAGATCACTGTTGTGAGCTGCGTACATGTACTTAGACATTTTTTTTTCTTTTTTTACAGGTGCAGTGTTGCGGTCATCGTTTGGGCCAGCCAGTTGGTGTGCGAGGCCTGTAATAAAAAAAGATATGTCGTCTTCTGGTAGCCCGCCCTCCGGTTCACAAACTGAGGTATATTTTTTTTTTTTTGGGTGTTTTTTTTAAAAAAAAATAAAAAAATTTTTAAATAAACGACATTTACACAGGTGGCCGAAACATCACAGGAGATGCTGCCAGAAGAGGACGGAAGGGGTGGAGAAATACACGGAGCGGGCGGTCATAGTGTAAGTTTCATACAGGAATTGTTTACCACAGCACACCAAACACATAAGTAAATAATGTTTTTTTTTTTCTTCACTAAAGGCTTCAACTTCTAGGGCTCACGATAGAGCTCCCCCAAGACCGTCCCAGGGTCGTCGTCGAGGTGGCGGTGGTCATAGTGTAAGATTTATTTTTTTTTTTTTTTTCATGTCTGTGTGAATTTATGTCTAATTTTTTTTTTTTTTTTTAATTTCTTTTTTCTTTCTTTGAACAGGCATCACAGCGTGCTCCCGATTCTGACGGTGAGGAGGCCGGATTTATCAACATCGACCTCCTCATCGATGAAGTTAGAGAGAGGGAGCCGCTGTGGAACATGGCTGACCGCCGCCACGCTGATTCTATCGTAACCCGTCGACTCTGGGACGAGGTATGCCACGCAGCGATAGAAGGTTGGGGGGAGCTCAATTCTCGTGGCCAGAAGAAAGCGCGTAAGTATTCACAGTTCAGTAGGTTATGCTGCAGGATGTAATGTGTTGTATACTAACCACTTTGTGCTTTCCACTTTCAGGTGACAAACTTCAGAAGCGGTGGCGGTCTATCAGGGATCGCTTCAAAAAGGAGTTGAATCAAGAGATGCAGGCCCCGAGTGGATCCGGAGGACGCAGATCGAAGTACCGTTACTTTAGAGCCTTGTCGTTCCTCCGGACAACTATGGTGTGCAGAAGGTAAATATTCCCCACAATATGTACAAAGTATAATATTTTATGTCTGATTTTTTTTGCCTTTTTTTTTAGTCAGTGCCAATGTATAGCAATTAAAGTAATTATTGTTTTGTTTTTCCTCTTTTTAACAGCACCGTCTGCAGCACTCGGGAGCCTGCATCGAACCCGACAGGAGCGATCCCTGAACAGTCCGCCACTGGGGAACACAGGCACAGACCCGACCCATCTGAACCTTCCCTTCCATCTACATCTGTCCCATCCACCTGCGCTGGAGCTTCCGGTGAGACTTCATTACCTGAAGCTGCTGGTGACGAGATAGCTTTTCCCCTACCTCACCCCTCTGACACTGCTGCCCTCAGTAGAACACCTTTGGGTTCTGGGCGTCAGCGTCATAGGGGTCAGGAAAAGAGCTATGCGCCCGAGTTCTTGCATCTAAATGCAGCCTTCCAGAACGCCATTAAATTATTAGCCGAACAAAATCGTTCTTCTTTTAGCTTCATAAATGCCAATATGGAAAAAAATACACACGAATTGTGCACGCGTCTGGACAGGCTGCATTTAGATGCAAGTAAATCACCCAATCATTGTTTTTTTCAAGCCGTACTAGAGCGCATGGAAAAGCTATCTCCTGACCAGCAGATGCATGTAATGCAAGCCACACGGCAGGCTCTGGCGCAGGTTTCCTCCCAACCACCTCCACCCACCCCTCCTCCAGCACCTGCCCCCCCTCCAGCCATTGTCCCTACTCCCCCTGCTGCCCAGTACCAGCCTGCTGCCCAGTACCAGCCTGCTGCCCAGTACCAGCCTGCAGCCCAGTACCAGCCTGCGGCCCAGTACCAGCTCCCAACCACATCTGCCCCTACACTTCCTACCCACTACCACATCTCGCCTTCCACACCCATCATGACCCCAACTCAAGCCACTAATTCACCCGCCACCTCTTCTGTCTCCCAATCCCTCCACTCCACCCCTCAATCCTTACCAAATCCCATCCCATCTCCTGGTTTCCCTCTTGGTTTCTCAACCACACCTTCACCTTCTGTTACTTCCCCACCACCACCACCAACACCACTTTCCACCCTCAATACTCCAACTGTGCGTGTGTTCCCACCTGTCAGCCCCTCCAGTACTATCTCCACCCCAAGCCCAAGATATACAAATTTATAATTTATGTATGTAATAAAAAATAAAAGATTTTTGTTGAAAAGTATTTATTTGTTCTTGTTTTTTTTGGGGGGGAATATTATTTTGCAAGTTAAGTTAATAATAAGGTAATACAAAAACATAACATGTTGTAATTTGACGGTGTAAAAATTACAAATTTTTAAAGAGATTCAAAGATTAAAATTAACAAGGTTAACAAGATATATTTTAATTTATTTTTAACTATTTTTATTTGTTATAAAACTAAAGAAAAATCTTATACCATTTGATCTTGCCAATCTACTCTACCTTCTGGGGACACAAAATAGTCAGCATATTTGTCACGTATTGTTGAACAGGCAACACTACTCCTAAATCCAGGACTGGTGTAGTCAGTCAAAGAGGTGGATTCCAAACTCTGGTCATCCAAGGACAAAGGTTCCTTTGTTAAAACAAAATTGTGCAGTACCACACATGCTTTCACTATTTCATCAACAGTTTCAATGTTTAAATTAATCGCTGTTAACAACACTCGCCATTTGCTGGTTAGTATCCCAAAGGAGCATTCCACCATTCTTCTGGCTCTGGATAATCGGTAATTATATATTTTTTGTGTTTGCGTCAATCCACGACTTGCATATGGCTTTAATAGATGTTGGAAGAGTTGAAAGGCTTCGTCGGCCACAAAAACAAAGGGCATTGGGGGCTCACATGTGCCAGGAAGAGGTCTTGCAGGAGGGAAATCAAAAGTATTCCCATAGATTCGCCGCCCCATTGGGGACATTTTAAAGACCTGAGAGTCATTGGATCTCCCATATGCGCCAATGTCCACTGAGATAAATTTGTAGTCCGCATCCGTTATTGCCATTAGGACAATTGAGAAATACTTTTTATAATTGTAGTATTCTGACCCCGAAGCAGCAGGTTTCACAATTCTTATATGTTTGCCGTCCACTGAGCCAAGGCAATTTGGAAACTGACAAATGTTGTAGTATTGTTCGGCAATTGCAAGCCATCTGTCCCTGGTGGGCTGGGGGATGAAATCCTCATGGAGGCAATCCCACAAGGCTTGGCAAGTGTCTCTAATGATTCCCGAGATGGTGGAAATTCCTAGTCGAAACTGGTAGTGAAGGGACGAAAGGGACTCTCCAGTTGCAAGGAATCTGTAAAGGAAAGACAATAATTATAAAAAAATAATAGCAAACACATTACAGTTAAAACTCAATTTAACAGGAGGATACAATTTAAAAAAAAAACTTACCTAAGCGTAACCAGCAAACGCTCCTCGGGTGTTATAGAGAACCGGCTGTAGGTGTCCGTTTTACGTATGTTGTCCGCAACAAGGCCAAGGAGGACGTCAAAATTATTCACTGCCATCCGGACATAGCTTGTGAATTTTTCATCGTTTCCACGGAGCTCCAGGTATAGGGTTGAAAACACCCCACGTGTCAGTCTCTGGGCAGTCAGGGGATGGATCCAAAAGCGTCGATGTCGCTGACGCCTCAGTCGCTGTCGCTCCTTTTCTCTGACGATGATACCCAAGCGATTTGCCTCAAATATAAAATCTGCAGCGATCTTTGTGTAATTTGCAAGAATAACATCCATGGTTTCTGCTTGTCTCTGTCTTCATTCTGTAATATATGCTTCAAAATACTGTATATATACTATATTTTCCCAATAGCCAATCAGAATACGGAACGCGTTAATTGTTTGTTTAGTGTTTAAAAAACGGATCCGTAAAAAAACGGACATAACGGATGCAAAACGGATGCACACCGGACCCACCGGATCCGTTTTATTCCGGATCCGTCCCCAACGGATCCGCTTAAAAACGGATCCGGTGGGTCCGGTTTACACAACAAAACCGGAAACGTTGGATACGGAAAAAAAAAGGACTGTACCTGAATACAGAAAACTGATGTGTGAAAGTAGCCTAAGCCCTTCACGACATTTGAAATACACTTATGTCATGGTCGGGAAGGGGTTCTCACAAAATGACATAAATGTACATCATAGCGTTCATGTGGGCACACCAGTGGTGCCCACATGATTGCCGCCAGGAGCTCCGTGTAAGTTATAGCCGAGCTTTGGCTGTCACAACCTGGGATAGTCTCCATGCTGCCCCCAGCTGTTTAACCCCATAAATGTCCAGATTGTCCAGATCTATAGCGATCACAGCATTAAGGGGGCTGAGAGAGTGCACTCCCTTTCCCATACAATCGGGACCCACATGACGTGATTACAGGTGCTTGATCGTTGCCATGGCAACCTGAGGACATCAAAATGACTTCTGGGTCAGCCATCTACTGCAGACTATGCCAGGAGATAGTGTAAGAAACTTCTGTCACTGCAGCACTGACAGGTATACGGTATTTCAATGTATTATACCCGCAGAGTAATAAAAGTTCATTGCCCATATATGGACTAAGTAAAAAAGTAAAATAAAAATTAAAAAAACTGTAAAAATATTTAAACAAAAATCAGGAAAAAAAAGAACAAAATAATGAAAAAAATATTATACCAATAAATATGTATATTTCTGTAAAAAACAAAATAAACAAAAAAATACACACATTTGATATCGCTGCATGCAAAAGAAACCGATCTATACTGTTGTCACACCAGTTAGCCCCTTCAATGAACACCATAAAAAATAGCACAGACTATGTCTTTTCATCATACAGCTGACAAAAAAGTGGAATAAAAATCATATGTAAATAAAAATGGTATTGCTGAAAATGTCATCTTATCCCACAAAAAACAATTAAGTCATTGAGGGGTGTACTTTGTAACATGGGGTCACTTACGAGGAGCCTACTTTTTTGGCAATGTGACATGGCACTCAATATGGCGCTCCTTCCCTTCATAGCTTTGCACTCTGCCTCAAAAGTAGTATATGACCACTTATGGCATATCACTTTACTCAGTAGAAATTGTGTACCAAATTGTATGGTTCATTTTCTCCTATTACCCTTTTTGAAAATTAAAACTTTTGCTTCAAAGCAACATTTTAGTGGAAAAAATTATATATATTTTTTTATTTTCACAGCCTAGTGTACACACTTCCATGAATCACCAAAGAATTAAAATAGCTCACTACACCCCAAGATAAATTCCTTAAGAGGTGTAGTATTTATTCCAGACAATTTTGCACTCCAAAATTCAATTAGTGCTCAACATAGTACCCACTAGCGATACCAACCAATTTTGCATTCCAAATTTCAAATGGTGCTCCTTTCAAACTCTGCCAGCTCCCAAACAGTAGTTATCCACCACATTTATGTGGTAAAAAGTAACATTTATGTATTTTTTCCTTCTGCATTGCTTTAGTTCTTGTGAAGCACCTGAAGGGTTAATAAACTTTTTGGATGGGATTTTGAGCAGTTTGAGGTGTGCACTTTTTAGAATGGTGTCTTATTTGGATATTTTCTGTCAAATAGGCCTTTCAAAATCACTTCAAATGTGATGTGGTCCCTAAAAAATAATGGTTTTGTAAATTACTAATTCTGAATTTTTCTTTCTTTTAGGGTTGCTTTTGTGAAATGTTGTGGGACCTCCACAAGGGTTACGGTGGAACTTCAAGGTTTTTTATTTTTTATAATAAATTGGTGAATGAGGGCTAGTGTCAGGGGGGTCGTTTATAAATAAAATATTTTGTGTGTGTGTTATTTTCTATTTACATCTAGTAGGTTAGTAATGGGAGTGTCTGGGACATGCCCACCAATTACTAATACCAGGGTTTGATGCCAGCTGTCAATTTACAGCTGGCATCAACCCCATATATTACCCCATTTGCCAGCGTACCAGTGCCATGGGAAGGGTCAAGACGAAGCTCCAGGATTGGCATATCTAATGAATGCGCCACTACTGGGGCGGCTGCGGCCTGCTATTTTTAGGATCGGAAGGGTCAAATAACCATGGCCCTTACGACCCTGAGAATACCAGACCCAAGCTGTAAGCTTCACCTTGGCTGGTGATCCAATATGAGGGGGACCACATGTTTGTTTGTTTTTTTAATTACCTCTGTTTTGGATTTCTAGCCAAGGTAAAGCTGCCAGCTGCGAGCTTCAGGGTGCAGTTATCTGCTTTACCTTAGCTAACTACCAATAATAGGGGGACCCCCACGTTGTTTTTTTCATGTAATTATTTATTTTGTGGCTTAATTCAAGGCTAAACTCTCTTTAGTGCTAAATGAAAGGCACCAATGAGTGCAAGCTTAGAATATGTAGGGGGGTGTATAGGTGTTTGACCTCTACCTGTCTGTCTGTCTGTCTGTCTGTTTATCTATCTGTCTGACTGTCTGTCTGTCTAGCTAGCATTTATCTATCATTTTTCTAGCTTTGCACATCTTTTATACATTAAAAAAAAACATTAATTTCAGTATTATGCATTTTTTTCCGGTACCGGTCAAATGGCTGTCAGACGATGATCACACGGAAGTGTCACACGATGACACACACAGACACAGACAGCCATATGGATGTCCAAAACGGATCATGGAACACGTGCATTTTTTACACAGACGTGTGAAGGATGCCTAATATGTAGTAGATGTTCCCGAGTACTGCAACTCAGCTCTTGTTGATTTCTATAGGAGCTGAGCTGCAGCACTTCATGTACTGTAGGTCAATCTGTTATGATTATTTTTTTCCAGGATCCATCACTCAAGTGTTTTTTTTTTAATATGTGACTCACAATTAATTGAGAGAAAAAAGTGATGAAAATCAATACTTGAGATAAATCCTTACAGGAATTTACATATTACCAGCCAAGCAGCAGCCATAAAAAATGTAGCTGTTTGTCATGGAATTAGCTGCCTTGAACCTACATGATAGAGGCCCATGAGCCACATTGTGACTGCCCATAAAGCAAAACTAATGGTATGATTTGAAACGAAAAACGATCCTATCCCCAATTACAAATAAAAAATAATGACATTTAAAAATATTAAAACACAATGCTATGGGACAGTTTAATATCCTTATTAAAAAATATTTTAGGACACAATTGACAGTAAACCTTAATTCTAAAACAGTTTCATACAATTTTGTAAGCATATTTCCAATAAATGATTCACTTTCGTATGTATGAGACCCCTTCACCAAACACAGCTGCACATCTCTATTTCCACGTTATTTGACTGAGAATTCAAGGTACACAACCGCTTCCTTGTTTTCACTGGCAATGGCAAACTTCAAAAACATAGCTACAAAATGTAACCTCAATCCACCCACCCGCTCCCTAAAAACAGCTTGTTTTAGCTGTTTTTTTATTTATGACTGTTATCCTTTTAGGAGATTCAATTGGAATATGTTCCTTAGCACATTTAAACATTTTCTAACTTTATTTGCAATATATGGTTTTCCTCCTCAAAAATCAAATTAAAGAGGGGGTACAAAACTAATACCGATTTTCATCCAAAAGGTCTATCTCTTATTTAACAATATCATTGTTTTCCTTTGTTAAAAAATATAAATAGAAAGTCCTCACCCTTCCCTCTCCAATCTAGCTGCTTTATTTCTTTCTTTTTGAACCTACTTCCATCTTCATGACCCTTCATTTCAGAATCCCCAAACATGTTGGAATACTCAAAAGGGGCGTCATCGGGGCAGAGGCTGCTGTCACTGCCACAGTCTCAGTCCATGAAATGAAGTGTCAACAGTGATGTCCATTTCAGAAGCTAGCTAGTCCGAACTTTTCTGAATATAGGCCGGTTGTCAATTCTGACGTGTGCTCAGTACGAGCTCCCTTGCTACTGTGAAATATTCTTCTTAATGCACAGTGACAGTGCACTCCCTCGCTAGCTCTAATTAGAAGCAACAAGTTGGTAACTGAGTGCACTGTCAGTGAGCATTGTAAAGAGAGAACAAGCTAGCAGAGACCAGACCCACCACCTAATGACGTCCTGTTTGAATGTCCCAGTATTCACTGAGGATTCAGAAACAAAGCGTCATTAAAATGGAATAAAGTAGATAAAATAGAGAGGGAAGGGTATGAAGTTTTTAATTTAAGCCATTATGGTTTTAATTAAACCATATTATAACAATGCTAAAATATTATTAAACTACATAAACATTTTGTATGAAATCACTATTAGTTTCGGACTCCTTTTAAGCATTGGTTCTAGTTTGGGACCTTGTGCTTAAATGAACCACAGTTTAAAAGTTCTCAGGATAGTTTGAGAAAACAATCTTCATGCTGTTTATGCAAATAAGGTGCTCAAAGCATTGTGGGAGAGTTGATCCAAAGCACCTTTCCTCCAACAGTTTTTCATAACTTGCTCTTCCCGCCAATCTTGCGCTGCAACTGGCAAAAGAAGGGTGTTTATATTGAGTAGCTCCACCCACAGTGCCCTGAGAGTCTCATTTATATAAAATATGTTTTCTACAAAACTATCCAGCAGATAGTTAAACTATCCGGAACTTTGTCACAGAGTATTCAGCCTTAAACTCACCGAGTGTAATGGCGACTTCTCGCCCTGTTCACACTGCAGAGTCGGACACGTCACACTATGGTTTCCCTTGTGCATTTCAATTGCACAGTTAGACCTGAGCGTCATCCAGTTGTGTGCTTATTTCTGATCAGTCTAGCAGGAGTTAAATTTCTGCTAGTCTGTGGATTGCTGCTAGTGTCACAGGTTACAGGAGACCTATCACAGCTGCCTCCACCCTTTAAAAGATGGTGGTGCCTGTACCCCCACGCCAATTATAGCTTCAGTTGTGAATGCCGGTCCTTGTGCTGTGGTGATCTAGTTCTGGTGATCTCCTGTTCCATATTTGTTGTGTTATGAAAATATCTTTGTTGTTTGTTATTTGCTCCCTGATATTGTATTTCCTCCTGAGAACATATTGTCATACCTCTGAGTGTGTGTGCAGTGAGTTTGAGTGTTTTTTTCCATGTCTGTTTGTGTGAGATAAACCATTCCTGTACCGACCCTCCCCGATGGTGGGGGAGAGGGGGTATAGATCAGGGCTTTTCAGGAGCTAGAGTTAGGAAAGTGGCGCAAACATCATCATCATTGGATGTATCTTTAGGAACAGGGACAGCTAGGGCCCCTCTAGTCCTAGGGCCAGTGAAGGCGCCTCTATTCCAAGTTACCTCTTCACATCCCGTGGAACACTTTTTTTTGCAGAAAGTCCTCAGCAAAGACCATACTTTGGCAGATTTCGGAATCATCAGATTCCCTTGAAATGACTCACATGCAAAAATAGCTGTTCGGCCAACAACTATCTAAAGTATGTTACCACCTGAAAATCTAAAAAAATTGCATCATAAGCAGCTGTTCTCAAGTCCATTACAAAGGCTAAAATATTTCTTTAGTGAAGCTTAGAAAAAAAGAACAGGCAGGCAGACAGGGACGGCAATAACTAGCAAACCTCAACCCACCTAATACATATTCTGTAGCTGCTTTCAATCAAATAACAGTGCATTCCACAAACTTTACTTGCCTGTATTTCAGAAACTATACATCTGATCTCACAATTAAAGGTATGTTTAGAATCAGCATGATAGCACTGGCTTTAGTTTATATATGAAAATCCTGGTGGTTGTTCCTCTTTAATGCTTCCCAGTTTATAAACGTGTAATACAATGTATATTTTCAGCCATCAACATTGTCATAGCTAAGTTCTGAAAATGTTTAAAAGTAAATGATCATTTTTCAGCATTGTAAATAATAAACATGACAATTTTTTTGAGATTTGGGAACCTTAGATTCAGGTTTACGCTCTGGGGTTTTGGTTGGAATGTTTTCTAGTGGGACTCGCCATCCGTTACCTTTCTTTTTCTTTCTCTCTACTAAGGATTTATCTGTACACAGGAAGGATTTTGTTCTCTTTCTGTACACTGATGGGCTGTTTTGAATTTATCGACGGCAGTGCTTTTAATTTTTACTTTTCTTTCGCAGTTGATAGTATGCTTTATGCTAGTTTTGTAAGTAAAATAAGAAGTAAA
This sequence comes from Anomaloglossus baeobatrachus, assembly GCF_048569485.1. NCBI lineage: Eukaryota > Metazoa > Chordata > Amphibia > Anura > Aromobatidae > Anomaloglossus > Anomaloglossus baeobatrachus. The sequence goes on along the minus strand of NC_134353.1, from coordinate 799,748,108 downwards.
TGGCACTTCTTCCGTGCAGATGATAGTAAATTTTGGAGTACGCTTCATGTTCCAAGGCCTTATGTCAACAGAAGAATACAAGGCACTCCCAAAATTGTCTGCAACGTGTATTTATTTAATGTGCATAACAGAATGTTTTCGGTCCATGGCGGCTTCCATGCGGCGGTAGATACCGCGCTAATCACCCGACACTAAACTCCACTCCACCTATGTGCTACTGAGGAAAGTCCATATTGGACCGAAAACGTTCTGTTATGCACATTACATAAATACACGTTGCAGCCAATTTTGGGAGTGTCTTGTATTCTTCTGTTAGTATTGTAAGTAAAAAGAAGAGTAAAATTCAACCATCATTTCAAATACTTATTCATGCCCGTAGTAAAATCCATCCTAGTTGACCTAGTTATGCTGCTCATTTCAGACTAGATTATGGTCACCCGCAATGAACAGGCACCATAATCTGGGAGAACAATGTCTTTCTATGTATTTCAAATGAAAGCTGGAATTTACTCTTTTCCTTTACTTATAGTACCATCACCATTGCAAATCTATGTTTCCCTTTGGCTACACGTGAGTTGCACTAAAGTGCTTGGTGAAAGTATTTACCCCCTTGTCTTTTTACCTATTTTGTTACATCACAACCTGTGTTTAAAATATTTTTCTAATCTGATTTGTGTGAGATACATCAGCACTAAATAGTCTAAGTGAAATGAGAAAAATATTGTCAAAAAGTAAATTCATGAGATAAAATAAATAAAAATTGCCACATGAATGTGTTTACCCCTTTTGGTATGAAGCCCCTAAAAATTTCTGATGCAAGCAATTACCTTCTTAAGTCACATGCTTAGTGTAAAGGGCCATTTACACTCTGCGATATCGCTAACGATATATCGTCCAGGTCATGGTGTTTGTGACGCACATCTAGCGTCATTAGCGACATCGCAGCGTGTAACACCTATGTGCGACCTGAAATGATCGCAAAAGAGACAAAAATCGTTGGTCTGTGATACGTCGTTCACTTACCAAAAATCGTTGTCTGGTCAGTTGCGATGTTATTTGTCGTTCCTGTGGCAGCACATATCGCTATGTGTGACACCGCAGGAACGAGGAATAACCTCGTACCTGCGGCCGCCCGCAATGAGGAAGGAAGGAGGTGGGCGGCATGTTCCAGCCGCTCATCTCTGCCCCTCCTCTGCTATTGGGCGGCCACTTAGTGACGCCGTAGTGACGTCGCTATGACGCCGAACGCACCTCCTCCTTGAAGGAGGGATTGTTCGGCGGTCACAGTGACATCGCTGAAAAGATATGTGCGTGTGACGCTGCCGTAGCGATAATGTTTTCTACGGCAGCGATCACCAAATGTCGCACGAACGATGGGGGCGGGTGCTATCGCACACGACATCGCTAGCTATCGCTAGCGATGTCGCAGCATCTAAAGCACCCTTAAGGCAGCCCACCTGTGTGCAAACTAAGTGTCACATAAACTGTCGGTATATATACCTTTTTTGAAAGGCCACAGAGGCTGCAATATCATTAACCAAGAGGCACAACTAACCAAACACTATGAAAACCAAGGAAATCTCCAAACAAGTCATAAACAAAGTTGTTGAGAAGTACAAATCGGTTGGGTTCTAAAAAAAAAATGTCCCAATCTCCAATGGTCCCCAGAGCACCATCAAATCCATTATCATCAAATAGAAAGAGCATATTGTACCACAACAAACCTACCGAGAGAGGTATGCCCACCATAACTCTCAGCCCTTGCAAGGAGGGCATTAATCAGAGAGGTAGCACTGAGGCCAAACATAATCCTGAAGGAACTGCAGAATTCCTAAGCAGAGACTGGAGTATCAGTCCATACAACCACAATAAGCCCTACACTCCATAGAGCTGGTCTTTATGGAAGAATTTCCAGAACAAAAGACTTTACTTGTAGCCAAAAATTAGAAGACTCGTTTTGAGTTTGTACAAGACATGTGGGAGACTCTCCAAATGTAAGGAGGAAGGTGCTGTGGTCAGATGAGACCAAAATTGAACTTTTTGGATACCAAGGTAAATTCTATGTCTGTCAGCAAACCACACAGCTCATCACCCCAAGAACACCATCCCCAGCGTGAAACATGGTGGTGGCAACATGGTATTGTGGGGATGTTTTTAAACAGCAGGGACAGAGAAAATGGTCCGAGTCGAAAGGAAAAAGAAATGGCACAAAATACAGAGATATTAGTGAGCAAAATTTGTTTCAGTCTATCAGTTATTTGAGATTGAGACAGAGGTTCACATTCAACAAGACAATGGCCCAAAGCATATTGATAAAGCTACACTCAAGTGGCTTAACAGGCAATGTGTAAATGTATTGGAGTGACCGAGTCAAAACCCAGACCTTAATCCAATTGAGAATATTGCTGTTCATCAGAGGAGCCCATCTAACTTGATGGAGTAATTTTGCCTTGAGGAATGGACAAACCTCCCAGTGGCAAGATGTGGAAAGCTCATAGAGAATTATCCAAAGGGACTTGCAGCTGTAATTGCTACAAAAGGAGGCTCTACAAAGTATTAACATTTAAATACACAGGAGAAACAGAGTGTATAAGGTGCAAAGTTATAACAAAGTTTATTATAGTGCATGATTAAAATGACCCACAAAAAATCATCAGGGCCAGAATAAAACCACATATAAAACCACATAAAGGGGTAAGTGTTCTATGGGGCTCGGATTGCCTGGGAAAAATACCAGTTATAGAATAGCAAGGACAAAAAAACCATCCATGAAGTAAAAAGTGACATATTCAGTATAGAAAAATCATTGCTCATTAAAACATCATGGAATTGGATATTCAAACTAGTAAAGTGCATGTGCTAAATCATAACATAATGAATACCATGAGCAGTAATACTGAGGTAGTTGTCCTGAGGCAAAGTGCTGTCAGAGGCAAAGAGAGCTCCCAAGGGGATATAACCATCCAATCTACCCTGAGGCCATCCTTCAACGTACGTTTCGCTTGGTAGTGTAATCACAGTGGCTTCAGCTTCATCGCCTATTCCTGATGAAGCTGGAGCCTCTGTTTCTCCTGTGTATTTATGTGTTTCAATGAGTAGGTGCTCACCACAGAGCCCCTCACTTGAGGCAGTCTCTGGTGGTTATACAATATTATAATGGTTATGAGGTTTTTTGGTTTTCTCAAAGTATTAACATTAGGGGGTGAATAGTTATGCACACTGAAGTTTTCAGTTAGTTTGTTGTTTGCTTCTAAAAAGTCATGTTCAAGCATGAGCTGATGCAAACCACAAAAAAAAACACAGTGAAATTCCATGTTGTGAGGTAGCAAACATGAAAAATGCCAAGGGGGTGAATGCTTTCGCAAGTCACTGTACATGGTTTTTGTAATGATAATGTGTTATCCTCTTTCCAGACACGCATTGTATGACTGAATAACAAATCAATAAAAACGATAGAAATATAAAAGTAACCTCCAATTATTTTGGCTTAGGAGCTTTGTAATAGAGGCTTTGGATATTCTATGGTTTCCTTAGCAACTGTACCGGATAATCAGCCAATTGTGTCTATCGTCACTGAATCTAAAATTTTTGGGTGGCAATGAGAACAGGATTTCATTACGAAGACAGCTTTTTGTTTTATTTCTCCATTTATTTTGTTTATTTTAATTAGTGATATAACAAAAGACCGAGTACGGCTTGGGCAACATGGCGTTATAAGGTCATTTGCAATAGCGACATAACTTCAGTGGTTCTATATGGAAAAGTAAGCAAAAAACAACCTTTCAACTAAAGTCAAGACCGATGCACACAGATATTTGCAACTTTGATTTTTCAGTGATTTTCATGTGATTTTGGCACTGTAGCCTTTATGTAGCATATTTCTTTACTTATTGTACACAATGGCAAGAAGACAAAAATATTTTATTTCAAATCTATAGTTCTGTTCATTATAGATTTTTAGTAAATGTATGTTTCCTTTTTTATTTCTAAATTTCAAAACCCCTTTCAGCTTCTTTCATATGAAGACTATGGGTGGCCTGAGTTACCTAATACTAATTTACTGTAACAGCTCAGGTCACCGCTTCGGCATGGCAGGTCAGAAAATCTCCAGTCATGGACCATTAGCTACCAATTATGGCTCAGTGGCCAAAGACTAATTTTACCTGAAGCATAAATTGACATTTTTTTTGTTGTTTACAAAATTCCAGAACTGTCTGTTCAAATTATTTCCGTGCAAGAAGAATTGCTCAAAATATTCAATAAGACATATGATTTTCTTGTATTTTCCAAATATTTACAAGAAAATACACGTATTATATAGACCATAATCTAGACAAAAAGACTGACGGCACTCGCAAAATGCAGTCTGAACAGTGCAAAACTGTACATGACATAATAAAACAGAGACAGTTGCACTCTGTAATGCTAAAGCATGCAAACAGTGAATGAAAGAATATAGATATGCATTACTGCTTAAAGAAATCTATGAAAAATTGAGGATATTTAGCATACAAAAATGGCCATTGCTATATCAGCCCAGTAGCCGCGTCAAGTAATACCTCATTTACTGGAGGTTTACATATTATATACTGTATACAATGAAGGCTGGGATATTTTACTGGCCTTAGTATAATGCTCAATTATTACGCAAGAGCGCAATAGTTTATGGATCTGGCACCAGGATTGAAAAATCCAGATAAAGGGATTGTACCAAGTTAAGTTATACCAGTTAATAAGTTGTCACCTATTTGTGATAAATGTAAGAGTGGGGCTTTGGCATACCCACTTTGAATGGATTGATTGCTGAAAATGCACATCCCCTCTTCATTTATTGTCTTTGAAACTGCTTGAGAGAGCTAAGCATACTGTTCAGACATCAGACTGTCAGTTCCATAAACAATAAAGGAAGAAGTGGTGCAAATGTTAGACTGTTGCTCTTTTCATATGGGGCATAGGTACTGGGTACTGATCCAAATTTAAAGATAGATAGAGTTCAGATGGATGGAGCAAGCACTCTAGTACAATTCACACCAATTAATTGATTGGCAAAGTCAGTGGCAGATATGCCTTGAACAGTGATTACCTCCTCGTTGAAGTAAAGACTTTTTAATGGATGTGCTATAGTGCACTATGAATTCTGTTTCCAAGCTTCAGTTTATTGGTGGGGATTGATGGAGCTATCTACAAGATAAGCAACTTTGAACCTGTCTGCCTACAGTCTCTGTCTGCCTAATTGTTGGCTCACTTCTACAAAAATGACCCCGCAGTACACACTTTTCCAAAGCTGTCTCAATTCTGAGTGATGCTTCACTTTGTCATGGCTCTGTATCAGGATGTCAAGCCCAACAAGCTCACTGCATCAGCAGGACACAGGCAAATACAGTTAGGTCCAGAAATATTTGGACAGTGACACAATTTTCGCGAGTTGGGCTCTGCATGCCACCACATTGGATTTGAAATGAAATCTCTACAACAGAATTCAAGTGCAGATTGTAACGTTTAATTTGAAGGTTTGAACAAAAATATCTGATAGAAATTGTAGGAATTGTACACATTTCTTTACAAACACTCCACATTTTAGGAGGTCAAAAGTAATTGGACAAATAAACCAAACCCAAACAAAATATTTTTATTTTCAATATTTTGTTGCGAATCCTTTGGAGGCAATCACTGCCTTAAGTCTGGAACCCATGGACATCACCAAACGCTGGGTTTCCTCCTTCTTAATGCTTTGCCAGGCCTTTACAGCCGCAGCCTTCAGGTCTTGCTTGTTTGTGGGTCTTTCCGTCTTAAGTCTGGATTTGAGCAAGTGAAATGCATGCTCAATTGGGTTAAGATCTGGTGATTGACTTGGCCATTGCAGAATGTTCCACTTTTTTACACTCATGAACTCCTGAGTAGCTTTGGCTGTATGCTTGGGGTCATTGTCCATCTGTACTATGAAGCGCCGTCCGATCAACTTTGCGGCATTTGGCTGAATCTCGGCTGAAAGTATATCCCGGTACACTTCAGAATTCATCCGGCTACTCTTGTCTGCTGTTATGTCATCAATAAACACAAGTGACCCAGTGCCATTGAAAGCCATGCATGCCCATGCCATCACGTTGCCTCCACCATATTTTACAGAGGATGTGGTGTGCCTTGGATCATGTGCCGTTCCCTTTCTTCTCCAAACTTTTTTCTTCCCATCATTCTGGTACAGGTTGATCTTTGTCTCATCTGTCCATAGAATACTTTTCCAGAACTGAGCTGACTTCATGAGGTGTTTTTCAGCAAATTTAACTCTGGCCTGTCTATTTTTGGAATTGATGAATGGTTTGCATCTAGATGTGAACCCTTTGTATTTACTTTCATGGAGTCTTCTCTTTACTGTTGACTTAGAGACAGATACACCTACTTCACTGAGAGTGTTCTGGACTTCAGTTGATGTTGTGAACGGGTTCTTCTTCACCAAAGAAAGTATGCGGCGATCATCCACCACTGTTGTCATCCATGGACGCCCAGGCCTTTTTGAGTTCCCAAGCTCACCAGTCAATTCCTTTTTTCTCAGAATGTACCCGACTGTTGATTTTGCTACTCCAAGCATGTCTGCTATCTCTCTGATGGATTTTTTCTTTTTTTTCAGCCTCAGGATGTTCTGCTTCACCTCAATTGAGAGTTCCTTAGACCGCATGTTGTCTGGTCACAGCAACAGCTTCCAAATGCAAAACCACACACCTGTAATCAACCCCAGACCTTTTAACTACTTCATTGATTACAGGTTAACGAGGGAGACGCCTTCAGAGTTAATTGCAGCCCTTAGAGTCCCTTGTCCAATTACTTTTGGTCCCTTGAAAAAGAGGAGGCTATGCATTACAGAGCTATGATTCCTAAACCCTTTCTCCGATTTGGTTGTGAAAACTCTCATATTGCAGCTTGGAGTGTGCACTTTCAGCCCATATTATATATATAATTGTATTTCTGAACATGTTTTTGTAAACAGCTAAAATAACAAAACTTGTGTCACTGTCCAAATATTTCTGGACCTAACTGTATATACTGTATATAAGGTACAAATTGCTCAGCCCACCATGCATCCGGCTTTCCCAGATATCTTTACAAGGTACACCCCATGACTAGAATACAGAGAAATGGCACCATCATTGTGCTAAAACTAAACAGCAGATTCTTGCTCCAACCATGAGTCAAGTTTAAGGGGTACTTTACACGCTGCGACATCGCTAGCATCGGCTAGTGATGTCCAGCGCGATAGTACCCTCCCCCATCGCACATGCGATATGTGGTGATTGCTGCCGTAGCGGACATTATCGCTACGGCAGCGTCATATGCACATACCTGCTCGGCGACGTCGCTGTGACTGCCGAACAATCCCTCCTTCACCGCGACGTCACTAATCGGCCGGCCAATAGAAGCGGAGGGGCGGAGATGAGCGGGACATAACATCCCGCCCACCTTCTCCCTTCCGAATTGCTGTTGGGACGCAGGTAAGGAGATGTTTGTCGCTCTTGCGGGTTTACACACAGCGATGTGTGGAGCTGCAGGAGCGAGAAATAACATCGTACCTGCGGTCGATCCGACATTATGGAAATGACCAACGCTACACAGATCAGCGAGATTGTACGCTTCTGTGCTCGTTCATTGTTCCATCTAGGATTTACACGTTGCAATGTTGCTACCAGCGCCGGATGTGCGTCACTAACGACGTGACCCCGACGATATAGTGGATGTCGCAACGTGTAAAGTACCCCAACTCCATGCCCAAAGGAATCTGCCATTATTCCACAAAACTGCAGTACAGATAAATATTGTGTGTGACGATGCAAACATAAAATAAGTTACACAAAGCTGCCAAACATAGCGGTTTCTCTGGAGAAAACCCATACAACTAGGCAAACTTAATTTTTTAATGATTAAGCCAGAAACCAATCTTATGACTTTTCTGAACCATGGATGGAAAGAGACTTGTGTTCTTTGCCCACATGTTCTCAGTTTTTATGAAATAGAAAGAGACAGGTTTTAAAATTTTAATCCAACTGTCCCTTCAGTCTTGAAGAAATTGTTTCTTGGGGTTTCAAACTACAGTTTGATGCTCAACAGGGAATTGTCATACTTCTGTAAATCTTGTAATTATTCGTCAAATCAGACAAATTCTAAGAGGCATTCAAGAAACAACTTCTCAACTCAACCAGAATGGAATCCTTTTTTTCTAAATTGAAGATGAAGGAAGGAATCAGGATTTTTTTTGCCACACTATCACCAGGAAGCGATTTGATTAAATGTTCTCTTTATTCATGTGCAGCTCATGTCAATGTGTGACGCCCATGGACTATCAGGTCGTCACAGGGTACTGCACAAGCTGCCCTTCCATGCAGTATTCCGCCTCTTGGTCCTGGGTCCCTAACTAAAGGGTACTTTACACGCTACGATATCGCTAACGATTTATCGTCGGGGTCACGGTGTTTGTGACACACATTCGGCGTCGTTAGTGGCATCGCAGCGTGTAACACGTATGAGCGACCTTAAACGATTGCAAAAGAGACAAAAATCATTGGTTTTGGAGAGGTCGTCCAAACACCAAAAATCGTTGTCTCATACGTAGCGATGTTGTTCCTCGTTCCCGCGGCGTCACACATCACTATGTGTGACACCGCAGGAGCGACGAACATCTCCTTACCTGCCTCCACCGGCAATTCGGAATGAGGAGGTGGGCGGGATGTTACGTCCCGCTCATCTCCACCCCTCCGCTTCTATTGGCCGGCCACTTAGTGACGTCGCTATGACGCCGAACGTACCTCCCCCTTGAAGGAGGGATTGTTCGGCGGTCACAGCGACGTCGCTGACAAGGTATGTGCGTGTGACGCTGCCATAGCGATAATGTTCGCTACGGCAGCGATCCCCAAATGTCGCACGTACAACGGGGGCGGGTGCTATCACGCTAGACATCGCTAGCAATTAGTGATGAGCGAGTACTAAAAAGCTCGGGTGCTCGAAGCTCGGGCCGAGCCTCCCAAGATACTCGTGTACTCGGGCCGAGCAACGAGCCCAATGTTATCCTATGGGAGACCCGAGTATTTTTGTGAAATGACCCCCCGGCAGCATGGAGAAACCCTAAAAATGTCACAAAAGTCTCAGAAGAGTGCTCAAATGACATGGCAACAGCATGGGGAAGACCCCTTGAAGCATTTATCACTGAAAAGTCACAGCTGTGAACAATTTTGTCCGCGTTTTACGCCATTTTTACGGACTCACCAGAAAACCTTCCAAAATGACCCCAAAATGATTTTTCATGGCGGAAATGTTAAGGGCACATACCCAATAGTGAGATAGAGCTGGTGTATGTTACTTTTTGAGATTAATACATGAAAGATTTTACGTGAAAACATTGTGTGGCACTCCGATGTCCCTGAGAAGAGACGTACATGAAGGCCTCTTGAGTCTAATGTGCCCATTTTGAGGAAGTGAGTCTTTGTAGTATTTTCCTTTGCCAGGGCAGTCCAAAATTGTGAGGTTCACCAATGCCCCTGCATACAGACGTGCATGAGGGCCTGTAAACCTGAAGTGCCCATTGTAAGGAAGTGGGTCTATTGTAGTACAGCCCTTAGGCAGGGCAGCCAAAAATTGGGAGGCTCCACGTTGTCCCTGGATAGAGACGTGCATGAGGGCCTGTAAACCTGAAGTGCCCATTGGAAGGAAGTGGGTCTATTGTAGTATAGCCCTTAGGCAGGGCAGCCAAAAATTGGGAGGCTCCACGTTGTCCCTGGATAGAGACGTGCATGAGGGCCTGTAAACCTGAAGTGCCCATTGGAAGGAAGTGGGTCTATTGTAGTATAGCCCTTAGGCAGGGCAGCCAAAAATTGGGAGGCTCCACGTTGTCCCTGGATAGAGACGTGCATGAGGGCCTGTAAACCTGAAGTGCCCATTGTCAGGAAGTGGGTGTATTATAGTATAGCCCTTAGGCAGGGCAGCCAAAAATTGGGAGGCTCCACATTGTCCCTGGATAGAGACGTGCATGATGGCCTGTAAACCTGAAGTGCCCATTGTAAGGAAGTGGGTCTATTGTAGTATAGCCCTTAGGCAGGGCAGCCAAAAATTGGGAGGCTCCACGTTGTCCCTGGATAGAGACGTGCATGAGGGCCTGTAAACCTGAAGTGCCCATTGGAAGGAAGTGGGTCTATTGTAGTATAGCCCTTAGGCAGGGCAGCCAAAAATTGGGAGGCTCCACGTTGTCCCTGGATAGAGACGTGCATGAGGGCCTGTAAACCTGAAGTGCCCATTGGAAGGAAGTGGGTCTATTGTAGTATAGCCCTTAGGCAGGGCAGCCAAAAATTGGGAGGCTCCACGTTGTCCCTGGATAGAGATGTGCATGAGGGCCTGTAAACCTGAAGTGCCCATTGTCAGGAAGTGGGTGTATTATAGTATAGCCCTTAGGCAGGGCAGCCAAAAATTGGGAGGCTCCACATTGTCCCTGGATAGAGACGTGCATGATGGCCTGTAAACCTGAAGTGCCCATTGTAAGGAAGTGGGTCTATTGTAGTATAGCCCTTAGGCAGGGCAGCCAAAAATTGGGAGGCTCCACGTTGTCCCTGGATAGAGACGTGCATGAGGGCCTGTAAACCTGAAGTGCCCATTGGAAGGAAGTGGGTCTATTGTAGTATAGCCCTTAGGCAGGGCAGCCAAAAATTGGGAGGCTCCACGTTGTCCCTGGATAGAGACGTGCATGAGGGCCTGTAAACCTGAAGTGCCCATTGTCAGGAAGTGGGTGTATTATAGTATAGCCCTTAGGCAGGGCAGCCAAAAATTGGGAGGCTCCACATTGTCCCTGGATAGAGACGTGCATGATGGCCTGTAAACCTGAAGTGCCCATTGTCAGGAAGTGGATGTATTATAGTATAGCCCTTGGCAGGGCAGCCAAAAATTGGGAGGCTCCACGTTGTCCCTGGATAGAGACCTGTTAGGTTCTTAGTGCCTCCGTGCTTGCATTTAAAAACCGCACGTGTGTGCCTGTTGGTGGCAGCTTTCCGCTGCATTTGTGTGAGTTTTGCAAAAACTTGGATATAACGCACAAGTCTAGTGAATACACATCAGCACAGCATTGCAAAATGCGCAAGGGCGTTGTCAACGAACAAGGAAGTGGACGTGATGGTGGTGCAGGCAGAGACCGAGGTTGTGTGCAAGCTCTAATTTCGCCACAACAAAGGGCCACATCTAGTCGCTCGCACGTCCTGTCCCAAATTTTTGGGGACCGCAGCAGTACACCGCTCTTGAACCAAGACCAGTGTCAACAGGTTGTTAGTTGGATAGCGGATAATGCTTCCAGTCAGATTGGCACCACCACAAACACTCTGTCTTCCACACGGTCAAGTGTCAATAGCCGTGATACTGCACCGCACATTTCAGAACCTGATCCTCCTTCCTACCACCAGGCCGAGTACACGTCCACGGACATTACTGATCTCACACTTGGACACTCGGAAGAGCTGTTCGTTCACGTTTCCATTCACAAATTCTGGCCTCTCGCCAGCTCCTGTTGAAGTGGGCCATGACGAGATTGTATGTACAGATGCCCAAATATTTGAGCAGCCACGTTCTCACGAAGTTGGCAACGTGTCTCAACAAGGGGTGGACGATGATGAGACACAATTGTCAGGAAGTCAGGAGGAGGAGCAGGGTGCGGAAGAGGAAGACGACGTGGTGGATGATCCAGTAACTGACCCAACCTGGCAGGAGGATATGCAGAGCGAGGACAGCAGTGCACAGGGGGAGGGAGGCGTAGCATCCCAACAGGCAGTAAGAAGCAGAGTGGTGGCCCCAGGCAGGCTTCAGGCAACTGTTCCCCGGAACAACACGACACAAGGTGCCTGTACAAATGTTAGGTCTTCCCGAGTCTGGCTGTAATACTATTGTATGTATTGAGGATTTCGATTGCGTTAGGGCAATGACAACCAGAGACGAGTTCTTGGTGCAAGACGTTTATAATATGCAACCAGCAAATATGTACATAAACGGAACAAAAACACAGTAGAACATAAATACAGGAAATACCTTCCAGGGACGGAGCGAAAGGGAATTCCCGGGACCGCGCACCGGACTCCCCCAGGGAGACCACCAAGAGCGAACCCCTATACAGGGACTGTCTGGCAATCACCCCAGAAGCCCTAAATGCGCAGCAGCCGGGACACAAAAGGGCAATAGGTAAGTCCAAAAATGTCCGTACGTGATGTGAGTCCAGAGTGGTATTAAACGGAAGGAACCGGGCAGAAGTGCCGACCAAAGACGGCAAACGGAGTCCGGGCACAGCTAGATGATACCAGATGAAGTCCAGAGTCGGTGTCGGTTGTTTTCCAAGAGGATCCGAATAACAATCAGGAACCAAAAGCAGCAGGGCAGGAGCACACAGGAAGCAGTATACTCAGGCACTGGACTAAGCTTTAGGGGCGGCTTTTAAACAGATGGACAGGAAGTAGGGCAACAGAACAGAAAACTCCATGTTAACAAAGGGCAAGCTCTTTCAAAAGAAAACTGGAAAACCCGGAACTCTGACACTGGCAGTTTTTTAAGTTGGCTCCAGATGATTCTAAAAAGGCCATTTGCAACACCTGCCATGCCAGCATCAGCAGGGGTACCAAAACTAGCAGCCTGACCACCACCAGCATGATCAGGCACATGTCAGCCAAGCACCCGACTTTGTGGGAAGTACAACAGAGTCGAGGAGCAGTGCTTGCTGATGTCACTGCTACGTCTTCGCTGGTTGTGCATGCGAGCCAATCCCCTGTCCATGCTGCCTGCGAACAAGCCTCCTCCGGCCATGCACCTGCAGTTACCCACGCAGAAATAACACCATCATCAAGCACGTCCTTGTCCCAGCGCAGCGTTCAGTTATCCATTCAGCAAACCTTTGAACGCAGGTGCAAATACACTGCCAACGCCCCACATGCCACACTTCTAAATGCTAACTTTTCGCGACTGCTTGCGCTGGAAATGTTGCCTTTTAGGCTGGTTGAGACAGAAGCATTCCACGACCTGATGGTGGCAGCTGTCCCACGTTACTCGGTCCACAGCCGCCACTATTTCTCCCGGTGTGCCGTCCCCGCATTGCATAACCATGTGTCACAAAACATCACACGTGCCCTGAACAACGCTGTTTCAGCCAAAGTCCACCTAACCACAGACACGTGGACAAGTGCATGTGGGCAAGGCCGCTACATCTCGTTGACGTCACACTGGGTTAATATTGTGCAAGCTGGGACCCAGTCTGAGCGAGGGACGGAACACGTCCTTCACACACCAAGTTTTGCAGGCCCTACCTCAGTCAGGGTTTCACACACACTCTACAGCTCCGGAATGTCATACTCCTCAGCCTCCTCCTCCTCCTGCGCATCCTGATCCACTTTACCCTCCACACCAGTCCCAAGCTGTAAGTGTCGCGGGCGGAGGAGGGGACGGTGCGCTCTCCCACTGCTCGGGTCCGGCTGATGCTGCTCTACGGCTGCTGCTGTTCGTTGGCTCGAGCGATGGCCGGATCCCGGGGACTCGAGCGGCGCTACTCGCCCGTGAGTGAAAAGGGGTGGTTTGGGTTTTGGGGATATTGTCCGTGACGCCACCCACGGTTGTGGTGATTGTGTGGACACCACCGCTGCTCTGGACGGGGATCCCGGGAGCCTGTGACAGGGAGCAGCTTTGTTGTTATTTCTCCCCTCCGTGGGTAGGGGGGTTGGTTGTCCCGGGGCCTGGTGATGGGGTAGAGATGGATGACAGGCGGGTTGCGGGGCCTGATGAGGTGCAGGGTCGCAGGGGCAGCGCTGTGCCGCACGGCACGGAGGTACTCACTCAGCCCAATGATGATGACACAGTTCACGGTAAAACAAGTGGCTGGATGGACGGGTCCCTTGGACGGCTGCGGTTGTTCCTCCCTGCAGGTTAGTGATGACTGTCTCTCCCTGCACCTAAGTTAAGTGTTGGTAGTGATGGTTTCCCAACGGTAACCCGCTCCCCGACCTGGATATGGGCCGGAGGAGCCCCTTTTGCCCACAGGCGCTGGCCCTGGGAGACGGTTGCCCTTGGCGGTGGCGGTGTCTCCCCTTCACGGTTGGACGGTTGCCTTCTATCTGGACTTGGCTGTTTGGAAACCCTGAGGTCCCCTTCACTAACGGATTTGGCAAATTCACGGCGACACCAAGCCTTGCCGGGATCCGAAAGTCCTCTGCCAATGGTGCTGGCTTCTCTTTGTATACCGGTCCGGTACGGCCGGGTCACCACCCGTCCACGGTCCTTACGGCAGACTCCAATCGGCCTCCACTGCAGACGGTCACCACATCCTGCCAACCTTGCTGTCCTGTCCGGGCCACACACCCGGACCAACTTCAGGCTCTTTGCTGTCACTTTTCTCCTCTCTACTACTTTCCTCCTTCCACTTCCTTAGCTTAACTCTCACTGCCTGTGTTTTCCCTCCTCCTCGGTGGGTGGAGACCAACCGCCTGGCTCCACACCCTGGTGTGGACAACAGCCCCTGGGGAAGGCAACAAGGATTTTGTGTTTTGACTATGATATGCCTGCTGGGAGTGTGGGGTGTTTAAGTGTTGTGCTCTGTGGCCCCTGGCTTGTCCAGGGCGACACAGAAGCACTGCAGCACTGCCTCGGCGAAGCGGCAACAGGCAGTGCTGAAGCTAATCTGCATAGGTGACAAACCCCACAATGCAGAAGAGGTGTGGACAGCTCTGAAACAGCAGGCAGATCACTGGCTCACAACTCTGAACCTAAAGCCAGGAAAGGTCGTGTGTGACAATGGCCGGAACCTGGTGGCGGCTTTGAGGCGAGGCCAGCTGACACATGTTCCATGCGTGGCCCATGTGCTCAACCTCGTGGTTCAGCGGTTTCTAAAGTCATACTCAGAGCTGTCTGATCTGCTGGTAAAAGTTCGCCGCCTGTCTGCACATTTTCGAAAGTCACCTACTGCTTCAGCCGGCCTTGCCGGCTTAAGACGCCGTTTGCATCTTCCGGCACACAGACTGGTGTGTGATGTCCCCACGCGTTGGAATTCAACTCTGCACAAGTTGGTCAGGATATGTGAGCAGAAGAGGGCAGTTGTTGAGTACCTGCATCACCTAAGCCGTCGGGAAATGGGTCAAACTCCACACATAACACCTGAGGAGTGGAGATGGATGTCCGACCTATGCACCATCCGCCAAAACTTTGAGGACTCCACCAAGATGGTGAGCGGCGATGACGACATTATTAGCGTCACCATACCGCTTCTCTGCCTTCTAAAATGGTCTCTGCTCAAAAAACAACCATGATGCATTGCAGGCGGAGCGCGATGAGTTTGAGCAACAAACAGTAGTGGGTGTGGGTGATAACACACAGCCCAGCCTCGTCTCATCACAACGTGCAGTGGAGGACTATGACGAGGAGGAGGATGAAGACATGGAGCAACTCTCTGGCCAAATTGAGGATATGACATGCAGTCATATCCTCGGTTCAGCGTGGCTGGCCAGAGGACAGGGTAGATGATGAGGAGGAGGAGGAGGAGGACAGCATGTTCAGTCATCGTGTTGGTCAGGATACTGAAGTGATGGCTGTTAAGAGTCTGGCACACATGGCTGACTTTATGGTAAGCTGCCTGTCTCGTGACCCTCGCGTTAAGAACATCTTGGCCGACAATCATTACTGGTTGGTAACACTGTTAGACCCACGCTAAAAGGAGAACTTTATGTCTCTTATTCCCGAGGCGGAGAGGTCAGGCAAAATGCAGCAGTTCCAGAAGGCCATAGTCACGGAAGTAGGCAAAGCATTCCCCTCACAAAACGCTAGCGGCATAGGTCAGGAATCAGTGGACAACCAAGGCGTACAGCCGAGAGGGGCAAAAGTCCAATCCGCCAGAGGTAGGGGAACAGTCTTTAAGATGTGGGACAGTTTTCTCAGCCCCTCACATACCACAGCCCCTGAGGTGAGGGGTAGTGCCACAAGAAATCCTAAGTTTGGCCAGATGCTCAAGGAGTACCTTGCAGATCAAACAACTGTACTCCGACATTCCTCTGTGCCTTACAATTAATGTGTATCCAAGCTGGACACGTGGCATGAATTGGCTCTCTACGCCTTGGAAGTCCTGGCCTGCCCTGCCGCTAGCGTTTTGTCAGAGCGTGTTTTTAGTGCCGCAGGTGGAATCATTACAGATAAACGCACCCGCCTGTCAACTGTAAATGCTGACAGGCTGACTCAGATCAAGATGAACAAGGGTTGGATTTGGCCAGACTTCACCACACACCACCAGCAAATGACAGCGGAATTTAAAGTTTGTAACGGGAATTTGCCATGTACCTCCACTCACCCATGGTAACACACTTCTGGACTTTGGCTAATCGCTGGACTGCTCCTCCTTCTCCTCATGCGCCATCATGGTGACCGTTACAATAGTTAAGCCGTTGTTTCAGGTATACCCCCAGTGGTAAATTTTTTCGCCCATTCTTTCTGAATGGGCATTACAACGACAGGAGACCCGCTCCTTTGCAATGGGAACAATGTTTTGAGGCCCTCATGCACATCTCTATCCAGGGACAATGTGGAGCCTCCAAATTTTTGGCTGCCCTGCCTAAGGGCTATACTACAATAGACCCACTTCCTTACAATGGGCACTTCATGTTTACAGGCCATCATGCACGTCTCTATCCAGGGACAATATGGAGCCTGACGCTGCCAACGACTGCCACACACGTGCTGTTTTTAAATGCAAGCACGGACGCAATAAGAACCTAACTGGTTTTTAGGAGCGACAATTACTGAGAAGTCTGACACTATCAAACACTGCTGACTGACGTGTATTATACACTAGACTTGTGCGTTATATAATAGTTTGTGAAAAACGCACACAAGTGCACCTGTACGCTGCCACCAACAGGCACGCACGTGCGGTTTTTAAATGCAAGCACGGACGCAATAAGAACCTAACTGGTTTTTAGGAGCGACAATTACTGAGAAGTCTGACACTATCAGACACTGCTGACTGACGTGTATTATACACTAGACTTGTGCGTTATATAATAGTTTGTGCAAAACGTGCACCTGTACGCTGCCACCGACAGACACACACGTGCGGTTTTTAAATGCAAGCACGGACGCAATAAGAACCTAACTGGTTTTTAGGAGCGACAATTACTGAGAAGTCTGACACTATCAGACACTGCTGACTGACGTGTATTATACACTATACTTGTGCGTTATATAATAGTTTGTGAAAAACGCACACAAGTGCACCTGTACGCTGCCACCAACAGGCACACACGTGCGGTTTTTAAATGCAAGCACGGACGCAATAAGAACCTAACTGGTTTTTAGGAGCGACAATTACTGAGAAGTCTGACACTATCAGACACTGCTGACTGACGTGTATTATACACTAGACTTGTGCGTTATATAATAGTTTGTGCAAAACGTGCACCTGTAAGCTGCCACCGACAGACACACACGTGCTGTTTTTAAATGCAAGCACGGACGCAATAAGAACCTAACTGGTTTTTAGGAGCGACAATTACTGAGAAGTCTGACACTATCAGACACTGCTGACTGACGTGTATTATACACTAGACTTGTGCGTTATATAATAGTTTGTGCAAAACGTGCACCTGTACGCTGCCACCGACAGACACACACGTGCGGTTTTTAAATGCAAGCACGGACGCAATAAGAACCTAACTGGTTTTTAGGAGCGACAATTACTGAGAAGTCTGACACTATCAGACACTGCTGACTGACGTGTATTATACAGTAGACTTGTGCGTTATATAATAGTTTGTGAAAAACGCACACAAGTGCACCTGTACGCTGCCACCAACAGGCACACACGTGCGGTTTTTAAATGCAAGCACGGACGCAATAAGAACCTAACTGGTTTTTAGGAGCGACAATTACTGAGAAGTCTGACACTATCAGACACTGCTGACTGACATGTATTATACACTAGACTTGTGCGTTATATAATAGTTTGTGAAAAACGCACACAAGTGCACCTGTACGCTGCCACCAACAGGCACACACGTGCGGTTTTTAAATGCAAGCACGGACGCAATAAGAACCTAACTGGTTTTTAGGAGCGACAATTACTGAGAAGTCTGACACTATCTGGACTGTTTTAGACTGTGTACACCAGCCCCAGATATGATGAAGGCTGGTATACGGTCACCACTAGGAATGGCTATATACCCTGCCTGCCTGCCTGCCTGTATACTGCTACAATAGTCCTGACAAGGACTCTTCTGGTCACTAGCCTGTATTCCGACCTGGCTATACCCTGCCTGTATATAGCAACAATAGTCCTGAGAAGGACTCTGCTACTGTACTCCGACCTGGCTATACCCTGCCTGCCTGTATACAACTAGAATAGTCCTGAGAAGGACTTCTGGTCACACTGTTTGCAGCCCTGCTCCGGAACTAACTATAAAGGGCCGCAAAGCTTTCCCTGAATCAGCGACACTCTCCCTGCACTCACTGTCTGGATAGCTGTGAGCAGAGCACAGCGCGCCGGCCGGTATAAAGGCTCGGTCATGCTGTGCAGGCCGGCCAATCACTGCAATTCCACAACTAACAGGGCTGCGGCATTGCAGTGGTCTGCCAGCCAATCCCTGCATGAGGGCTGGCTCTCAAAAGAGCGCCAACATGCAGGGATGAAGACCACGAGTACAGCACGAGTATCGCGAGATTACTCGGTCCCCGCCGAGCAGCCCGAGTACAGCGATACTCGTGCGAGTACCGAGTAGTTACAAGCATGCTCGCTCATCACTACTAGCAATCTCTAGTGATGTCGCAGTGTGTAAAGCACCCTTAAATGGTGTTGCCTCCAACAGCAAATCAAATCCAAGATACACCCTGCACCACACCCACTAGACACACCAGTTGACAGCTTGAGTGGAATAGATTCGCCAACCTAGGGAGTCAGGGAGGGAAGGTGAGGAGTGTAGTCAGTTGAGTGGTAGCGAGTTGAGAAGAGAGTTGAAGGAGGGAGGTTGGGAAGTAACCCTCAAGCTGTGATGAGCTCAGAGGAAGTCGGGAGTGGCAACTCCTGAAGGAACTGTCCAGGTTGCAGACGGTGGTCTGGGCCTAGAGGAGTCGGACCCCCGGTCGCAGGGGATTGTAGCGAGGTGCTCGGACCTGTCGACGAGGACAGCCGGCAGCCTAGCACCATCCCCGGTCCGGGACCAAAGGCACGACAGGGTACACGGACCCTGGGTCGGGGAGTAGCTTCAGGCAACCCGACAATTCACCTGAGGAGAACGGAGCCTTTATGATTTGTTCCCACCCGCTCCAGAATCGGGGCATTAGCGCAACAAGGGGGATAGGACTTTCCAATCCAAAACGGTCCAGAAAATCCCAAGCGTGAGCCCTGAAAACAAGCTCCCATACTTAGCCATAGTAGAGAGCGGGGCCCGACTAGTTCCATGCTACCGGGCCATCAAGTTGAAGTCAAACTAAGTGCCAGGAGGCAGGTCACGAATCACTAGGCAGCACCATTGAGGACAGGACCCGGACAAGCTCCCCTCGGCGGCAGCGGTACCCAGAGACTTGTTTTATCTGGTTGTTGGTATCTCCTTATGAACTGAGTGAGTATGAGAGTGACCCCTGCATCCCACGGCACCCCTCACCGAGTCCTGGGGCACCCCCTACCCGTGGAGGGTTACAACACTTTGCTGACCCACTCCATCACCCCGGGTATTCCCAGCGGCAGTGGCGGTACTCCCCAATTTACCGTACACCACTGGTGGTGTCACAAACTATACATCAACTCCCCTGTAAATACCCCCTTTAATTTGAGTGGCCACACGACCCCTGGGTCCGGAGCCCCTCGAGCCACAGTGAACCCGGATCCGAGCAGCTCGGCTGCTTCCACGGGGGCGCCACAAATGCATTTCTAAGGTCGCAGCCTCCTTCATCAGGACAACAGAGAAAATCAACATCATCAGGTTGATTTTCCAGAATATTAAGTATTTCTTCCAGAAACTTATGCCAATTACACATGTTTTGTCATGCACATGTTTATTTCCTTTGTATGTATTGGCAACTCAAACAAAAAAAACAAAGAAAAAAGGCAAATTGTACATAATTTCACACAAAACTCAAAAATGAGTCAAAAAAATTGTTGACACCCTCACCTTAATATTTGATTGCACACCCTTTGGAATAAATAGCTGCAATTAATCACTTCCTATAACCATCAACAAGCTTCTTACATCTCTCAACTGGAATTTTTGACCACTCTTCTTTTGCAAACTGCTCCAGGTCTCCATGGTGCCTTCTCCCAACAGCAATTTTAGGATTCAATGTTCAATGGAATTTAGATCCAGGTTCATTGCTGGCCACTTCAGAACTATGCAGTGCTTTTGTTTTCATACATTTTGGGTGTTTCTTAAAGTAGGTTAACGTATGTTTGAGGTCTTTGTCCATGACCTAGGATGCAAACCCAGCTTTATGACATTGGGCACTACATTACAACCTAAAATCCTTTAGTAACCTTCACACTTCTTGATGCCATGCACATAGTCAAGACACTCCATGCCAGAAGCAGCAAAACAACTGCAAAACATTTTTGAACTTCCACCATATATGACTATAGGTATTGTGTTCTTTTCTTTGTAGACCTTATTCTATTTTCAGATCTTGGTCTCCTATGTTCACAAAATGCTTTCCCAGAAGGATTTTGGCTTAGGTGGGCTTTAAACGCTGCGACATCGCTAGCAATTGCTAGCGATGTCGAGCGCGATAGCAACCGCCCCGTCGTACATGCGATATCTGGTGCTTGCTGCCGTTATCGCTACGGCAGCTTCACATGCACATACCTGGTCAGCGACGATGCTGTGACTGCGGAACAATCCCTCCTTCAAGGGGGAGGTGCGTACGGCGTCACAGCGACGTCACCACGACGTCACTAAGCGGCCGGCCAATAGAAGTGGAGGGGCGGAGATGAACATCTCGCCCACCTTCTCCCATAAGGGTGCTTTACACGCTGTGACATTGCTAGCGATAGCTAGCTATGTCGTGCGCGATAGCACTCACCCACGTCGTTCGTGCGATATTTGGTGATCGCTGCTGTAGCGAACAATATCGCTACAGCAGCATCACACAGACATACCTTTTCAGCGACGTCGCTGTGACCGCCAAACAATCCCTCCTTCAAGGGGGAGGTGCGTTCAGCGTCATAGCGACGTCACTGCGACTTCACTAAGCAGCCACCCAATAACAGAGGATGGGCGGAGATGAGCGGCTGGAACATGCTGCCCACCTCCTTCCTTCCTCATTGCCAGTGGACGCAGGTAAGGAGATGTTCGTCGTTCCTGCGGCATCACACATAGCGATGTGTGACGCCGCAGGAACAACGAACAACCAGCAGCATGCACCACCAACAATATTATGAAAAGGAGAGATGTGTCAACGATCAACGATTTTTGATGTTTTTGCGATCGTTGATCGTCGCTCCTTGGTGTCACAAGCTGCGATGTCGCTAACAGCACCGGATGTGCGTCACTAACGACGTGACCCCGACGATATATCGTTAGCGATGTCGCAGCGTGTAAAGCACCCTAGAGTTTCCTTTCATTCAAATGTCGACAAATAGATTGCTCTTACACTGATACACCTTGTGCCTGCAGGACAGCTTGATTGTTTGGAGAACTTGATTGGGGCTGCTTATCCACCATTTGCACTATCCTGCATTGCAACCTTTCATCAATTTGTCTCTGTCGTCCATGTCCAGGGAGATTTGCTACAGTGCCCTGAGCTGTAACCCTGTATTATATTACACACAGAGGACAAAGGAACATCAAGCTCTCTGGAAATGGACTTGTAACCATGAGATTGTTGTTATTTTTCAACAATTTTGGTTCTCAAGTCCTCAGACAGTTCTCTTCTTCTCTTTCTGTTTTCCATGTTTAGTGTTGCACACACTGACATACAATACAAATGTTGAGTCAACGTCTCCTATTTATATAGTTTCAGGTGTGATTTTCATAGACTATGTTTTTACAGGAAAATTTAACCCTGCACTTTACAGTTACACTCCAAAAATCCTGTCTCCATTAAAGTCAATGGAGATAAGTGCTACAGCTTATTAATAGCAGCTGTAAGTGGTTGCTATAGGAACAAAATAAATTGTTAGAATAAGAAGCTTATGTGTGAGGTAATAAGATGTCGGTGGTGAGACGGACAGACAGAGGGGGAAAGAGACAGAGAGAGAAAGAGGGAGAAAGAGGCAGAAAGAGGGGGAAAGAGCCAGAGGGGGAAAGAGACATATAGAGACAGAGGGGGAAAGACACAGAGGGGGAAAGTGACAGAGACAGAGAGGGAAAGAGACAGAGGAGGAAAGTGACAGAGACAAAGTGGGAAAGAGACAGAGACAGAGGGGGAAAGAGACAGAGACAGAGGGGGAAAGAGACAGAGACAGAGGGGGAAAGAGACAGAGACAGAGGGCGAAAGAGACAGAGGGGGAAAGAGACAGACGGGGAAAGAGACAGATGGGGAAAGAGACAGATGGGGAAAGAGACAGACTGGAAAAGAAACAGAGACAGAGAGGAAAAGAGACAGAGGAGGAAAAGAGACAGAGGAGGAAAAGAGACAGAAGGGGAAAAGAGACAGAGGGGGAAAAGAGACATGGGGGAAAGAGACAGAGGGGAAAGTGACAGAGGGAGAAAAGAGACAGAGGGGTAAAAGAGACAGACCTGGAACGAGACAGACAGAGAGATATACACAGACAGACATGGATAGAGATTGACACACAGACAGACAGGGAAAGAGACAGACACACAGACAGAGCCACACACACAGACAGAGACAGACACACAGACAGAAAAAGATAGACAGACAGACAGACACAGACATACAGACTGAGAGAGAGACAAAGAGACAGTTACTATCCCGGTTAACGCCCGGGTACTACAGCTAATTTATAATAAAACCATACAACAAAAGTATTTTGCCAATGTGAAGGTGAGTATCCCTGGCGAACACCTCTTTACTACATTTTTCATAGGGTAAAAACATTTGTAAACTGTTTTCATTATACAATGCTTTGCATCTCCATAAAATAGAATAAATGTGCTAAAAATAAAGTTGGATGTAAACCAAGACAGTGCATACAAAAAATACAAAACGAGATCTTACATAGCTCCAATGATTAGAAAAATAAAAAATAACTATGGCTCTCAGAAAATGGACACAACACAAATGAGAGTATGAAGGGTTTTTATTCTGCAAGTGACAAAACAAAAATCTAAACAAATTTGGTATCACTATAATCAAATTGACTTGCAATAAAAGTTAACATGTCTTTTATACAGTATTGTGAATGCTATTGTAGTGGGTGAGCCTACCCCCTACTAGTCTAGCATAGATAACCCGGCACTGTTGTTATTAAAAATGTTTTACTATTGTTATATGATGTGTTAGGGCACCCCCTAGTGGCCGGGTGGGACGGCTGTTGCCACCGGGGAGGAGGAGTCGGCCGGATATCTAGGCAAGGTCTGAATGTGTGTGAGGGAGAGAGGATCCGGGTCAGCGGAGAGTGCACATCTGCAGCGGCAAGTGCGATTGTGTGAGCGGACCATCAAGGGACACCGGAGATCAGGAGGTGGACGTAACCTCAGAGCCTATTCTGCCGGTGTGGGTCCGGTGTATGCTTGGCTGAAGAGTGGGAGCCCGGAGGAAGTAGAGTACTTTGGGCATATCCCCACCAGAGGGTGCGTTTGGGCAGGTTGTCCCCAGCTCCACTAATATTGCCGGAATCCGCTGACCGGAGTGTTTTATCTTTGAGAATAAATGTCGTTTTTATTGCATCTGGACTTTTGCCTGCAGCCTTTTTGTGCATCGGCCGATGAAGACACCGACATACACTCTCTCAACATTAAAGAAGTGATGAAGCCAGGGATGTGCCTTGAATACAGTGCTGCCACGACTACACAGCCAGAGGCCTCCCTGGCTGGTCACTTCAAGTGGCGTAGTCGGCAGGATGCGATTCCCCTGCCAGGAACCCAGGAGGCTGGAGATCGGGTCGTGCCTGAAGCACAGGATCCGGACCGTGATACAGGATTTCCAGTCCCGTGGTGGGAAGAGAACCTAGTACCCGTAGCGTTGGACCGGGTACAAGATGGCGGCAAGGAGGCCGTTATCTGTGGGGAAGAAAAGGCGCGGAAAGTTGGCGCCGAAAGAAGAGCCTGGGGCTGGCCGGTGCCGAAGAGAAAGCATGGAGTACTCCGCCCAAAGAGGGGAGGCGCCAGCTCCAGGGCATGGAAGAAGAAGAAAAAGAAGTACCTCAGCGGAGGAGTCAAGATGATGCGTGAGGCTGGGGGTGGAGTCCGTTTAAGAGCGGGAAACGAAGACCCGCCTCCACTTCCTCCAGCCTCAGCGTCGACACCACCGCCATTAATAGCGATTCTGTCGGAAACCGAGATGGAGAACTTTGGGCAACCTGCGGAGTTGGCGACGACGATGGCCCTCATCAGCCTCGGTCGAGGCCGACCTCGGTTCGCCCCTGCTAGCGAGGCCGCGATAGCGGACCTTCCCATTGGACCGGGAGGTTCTACGAGGCCAGACAAAGTTTCCTGGAAGACCTCATGGGATGCTCAAACCGGGAGCACCATCACAGAGGTGAAGGCGACCTATGCTACCCCGCCCATGCCAAGCCGTCCGGGGGTTGCTGTTTTCCCATGGGAGACCCCGCAGCTTAACGCCGCCGCTTCCCCATTTGTGCCGGAGCCGGCTGAGGAGTTTGCTGAGCGCTTGGAGAAAGATCACCTGGGCTTCTTCTGGGATCCAGTCATCGTCTCACCGGAGGAGTCGCGCCCCAGTGTTCCGCCCCCGAAGCCTGACCCCGTCCAAGAACGGCTCCTGGCTGAGACTGTTGCCCGGGAAATGCTGTTCGGTTCCGGTGGCGAGAAGTTAGCCCAGCAGTTTGTGACCGGGGTGGTAGTCAAGTTTAATCAGCAAGAGGGATACGGCTTCATCCGAGAAGTAGAGACCGGGGATGATTATTTTTATAACCGGGTTCATCTCGACGTCGAAGGACTCCCTAAGCGACTTCACACCCTTTGGCCGGGCGAAAAAGTCACCTTCCTGCCGGATGCCAGTAGCCGCGGCCTGTTTGCCGTCTGCGTCTCCCGCATGCCGACCACCCGGGAAGCGGAGCAGTGGCAGGAGGAGATAGAGTGGGAGGAGCAGCAAGAGCGGCGCCGGAGCCATGCCAAACCGCTCCCGCCCGCGCCTCCTCAGCCCCAGCGCGTCCTGGCTGCTGCCCCGGAAGCAGTGAGGGAACCGGCTCCTGATCCGGAGAAGTTCCCAGCCGTGGTAGCGGTGACCCAAAACGTGACTAATAAGCCGGTCATTATGCTGGATGCACCCCCACCATCCCGGGCAGGAACACCGTCACCGCCAAGAGGAGCTGCAGCAGCTGTGCCGGAGGAACCGTCCTACGCCCCGGTGTCTTTCAGGCGAATCCGCCGCCAACCGGGACAAACTCTGGGGGCCTACATCCAGGCTCAAGCGGAAGAATGGAAGAGAGCCTGGCCCCCAGAGTAAGTTGTTGCCTCCAGCACTTGCCGAGACCGGTGTTGTTCCAGACCGGCAGAAAGTTCCTCTGTTGTTGTAAAGTTTTACGGGCCTGTTGCCCCCAGCAAAGACCGGGAGCGCTCTTGAAGCCTCCGGGCACCTCCAGCGAAGACCGGGAGCGCTCTTGAAGCCTCCGGGCACCTCCAGCGAAGACCGGGAGCGCTACTGAAGCCTCCGGGCACCCATCTAAGACCGGGAGCGCTGTTGAGCCTCCGGGCGCTATCCAGAGACCGGGAGCGCTGTTGCGCCATCAAGCGCCCCTCAAGACCGGGAGCGCCGCTGAACTGGTGCCGCTGTTGAGGACTGAACCGAAAGGTTTTTATGTGTTTATGTTTTTATGTGTTTAAGAGCCTTGCCGGGAGGCTCGGATTTTAAGAGGGGAGGCATGTAGTGGGTGAGCCTACCCCCTACTAGTCTAGCATAGATAACCCGGCACTGTTGTTATTAAAAATGTTTTACTATTGTTATATGATGTGTTAGGGCACCCCCTAGTGGCCGGGTGGGACGGCTGTTGCCACCGGGGAGGAGGAGTCGGCCGGATATCTAGGCAAGGTCTGAATGTGTGTGAGGGAGAGAGGATCCGGGTCAGCGGAGAGTGCACATCTGCAGCGGCAAGTGCGATTGTGTGAGCGGACCATCAAGGGACACCGGAGATCAGGAGGTGGACGTAACCTCAGAGCCTATTCTGCCGGTGTGGGTCCGGTGTATGCTTGGCTGAAGAGTGGGAGCCCGGAGGAAGTAGAGTACTTTGGGCATATCCCCACCAGAGGGTGCGTTTGGGCAGGTTGTCCCCAGCTCCACTAATATTGCCGGAATCCGCTGACCGGAGTGTTTTATCTTTGAGAATAAATGTCGTTTTTATTGCATCTGGACTTTTGCCTGCAGCCTTTTTGTGCATCGGCCGATGAAGACACCGACATACACTCTCTCAACATTAAAGAAGTGATGAAGCCAGGGATGTGCCTTGAATACAGTGCTGCCACGACTACACAGCCAGAGGCCTCCCTGGCTGGTCACTTCACTATAAAAGAACTTTCATCAATAGAAAACATTTGGTGAGTTATGACACGAAAAATCTGGTAAAGAAGGCCCAGGACTGTTCAGAAGCTAAAATCTTAAATCAGACAAGAATAGGACAACTTTTCTCTCCCAAAACTCCAGCAATTGTCTCCTCACTTTCCAGATGTTTACAGACTGTTGTATAAAGAAGAAGGATGCTACACAATGGTAGACATGGCCCTAGCAAAAATATTTTAAGATGTGTTGCTGCCATCAATTTAAAAATATGTAAATTTTTTTAAAATGAAATGGAAGAACCCCTTTT
The DNA here is from genome assembly GCF_048569485.1 of Anomaloglossus baeobatrachus. Lineage (NCBI taxonomy): Eukaryota > Metazoa > Chordata > Amphibia > Anura > Aromobatidae > Anomaloglossus > Anomaloglossus baeobatrachus. Next base: position 799,721,209 of record NC_134353.1, on the reverse strand, counting down.
TTTCATCGTGAACCCCCAGATCTGGCAAGTCAACACTTCAACATCTCTGCCCTAGTGTCTTTTTTTGCCTCTTTGTAGTTACAACAGTCAAATCCTGTTTTCTTACCTTCGTCTGCTCCTTTCTATTTCACCCCTTTATCCATTTTTCTAACACTTTATTTTTCCAGTCATACTAAAATAGTTTTTTTTCTGAGTAATTTTTTTGTTGTTTTTCTGTTCCACTGATATAGAGTTCAGAACAAGTACTGGATATGCTTCTTTAGAAATGAGTTTACTGCACATTTTCCTAATAAGCCTATTGAAAACGTTAGAGAGCAATAAAATCCATAACTGCATAAATCTCCAAAATAATTACTGTACATTATGGCAGTGACAGAAAAGCAGCACCAATTATAGCAAATAATTATACATCGTTTAAGATAATAATTTTAGAGTTATCCCATCTGGTCCTCGTGTTATTTGTTGTGGATGACATTTTTCATCTGGTGTGTGTCACTACTGAGGATGTACAGCAGACACAAAGCAGAGATGCCAAACTTAAAAATAAAGCAGTAATGTATCTCGCCTATGTGGCATGACCAATGAACTCTGCTTGATTAAATACAAATGGTGGAACATTTATATTGCATAAGGCATAATGTAGTGCAATGAAATGTATACGTTATATAAAAACCTGTCTTTAAATGGTAACCTGTCATGACTATAGGATAGTGAGGAATCGGGGCTTCTAAACTGTCCCTCAAGCTAGAGGGCCTTATGCTATCCCTAATCTTATAGATACTCCTGATGGTGGAGAGGCCTGAGTCTCCTTCCTGGCCCTGCTCCTGACCAGTCCTGATTTGATTCCCTCTCCCCCAGGGAGGGATGGGACAACAGTGTGTGTAGGAGCAGGGTCAAAATTCAGCACACAGAGAAGGAGGAACAGTGGTGACTCAATTTACTAATTTACTGACAGGGATAGGGAAATAGAAGGCAAGGAAAGGTTATCACAATGGAAGAATAGTTTAATTTCTGGTTATACTAGAAAGTAACAACACAGTAGCATATGTAACTCAGCTGAACAGGGGCAAGAGATAAACACATTAATTCTTGTGGGAAACAGTATAGAAATGTCAGTGCCTCCGTCCGTAGTTCCCAGACCCTACATTTCCTGTCTTTATGGGTTACAGTCACTGAATTGCACAGTACGCTAAGCTCCAACCACTATCCATACAGTCCCCGCATTAAGTACTGCACGGCCGGGAAGGAAGCAACAGCCCGGCAAAGTCGGGTCACGCACGGGTGCCTGTTTTGACTGGCAATGTCTGAGGTTTGCCCACGCAGTCCAGTCTGGGGGTCTTGACAGGCAAAGTCAGTGTTTTGACAGGCGTAGCAGGGGTCTTGGGGGTCTTGACAGGCGTAGCAGGGGTCTTGGGGGTCTTGACAGGCGTAGCGGGCGTCTTGGGGGTCTTGACAGGCGTAGTCAGGGTCTTGGGAGTCTGGAGGGTATTGCTGGATGGTGCAGGGACCTTGCTGGATGGTGTGAGGGTCTTGGTGGTCTTGCTGGATGGTGCAGGGGTGCGTGACTTGTGGAATACCTGTTCCAGTATCCTCTGGAGTCATCTCTCTGCCGCTCAAATCTTCTGCAGGAAAGACCTCTTTCTGTCCTTCAGCCTGCACGTCCGTGTGCTGCTTCTCCTTCGTGCCAGAACTGCATTTCCGGTTGGTTCCTGGGCTCTTCTTCTTTCTTCCTCTCACTCCCCTTTCCTGAGCCTGTCCCACACTGTACGCACATTCAAAGGTAAAGAGAATAAGAGGTTCAGGAGGTAAAACAAGAGCAGAAAGAAAGCTACAAAACAACATAGGTAAACTCCACAACCGTACTAAGCAATGAGCACAACTTTCACCAGTTAGTCTGCCACACCTCAAAGACCAACATAGAATAAACTATAGCTGGGATGGGCGGAAGATTCCAACTAGCATAAATACAGGGTTGGCCAAAAGTATTGACACCCCTGCAATTCTGTCAGAGAATACTCAGTTTCTTCCTGAAAATGATTACAATCACAAATTTGTTGGTATTATTATCTTCATTTAATTTGTCTTTAATGAAAAAAAAAATTGTCATAAAGCCAAATTGGATATAATTCCACCCCAAACATAAAAAAGAGGGTGGACAAAAGTATTGCCACTGTTTGAAAAATCATGTGATGCTTCTCTAATTTGTGTAATTAACAGCACCTGTAACTTACCTGTGGCACCTAACAGGTGTTGGCAATAACTAAATCACACTTGCAGCCAGTTGACATGGATTAAAGTTGACTCAACCTCTGTCCTGTGTCCTTGTGTGTACCACATTGAGCATGGAGAAAAGAAAGAAGACCAAAGAACTGTCTGAGGACTTGAGAATCCAAATTGTGAGGAAGCATGAGCAATCTCAAGGCTACAAGTCTATCTCCAAAGACCTGAAAGTTCCTGTGTCTACGGTGCGCAGTGTCTTCAAGAAGTTTAAAGCCCATGGCACTGTGGCTAACATCCCTAGATATGGAAGGAAAAGAAAAATTGACGAGGGATTTCAACGCAAGATTGTGTGGATGGTGGATAAAGAACCTCGACTAAAATCCAAACAGGTTCAAGCTGCCCTGCAGTTCGAGGGTACAACAGTGTCAACCCGTACTATCCATCGGCATCTGAATGAAAAGGAACTGTATGGTAGGATACCCAGGAAGACCCCACCTCTTACCCTGAGACATAAAAAAGAGGGTGGACAAAAGTATTGCCACTGTTTGAAAAATCATGTGATGCTTCTCTAATTTGTGTAATTAACAGCACCTGTAACTTACCTGTGGCACCTAACAGGTGTTGGCAAAAACTAAATCACACTTGCAGCCAGTTGACATGGATTAAAGTTGACCCAACCTCTGTCCTGTGTCCTTGTGTGTACCACATTGAGCATGGAGAAAAGAAAGAAGACCAAAGAACTGTCTAAGGACTTGAGAATCCAAATTGTGAGGAAGCATGAGCAATCTCAAGACTACAAGTCCATCTCCAAAGACCTGAAAGTTCCTGTGTCTACGGTGCGCAGTGTCATCAAGAAGTTTAAAGCCCATGGCACTGTGGCTAACCTCCCTAGATATGGAAGGAAAAGAAAAATTGACGAGAGATTTCAACGCAAGATTGTGTGGATGGTGGCTAAAAAACCTCGACTAACATCCAAACAAGTTCAAGCTGCCCTGCAGTTCGAGGGTACAACAGTGTCAACCCGTACTATCCATCGGCGTCTGAATGAAAAGGAACTGTATGGTAGGATACCCAGGAATACCCCACCTCTTACCCTGAGACATAACAAAGCCAGGCTGGAGTTTGCCAAAACTTACCTGAGAAAGCCTAAAACGTTTTGGAAGAATGTTCTCTAATCAGATGAGACAAAAGTAGAGCTTTTTGGGAAAAGCCGTCAACATAGAGTTTACAGGAAAAAAAATGAGGCATTAAAAGAAAAGAATACGGTCCCACCAGTCAAACATGGCAGAGGTTTCCTGATGTTTTGGGGTTGCTTTGCTGCCTCTGGCACTGGACTGCTTGACTGTGTGCATGGCATTATGAAGTCTGAAGACTACCAACAGATTGTGCAGCATAATGTAGGGCCCAGTGTGAGAAAGCTGGGTCTTCCTCAGAGGTCATGGGTCTTCCAGCAGGACAATGACCCAAAACACACTTCAAAAAGCATTAGAAAATGGTTTGATAGAAAGCACTGGAGACTACTAAAGTGGCCAGCAATGAGTCCAGACCTGAATCCCTTAGAACACCTGTGCAGAGATCTCAAAATGGCAGTTTGGAGACGGCACCCTTCAAATCTCAGGGACCTGGAGCAGTTTGCCAAAGAAGAATGGTCTAAAATTCCAGTAGAGCATTGTAAGAAACTCATTGATGGTTACCGGAAGTTATTGTTCGCAGTTATTTGGCTAAAGGTTGTGCAACCAAGTATTAGGCTAAGGGGCACTTTGCACACTGCGACATCGCAGGTGCGATGTCGGTGGGGTCAAATTGAAAATGACGCACTTCCGGCATCGCATGCGACATCGCAGTGTGTAAAGGCTGGATGATACGATTAACGAGCGCAAAAGCGTCATAATCGTATCATCGGTGCAGCGTCGGCGTAATCCATAATTACGCTGACGCAATGGTCCGATGTTGTTCCTCGTTCCTGCGGCAGCACACATCGCTGTGTGTGAAGTCGCAGGAGCGAGGAACGTCTCCTACCGGCCTCACTGCGGCTTCCGTAGGATATGCGGAAGGAAGGAGGTGGGCAGGATGTTTACATCCTGCTCATCTCCGCCCCTCCGCTCTGATTGGCCGCCTGCCGTGTGACGTCGCAGTGACGCCGCACGACCCGCCCCCTTAACAAGGAGGCGGGTCGCCGGCCACAGGGACGTCGCACGGCAGGTGAGTGTGTGTGTGAAGCTGGCGTAGCGATAACTTTCGCTACGCCAGCTATCACCACATATCGCTGCTGCGACGGGGGCGGGCACTATCGCACTCGGCATCGCAGCATCGGCCTGCGATGTCGTAGTGTGCAAAGCCCGCCTAAGGGTGCCAATACTTTTGTCTGGACCATTTTTGGAGTTTTGTGTGAAATGATCAATGATTTGATTTTTGTTTCATTCTCTTTTGTGCTTTTTCATTGCAAGCAAATAAATGAAGATAATAATACCAAAGAATTTGTGATTGCAATAATTTTAAGGAAGAAACTGAGTATTCTCTGACAGAATTGCAGGGGTGCCAATACTTTTGGCCAGCACTATAGGAGGGGAGGAGATGTGATAGGTCTCCCCATAACATGTGATCTAAGGGGCACTTTGCACACTGCGACATCGCAGGTGCGATGTCGGTGGGGTCAAATTGAAAGTGACGCACTTCCGGCATCGCATGCGACATCGCAGTGTGTAAAGCCTAGATGATACGATTAACGAGCGCAAAAGCGTCGTAATCGTATCATCGGTGCAGCGTCGGCGTAATTCATAATTACGCTGACGCGACGGTCCAATGTTGTTCCTCGCTCCTGCGGCAGCACACATCGCTGTGTGTGAAGCCGCAGGAGCGAGGAACATATCCTACCGGCGTCACCGCGGCTTCCGTAGGATATGCAGAAGGAAGGAGGTGGGCAGGATGTTTACATCCTGCTCATCTCCGCCCCTCCGCTCCGATTGGCCGCCTGCCGTGTGACGTCGCAGTGACGCCGCACGACCCGCCCCCTTAACAAGGAGGCGGGTCGCCGGCCACAGGGTCGTCGCACGGCAGCTGAGTGTGTGTGTGAAGCTGGCGTAGCGATAATTTTCGCTACGCCAGCTATCACCACATATCGCTGCTGCGACGGGGGCGGGGACTATCGCACTCGGCATCGCAGCATCGGCCTGCGATGTCGCAAGGGGCAAAGTGCCCCTAAGGAGCAAGCAGATCAGCAGAAATTAACTCGAGAACCTGCCTATGAATCAGCACTTAGCAAGTCGACGCCCAAATCTTCCTGTGCTGATCTCAGACACCAAAGAAACCATAGGGCGGAGTGTCGGAATCTGCAATCTGACCAGCGCTTAACACCGCCATGACAGTAGGCCAAGTTTGTGCAAAAGTCAGTGTGACATAATCTTAAATAACTCAAGTGGTTTTCTGTTTACACACAATGGTCCCAAACACATTCAATTGTTGTCAGCCATCTCTCCTGACTCCATCATAAACAAAAATTCTCAGCTCCGCAGTGCGCTTCTGTGTTCTCTATGAAAGAGCAGCTGGCAGAGGAGAGCAAAAACAACCGCCAGTGAGACCCCCATACACAACAGACTTAAAGTCACTACATGCACTTGGATTTACATATTCATTAGAACTATGTAGAGCAAAAAAGAAAATCTTGTTGCCAAAATGACAGAGTATACAAATAGGGGTGGTTAGGTGTTCCACCACCCATATTCCTTCTCATAGAAAAATTAAAGATCTAAAGATGACTATTACAGAACATATCCTTTATCATGGCCAAGAAGGGTGATATCCCTGGGGTTACTGGAAGGCTGTACAGGGGAGAGATGACAGTGACAGCCTATAATATTGTAAGGGGGTTTAACTGAGAAGTAGCGCCATAACCCATTACAGAAGTTATATCCTTGAATTGTATTACTGCAGTTAAAGGGATATTCCCATCTCCAATATCCTATCCTAATATATAGTAGGTGTAATAAAAATAATATTAGCACATACGTCCAATTAGAAATATAGTATAGTTCTTCTGATTCACTATGTCGTTTATCTCATGTTCATGACTTTGCAGGACCTTAGCTATCCTTGGTTACCACCACGCATACAGTCACAGTTAGTTGCTAGTGATCATAACCATGGATACCTAAGACATCACCTTTCTGCTGTGCAGAGTATTTTGCATTTGCAATTTTTGTCACGGCTCCTCTGTGTGGAGCATTTTGTTCTGCTATGTGTCTTTTGCACTTGCTGACAGGTTGTCTTTCAGCACTAGGGTCCACACTGGTTTTGCAAGGTGCCTTCACAGATCCGCCTCAGTCCTGGTGATTGCTCTGTTTCTTTACTAGGCTTGCTCTGTCTGAACTTCACCAGTTATAATTCATGTTTGCTCAGTATGCTCTTGGTTCCTGTCTGGTGTAAGTGTTCTAATCTTGGCTTCTGACCTCGGACCTCTTCCAGACCACATCTCTGTCTGCTCCCTGAAACTTATACATTACCTCCCAGCTTCTGACCTCGGACCTCTTCCTGACCACGTCTCCGTCTGTTCCTTGAACGTTATACGTTAACTCCCGGCTCTGTCCTTGGACCTCTTCCTGATCACGTCTCTGTCTGTTCCCTGAATCTTATACGTTACATCCTGGCGTATTATCCCGTCTTGTCTGACTACCCTTCTATTCATACTGCTCGTAGTGTCTAGCATCACATTAGGTCCTGCAATACCCTGAACATGAGGTAAGTGACATACTGAATCAGAAGAACTATACTACATTTCTAATTAGAGGTATTTGCTAATATTATTATTATTACACCTACTACATATTCGGATATGATCTTGGAGATGGAAATACCCCTTTAAATAACTGTCCAAACTGAATTATGTTAATGTGAACACATTCCATTTAAATATCTGAGCACCTTGAGTAAAAGCACCTTCAGTACTGTTTAATACCTTTATAAATGATCTGGATAACGGAATTATTGGGAAACTCATAAAATCTGCAGATGATACTAAGATAGGAGGAGTAGCCAACACTAGAGAGGAAAGAGATCGTATTCAAAAGGATCTAGACACACTCGAACAATGCCTAGGAGAACAGGATGGGTTTTAACAGGGACAAATGCAAAGTTCTACATCTGGGTCAAAGAAATGTAAAAAGCACATATAGTATGGGAGGAATAGAACTAGATGACTGCACAGGCGAAAAGGACTTGGGCATAATAGTGGATCCCAGATTCAACATGAGCCAACAATGCTGTGCTGCAACTAAAAAGGCCAACAAAATTCTGGGATGTATCAAGACAAGCATTGAATCTAGATCAAGAGAGGTAATTTTTCCCCTATACTCTGCCCTGGTCAGACCCCACCTGGAATACTGTGTACAGTTCTGGGCACCCCAATTCAAGAAAAACATTGATATATTGGAGCAATTCCAAAGTGGAAGAAGGTCTGCAAACCAGGTCATATGAAGAACGGCTAAAAGAACTAGGAATGTTTAGTTTGAAAAAGAGAAGGGTGAGAGAAGACTTAATAGTAGTCTAGAAATATCTGAAAAGTAGTCACAGTGCAGAGGGAGCCACCCTATTTTCATTAGCACAAGGAAGTGCAAGAAGCAATGGGATGAAACTTAAAGGAAGGAGATTCATATTAAATATTAGGAAAAACTTTCTGACTGTGAGGGCAGTCAGGGAGTGAAACAGGCGACCACGAGAGGTAGTGAGCTCTCCATCAATGGGAATCTTCCAGCAGAAACTGGATATAGATATAGCTGGCATGATTCAGGAAAACCTGCACTTGCAGGGGGTTGGACCCGATGGCCCTTGAAGTCCCTTCCAACTCTACTATTCTATGATTCTATGAAATATCTAATTACGGCTATCATTGACAGATGTCGAAAATTGTAATTAGGTTAAAGGGGCGATTTATTAAATGGAATCTGTCACCCCTTTGATGTTTTCTTGTTATTAACCTCTTACTGACATTGGACGTACTGGATACATCATGGCTCATGTCGATATAATCACCGCCATGTGGCAGCACGATTTAAAGCACCACAGCGGGTAACGCGCACTTACTCGCCGCAGTCAGAGGCCCTGTGACGTGATCACAGGGAGCCGATGGTTGCCGTGGTAGCAGAGAGTCATGTGATGACACCTGTCGCTATCATGACTCACTTCCTGTTACAGCAGACAGAGCACTGGCTGTAACAGAAGACAAGCATTTCTACTGGTCTGAGCTGTGCAGCTCTGATTAGGAGAAATAAACAAGCGATCAAACTGCTGATCCTTATAGCCCCCTAGGTGTACTAGTAAAATAAATAAAAAGTAAGAAAAATGTTTTAAAAAATTAAACAAATTAAAAAAAACTTAAAAGTTCAAATCATCCTCCCACTTGCCCCATTGAAAATTAAAGGGTTAAAAAAAAATAAAAAAATATACACATATTTTGTATTGCTGCATGTTTTTCTCACTATCTGACATGAAATCAGAACCTTTCCCACTTTAGGTCAGTTAGGAACCAAAATTAATTTATATTTGCCAAATGACAGAATAATGAGAGAGAATGTTTTAAGGCATTTTTATTACTTTCTGCAAAGTCAAACGTTTACATACACTAAAGGGTACTTTACACGCTGTGATATCAGTACCGATATCGCTAGCGAGCGTACCCGCCCCCGTCAGTTGTGCAACATGGGCAAATCACTGCCCGTGGTGCACAACATCGCTAACACCCGTCACACGGACTTCCCTTCCCTGCGACGTTGCTCTGGCTGGCGATCCGCCTTTTTTCTAAGGGGGCGGTTCGTGCCGCGTCACAGCGACGTCACACGGCAGCCGTCCAATAGCAGAGGAGGGGCGGAGATAAGCGGCTGGAACATGCCACCCACCTCCTTCCTTCCTCATTGCTGGTGGACACAGGTAAGGAGATGTTCGTCATTCCTGCGGTGTCACACACAGCGATGTGTGCTGCCGCAGGAATGACGAATAACATCATACCTGCAGCAGCAACGATATTATGGAAAGGAGCAACGTGTCAACGAGCAACGATTTTTCACGTTTTTGTGCTCGTTGATCGTCGCTCCTTGGTGTCACACGCTGCGATGTCAGTAACGGCGCCGGATGTGCGTCACTAACGACGTGACCTCAACGATATATCGTTGCCGATATCGCAGCGTGTAAAGCACCATTAAGAGTACTATGCCTTTAAGCAATTTGGGAGAGCCGATATGATGATGTTATGACTTTGGAAGCTTCTGATAGGTTTATTGGCAACATAAGAGTTAATTAGAGACACACCTGTGGATGTATTTTAATGCACACCTGAAACACACTGCTTCTTTGTGTAGCATCATGGGAAAGACAAAAGAAATCAGCCAAGATCTCAGGAAGAGAATTGTGGACTTGCGCAAGTCTGGTTTATTTTGGATGCCATTTTCAGATGCCTGAAAGTTCCTTGTTCATTTGTACAAACAATTATCCACAAGTACAAACAAGATTGGAATGTCCAGCCATTATACCGCTCAGCAAGGAAATGGGTTCTCTGTACCCGAGATGAATGTGCTTTGGTCAAACATGTGTGACACGCCCACTCCGGGGCCGGGGGCACTCGGAGCCGGGCCAGACTAGTCCGGGGATGTCAGCAGTGGCAGTGCTCGGCTCCGTGACCCTGGCAGTGTCTTTAACAAATGAAGGGGATGATGATGGGAGTTATGTGATGCCACTTGCGGTGTGCGGCTATGAGAAGGAGCCGCCGCTGCATAGTCTCTCTCACTGCTGTGGCTGATGGTGTGATGCAGCTAAGATGTTTCAGCTCTCCGCAAGCAGAGCTAGGCCCCAGGGAGGATGATGGTGGTTGTAGTGACAGTGGTGCTGAGGCACAGGGCGACGGCAAGTAAACAGACGACACAGGGGCTGCGGTTCAAGTTGTTTACTCACTGATTGTCTGGTTTTCTTTTATGCTCACGGGGTGCCAGTCTCCACCAAGATGGGCTCCGGGTGATCCCGAACTCTTCGGATCTCGATGCCGGTATTGTGACTGGAGGGCTCTTCCTCTATGCGCTCTGTTTTTGGCGGGTCCCTGTGTCTTGAAGCTACTTGGGGTCCGCCTTCTTTTGTGTAAAAAGTCCCAGTCCATTTGCAGGCAGTGCGGATCTGGATCTAAGTCTCAGTTCCCAGGCTCTATGTGCTGCTGTGCCCCGGACTCTGTGGTGGGTGAAGAAACGAAGACTCTTCTCTCCCGGTAGATTTATTAGGCGAGCTTGAAGCGTCCCCTAACTTAGGGCTCTACACCCTGACTGTGCCAGTCCCGGGGGAACTGACACCATATCTCACCGGCGACCGTAACTCCTATGTCCCACCGACGTCCCTAGGTGAGCTCCTATCTCCACTGAAGTCTCTCCTGACTCCCTAACTTCAATTGTCACTAACTGTTCTTTGGCTCCTCCCACTCTTCGGGGATTCCTCCTACCTGACCCCGAGTCCTAGACTCAGTGGATCGGGAGTCCCTATGTGCAGTGGCATCCTATAGATCCAACCGCTGTGGTCACCGCCTTTGTGACCCGACTCTGGTCCCAGTCCCCATTGGGGAGGGAACTCTGCTGTGTGTACTTTGTGGTGTTGTGTGGAACCAGCACTGGTCACCTAGGTATCCAGGATGACCACAGCATCTAAAATCAGGTGCAGTACCCTGTGGCGCCTGAAGCCTCAGGGGCGCCACATTCCCCCTTGGTAAATTCCAGCACGTCCACGGAATTTACCAATGGTACTACATTGCTTTTTAACTATGCATAGTATTAAACAAAAACAGATCTTCCTTTTATGGGAGGCACTTTGACTTGAACGTTACATAACATTTAACATTTTCATGGCCATTACACTCAATATTCACATTACTTATAAAACTTTGCACATATACTGGAGTCTTTGGTGCACATACCCGGTGCACCTTTCCCTTTAAGTGTGACTTTTCTAGCAGCACACTCCCACCTTAATTCTGGTAGGGAGCACAACAGATGCAATCCATAGTTCCGGTTCGTGGATAAAGCCCCATCCCATCTCCAGGATGAAGTTTATCATTTGGCCCTGTCTCAATGGGCCACGGTCGGATCGTCTGGCTCTGCGCAGCCTTTGTTTGTCTGCCAGGTTGCTGGCTTCCATTTCCTCTCACTGAGCCTGCTGCTGCTCCCACTCCGCCTGCTACTGGACCAGTTGCCACCTACAGGAGATCTCGGTGGCTGTCTGGGTGAAGACAGGCCGCAGTAGAGTTGCCAGCCCACTCTCGCTGACCGGTAAGTCATCCCATGGGAGGCAGGGTGGTGCTGTGTTGGTTGCTCGGGCCGGAGGACTGGGAATGGGCCCCACCAGGGTGTCCGGGCTTTGCGGGATTGCTGGGGTCGTCTGCTCACCGGTCTCCGCCGCTACAGCTGGGGATGCTTCTCCTCCTGTGGTGCTGGATGCTGCCTGGTTTGCTGGCGCACGCTACATTTCTGCTACCTCCGCCTCAGCTGCTCGCTGCTTGGCTCCGGTCTCGAGCCTCAGCAACTGCTGCCCCAGCCGCCTCACCTCCTCGGCCAGGAAGCTCGGGTCCAGGACTGGTCGCGGTCCCAGGTCACCTCCCGGTGGATTGGGGACTTTGGCCGCTGCCAAGCTGCTATCCAGGTCATCCCGGTTACCGCTCGCCAACTCTTGTCTGGAGCGCTCACCACCGGTCCACCTTTCACTGCTCTGACAGGATCTCTCCCCTTCCTGGGGCAGAGTTGGGCCGGGTTTAGCTTGTCTGACCTCTACCTTGCACATGGCGACTGTTATTTTCACTGGTCGCCACTGTGTCTATTTTAATCAGTCCAGTCCATTAGCACACAGTGTTCGTCAGTGCTCGGCAGAGCACGGGGCGGGGCTTATCCTCACCCACCTTTTCAACTTCCCTCTGCATGACGCAATTTAATTTCTGTGGCATAATAATGGCGGCTCAACTCACAGTTCAAGAAAATCAATCCAAGGCAAACGTCACCCCGGGTTACCGGGCCTAGTTCAATCCTGTTTTTGATGATAAATTGACACGCCCACTCCAGGGCCAGGAGCACTCGGAACCAGGCCGGATTAGTCCGGGGATGTCAGCAGTGGCAGTCCTCGGCTCCGTGACCCTGGCATTGTCTTTAATAAATGAAGGGGATGATGATGGGAGTTATTTGATGCCACTTGCAGTGTGCGGCTATGAGAGGGAGCCGCCGCTGCGTAGTCTCTCTCACTGCTGGGTCTGATGGTGTGATGCAGCTAAGATGTTTCAGCTCTCCGCAAGCAGAGCTAGGCCGCAGGGATGATGATGGTGGTCGTAGTGATAGTGGCGCTGAGGCACAGGGCGACAGCAAGTAAACAGATCACACAGGAGCTGCGGTTCAAGTTGTTTACTCACTGATTGCCTTTTATGCCAAGATGGGCTCCAGACGATCCCGAACTCTTCGGATCTCAGTGCCGGTATTGTGACTGGTGGGCCCTTCCTCTATGTGCTCTGTTGTTGGCGGGTCCCCATGGCTTGAAGCTACTTGGGGCCCCCTTCTTTTGTGTAAAAAGTCCCAGTCTGTCCCAGCGCGTACCGGTAGTGGGCTGGATCTAAGTCTCAATTCTCGAGCTCTATATGCTGCTGTACCCCAGACACTGTGGTGGGTGAATAAATGTAGAATGTTCTCTCCTGGTAGATTTATTAGGCAAGCTTGAAGCATCCCCTAACTTAGGGCTCTACACCCCGACTGCGCTGGTCCCGGGGGAACTGACACTATATCCCACCGGCGACCGTAACTCCTATGTCCCACCGACGTCCCTAGGTGAGCTCCTTTCTCCACCGAAGTCCCTCCTGACTCCCTAACTCCAACTGTCACTAACTATTCTTTTGTTCCTCCCACTCTTCGGTGACTCCTCATCCCTGATCCTGAGTCCCGGACCCAGTGGATAGGGAGTCCCTATGTGCAGTGGCATCCTATAGACTCAAGCGCTGTGGTGACCCCCTTTGTGACCCGACTCTGGTGCCAGTCACCATTGGGGAGGGAAGTCTGCTGTGTGTAGTTTGTGGTGTTGTGTGGAACCGGCAGTGGTCACCTAGGTATCCAGGATGAGCACAGCACCTAAAATCAGGTGCAGTACCCAGTGGTGCCTGAAGCCTCAGGGGCGCCACATGTGCATATCAAGAACAAAAGCAAAATACATTGTTAAGATGCTGGTGGAAGCTGGTAAGATTGTATCATTATTCACTGTGAAATTAGTAGTGTATTAACATGGGCTGAAAGTTCACTCTGCTAGGAAGAACCATTACTCCAAAAGAAACATAAAAAAAGCCAGATTAAGTGTTTGCTAATGTACACAGGACAAAGAACTTAATTTTTGGAGACATGTCCTGTGCTCTCACAAAACCAAAATTGAACTGTTTGGCTAAAAATGATAATCATTACGTTTGGAGGAAAAAGCGAGAAGCTTTGAAGCCTAAGAACACCATCCTAACTGTGAAACATGGGGATGGCAGTATCATGTTGTGGGGTTGTTTTGCTGCAGGAGGGACTGATGCACATCACAAACTAAATGGCATCATGGAGGAAAGAAGATTATGTGGCAATACTGAAGCAACATCTCAAGACATCAGCCAGGAACTTAAAGCCTGGGTGGAAATGGGTCTTCCAAATGGACAATGATCCAAAGCAAACTACCAAACCGTTACAAAGTGGCTTAAGGATAACAAAGTCAATTTTTTGGGGTGGCCATCAGAAAGCCGTGATCTCAATACTATTGAATATTTATGGGCAAGGCTGAAAAGGCAGGTGCGAGCAAGGCGACCTACAACCATGGCTCAGTTATACCAATTCTGTCAAGAGAAATGGGTCCTAATTCCTACCAACTATTGTGAGAATCTTGTAGAAGGATATACAAAACATTTGACCCAAGTCATACAGTTTAAGGGCAATGGTACCAAATACTAATGAAATGTGTGTAAACTGTAATGATGACACAGCCCTAACACGAGAATGTAGTGAGCTCAACTTATGGGCCTCTTCCATGCTTACAGACCCAACATGTGATATACAGTATATCCATGTCACATGTCGGGAAGGGGTTAAAGTAACATCTTTCAGAAGCATCTTTTAACTAAAAAAAAAGCAAAATACTAAAATGCTAATTAAAGCACTACAAATATTGTAAATTGGTGAGTGTGAAACCAGCCTATGTGATGCAATATATCGCCTGACCACATTGAAATATATATAAGCTCTCAATGTTACTCAAAATAATCTCTAAATTAAAACAGAAAATGTATTTGGCTTTGAATTAAAGTTGTCTGTACACCTTTAACAAACCTGCACTTGTAGCATAATTATGTAACAGGGGCAGCTGAAATTGTAGCTTGCTTGTACTGTCTAGACATGTGTGTTATTAGGCAGGGATGGGGGAGCAGCTGCCATGGTGACTACGAAAATAAGACCTTGCAGTAACAAATCAGACATTGAATCATTTGATGCACTACTTCCATATGAGGTTTAGAAAGTAAATGAAGGTTTTTAAATGCATTTTATGGGATGTGATATGCATGAAAAAATGCAGTCTTCACATTTACAGTTTGCATTTCTACATTAAATATTCTAAGAAACAACATATCATGAAGGGTACTATTTAAATATATCAGCTATTATATTATGAAATAGAGATCAGCGAATCGATTCAATGTTATTCGCATTAGTGTTGAATTTTTGGAAATTAGTTTGTCTACGTGATTTTCAACAATTTACAATTCATGTAAATTGCCAATAAGTAAATGCCCCCTTCTTACAGAAAATAATAAATTGCCTCAACCAGAAAAGGTACAAAATACCTCCTGCATGGTTATCCACATAATATCTTGCCTATCACATGGTACATTGCCTTGCGAAAGTATTCGGCCCCCTTGAATTTTTCAACCTTTTCCCACATTTCAGGCTTCAAACAAAGATAAAAATTTTAATATTATGGTGAAGAATCAACAAGTGGGACACAATTGTGAAGTTGAATGAAATTTATTGCTTATTTTAAACTTTTTAAAAAAATAAATAACTGAAAAGTGGGGAATGCAATATCATTCATTCCTTTTAAGTTAATACTTTGTAGCGCCACCTTTTGCTGCGATTACAGCTGCAAGTCGCTTGGGGTATGTGTCTATCAGTTTTGCACATCGAGAGACTGAAATTCTTGCCCATTCTTCCTTCGCAAATAGCTCGAGCTGAGTGAGGTTGGATGGAGAGCGTTTGTAAACAGTAGTTTTCAGCTAATTCCACAGATTCTCGATTGGATTGAGGTCTGGACTGTGACTTGGCCATTCTAACACCTGGATACGTTTATTTGTGAACCATTCCATTGTAGATTTTGCTTTATGTTTGGGATCATTGACTTGTTAGAAGACAAATCTATGTCCCAGTCTCAGGTCTTTTACAGACTCCAACAGGTTTTCTTCAAGAATGGTCCTGTATTTGGCTTCATCCATCTTCCCATCAATTTTAACCATCTTTCCTGTCCCTGCTGAAGAAAAGCAGGCCCAAACCATGATGCTGCCACCACCATGTTAGACAGTGGGGATTGTGTGTTCAGGGTGATGAGCTGTGTTCCTTTAAGCCAAACATATCGTTTGGCATTGTGCCCAAATAGTTCGATTTTGGTTTCATCTGACCAGAGCACCTTCTTCCACATGTTTGGTGTGTCTCCCAGGTGGCTTGTGGCAAACTTTAAACAATACTTTTTATGGATATCTTTGAGAAATGGCTTTCTCCTTGTCACTCTTCCATAAAGGCCAGATTTGTGCAGTATACGACTGATTGTTGTCCTATGGACAGACTCTCCCATCTCAGCTGTAGATCTCTGCAGTTCATCCAGAGTGATCATAGGCCTCTTGGCTGCATCTCTGATCAGTCTTCTCCTTGTTTGAGATGAAAGTTTGGATGGACGGCCGGGTCTTGGTAGATTTGCAGTGGTATGATACTCCTTCCATTTCGATATGATAGCTTGCACAGTGCTCCTTGGGATGCTTAAAGTTTTGAAATCTTTTTGTAACCAAATCTGGCTTTAAACGTCTCCACAACAGTATCACGGACCTGCCTGTTGTGTTCCTTGGTCATGATGCTATCTACGCTTTAAACAGAACACTGAGACTATCACAGAGCAGGTGCATTTATACGGAGACTTGATTACACACAAGTGGCTTATATTTATCATCATCAGTTATTTAGGACAACATTGCAGAGATCCTCAATAAACTTCTGGATTGCGTTTGCTGCACTGAAAGTAAAGGGGACGAATAATATTGCAGGCCCCAATTTTCAATTATTTATTTTTTTAAAAAGTTTAAAATAAACAATAAATTTCATTCAAGTTCACAATTGTGTCCCACTTGTTGTTGATTTTTCACCATAACATTAACATTTTTATCTTTATGTTTGAAGCCTGAAATGTGGGAAAAGGTTGAAAAATTCAAGGGAGCCAAATACTTTTGCAAAGCACTGTATAACGCAGCCAACCAGGAGGGATTATCACAGCTTGTATAAAAGCTGAGGCATAGAATGCAGCAGCAATTTTAGGGTGAGTCATTGTATTGGAAGGACATCAGAGTTCACAGCTTAGCAATTGAGATAGTGAGAGAAAGGCTATAAAACAAATATTCCAGAAATAGTATGCTATACTGCAGCAGTGAAGCTGATGAGTGTAGTTGTCGTGAATAACAAAGACATGATGAGAGGGAGAGTGAGATGGAGAAATAGAGAAAATAAAATGTATTATATTTTACTTTCAAATGTATTGCATTAGCTTAGTACTTTATAGAGCATGAAGAATTAAAGGCAATCTGTCACCAGGTTTGGCCAGCTAATCTGACGGCAGCATGATGTAAGGGCAAAGTATCACACTAGGTATGGGGAAATACTGAGCGAATGGTGAAAAGAGAAGGGACGGAAAAGGAAAACCCTGTGTCTAAGGGAGGAGTAGGTGGTGACCCCTGATTATAACCTTCCGCTGGCCCCTGGCTCCTCTGACATCTCTAGATAGGTTCCACACCTTTGTGATGAACAGGATACCTCGCTTTGGCTAACCCTAAATTGGGCCCTAGGTAATGAATGGGCGGAATTAGCATTAGTCAACCCCACTAAGTCCTAAAGAACATATAGGGAAAACAAATGGGAAAGTAAAGTAACAACTTATCTCCAAAACAACTTAGGGAGAGGAACAGCAACATACAACACCATTTCTCCAGATGGTTACAAGCCAACTGTTTGCAATCACGACCGTACAGAAACTTTAGTCTATAACCAGCAAAATACTAAGGGGAAATGCAGGTATATAAAGACAAAGAGGGTGAGGGATAATGATTTTCAGCTGAAAGGAAAAGATCTAAACAGGGTTCTAAAGGGGAAAGAGTAAATCCTTACAGAGAAGAAACACACAACGCCATTCACACCACATAGGAAAAGATGGAATATCAAGGAGCAGTTTCTGCAGCCAAACGCAGTGACCTTCTGAAGGTGGATGGCACAGAGTTGTCTGTCAACCATGACACACCCATGATACAGAAACACAGATTTCAGCAATGTCTGACTTATTGGGCTGCGTAACTGGCAACAAAAAGCCATACAGTTTAAAATTTGCTCCTCTGCGTAAAGCAGCAAAGATCACACTGAATAACGTCATGTACACTGCAACTGGGTGTTGTCATAGCATACATGGCCTGGAACATTCTGGCTGCACTAAGTTTGGACAAAGTAACTAGTGCTCCCTTCATTTAGCATATCCTGAACTTAATCATGCAAAATGTTTTAAAACAATATACTTGCTTGAAGGAAGTGATGGTAATGGTCAGGAGTGTGTCTGGGCATTTCAGCTGTCCTTACATGGCGAAGCATGTCTTCTAAGCTTTGCAAAAAAAACAGAATAGTCTGACTGAGCAATTTCTAATTTGTGACGTTGCAACACAATGGAATTGAACACTGCATATGTTGAAATGATTGTAAAAACAGTGTAAAGTGGTAATGATTATATCCCAACTATAAGGCTGTGTGCACACGTTGCGTTTTTTACCGCGGAAACGCTGCGTTTTGAACCGCAGAGTTTCAGTGGCAAATTGCATGCGTTCAGCTTTCCCAGCAAAGTGTATGGGAAAGCTGAAAAATCAGTGCACACGCTGCGTTTCTTTCCGCAGCGTTTTGGATGCCAAAAATCAGTGCGGAAAGAAAAGCAGCATGTCACTTCTTTTGTGCGTTGTGGCTGCGTTCTCCCCCCATTGAAATCAATGATGTGGGGTCAGAACGCAGCTACACCGCATGGACCTGCTTTTTTGTTGCGGTCCGCGGCCTTTGTTTGTCGGCACGCCAGAACGCAGGCATTTACCTGGAAGTGAGGTCAAGAGGCTTCCTGTTGACCTCACTTCCTGGCAAAGCCCCCGGTGTCACCAAAGTGCCCGCCCCGACCCCCGACCCCCCTCCCGAAAATCCAACATGGCCGCGCGCACAGTAGCGCACCGGCCGCCCTGCTCCTATGATTTCTGTCGCATGTGCAATAACACATGCGACAGAAAACTGTTCCCCAGGCCCTGCCCGTTCACCCCAATTCCCCCCGGTGTCATACATACCTGTCCGGTCGCAGCGCTGATCCCCCGCGGCCCCCTCCTCCTTCACAGCAGACGCCGGCCGGTCACATGTGCAGAGCAGCTGACAGCCAGCACTGTGTTCAGAGAGCTGTGCTGGCTGCTCGGCAGTCTGCAGCTGTGACCCGGGGAGAGTGGGTGCAGATTTTTGCACCCACTCTCCTCAAATGGAGGGTCTGCCCTCCTAGAAAATGGGGGGTACGTTCCCTGAACGTGCCCCCATATTCTAGAAGGTCCAGAGGCGACGTGGGACATCCATATGGATTTCTGCAGACCCATTTTTTTTATTAAATTGGAGAACAAGGGAATGTTTTGGGGAGTGTTTTTTCTAATAAAAAATTTTTTGTTGTCTTTTTTTGCTTTTGTTTACTGTCAATTAGTTATGTCGGGTGTCTGATAGACGCCGTGACATCACTAATTGCTGGGCTTGATGCCAGGTGACATTACACATCTGGTATCAACCCCATTTATTACCCCGTTAGCCAACGCACCAGGGCGCGGGATGAGTTGGGGCGAAGCGCCAGGATTGGCGCATCTAATGGATGCGCCACTTCTGGGGCGGCTGTGGCCTGCTATTTTTAGGCTGGGAAGAGTCCAATAACCATGGCTCTTCCCACCCTGAGAATACCAGACCTCAGCTGTCAGCTTCACCTTGGCTGGTGATCTAATTTGGGGGGACCCCATGTTGTTTTTTTTTTATTATTTTTATTTATAAATAAAAAAAAAAACCTGGGGAGCCCTCCAAATAGATCACCAGACAAGATGAAGCTGCCAGCTGTGGTTTGCAGGCTATAGCTGTCTGCTTTACCCTGACTGGCTATCAAAAATAGGGGGGACCCCATGCCATTTTTTTTTTGTTTTTGTGATAAAAACTAGGCTAGGCACCCTTTAGTGCCACATGAAAGGTACTAAAGGTGCCAGCTTAGAATATGCAGGGGGGGGGGTGGGACGTTGTATATATATTTGACCTCCATTGACGCTTTTTAGGCTGGATGCCCACAATCGGGGTTTGCAGCGTTTTGGGCACAGAGTGTTTTCCCTGCGTCCATGACGCTGCGTTGTGCAGTAGAAGCACAGTGGAAGGATTTTTAGAAATCTCATGCCCACTGTGCTTCTCTTCTCCGCAGCATAAACCGACCGGTGGCGCAGCTTCCCGAGCCTCAGCATGTCAATTTATGCTGCGTAGATGTGTGTTCTCTGCAGGTAGCATAGAGCTCCACAGCGGCCTGAACCCAAATCGTGGGCATGGGCAGCTGCAGGAAGGCTGACACTGTGTACTAGACGCCGTGTCGCTGGATCATGGCCACATAGCCTTAGACCCCTTTCACACGTCAGTGATTCTGGTACGTTTGTGCTTTTTTTTAAACGTACCAGGATCACTGACATACGCAGACCCATTCTAATGAATGGGTCTGCTCACACGTCAGTGATTTTTCACTGCACGTGTCTCCGTGCGGCGTACCCGCGTGTGCGTGATTGCCGCACGGAGACATGTCCATTTTTTTCTGACATCACTGATGTTCCACGGACCACGCAGTGGTGTGGTCCATGAAACACGTGCCAGAAAAAAACGTGCTTTTAAAATAAAAATCATTTTAACTCACCCGGCGTCCAGCGATGTCCTCTGCAGCCCGTGCAGCTTGCTGCTTCTGAGCCGGCTCATTATTGTCGCGCATATTCATGATGTGCGACACAGCCGACCTGGAAGCAGCTGCTGCGGGGGTCAAGGCCGGCCGGATGCTGCACCGCGGGAGCGATCAGCACCATGGAGAGCAGGAGCGGGCACAGGTGAGTTAATCTCTAAGTGCAATCACGGGCCACGGAGAACAGAGCCCGTATTGCACTTAGACAACCCATGTGTGCCGTGATTCACGGCACACGGAGGTACATGTGCGTGTTTTTCACGCCAGTGAAAAACGTCAGTGTTTTTCACTGACGTGTGAAACGGGCCTAAAAGTGAGAATATTGTTGCTACAGCAACATTTTGGGTGAAGTAGCTGTGGATTCAAAATGCTTAATATACTCCTGAATAAAATCCTTGATGGATGCAGATTCCAAAATGGGGTCACTTGTGGGGGTTTTCTGACGTATAGGTACCTAAGGGGCTTGGTGCGCGAAGTTTATTTCAACTTTTCCAAAATTCAAATGGTGCTCCTTCCATTCCAAGCCCTCCCATTTATCCAAACAGAATGTGGAGAAGGAAATGACATCACAGGTTTTTTTTTCCAAAGGTCTGTGTTCAACCAACTTTATTAACACTGACAAGTCTTAAAAAACGCACCTAAAAAAACGCATGAAAAACGCATGAAAAACGCATGAAAAACGCATGAAAAACGCATGCGTTTTCGATGCGTTGTTTCTCAAAAAGCATTGTTTACTATTCTCCCCTCTGCCAGAGGGTGCGTTTTTTTCCGCGCGGAAAAAAAAGCAACGTGTGCACATACCCTAACTTGGTATGCTTTGAAATTTGCTATTAGCAGCTGATCATAGATGCATGTCACTGTCACAGAGGTGTAATGGCCAGCAGACAATCCAGTGGCAGTGAGTGTTAGAAAATTCCAGAGATTGGCAGCATGTGTTGTTATCTGACAGTTCCCTGTTTCTGCAGCAGTGGACTCTATGACCCTGGGAAACTGTCAGTTTTTCCTCTCAATTGCCAGCCTCTGACTTCCTTTATAAACCTTACCCTGGGGTGGTTTGGGTGCAGTTTATAGTTGTTTCTGGCTGTTGTCTGCTGTGGTTATCCCCTCTTGTTCCTGAGAATCCTGTGGTAGCTGCTCCTAAGATAAGTGTTTGACTTTTGATATCTACTTGGGCTCAGGTGGTATCATTTGTATTTCCCCTATATTGTTTCCTTTTCTCCCTTAGGGTTAATGGTGTTCACAAGCACTCATACCCGCCATCCTTACTTAGGGTCCAGATCAGGGTTTGCCTAGGGTGAGGTATTCCTGCTCGGTGACAGGTGCGGACCATGTATAGAGTTGGTGAGGGCACTGAGGGTGAGCTGCAGGTTATTGTCAGGGGTCACCACTTCACTTCCCCCTTTCTCTAGCGATAGGGTACTCCTTTCCACTTCCTTTTGTATTGCACTATACGGGCAGTATAGCGTCTATCTTGGCCGTGACAGACACCTTCTGAAGTCCTGCAAAGAGGCTACTCAATTTGTCAACAGTGACCACTGTGGCATCAATGCTGTCATCCTCCTCAATTCTATGGGAAAAATCGCTAAACGATGCAACAGGCAATGGCCAACAGCAACTCCTTCATGGTCATTGCCGCCCTGTGACTGTTGGGAACCATCAAACTAAATTTTACATGCAACATATGGAAGAGAGAGGAGGAGCAACAGCAGATGGATGTGGAAGGAGCAATTGAGTTATCCCAGTTATAGGACAAAGCTGAAAGGACAGTGAAATTGATGGTTAAGACATCAACTAAAGGCCGCTTTACATGCTACGATTTATCTGACGATATGTCGTCTCGAATCACTATTTTCAGGACGCACTTCCGTCAGCGTTTGCGATGTCGTTGCGTGTGACACCTACGTGCGACTCCGAACGATCGCAAATAAAGTGAAAATTGTTGATCGTTGACACGTCATTCAGTTTCAAAATATTGTTCATTGTTTGGAACGCAGCAGACATATTGCTACGTTTGACACCCTGCCAACGACGAACAACATACACACAACCGCCTTGGTCAAACAATATATTGCTGAACGATATAGCATCGTTTGTGAGATGTGTACGTGTGACCGCTACAAAACGACCTATGAGCGATCTCGGAAAATCGTAACAACGATCTGGGCGTGTCACATCGCTAACGAGATCGCTACCGATATCGTTGTGTGTAAAGCAGCATTAAGGAAATCAACCATGGGTGTCGTCAGTTAAGCAACAGGGGCCCTGGTTGTATGTGGAAAATAGCAAGCTGCATGCTCAGTTGCTTTTGTAATGGAAGGTATTTTACTATAGTCAACAGTGGGGATCAAGGATCAGTGTTAGGAATTATTCTTTTTATTATCTTTATTAATGACCTTGTGGATGGCATTGAGTGTAAAGTGTCAGACCTTACAGAGGACCAGGGGACATTCATTACATGGAGGAAAGGCGATTCCAGCACCTAAAATTGGAACGGCTTCTTAACAGTTAGAGAAATCAGATTGTGAAATGCCTAACAGCAAGATGTAGCAATGGCGGATACTACTCTATATCAGCATTTAAAAAGGGTTATAACCTTTTCTCACAACAAATGGCATTACTGGTACATAAAGATTGAACTTAATGGACCTATTTCTTTTTCAATATTCCCAAGCTTTTAGATCCATGCTATAAATGTAAAATAGGGGATTTTTTTCCAATTTCCAAAAGGGAGTCAAAATTGGGGAATTACCAGAAAAAGCTGGGTTCCCTGTCTGGTGAAACTTCCACCCAGCAAACGCCTGCTGACTACATGTCTGTTCATGAGGCTGCTCTTTGCTCCCGGCAAAGCTAAGCTCCCCCACCTGTGCCAGTGCTAGGACTAGAACAAGTAGCTGAGGTGTCAGCAGCACTGCTTATACACAATATGATGTGATGGAACAGATGTTTTATTTGCTGCAGAAAGCTGAAGCATATCAACCAACAGACAAACCACCTGAAGAGCCTGCTCACTAATAATTGGACTGTATCCTTTCTCTGGCAGATACCCTAGAGTAGTGATGGCGAACCTATGGCACGCATGCTAGACTGGGCACGCAGAGCCCTTTCTGTCGGCACGCGCGCTGTCACCACATTCAACCACTTTGAACTGTCTGTGTGATCGCGTCGCCAGTTCAAAGTTTTGTTGGAGCGGAGGAGACATTTCTCCTCCCTCTGACACTCCTCCTCTCCTAGGCCGCAGGCCTGTTGCTTATGTCGCGGGCGGGGAGGAGGGTGTCAGCACACCACGCTCACCCCTTCTGCTCGGGTCCGGCAGCTGCTCCTGGTGGCTCGAGCTGTGGGCCGGATCCCGGGGTTTCTCGAGCGACACTCCTCGCCCGTGAGTGAAAGGGGGTGTTTGTTGGGTGAAGGGATTGTTATAGTTCGTGACGCCACCCACGGTTGTGGTGATTGCACCACCGCTGCTCAGTGTGGGGGTCCCGGGGATGGTGATGCGGAGCAGCCAGGTGTTGTGTTGCCCCTCCATGGGTAGGGGTTGGTGATCCCGGGGCCCGGTGATGAGATGTAAAGTGTAGGGCCTGGAGGGCGCAGGGACGCGGGGGCAGCGCTGTGCCTTGCGGCACTATGGTACTCACTCAGCCTGACACACGGACACAGTTTGTACGGTAAACTAACGGCTGGTAGGACGGTCCCACAGACGGCTGCACCTGCACTCCCGGTAGGTGACGGTGATGTCTCTCTTCCTTGCACCTGTGTTGACTGATGGTAGCGGTGGATTCCCTCCGGTTACCCGCTCCCCGGCTGCAATCTGGGCCGGAGGAGCTCTACACTTTGCCCGCAGGCGCTGGCCCTGAGAAACTTGTGCCGTGGCGGTGGCGGTGTCTCTCCAATACGGGTTGGGCTGTTGCCTTCAATCGGGACTTGGTTGTTGGGGGATCTGCGTCCCCGTCACTGACGGATTTGGCAAATCTGGCGACTCCTAGCCTTGCCGGGGTCCGAGAGGCCCCTGCCCTGGTGCTGACTGTCCTTCGGAACACTGCTCCAGACCACCGGGCACACAGCCAACGGGGTCCTTCCAGGAACTTCCAAACGGTCCCCCTCCAGACAGTCACCGCCGTTGCTGACCTTGCTGTTCTGGCCCTCACAAAGCTGGACCCTTCAGGCTGTCTTTCTCTTCTGTTACTTTACTTGCTTTCCTCCTTTACTACTTTCACTTTCTTAGCTCCTCTCCTCCCTGAGCTGAACTCTGTTGTTTACTCAAGCTCGTCCCTGAGCTGACTCCTCACTCAAGCTCTCTCTGAGCTCTTCTCCTGGTTACTTCCTGCCTCCAGAGTTGTGAGCTCCTCGATGGGCGGAGCCAACTGCCTGGCCCACCCCCTGGTGTGCATCATCAACCTCTGGAGGAAGGCAACAAGGATTTGTGGTTAG
Source organism: Anomaloglossus baeobatrachus (assembly GCF_048569485.1). NCBI lineage: Eukaryota > Metazoa > Chordata > Amphibia > Anura > Aromobatidae > Anomaloglossus > Anomaloglossus baeobatrachus. Next base: position 799,696,285 of record NC_134353.1, on the reverse strand, counting down.
CTGTGATGTGCCTACCTGGAGTGTGGGGTGTGGTGGTGTTGTGACCTGTGTCCCCTGGCTTGCCCAGGGCGACACATTCCCCCTTAGCAAAATGCAGACCGTCCGCGGGCTGCCGTCCTACACCGGTTTTATTTTTCTGTAAAAAGGGGGTAACAGGGTTAAGCAAAACATAAATACATTTTTAATCAAAAACTCTTCCCAAGACGGGAGGCACATTTACTTAAACGTTACAACGGTATACGGTCACGGTTTCCGCTCTCTCCCACCCAAGCAACCTGGCCCTGATGCTGCCCCTAAAACCCAGGCAGCACCCCTTAACCCACAGTCCAGCACAAGTCACCCGAGCGGGATCTGTCCTTCCCCTCCAGAGGGTGGCCACCGGTTCCTTTGGTGGCTGGGCCCTAGCCTGCTCTGCTCAGGGCCCTCCCTCCAACCTGCCTCTCCGGAGGCGGTATAGCGGAAACGGTAACGGTACCCAACATATTTACAAGCCACTTAACGTTTGTGGTGCCCTGCAAGTTCACGGGCTTGTCCATGGATAGTTCCCATGCCAATAAACTTAAACGGTCCCCACGGGGACAACGGTGCCGGCTCCAGCCGGTTACAAATCACAAAGCAAATCTGGTGAAGTACTCGGTATCATTTCACTTATCATTCTTTCAACAACTTTTTCAAAACTTTTTCAAACAAACTGCAACACTCTTACATTTGCGGACCCCTTTCATTCATAGAACGGTCTCCCTGTACCTAAGTGGGGGTCTACCTAGGTTGGAACGGGTGGACCTTCGGGGCCCGGTGTCAGTGGTGCTAGATAGTGGGGTAGAGGGAACAATCGGTTCCTCCTCCCTGCTATAGTGTGGAGCAGGCGGAGGTGCAGGGGGGCTGGGTACAGGTTCATCCCTGGGCACCGGCACTGGTTCTGGCTCACGGTTGACCGCTTCCACTACTTCTTCATCCACGGGTTGTGGGAACAGTATCACTGGAAGAATCACTGCGCCATCCTGTGTAGGCCAGTCTGCTGGGAAGTCACCCATTACAGTGTGGATTACCTCTGCTGCCTTCTCCACTGGTGGAGGAACCGGTACTTCAGCCTCTGCCTTCAGCGCTGGGGGGCATTTTTTTAGATGGTCCCGGGAAACGGTGGCTAGGGTGTCCCCTTGGTCACGACTGATCTGGTAAGTCTTCCCGTCTCCCCATTCTGTGGGTTGTATGACATAAGGGACTTGCTCCCACTGATCATCCAGCTTGTGGGTTTTCCTCTTCCATTTCAGCACCACATCCCCTGGCTGGAAAGGACCTGCGGGCGCCTTCTGGTTGAACCGGTGCTCCTGCTGCTCTCGGCTTCGACTGAGGTTCTTCTCCACATACTCCTGGATTTGCCGGTACTGTGCCCTCCTCCGACTTTCCCACTCTGCCGTTGAAGGGAGTGCTTCTGGGGCTTCCAACCCCATCTCCAGATCCACCGGCAGGCGGCCAGGCCGAGCCCTCATCAGATATGCTGGGGTGCACTTCGTCGAGCTGGACGGGATATTATTGTACATGTCGACCAAGTCAGGTAGCTTTTCCGGCCACATGTTCCGTTCCTCCAGCGGTAGCGTCCTGAGGAGCCCCAGGACCAAGTGATTCATTTTCTCGCACATGCCGTTGGTTTGGGCGTGGTACGGAGTGGTCCGGATCTTCTTGCAGCCGTACAACTGGCAGAATTCATGAAACACCTCTGCTTCGAAAGCCGGGCCTTGGTCAGTCAGTACCTTCTCGGGGTACCCATGGGGTCGGCAGAAATAAGCCTGGAACGCTCGAGCAGCGGTTCGACCAGTTAGGTCCTTAACGGGGACCACCACCATGAATCTTGAGTAGTGGTCCACCATGGTCAATGCGTAGGTATACCCACTTCGGCTAGGGGTGAGCTTGACATGGTCCAGGGCGACCAGCTCCAGCGGCTGATGGGTGACTATGGGATGTAACGGTGCCCTCTGGCTAGTCTCGTCCTTTCTCCTCAGCGTACAAGGACCGCACTCTCGGCACCAGGCTTCCACCGATTCACGCATCCCACTCCAATAGAACCGCTCCCTCAACAGCATCTCCAGCTTCTTCCACCCGAAGTGACCAGCACCATCATGGTATGCTCGCAGGACAGTAGCAACCTCAGCTTGAGGAACGATCAACTGGCATATCTTCTCATGGGTCTTCGGGTTGATCAACTCACGGTACAGCCTCCCTTGGTGTAGGTAAAGCCGTTTCCGTTCTTTCCACAAGCGTTGAGCTTTGGCTGGAGCGGCAGGGTCTATTCCCATAGCACCTTGTTCCACCAGAGTCTTGACAAGGCGGACAGCCGGCGCTTGGTCCTGGACGTCCTGCCACTCTTGACTGGGCCGCGGGTCCAGATCCACCCTTTGCTGACAGACTTGTACCCTCTCAGTAGGCAGCTGGTGAAACGCAGGCAACTCGATCTCCTCGAGGTCGTCATCCTCGCACCCCTCTTCTGACAAATGGGGCATCCGGGAGAGTGCATCAGCATTTATGTTGACACGACCAGCTCGGTACTTTATGGTGAAATCATAGTTGGCTAGCCGGGCTACCCACCGCTGCTCCAGCGCGCCCAACTTGGCCGTGTTCAGGTGAGTCAGCGGGTTGTTGTCCGTAAACGCTGTGAATTTGGCTGCCGCCAAGTAGTGGCGGAACCGCTCCGTGATAGCCCACACCAACGCCAATAGCTCAAGCTTGAAGGAGCTATAGTTCTCAGGGTTCCTTTCGGTCGGCCGGAGTTTTCGGCTAGCGTAGGCAATCACCTTCTCCTTTCCATCCTGGACCTGGGATAGGACCGCTCCTAGCCCCACATTACTGGCGTCCGTGTGGAGGATGAATGGGCTCCCATAGTCAGGGTACGCCAGGACCTCTTCTCCGGTCAAGGCCGCCTTCAACTGGCAAAAGGACTCCTCATGCTTGTCCTCCCACGACAGTGGGGCCCCAATGGGTCTACCACCTTTGGTCTGTCCCACGAGGAGATCTTGCATGGGGGCAGCCATCTTCGTGTATCCCTTTATAAAGCGCCGATAGTACCCCACCAGACCCAGGAACTGCCTTACTTCCCTCACTGTAGTTGGTCTCGGCCAGCTCTGGATGGCAGTAATCTTCTCAGGGTCGGGGGCGACACCATCCGCACTCACCACATGCCCTAGATACTGCACTCTGGGTTTCAGCAGGTGGCATTTTGAGGGCTTCAACTTCATCCCGTACTGGGCAAGGGACGCGAACACCTCGGCCAGGTGCTCCAGATGGGCTTCATACGTCTGGGAATAAACAATCACATCATCCAAATACAGCAGGACGGTCTCGAAGTTTAAATGTCCCAGACAGCACTCCATCAACCGTTGGAAGGTCCCAGGGGCATTGCACAGCCCAAACGGCATGCTATTGAATTCGCAGAGTCCCATCGGGGTGGTGAAGGCGGTCTTCTCCCGGTCCTCTGGGGCCACGGCCACTTGCCAGTATCCGCTGGTGAGGTCAAGGGTCGAGAAGTAGTTTGCGGTTCTCAGTGCAGCCAAAGACTCTTCAATACGAGGTAAGGGATAGGCATCTTTATGGGTTATCTGGTTGATCTTCCGGTAGTCCACACACATCCGCATGGTACCATCCTTCTTCTTGACCAGTACCAACGGAGCGGCCCAGGGACTACAGCTGTCCCGAATAACCCCTGCCTCCTTCATATTCCTCAACATATCTTTGGCACACTGGTAATGTGCAGGGGGAATAGGTCTATACCTCTCTTTGATAGGGGGATGTTCACCTGTGGGAATGTGGTGTTGAACCCCCTTGATCCGCCCAAAGTCTAGGGGGTGCTTACTGAAAACCTGTTCGTACTCCTGCACCACCCTGCGTACCCCGGCCCTGTGATGTGTAGGGGTATCATCAGTGCCTACATGTAGCTGTTGGTGCCACTCCTTTGTGTCCCCCTGGGGTGGGGAAGTGCTGGGGGTAGGTGGGAGTGTGGATGGACTGGCTTCCTGGATAGTGTGAGGGTCCAGGGTGAGCAGCTTGGCAATGGTGGCATACCGGGGGAGCCTGACTTCTTCCTCCCCACAGTTCAACACTCTCACGGGCACTCTCCCTTTCTTCACATCTACCACCCCTCGGGCGGCCACTACAGTGGGCCAGTGCTCGGAGGGCATGGGCTCCATCATTGCAGGGTAGTCACGCCCCTGAGGCCCTACTGCTGCCCTACACCAGATCATCATCTCACTCCTAGGGGGCACAGTCAATGGAGCAACATCCATCACTCTCACTCCACCAATCTCCCCTCCTGTTGAGCTTACATGCTGGCGGTACATCAGGGCGCGGATCTCACGCTGCACAGCCCTCTGCCGGCTCCCCGCCGCTGTGGCGGCTAGCTGTTGCAATAGGTTCAACACATCAGCCATGCAGTGTTCCATCACATTGGTTCCCAGCACTATTTTCGGGTTATGATCACTGGGTTCATTCATGATCACAATCATACCCTGGTGTTGCAGTTCAGCTTGCCCCACTGTCATAGCCACTTGTTTATACCCCACCTGGGTCAATGGAAGTCCATTAGCGGCAATCAAATTTATACTATTGTCTGGAGGCGCCAGCTCGTCTGTGGCCCAATACTGCCGATACAACGTGTACGGTATGGTAGTTACCTGTGATCCAGTGTCCAAGAGAGCCATCACTGGTATGCCGTCCACAGCCACGGGGATGATAGGGCGGGCCCCGACATATCGGTCTCGCCAGTCCGGGGGGCCACGGTGTTCTACTCCTGAGGATTGGCCCGGGGCCCCAGGGGTTGCTCGTTTAACGGGCACTGTCGGTAATAATGGCCCGGCTTACGGCACTTGTAGCAGATTGGAGGTCTGCTCCGCGGGTTGTTAGCGCTTCTCCGCTGCATCCAGGGAACATCTTCGGGACTGTCAGCAAGCTGTATCTGCGCTGGAGGCTGAGATCTGGTCAGAGGTTGTAGCGCAGCAAGGATCTTGGCAAGGTCTCCGTCCAGGCGACGGACCTGGGCTGCCAGTTCTTCCACGGTGCTGCTCGGGGCTGCAGGTATTAAGGAGGTTGGTTTGGCTGGGGCCGCCACAACGGGAGCTGTCTCAACGGGCCACGGGACGGGTTCCAGGACTTCAGCAGCTGGGGGCTGTAGTGCCTTGATAGCCCGCTCCTTTAACACAGCAAAGTCCACATCAGGGTGTTCCAGGGCCCACAGCCGGAGTTGTTTACGATCCTCAGGGGACCTCATCCCCTGCGCAAATTGCTCCACTAACATCTTGTTGCTATCCGCCTCGTTAATAGAGTTCACCCGCTTCAGCGTGCGGAGGGCGGTCTGCAGACGTAGAGCATAGTCCCGAATGCTATCTCCAGCTCGTTGCCGGCACTGGTAAAACTGCATCCTCAGCTCAGCTTCAGTCCGGGTCTCGAAGGCAGTCTGTAGCTTCTCGAAGATGGTGGCTACAGAGAGCCGGTCCCCCTCGGCCCAGGTCTCCGCCTCCTGCTCCGCCGCACCGGTTAACTGGCCTAGCACTATCGCTGCACGTTGCTTATCAGTCAGGGGATACAGCTCTAGCAACGGGTTAAGCTTTTTCCGGAAGGCCTGTAGGGCATCCGGTTTCCCGTCATACCGCGGTAGCCAGGCAGCTCCGGGCGCATAGGGCAAGGAGAATGGCATGACCTGAGCAAACGCGGGGGCCGCGGCACCTCCCGCCGGTACGACCGGGACCTGGGCAGACCCATTCCCATCCGCGGGTGCCGCTGCGGCTGCGACCACCGCTCCTCCAGCGGCTCCGTCGGGCGCAGACATCTTGTTTCCGTCCCCCTTAGCTCTTTCCGGCCCCTCCTCTCTCGGGGCGGGGTTTTGGCCTTCGCGCCTCTACTGCTCGAGAAGACGCTCGAGCGGGAACTTTTCGCGCCAAAAGATGGCGGCTTCTGAAATTTTTCTGCCGGATGCCTCCGGCGGTAACAAGGCAAACCTCTACCTGACGGCAGAGCGGTAAGATCCTGTTCGTGACGCCAAGTTGTCGCGGGCGGGGAGGAGGGTGTCAGCACACCGCGCTCACCCCTTCTGCTCGGGTCCGGCAGCTGCTCCTGGTGGCTCGAGCTGTGGGCCGGATCCCGGGGTTTCTCGAGCGACACTCCTCGCCCGTGAGTGAAAGGGGGTGTTTGTTGGGTGAAGGGATTGTTATAGTTCGTGACGCCACCCACGGTTGTGGTGATTGCACCACCGCTGCTCAGTGTGGGGGTCCCGGGGATGGTGATGCGGAGCAGCCAGGTGTTGTGTTGCCCGTCCGTGGGTAGGGGTTGGTGATCCCGGGGCCCGGTGATGAGATGTAAAGTGTAGGGCCTGGAGGGCGCAGGGACGCGGGGGCAGCGCTGTGCCTTGCGGCACTATGGTACTCACTCAGCCTGACACACGGACACAGTTTGTACGGTAAACCAACGGCTGGTAGGACGGTCCCACAGACGGCTGCACCTGCACTCCCGGTAGGTGACGGTGATGTCTCTCTTCCTTGCACCTGTGTTGACTGATGGTAGCGGTGGATTCCCTCCGGTTACCCGCTCCCCGGCTGCAATCTGGGCCGGAGGAGCTCTACACTTTGCCCGCAGGCGCTGGCCCTGAGAAACTTGTGCCGTGGCGGTGGCGGTGTCTCTCCAATACGGGTTGGGCTGTTGCCTTCAATCGGGACTTGGTTGTTGGGGGATCTGCGTCCCCGTCACTGACGGATTTGGCAAATCTGGCGACTCCTAGCCTTGCCGGGGTCCGAGAGGCCCCTGCCCTGGTGCTGACTGTCCTTCGGAACACTGCTCCAGACCACCGGGCACACAGCCAACGGGGTCCTTCCAGGAACTTCCAAACGGTCCCCCTCCAGACAGTCACCGCCGTTGCTGACCTTGCTGTTCTGGCCCTCACAAAGCTGGACCCTTCAGGCTGTCTTTCTCTTCTGTTACTTTACTTGCTTTCCTCCCTTACTACTTTCACTTTCACTTTCTTAGCTCCTCTCCTCCCTGAGCTGAACTCTGTTGTTTACTCAAGCTCGTCCCTGAGCTGACTCCTCACTCAAGCTCTCTCTGAGCTCTTCTCCTGGTTACTTCCTGCCTCCAGAGTTGTGAGCTCCTCGATGGGCGGAGCCAACCGCCTGGCCCACCCCCTGGTGTGCATCATCAACCTCTGGAGGAAGGCAACAAGGATTTGTGGTTAGCTGTGATGTGCCTACCTGGAGTTTGGGGTGTGGTGGTGTTGTGACCTGTGTCCCCTGGCTTGCCCAGGGCCACACACTTAGGAGATGGCTGAGCGTCAGTAGCGGCGCCGGCGTCTTGTGGCCATGCGGGAACTGACTGAGGACCCAGTGGCGCGCAGCGTTGGAGCGGGTGCTGGAAGGTCCCTGTGTGTGCTATATGATATTTCCTTGGCAGCACACACCAGTATAATATGCTTTACTGAAGGAGCTCTAAAGTCCACATTGTTTGACTTATCCCATTAGATTCTGTAGACTGTTGTCTCCTACAATCCATTATAAGTTTATATGTAATAGTGTAATACAAAATAGCGCTTCTTTTATACTTTTTTTTTCATTACCTTCACATACTTTTTTGTATTGTAAATAACTGTAAACAAGTAAAGAGTGAATTGTGTGTCCACATTTTTGCTCCATTTTACAAGATTCTCACCTGAACGAGTCAGTTATCCTGGGACGGGTCTTATTTAGACACCACCTCAATGTTATCCCATCGTGTGTGCACTTTGGCAATACCAGTTTATTTGAAATTCCACAGTGCCCTGAAACCTTTCAGTGTTAATGAGTCCAGGCCGGCTACCAGGCAGGAAAGCTGTCAGCATCGTTCCCGTTTCTACGTTTTCTGCTCTCAGTTCAAGAACATTTGCACTTGTACAGATGAAGGTGCAAAAAGCAGTAAATTTGTACTGACTGCTAGGAAAACACCATGTCAAAGACCGCGATGTTGCTAGGAGACAATGAGCAGTGAATTATTTCTAATTATTATTTCCAATACTGTGAAAATGTAACTCTAATGTTGTGCCGGCTTCCAAATTCTAACACAACAGCAATGGCTAAAAATCAGACCTCCACAATGTAATCACAAGCTTGTTTTGTTGCCATTTTTTGTAATAGATTTAGTAGAATTTACAGCCTAATACTAGAGCAACTTATGGAAAGAACAAGAGATATTAAATAAACTGTATGTAATTGTAGATTCTTACCAAATATCTGGCATATTGCATTCAAGGCTGGATGGAAATAGTAAAGCAGATGTGTAAACCGATATCTGATGTAGAGTCCACCTTGGTTTATTTTTTTAATTAATATTTGATGGTTCAAAATTTATTTTTATCATTATTGTTGAAGTTGCTATATTTTAGCAACTTATCACCTCAACAGTAGGCATGACCGGACCTGTGGAAGTTTGGGTTCGCTGGGATCGGCCGGACCTTAGTTAAAAGTTTGGTTTGGGACCCAGACTTCACCAACCTTAAAGTGGTCGTTCACTACTCTACAGTAGTGACCACTTCCCTGCAAGGCCTGTTTCACATGTCAGTGAAAAACACAGACGTTTTTCACTGACGTGCAAAAAACGCATATGTCCCTCCCATGTTACGTAATTCACGGCACACGTGGGTTGTCCATGTGCTATCTGTGATACGTGCTCTGTTATCCGTGATTGCACATGGACGTATACTCACCTGCCCCCACTCCTGCTGTTCGTGGTGCTGAACTCTTTGACTCTACTGTGTTTCCGCCCCTGCTGCAGCTACTTCCGGGTCGGCTGAGGATGCATACATGGATATGCATGAGAATAAGCAGCCGGCTCTGAAGCAGAGGCTGCAGAGGCTGGAGACAAGCAGCGCTGGAGAAGGTGAGTTTAAAATGTTTTTTTATTTTCAATGTCTGTCTTTTTCTGGTACGTGTTTCACGGATCACACAATAGTGTGGTCCGTGGGACATCAATGATGCCAGAAAAATATGGACATGTCTCCATGCGGCAACCACGGACACGCGTGTACACCGCACGGAAACATGGTCTGTGAAAAATCATTGATGTGTTAGCAGACCCACTGATTATAATGGGTCTGCGTATGTCCATGATTCAGGTGCATATAAAAACTAGCACATACGTACGAGAATCACTGATGTGTGAAACAGGCTTAAATCTGATAGGGAAGGCTTTTTCTAAATACCTTCATTAGCTAATTCTGCCTGTGAGCAGCACTGTTGCAGTCCACTGATCCCCATGCAGTGACCCCCCCATGTCAGTTGACCTGACATCATCACGGCTTGCCCCAGTCTTCCTGAGTGACTGGGCTGTGGACGGTGTTTCACCGCTCATCACAGCGCAGCATTTACGCACACTCTCCATCACTGCAGACTGCCGCAAGCAGGCGCAATGCTGAACTGTGACGAGCAGTGAAATGCCACCCACAGCCCAGTCACTCAGAAAGACTGAGGCAGGCTGCAGTGATGTCAGGACACCTGGAAGTTGACCTGACATCTCAGGATACCAGAGGTCATGAAGCCCGGGGGGGGGGGGTCACTGCATGGGGATGAGCGGACTGCTCACAGGCAGAATTTCACTAGTCAATGTATTTAGAAAAAGCCTCCCATATCAGTTTTGCATAGAAGTGGTCACTACTGTAGTGAACCACATCTTTAACCCCAAACCCCATATAAGTCAATGGGGGCCGAAAGTTTGGTGCTGTAAAATGGTTGTAAAATGGTCATAATAAGTGCTAGGTGGCTGCAAAAGGAAGCAAAATGTGGGTAAAAGCAGGATGATTGACTTTCAAACAATGGTGGATAGGGAATAAATTTAAAAACACAACAACCTGGGGTTCCCCCTATTTTTGATAAACAACCAAGGTAAAGCAGACAGCTGCGGACTGCAACCCTCAGCTGTCTGCTTTTCTTTGACTGGTTATAAAAAAATAGATGGGACCCCACATCTTTTTTTTAATTATTATTTTAAAGAACTTAAAAAAACGATGTTGGGTCCCTCCTATTTTTGATAACCAGCCAAGGTAAAGCAGACAGCTGGAGTTTGGTATTATCAGGATGGGAAGGCCCATGGTTATTTGTCCCTTCCCAGCAAAAATAGCAGACCCAGAAGTGGTGTTTTCTTTAGATGTGCCAATTCTGGCGCTTTGCCCAGCTCTTCCTTGTCCTGGTGTGGAGGCTACCAGGGTAATACTTTTGGGGTTGATGTTAGCTGTGAATTGACAGCTGGCATAAAGCCCAGGGGTTAGTAATGGATATGCATCTATAAGACACTCCCATTACTAACCTGGTAAGTGTAGAGTTAAAAAAATACACAGGAAAAAAATTGTTTACTTGAATAAAGACTGTCTCACACTCCCTCGTTCACAAATGTATTATTTAAAAAAAAATCCTTGAAGTTCCAAAGTAATCCAATGGTAAATAAAAACTCCACCACACTCCCTTGTACACCATTCTTTTAATTAAAAAGAAATCCTCGAAGTTCAGGTGTAACCCAGTGGTGTAATGTCCTATGACACCCATCGAATCCTATGGAGCCTCATTCTTGCATAGCTATCATCTCAAGTATTAAGGATATTGTTTATGTTTTATGGTGCCAGATGATCTTTATAGGATGCAGCCATGCTATTAAATGTTGATCAGGGAAAATAGGGAATTTATTCTTCTGGGTGTGCAAGCACTTACATAGTGCTGGACAGCCGGTGTGATCTAATAATATGGGTGTCACTAATAGGCTGTAAGCCAGACACTGTGCCCTACATGTATTTGTATGATTTGCACCTTATGCAAACCTAAAAGTGTCTTGTGAGGCATAAAACGTGTCTAAATACCATACAGTCATATGAAAAAAGTTTGGGCACCCCTATTAAAGTTAACCTTTTTTCTTTATAACAATTTGGGGTTTTGCAACAGCTATTTCAGTTTCATATATCTAACTGATGGACTGAGTAATATTTCTGGATTGAAATGAGGTTTATTGTACTAACAGAAAATGTGCAATCCGCATTTAACCCTAGAACGCATGACGTTAAAAATATACATATTACCGTATTGGGGGCCTTTTAGGCCCCCATGCACATAATATAGAAAAACACACTTAAATAACTTTCACAAGTTTATTTCAAAATTGCTCAATAAAATATGAATAGTGGACAAAATTTTAATTATAATTTTTACAGAAAACACCAAAAAAATCTTTTTTTTTTCCCAAATCTCACGCAAAGACATGAAAACACACAAAAACGCATAGAAATGTATAGCAAACTAGCTGCAGCTACATTTTTATTCTAACTTTCTTTTCTATTATATTAGTCTTCAAAACAATTCTGACATGTTATTTTTTCAGAAGAGTGTTCTTTGCAAACAGTTTCCTTACAAGTGGAACAATATCGCTCAGTTTTCCTCTCTATGTTTCTTGGATACATGAAACAACGCTTTCGTTTTCTTTCTCCTGGCTCTGGAATAATCTGAAACTGTACACCACACCGTTTCATTGCTTCTTTAGTTTGCTTTGGCAAGCATTTCAAGTCGCTTCACTCTATCATGTGAGGCATTACAAGTTCATGACAAAGGTCCTTCAAGAATATGTGTCTCCTGTCTCCTGTCCTTCCTCTGTGCATGAAATTCCGGATGAGTTTCTGTATAAATAATGAATGAATTTAGGGCTGCTACATCAAGCATATTTGAAAATAGTACTACAGGCCATTGTTTTGTTTGCCTCTTACACAAATATTCTCCCACCATCTCATCCATTTTATCTACACCTCCTTTTGTTGCATTGTAATGCAGGATGATTTCTGGTTTCAATTTTTGGTTATTGCTGTCAACACTGCAATCGTGATGCATGGTACTGAGTAAAATTACATATTTCTCCTTCGCCTTGTAAGATACCAAAGTCGCTTTGTTATTGAATCCAAAGACACTCTTGTAAAGTGCTCGCTGACGATTGTGTTTGAGTGGTGCTGGAATTTCTCGTCTGTTTTGCTTTATAGTACCAACAAGTGTAATAGCTTTTGCAAGCAGAAAATTGCCTAGTTCAACATTGGTGAAATAATTGTCCATGGTGATGTTTCTGCCTGAATTGAATATTGGAACAGCAAGAGTTTTGACTATTTCAGACCCCAGATTCTTCTGTACTGGTGCACCAACCTCTTTGCCACAGTAGATTACGCCATTTAGGCCATAATAATTTGCAGAATCACACATCCAGAAGATATTTATTCCGTACTTGGCTGGCTTGCTGGGCATGTATTGTATGAATTTGCAACGTCCTCTGAACGGTACAACTTGCTCATCTACAGTAACATTAGTACTAGGATTGTAAAGTTTTGTGCAATTTTTGATAAATATGTTCCAGATATAACTGATAGGGGCTAATTTGTCTGTTTCAAACCTCGCTGCACGAGTTTGCTTATTATCAAAGCAAATGATTCTTCTAATTTCCTCATATCTGCCCACTGACATTGTCACCTTATAGTGTGGATCAGAAAGTGGGTTCAGAAATATTTCTCGTATTGGGACATCATACGATTTTTGACTCCCTGCCAGCAGTAAAAGTCCAATATATGCATAAAGTTCCTCTTTTGAGATATTTTTCCAGGACTTATTTTTTGCAGAAGCGATACGTCTTCCTTCTAGGTTTGAACAAAATAGGACCTCTTCTGCAATATTGTCAGAAAAATAAGTACAGAATACATCTTTAGGGGTAAAGTAACTGGGACTTCCCACAGCTCCTTGAGCCTGTCTCACAATAGTGTATTGGAGTACGTCTGAATAATGTAGGATTACTGTCCCAAAAAACATTCGTTTTGGATGTTCTACTTATCACTTCTTGAGGATCCACTAGATTTACTTCTTCATCATCAGAAGAATCACTGGATGAGGATGTTTGATTAGCTGGTGGCAGATATTCTTCATCAGACAAAGATAGTTCACTTTCATCATCGCTTTGAAACATAATCGCTTCAATCTCTTGGTCAGTCAGACACTTGGAGGAAGACTGTGCCATTGCTGACAAGATGTTAGCAAACTAAAACAAAAAACAATGAACACAATCAGAGTTGTCCACTCTTTGCTTGTGTGTGACACACTGTAAGTGTAATGTCCCCCCTTCTTCCTCTCACCCTAAGCAGCTCTTACCTTTTATACTTTTAGGTGGTGTACAATTCTCTGGATTTTTGTGGCTCACAAGCTCTAGCCTTTGCAAGGCAAGCTTCTTAGAAACAGAAACTGAAAATGAATCAGATGTCCTCTCAACAGCTTATCTTATCACAGGTCCTTCAGCTATTAGCTCACAGTGTATACTGTCCTCAGTACTCTATACACAGCTCATTACTGTGTTCAGAGGACCTGGGGTGATGTCATGGCCTTATCACTCCCTCCAAAAATCACATGACATCCTCACATGTTATTATCCACACCCTGGCCCCTCTACCAGCATTACTGAGTACAAATAAAGTAACTTGAGACACAAACACTTCTGAGAACATGATAAAAACAGCGGGGGCCTAAAATCAAGAAATTGATAAGGGTGCCCATACTTTTGCACCGGTCAAATTTTGTTTAAATGTGGATTGCACATTTTCTGTTAGTACAATAAACCTCATTTCAATCCAGAAATATTACTGAGTCCATCATTTATTAGATATATGAAACGGAAATAGCTGTTGCAAAAACCCAAATTGTTATAAAGAAAAAAGGTTAACAGTAATAGGGGTGCCTAAACGTTTTCATATGACTGTATATACTCGAGTATGAGCAAAGTTTTTCACCCCATTTTTTTATGCTGAAAACGCCCCATGTCGGCTTATAATCGAGTGAGGGTCCCACAAAAAATTATTCTGACCTGTCCTTCATTTCTGCGGTGCCCTCTTAACTGCTTCTTGCAGAGGGTAGGCCCAATAGACCCCTTGGTGATCGCAGCCAGTGCAGGGGCTACCACTGTTGTCATCAGTGCTTTACATCAGTTGAATGCTTTGTGGCGCGAACGTTAAGAGGGCACCGGAAGACAGGTGAGAATTTTTGTGTGTCTGCATGTAAACAATGGCATAATAGGGGACAAGAATGGGACCGGACTGAGGAGATTAGAACAGGAGACCAAATGGGCACATTGCTACAAGGGACAATATGGACCCATTGCTACAGGGGACAATATGGGCAAATTACTACAGGGGACAATATAGGCACATTACTACAGAGGATAATATGGGCACATTACTACAGGGGACAATATGGGCACATTACTACAGGGCACAAGGATGGGGCAGATTACGTTTTATTGGTATATATTTTTTTTTTATATATATATATATATTTATCAGTAGCTGAGCATTTCCCACCTTAGGCTTATCCTCAAGTCAATAAGTCTTCCCAGTTTTTTGTGGTAAAATTAGGTGCCTCGGCTTATACTCGAGTATATACAGTACCTAATAAATGTAATTTTTCAGTTTATCTGACTGCAGAAATTAGGTCCCATTACCTCATGGGCCTCATCGGTCTCAAGTGGTATATCATATAGGCCAGTGAATGGGGGCTGTCAACTTCGGGCCAGTAAACGGAAGACTGGAAGGACCTAGAATACTACACTGGACCGGAGGAAATTCAATAGCAGAGTATAGAGGTTTTTTATTTTATAATTATTGGTGGACAAGTTTTCAAAGATCTTGAAAAAACCCTTAGTGGTGCTGTTTAGCTAATTCTGGACACATGGCTTGCATATAACATTATGTAATGTAATTAACTGTGAGGAATTAAGCTTTTTTATTATTTAACTCACAACAGCAAAAGTGTTTCCTAAAATATGCTTCTAATGTTATACAATATTGCAGTAATCAGAGCTGAAGTAAAAGGGATTATGCCTGAGAACAATGCTGACGTTCCCTTAGGCCCTGTGACACACTTTGTATCCTACTTTAGGTTATTATAGAAGCAGTAGGTCCAGCTTGGCAGACATGGATATGATGAAGAGCTCAAATCCAAAGTATGTTCACAATTTTGTTATATTTTTATAGAGCCGTTTGTTCTGGGTAAAATGTTTGCAATGTCTTTCAGTTGTAATCAGTGCATGTACTATACGTTATATGCTAAATTATAGGCTAAATTGGACACTGCGATGGTGTTATCCACAGATTTCCCAAAAAGACTTCTCACCAGAGACAATAACTCTCGGATAGGATAAAAGATTAAAAATATTTGACCTAGGGTTTTAATTTTAGGTGAACATGGTTATCTATTTTAACAGTTGCCATTTTACAGGTTATCGCGGATCCCTTTTCTACTAGCACAAATGCTATGTAATAAAAAGAAATAATTCTCATATCTTACAAAACTTGCCAATCCATGGACACCATTCTGGGGATTCATAGCACAGCCAATAGCATTCCATGTGATTAGGCAAATATCCTGGACAACACCTTTAATTTATTGCCAAAATCATAGTTTTGTGTTGATATTGTAAGTTTTTACTTAGCAATAGTTTTGAACCATACTGAACGCAAATATCTGCAGACTCATGTGTATGCCCATAGATATGTGATACTGCTTGTCTCTATTTCTTCAGAATCAGGCAATACCTCATATGTGATTTGGGCACATGTCAGGGCTTGGAAGAGTTGGAGCAATCTTTGACTTTGGAATACAGGTGCTCCTGGAGTAGTTTGCATGTGCTATATGCGGTACCCCAAGACTTCCAGAACAGCAGATTTCCCCACAATTAACTACACCCCACTTGGAATTCATCTATGGTCACACACCTCTTCATAAATCAGGAGCATTTGACTCAAGCCAATCCTGGTAAACAATGTCAGTCTTGATGAATCAAGCCCATAGTGTCTGGATGAACTATATTAGAGATATGGAGCCACACAGAGCACCTAATGTTTTGTAACAGTGAAGGAAGGTGCGGACGTCGGGCTGTGAGAGCTCCACACGCCTTCGTCAGAGAGAGCCAATGCTTGTAGACCACTTTGGGCGGGGCGTGCAACACTTAAGGGTTCTTTACACGCGGCGACATCGCTAACGATATATCGTCGGGGTCACTTCCTTAGTGACGCACATCCGACGCCGTTAGCGACATCGCAGCGTGTGACACCAAGGAGCGACGATCAACAATCTCAAAAGCATCAAAAATTGTTGATCGTTGACACGTTGCTCCTTTTTATAATATCGTTGCTGCTGCAGGTACGATGTTGTTCGGCGTTCCTGAGGCATCACACAACGCTATGTGTGACACCGCAGGAACAACGAACATCTCCTTACCTGCGTCCACCGGAAAGGAGGAAGGAAGAAGGTGGGCGGAATATTCCGGAGGCTCATCTCCGCCCCTCCTCTGCTATTGGGCGGCCGCTTAGTGACGCCGCAGTGACGTCGCTATGACACCGAACGCACCTCCCCCTTGAAGGAGGGATTGTTCGGCGGTCACAGCAACGTCGCTGAAAAGGTATGTGCGTGTGACGCTGCCGTAGCGATAATGTTCGCTACGGCAGTGATCACCAAATGTCGCACGAACGACGGGGGCGGGTGCTATCGCGCACGACATCGCTAGCTATCACTAGAGATGTCGCAGCGTGTAAAGCACCCTTTTCTGTACTGTTCAGTGCAGCATCTACACCCCAGAGCAGGTCGCCATCATAAATATAGTAGACACAGGACACTGGAGAACTCTTGGTAAAATAACTGTAAACAGTTTATTACTTCTTCCACTTTCACGACAGACATGGTTTCACTTATACAGTTCTGCTGCCGCTGTTTCCCGAGGTACGCAGTCTGGCCTATCTTGCTAACTGGGACCTAGTCCCTAGGCTCCGGACCCTTGGAGGATACCTCCGGGTTCCCCAACAGACCCAAGTTACAAGGACACATGTTTACTCCAGAAACCCCAAATGTAGAACTGACTCCCAAGAGACCCATCTCTCCAGCCAACCTTCTGGCCATCTGTCACTCCTTCCACCTTTGCTCCTAGCTCCCTCTATTCCCAGAGACTCCAACATCACTGCTATATAGGTTACTATCAAAGTCTATCCAAATAACATTCCTGTACTCTACATAACACTGTTAACACACTAATAGCACATAACAAGTCAGATTACCACATACACAGTACAGCTACAACATGATATACATAAAGTTGGCTTTACCAGGCCTTAGCACAAGGTGGCGCCTACTGCTGCACAACTCCAACTCTGCTACATTCGGGGAAACCGCATCCTCCCACAGCAGCGCCACTCATCACATATAAAACACAATTAACATAAAACTCAATACGGTTGGGGGGGAAACATGATCAACTCCTACAACAGTAAAAATGGGGATTTTTGAACAAATGCTGTAAACACACCAAACACATATGCATGTCAGGTCTGGGTAGTTCTCCCATTATTTAATGTTCTAGCCTTTTTTTTCTATCTGACATCTTTACTAGTTGACTTGCATAAGCATTGAAAGCAGACACATAAAGTGATTACATCTTCACCACAAATTCCATAACTCAACAGACAGCCTTTATTACAGTCAAAAAGTTAATTAGTTCAGTGCTGTCACTTAAAGTCTCATTAGTCTACTGGCATCCACTTTTTTTAGCAGCTGTGGAGAAACTTTAATTAGCTTGTACATTGAGGATCATTGGTATTCATTGCCTCATTCCAAGTAGAGTGGTAATATATTAAATATACACCAGTAATAGTGGTTAGAAGGAGATAAGATCTCACAGTATAGTAGAGGTAAAGTTATTGCTTTCACTTAATTTTACATTAAAAAAAACACCTTAGCTTTAGGCCTCATTCAGACGTGCAGTTTTCATTTACGTGTTCTTGTCCTTTCCTTGTATTTCATGGATAGAACATGTATCCATTATAGCCTATGAAATTGATCACGTGTTTTGTATAGGTCTGTGAAAAACCTGAACAGCACAGTGATGCCATCTGCGTTCAATCATGGCACTGTCCATTTGTCATGTCTGTTTCCTATTAGAAGTTTGCATGAGAAAAACTGATGAAACATTGGAAAAACTGACACACTGACCAAACACTAAGGCCTCATTCAGATGTCCATGAAACACTGCTCAATTACAAACCGCGATGCGTAGACTTGCCAGAGGTCTCCAAACCCCAACTAGATAGCCTCAAATGTGCCTATGAGGTTACCTAGTTCAGGTCAGGAGACCCATGTGTTTAATAAAATGTTCCTTTGTTGAGATAATCTTATATATGTGCCCCTGCTATGTTCTGTGTAATGGCTGTGTCTGACCATACAGGTACATGGTCTGATCATACCACACCTCCTGGGCAGGGGAGAAAGGAAAAGAAAATATACAGATAGAACAGCAGTCGATCACAGCTGATTCTTTTTGTGAGGTAAACCAGTTCCCTACCTGTTTTAAGGCATTGTTTTACTTCAAAGAAAGAAACATTTGCGATCCCCTGCTGTAATTCCTGTACACTTTTTTGCTTCATCCCCTGCTCAGGAGATGTAGTATGATCAGACCATGTCCCTGTACGGTCAGACACGGCCATTACACAGTACATAGCAGGGACACATATACTGTATAAGATTGTCTCAGCACAGAAATTTTTTTCTTTTAAAACAAATCCTATTGTGGCTCTTAGGGCTCGCTCAAACCACCATATAACACAGAAGGCTAAGTCATTTTTTACTATAGGGCAGTGCCAACTAGCATATTTTTCACATGCGGATTCAGCATGAGAAAACAATCGTTGTTTGCTGTGATTGGCAGCGTATATCAGATGCTGTGCAGCCATTCAAGTCAATAGGTGCATGCAAAACGTAAGGGGTACTTTACACGCTGCGACATCGCTAGCATTTGCTGGCGATGTCGAGCGCGATAGCACCCGCCCCCGTCGTACGGCCGATATGTGGTGATGGCTGCCGTAGCGAACATTATCGCTATGGCAGCGTCACACACACATACCTGCTCTGCGACGTCGCTGTGACCGGCGAACCGCCTCCTTTCTAAGGTGGCGGTTCGTTCAGCGTCACAGCGACGTCACAGCAGCGTCACTGAACCGCCGCCCAATAGAAAAGGAGGGGAGGAGATGAGCGGCAGGAACATGCCGCCCACCTCCTTCCTTCCTCCTTTTCTGGTGGACGCAGGTAAGGAGATGTTCGTCGCTCCCGCGGTGTCACACATAGTGATGTGTGTTGCCGCAGGAATGACGAACAACATTGTACCGGTGGCAGCAGCGATAATAAGGAAATCAACGACGTGTCAATGATCACCGTTTTGGAACGATTTTGCGTTCGTGATCGTCGCTCATTAGTGTTACTCGCTGTGATGTTGCTACCGGCACCGGATGTGCATCACTAACGACGTAACCCCGACGATATATCGGCAGCGATGTCGCAGCATGTAAAGTACCCCTTAGACTGCACTCGCATATCTTCTGAGTGCAGTCCAATATACGCCAAGACAGAGAAGGGAGAAGATGGAGAAATTAATCTCTCCATCTTCGCCACACCTGTGATCCAAATCTCATGTGAGAGAATTGGAGCACAGTAGCATAACACTCTGTACATGAGTCGCCCACCACAGCGCTGCAGCGGTCGCCTGCAGGACACTGCGGGGACTTCTCTGTAGGGACCCTTCTGACAACAGGTGTGTCAGGTTCACTTTCATAAGAGCCGTGATGCCACTCTCGGTTTGCGGTCAGGGTAGTGACCGCCACTTTAGTTTAACGAGCGTCTGGAGCTGGTGGTGTCTGCAGTCTGGTGGTATGGCCCCCCGAGAGTGAGGTCGGCCCCAGGGGCTCGGGTGTATGTGCGTAGAACTACAGGTCGCAGAATAACTCAGTCTCAGTCCAGAAATGTCTTTCAACTTGTTTACTCACTTTTTTGCTGGTAGAGTGAGGCAACCCGGGCGATGCTGAGTTTAACCAGGAAGAACCAGGTATCCTTCAGGCTGATATAGGGGTGACTGCTGACTCGCCTTCCTAGCACTTTTGTTTCATACAACCCCTGACATAAAGTACCGTGGGATTCATCCAGGGAAGTCGCAGCTGCCTTTTCTCACCTTTCTGACCTGTTTGCTGACAGCGTGGACCAAGGAAAAGATAGCTCCAGGTTCAATCCTCCTTATGGGCCCCCTCGTTGCTGTTGATGCTTGGGCTCTGTGATGGTTGATGTGGAACCTCTAGTCCCACCACCTGCAGGATTTAGCAGACCACTAAATGGGTGTCTGGCTCTAGGGGCCTGTCCCCCGTGCATGCTTTCATTGCCAGGAGTTCTCGTACTCAACTCCTTACTGCTCTCTTTCTTCGGGTGTTTTTCAGACTGACTGTGTGGCAATGTACTCCCCCGCCAGTAGCCACTACACGTGCAGGGTCTGACAGTGTTCCGCTCTCTGCCCTCCACTTCAGACTCGGCTGCTCCACTTCTACTCCTCTGACTGCCACTACACACCTTCTTCTTCCAGCTTCACTACAGCGCCACTAGCTGAGATGTGGAAGCCACGCCCCCTCTTGGGTCCGCCCAGGCGTCCCCTCTAATATGTGTGTGTGTCCTAGTTAAAGTGTGCCTGTGTGTACACACCCTACTCAGCCTTTGGGATTAACTGTTTGTACTCACCCAGCATGGGTGCAGTACTCAGTGGTGCCTGACCAGGTCAGGGGCGCCACACACACGCTCACAGCAGAGACTGAGCTGAGTGTCATTAGCATATAGGATCCAATTCTGTCGATTTATTCGATGCTGTATGTTAATGTGACCCCGATCTTTTCTGAGAGCTGATGAATAAGATGAACTTTGGTCGTGGGATAACCCTTTAAGGCCCCCTTCACACGTCCGTGAAAAACACGCACGTGTGTTACGGGCCGTTTTTCGGGTCCGTGTCCCGTTTTTGTGTCCGTTTTTATGGTCCGTGTGGCACCTGTGTGAATTGCGTATGCTAGCCGTGTTTGTGTGCAGAACGTCCGTGTGTGCGTGTGGAATTAACGTGTATGTGTACGTGGAATGTCCGTGTGGAATTTCCGTGTGTGTGATGCACAATGTCGTTTATAAACGTCGGCTGACAGCAGACAGAGTTGCGCGATGAGAATGAACTCGGGTGAACTTCACCCGACTTCATCCTCATACTGCGGCTCTGTCTGTGTCGAGTACTGATTAGCGGTCACCTGTGAAGGATTCACCGGTGACCGCTAATCCCCCGAGTAACTGAAGTTTCCCCCCCTCTCTCATACTCACCGTTCCTCGATCCCCGGCGCGGCCCTGCACGGCATTCACACTGCTGCGGCGGCTTTTACTATTTTGAAAAAGCCGGCCGCTCATTAAACAATCTCCTATTCCCTGCTTTCCCCGCCCACCGGCGCCTATGATTGGTTGCAGTGAGACACGCCCCCACACTGAGTGACAGGTGCCTCACTGTACCCAATCACAGCAGCCGGTGGGCGTGTCTATACTGTGCAGTAAAATAAATAAATAAATAATTAAAAAAAAACGGCGTGCGGTCCCCCCCAATTTTAATGCCAGCCAGATAAAGCCATACGGCTGAAGGCTGGTATTCTCAGGATGGGGAGCTCCACGTTATGGGGAGCCCCCCACCCTAACAATATCAGTCAGCAGCCGCCCAGAATTGCCGCATACATTATATGCGACAGTTCTGGGGCTGTACCCGGCTCTTCCCGATTTGCCCTGGTGCTTTGGCAAATCGGGGTAATAAGGAGTTATTGGCAGCCCATAGCTGCCAATAAGTCCTAGATTAATCATGTCAGGCGTCTATGAGACACCTTCCATGATTAATCTGTAAATTACAGTAAATAAACACACACACACCAGAAAAAATCCTTTATTAGAAATAAAAAACACGCACATATACCCTGGTTCACCACTTTAATCAGCCCCAAAAAGCCCTCCATGTCCGGCGTACTCCAGGATGGTCCAGCGTCGCATCCAGCGCTGCTGCATGGAGGTGACAGGAGCTGCAGAAGACACCGCCGCTCCGGTCACCTCCACGCAGCTAATGAAGACAGCCGTGCGATCAGCTGAGCTGTCACTGAGGTTACCGGCTGTCACTGGATCCAGTGACAGCGGGTAACCTCAGTGACAGCTCAGCTGATCGCACGGCTGTCTTCATTAGCTGCGTGGAGGTGACCGGAGTGGCGGTGTCTTCTGCAGCTCCTGTCACCTCCATGCAGCAGCGCTGGATGCGACGCTGGACCATCCTGGAGTACGCCGGACATGGAGGGCTTTTTGGGGCTGATTAAAGTGGTGAACCAGGGTATATGTGTGTGTTTTTTATTTCTAATAAAGGATTTTTTCTGGTGTGTGTTTGTTTATTTACTGTAATTTACAGATTAATCATGGAAGGTGTCTCATAGACGCCTGACATGATTAATCTAGGACTTATTGGCAGCTATGGGCTGCCAATAACTCCTTATTACCCCGATTTGCCAAAGCACCAGGGCAAATCGGGAAGAGCCGGGTACAGCCCCAGAACTGTCGCATATAATGTATGTGGCAATTCTGGGCGGCTGCTGACTGATATTGTTAGGGTGGGGGGCTCCCCATAACGTGGAGCTCCCCATCCTGAGAATACCAGCCTTCAGCCGTATGGCTTTATCTGGCTGGCATTAAAATTGGGGGGGACCGCACGCCGTTTTTTTTTAATTATTTATTTATTTATTTTACTGCACAGTATAGACACGCCCACCGGCTGCTGTGATTGGGTGCAGTGAGGCACCTGTCACTCAGTGTGGGGGCGTGTCTCACTGCAACCAATCATAGGCGCCGGTGGGCGGGGAAAGCAGGGAATAGGAGATTGTTTAATGAGCGGCCGGCTTTTTCAAAATAGTAAAAGCCGCCGCAGCAGTGTGCATGCCTTGGAGCGCTGCGCCGGAGATCGGGGAACGGTAAGTATGAGAGAGGGGGGGAAACTGACCGACAGACTGTGAGAGAGGGACAGACAGACAGAGAGACCGACAGAGAGACAGAGAGACCGACCGACGGACTCAGGGAGATTGACCGACATACACAGAAATAGAAAGAATAGCCGACATCACTAGAAATAAAAACACCAAACGGACACGGACTATAGGTAGATGCATACGTGTTTACTAACGTGTGTGCACATACCCATAGACTTTCATTGTGCCCATGTGTGCGTGCTCCGTGCAGAAAACGGACATGCATCCGTGCAAAACGCAAACACATACGGATCACGGACACGCACACACGGACATAATGAAATAACGCACGTGTGACCACAATCATAGATTAACATTGGTGCACGTTTGGCCGTGTCTCCGGTACATACGGAAACGGACCAAACACGCACGTGTATCACGGACGTGTGAAGGGGGCCTAAGGCTAAGTTCCTACGATGAGTTTTTAATTACTTTTTAGCAAAGCATTATTGTCACTGCTCAAAAAAACAGTGTCTTACAGTTATAGCAAAGTGGATAGGATTTATAGAAATCTCATATCCACTGTGCTTTCTTTTTAGCTGCATATACTGACCCGTGGTGTGTTTCAAATCTGCGGCATGCTAAGTTTTATGTACAGATTTCCCCTGTAAACTTGCATTAGATGTGGAGAATCCGCAGGTTAAAACTCATGTAATCCGCACATGAGTGTAAAGTTTTGTCAAGGCCAAAAATCAGGAATTATCAAAAACAGAGCAGCTTTATTTAAAATGTGAGATACTAAAATGACAAAAAAAATCACAAAACCAAATTATAAAATAATTAAAAACGCAAAAGAAAAGAAATCATATAATGTAATGCAGATAATAGGTGCAGAAAATCTTTAACGTATAGAAAAGGTCACAATTAACTGAAATCAGTGACACAAGAATCTCTGTATATAGTGTCAGTGTACAGGTAATTACAGTGATTACCGGTGACATTATTAGAGATGAGCCAGCCCCCTAGAGTTCAATTTAGGTTTGGTTCGTCGAACGGAGGCTCCGTTCGGCGAACGTTCGACTAACGTTCGGCGAACCCCTTCGAACCCCATTGAAAACAATGACAGGCAAACACAAACACATAAAAACACATTTTACATATACACATACAGTTAATAAACATTGCCATTACACTTACAGGTCCCCGTGCACTCTGTCTCCCGCCGCTTTTCCTTCCGATAATTGCTGCGTCCTCCCGGTAACCAGCACTGATGATAGGACCTTCCGTGACGTCAAAACAGCATGTGACCAGTCACGTGTGTATTATCTCATTGGCTACATACTGGTCTCATGGCTAGACGTCATGCTAGGTCCTGTCAGTGCATCTCTCCGGTACGCGGTGCTCGTTTGTGCATCTCCGTGTACCGGCGAGATGCTCTGGCACATGATTGGCTTTCCCGTTCCTGCATATGCTCGCTCTTTACAGAGTCAGCCCACATGCAAGGACTGGCTGCCACAGCCGGTGAATTGCGGCACCGGGAATCACGTGATCGGAGCACCATTGCTATAGTAACCGCCTGTCAGCGGTGACGTCATCACTTACAACCCGCAGCTTCTGCTCACTCACTGAGTGATTAGACTGCACGGAGAGCAGCAGCGTCTTCCTCCCATGCAGTGCTGTCTGATGTAGCAGAGCTGCATGGGTTGAAGGAGAAAGAAGACAGAAGACCAGGATCATGGAGGGATGAGAGGGAGTAATAAACATGGAGTCTCTAATGTGTCTGTGTATTTATTTCTATTAAAGTATTTTTTCTCTCTGTGGTGTCTTTTTTTAACGCTTTATTGGAGATTCTTAATGGCTGGGTCAAACTTGCCTGACATTAAGAATCTCTGGCATAATACTAACAAGTAAAACAAAGCTAGTATTAACTCATTATTACCCAGCAAGCCACCTGGCTTTATGGCTGCTGGAAGAGTTGGATACAGCGCCAGATGATGGGACTTCTATGAAAGCGCCATTTTCTGGGGCGGCTGCGGACTGCAATTCGCAGCAGAAGGGCCCAGAAAGCTCGGGCCAACCTGTGCTGTGGATTCCAATCCCCAGCTGCCTAGTTGACCTGGCTGGACACAAAAATGGGGCAAAGCCCATGTCAATTTTTTTTTAATTATTTCATGAAATTCATGAAATAATTAAAAAAAGGGCTTCCCTATTTTTTTAGTTCCCAGCCGGGTACAAATAGGCAGCTGGGGGTTGGTGTAAGCCGTACCTGCCTGCTGTACCTGGCTAGCATACAAAAATATGGCGAAGCCCACGTCATTTTTTGGGGGGGGGCAAAAAACTCCTGCATACAGTCTTGGATGGAGTATGCTGAGCCTTGTAGTTCTGCAGCTGCTGTCTGCTCTCCTGCATACACTAGTGAATGGAGCATGCTGAGCCTTGTAGTTGTTCCGCTGCTGTCTGCTCTCCTCCATACAGACAGCAGCTGCAGAACTACAAGGCTCAGCATACTCCATCTAGGACTGTATGCAGGAGTTATTGGCCCCCCAAAAAAATTACGCGGGCTTCGCCATGTTTTTGTATGCTAGCCAAGTACAGCGGGCAGCTACGGGCTGCCCCCAACCCCCAGCTGCCTATTTGTACCCGGCTGAGAACCAAAAATAATGGGAAGCCTTTTTTTTTTTTTAATTCTTTCAAGAATTTCATGAAATAATTTTTAAAAAAATGACGTGGGCGTCACACAATTTTTGTGTCCAGCCAGGTACAACTAGGCAGCTGGGGATTGGAATCCACAGCGCAGGGTGCCTAAGCTTTCTGGGCACCCCTGCTGGGAATTGCAGTCTGCAGCCACCCCAGAAAATGACACTTTCATAGAAGCGCCATCTTCTGGTGCTGTATCCAACTCTTCCAGCTGCCCTAGTGACAGGTGGCTTGCTGGGTAATAATGGGGTTAGGGCTAGCTGTATATTATCAACTGGCCCTAAGCCCGAAATTCATGGTGTCACGCCAATATTAGACATGGCCACCATGAATTTCTAGCACAGATAAAAAAAAACACAGCACACAGAAAAATATTTTTATTAGAAATAAAACACAACACAATTAGTGACTCCATCTTTATTGAAATAAAGAACTCCCCCTCCGCAGTAATCCTGGGTCAAGGGTCCCACGCCGTCCAATCCGGATTCAATATCATCTGATCGGTTTGCTAGAAGGCAAAGCGATCAGATGATGTGTCAGGTTCAAAGGCCTGAATCACATGACACAGCAGCTGATTGTATAAACGGCTTTTATACAATCAGCTGATGCATCAGTACAAAGAAAAACCAAAAAACAAACTACACACTTCTGTGCAGACTCCTGTCCGACAACAGCAGCTGATAGTTTAGCCAGCCGGGCGGTAAAAAGCCGGCCTCACCGCTCTACTTATAGTGTCAGCTAATTCCGTCAGGTGACCGCATCAGCTGATCATCACCAAGTCTGAGAGAGAGAAAAGAGCGAGAAAAGAGAAAGAAAAGAGAGAGAGAGACAAAGAGAGAAAAAGAGAGAGAGGGGGAAAAAGAGAGAAAAAGAGGGAAAAAGAGAGAAAAAGAGAGAAAATGAGAGAGAGAAAAAGAGAGAGAAAAAGAGAGAGAGAGAAAAAGAGAGAGAGAAAGAGAAAAAGAGAGAGAAAGAGAGAGGGGCAGAAAGAGAGAAAAAGAGGGAAAGAGAGAGAGAAAAAGAGAGAGAAAGAGAGCGAGAGAGAGAGAAAGAGAGAGAAAAAGAGAGAGAAAGAGAGAGAAAAAGAGAGAGAAAGAGAGAAGAAGGGAGAGGGCGAAAGAGATAAAAAGAGAGAAAAAGAGAGAGAAAGAGAGGAAAAGAGAGAGAAAGAGAAAAAAAAGAGAAAAAGAGAGAAAAAAGGAGAAATAGAAAGAAAGAGAAAGAGAAAAAGAGAGAGAGAAAAAGAGAGAGAGAGGGAGAAAGAGAGAAAGAGGAAAAGAGAGAGAAAGAGAGAAAAAGAGAGAGAAAGAGAGAAAAAGAGAGAGAGGGAGAAAGAGAGAAAAAGAGAGAAAAAGAGAGAGAGAGGAGAATTAAGAGAGAGCAATGACAGCCTCATTCCGTGAACTGCTCCGATTTTACAGGTGTGTCCCAGGACTCACAGCTGATGTCCAGCTCCTCCCCTCAGTGCATAATTCAAGTCCAGGGCGGCCGGGACTTGAACTCGTGAAGTAATGCTCCCTAGGCAGTAGCTCTAACCATTGAGCCACTACTTCTAATCAGAAGCATAGGAAGATTTGGTTATCTTGACCTCTGCAATGCAGAGTGAAGTCTCTGGTAACAGCGCGGCTCACTTCAGGTGCTGCATGGAGAGGACACAAAGCGCTCCACGACACTTACTGTCATCTTGATGTAGCAGAGCTGACAGTGTCGTGTGGATTACTTCAGACCTGGATTGTTGTTTGGGGATTAATAAAGAGGTAAATGAGGGGTTTTTTTGTCTTTTATTGCAAATAAAGGATTTTTCGTTATGTGTGTTTATTTACTTTCACTTACAGGTTGATCATGGAAGGTGTCTCGGGGAGATGCTTGTCATGATTAACCCTGTTATTACCCCGATTGCCACCGCACCAGGGCAATTCGGGATGAGCTGGGTAGAGTCCCGGGACTGCCGCATCTAATGGATGAATTCCGGGCGGCTGCTGGGTGATATTGTTAGGGTGGTGGGCTCCCCATAACATGGAGCTCTCTTACCTGACAATACCAGCCTCCAGCCATGTGGCTTTATCTTGGCTGGTATCAAAATTGGGGGGACTGCATTTTTTTTTAATTATTTATTTATTTATTTTACTTCACGATATAGACTTGCCCGTCGGTGGCTGTGATTGGTTGCAGTGAGACAGCTGTCACTCATCATGGAGGCGTGTCTTACTGCAACCAATCATGGGCGCCGGTGGGCGGGGAAGGCAGGGAATACCTGATTGAATAATGAAGCGGCAGCCATTTTCAAAAGAGGAAAAGCCGTCGGAGATTTGTGACAGCCGTGCAGCGAGGCGCCCGTGATCGGTGAGTAGGAAAGAGAGAGGGATTGTGCTGGGGTCACAGGACGCATGCAGATACGCAACGTGCGCACATAGCATTACTGTGAAAAGCTATGCTTCTGGTGATCAAACCGTTCTCGAACGTAACTCGAACTGACGAATTTTAAGCAAATCGTTCGAGTTCATTGAATGACTCAAACATCCCCCAAAATCACTCGAACATCACTCAACTCTAGAGATTATACATAGGAATTATGTATATAGTGTACAGGTAATACAGTGATCATCGGTGACTTTATAGACAGGAGATCTGTATATAGATAATACAGTGATCACCACTGACATTATACACAGGAGTTCTGTATATAGCGTATGTGTACATGTAATACACTGACTTACCAGTGACAACATACACAGGAGCTCTGTATATAGTGTATGTGTATAATGTATAGGTAATACAATGATCACCATTGACATTATACACATGCACTCTGTATATACTGTACAGGTAATACAGTGATTACTGGTGACTTTATAGACAGGAGATCTGTATATTGGTAATACAGTAATCACCAGTGACATTATTCACAAGAGCCCTGTATACAGTGTATAGTGTGTGTACATGTAATACACTGACTTACCAGTGACGTCTTCAGCTGAGGTTATTCATCTTTGCTTTTCCTCTTCTTCCTGGAAATAACTCAACTCTACCGAAAATAACACACAGTCACCTATAGCCAATCACTCTCAGAGCACATGCCACACTTTGCCACCAATTTCTACACTACGTCAGACTTTTGTTCCCCCCATGGAAGATAGTATCCTCAAAATTAAATTATATTGTGGCAGTAATAATGTCCCATAATTTGCCCCTACAGTAATTATCTCTACTTTTTGCCACCATAAACCAATAATGTCTGGGCCCCTGTATTTCATAATGTCTCCCATCCTAGGCCCCTATGTTTTCCCATCCTGGGCCCCTATGTTTCCCCATCCAGGGCCTCCATCCCAGGCCCCTAAACTGCCCCATCATGGGCCCCTCTGATCCTCCATCCCAGGCCCCTAAACTGCCCCATTATGGGCCTCTATGTTCCTCCATCCCAAGCCCCTAAACTGCCACATTATGGGCCCCTATGTTCCTCCATCCCAGGCCCCTAAACTGCCCCATCCTGGGCTCCTATATCCACTACTCTGTCCATTCACAGAGGGAGAAAGAAAAAGATTCTTCTCACCTCCCTGCGCTCCCCCGGCGTCCTCTTATGGCTTTATATCCAGAGCGGTTAAATGGCCAACCCACCCATCTGAGCTGACATCAGAGCACGGTGCATACCAGAGATGTTAAAAGATGTGATGTAAGCACACAGATATGCACACAGATGCAGACAGGCACACAGTGACACATGTTTGCAGATGAGCACAAGCACATATATGCAGATGTACTGACATGCAAATGCATGTAGACACATATACATACATGCACACACACACACATATGTAGACACACAGATATACAAAGACAGTCAGACAAATGCATATGTGTCGCCCCCGTGCCAGCAGCCGCCGCTGCTGGGATCCCTACCTTCTGTGGGTGGCTCGGGGGTCTCTGGACCCGGGGGTCTCGCGGCCACACCGAAAAAAAGGGGTGGGAACGTTTATGCACGGGCAAGGCCGTATTAAGTTCATGACGCCACCCACGGTGTGTGGTGAGGTGGGACACCACCGCTGCTGTTGTGGGGCCCCGGGGGAGATGTAGTGGCAGCTGGATGTTAACCCCTCTGTGGGTAGGGATGGTTGCCCCGGGGGCCCAGTGTCTTCATGCAGGGTATAGCGATAGCAAGGGTCAGCGCGCCCGAACGTGCGGAGGGATGTTTTGTTACTTACAGTAAATGAATCACACGAGTCTTTTGGTAAACCAAAGTGCTGGTGGCCGGCCGCCGCGGTCGGTTGCATTCAGGTCCCCTACCCGGGCTGGTGGTCGCTGTCTTTTCCCTCTGCACTTGCTTTGTGTATGGTGGACTGCCCGGTCTGGAACTCAGGAGTCCACTCCCGGCTGGATGTGGCCTAAGGAGCCGTGCCCGCAGACGCTGGTCCGTAGGATCTATGGGCCCTGGCGGTGGCCTTACCCCTATCGGTGGGCTGTTGTCTTCTTTAGGGGCTTTGAGTGGGACAGGACCTATAATCCTGCCTTCAATCGGTTAATTAGCTAGGCCACTGGTTTCGGTCCTGGCTTCAGTGTCTGAATACCCCCTCTGTGCTATGGTTTCCGGGTCAGTTCTCCGTGTCAATACCGGTGGGCTACAACCCTGTCCCGGTCCACCTTGGATCTGCCAAGCCGTCTTCCCGTCTCCTGCTAACGGAGACAACCGTCTGCCACCTAGCCAAAGGCACAAGGGCTCCGACCCTGGCACCGTTCAGCTTGAACTTTCTCTGCTGGAGCTACACCTAGCTCCAGCCCACACTCCTCTCAACTTGAAATACAAACTCTTTCTGCTTGTTTTCCCGCCCCGGGCTGTCTAGACCCCGGGGTGGGCGTGTCCAACCGCCTGGTCACGACCACTGGTATGCCTATCATTCCCTAAGGGGGGTGACTAGGGTTTAAGGTCGGCTGTGTGTTACCTAGGTGAGGGAAGGGTGTTATGCGGGGGCCTACCTTTGACTACCTGGTTTTGCCAGGGCGTCACACATACATACAGACACACAGACATATGCACACCGGCACGTGCATACAAATGCACACAGAAATATGCAGACAAATGCACGCAGACATGAACACTCATGCAGACAAGCACACACTCATACATACGTAAACACACAGGCATGAACACACATGAAGATATGCACACCTACATGAGGACAGACACATGTAGACACAGAAATGCGCACATACATGTACGCTTACATACATATACGCACAGACAAATGTACAGACATGCTGACACAAACAGACAAGCACGTACACATAGGCAGACACATAGACATGCACTGGACATGCAGAAAAATGTACACACATGCAGACTGGTGCACATAGACAGACATGCACATATTCACACAGACACGCACACATACATAACCATGCAGACAGACGCAAGCACACATAGGCACGCACAAAAATGCCGAAAGGCACATGCACGTACACATATGTAGACTTGCACAAGAACGCAGCCCGGCACATGCACGCACACAGACACACATATGTAGACATGAAGACAGGAAAACACATGCACAGAAACGCAATCATATGTAGACACAGGCACATGCACGCACTCATGCACATATACGTAGAAACATTCACAAGCCTGCATACACTGTATGTGGTGTGTGTATGTGGAGTGTATACATGGACACACACACGTAGGCACATACATGTACACATAACGCAAATACAGGCACATGCACAGACAAGCATAAATACATGGACACACAGTCATTTACATACACACATGTACATAGATACTGTATATACTCATTCATACAAAAAAGTCATATAAACAGACATAAATATACACAAACATACACACATATTAGGGGCGCTTTTATCTTCCTGCTGCTGGTCTTCTGTGTTGCCTGCAGGTTCTATTGAAGATGCTCTTCAGCAGGAAGTAGGAGGCCAGGGCGCACAGGGTGACATCACAGTTAACAGACACAGCAGCGTCTGTTGTTAACTGTGACACTGCCGGCCAGGCAGCACAACAACTGAAGGCGCAGTGCAGCCCCGGCTGTCACAGAAACAGGCAGTCCCGACACAGCCGTTGGTGGAGCCGCGTGGGGCCCCATGCCCTAGCCCAGCCTGCGGATAGCAGCCAGCTGTTAACCAGTCTACTGTCCTGGTGGACCAGTCTGACACTGCATACTTACCTCTCCTCGGTCCCCCACCATAGCTCCTCTTCCTCCCACTGTGCTCTGCACATCTCAACACAGTGGCGACTGTCAAGCAGTAGGGACGTCACCCCTGTGCTGAACTGTCAGAGAGCACAGACACCAGTGGGACAATGATGAGAAATAAGCGCTGTGCTCGGTCCCATTGTTGCTTTCAAATGTATCGGCATCTGCAATGTCAATACATTTAAAAGTGCAATCTTGGGCGGGGGGCCCGGTGCTGATGCTAACACTGCGGGCAGCCACAGATGCCCCCCCCGGCTCATAGGCCCCCATAGCAGTGGTGTGGCCTGTCTCGATTGGTGGTACACCACTGAGTATAGGAAAAGGATGGATGGGTATCCCAGGTAATACTGTAGTTAATATTGTAGGTCACAGAAAAAATAGGCTTCCATAATAAATTGGAATAATGAGACAAAAGCACAATATGAGTATTTAATTTTTTATATAATGTAATAAAACACATTTTTTTTTCCAAAACTATTGGTGGTAACCCTAACAAAAGTGCACCCTTATTTAAAGGGGAGGTTCACTAGTCAGTTTTCATAGGCACACCAATACTATATTGAAAAACATGAAAACATGTTTTTTCTCAAATACCTTGTGTTGCCAGTAGTGCCTGTGAGTGGCACAATTGTGCTCTGCTCATACCCGACGCATGACCCCGGGCTCCAGGACCTCGGATGTCAACTCTTCCTGTTGAGCTTAGATCACCGCGACTGGCCCCAGTCTTCCTGAGTGACTGGGCTGTGGGCGGTGTGTCACTGCTCATCACAGCCAAGCATCTCTCTGCTCACTGCTTCACTGCAGAGCGCCGCAAACAGGAGCAATGCTAGGCTTTGATGAGCGGTGACACGTTGCCCACAGCCCAGTGACTCAGGAAGACTAGGGCTAGCCGCGGTAATGTCAGGTCAACAGAAAGTTGACATGACATCACTGGACATTAGAGGTTACAGGTCCCCGGGGGTCACGCAAACGGATAAGCGAAGGAAGCACAATAGTGCCGCTCACAGGCACTATTGGCAACACAAGAAATTTGAGAGAAACCTTGTTTCCCAACATAATATCGATCTGCTTATGAAAACTAACTAGTGAACCAACACAATAAGGACATTGGTTTTTGTGACTATTTTTTCCTATGAATTGCTGGAACATTTCTGAGAAAAATATACCTGTCTGTAATTGTGCATCCAAGACCCCCAGAATAACAACTGATGCTCTACTATGGGTAAGTGTCAGCTATCCAATGGACTGACTGATGCACATACCTAGCTGCCATTTTATGGTGGGCTATCACCATATGTACATAAACCGTACAACCACGAGGATAGTTATGTGCTAAATATAACTGTACTCAGCTGTTCTGTGTGGGTAAGAATGGAATATGCCCACTAAGAAATTACTGCACGTGTGTGAAGTTTGTGGTAAAGTATTAATCTGCTTTTCAGAAATAGAGGTTTCTATGGTAACCACCTCGCTGCTATTTGCTTCTGAACGACAAAAGTATTTTTGCACATTTAATTTAGTTCAATTTTCTACATTTTGTATTGTAAAACTAGGTTACAATAAAATGTAATTGGCGGCTACAATACAGAAATTTGATGGGAATATTATGAGAGAAAATACATTTACATTTAATATGTCACCTTGAGATGTTGAAAAAACTGTTTACTACTGTATTACTGTGTAGACAGCAATGTATGGATGTCGGCGAGAACAAAAGTAATAACCTTCAAGGTTTCTTAATTCTCATCAACAGACGTAGAAGCTGGATACAGCGCTTGTGCCGTATGTCAGACATGTAATTACCTATGTATTTAAAATCACAAAATCCAGATCCTTGGACTCAGTTTGTTTAATCAATGTCTCCGGGTCCAGTGCGAACTGTCCACTGCTGCTTCCGGCACGAACTCTCCATCTCTACTCCCAGCACAATTTGTCCACCGCTGCTCCTGACACAAACTCTCCACCACAGCTCCCGGCATGAACTCTCCACCGCTGCTCCTGGCACAAACTCTTCACCACAGCTCCCGGCATGAACTCTCCACCGCTGCTCCTGGCACAAACTCTCCACCACAGCTCCCGGCATGAACTCTCCACCGCTGCTCCTGGCACAAACTCTCCACCACAGCTCCCGGCATGAACTCTCCACCGCTGCTCCTGGCACAAACTCTCCACCACAGCTCCCGGCATGAACTCTCCACCGCTGCTCCTGGCACAAACTCTCCACCATTGCTTCCAACACAAATTCTCCACTGCTACTCCCAGTACGAACTCTCCACTGCTACTCCTGGCACAAACTCTCCACTGCTACTCCCAGTACGAACTCTCCACTGCTACTCCTGGCATGAACTCTGCACTGCTACTCCCAGTACGAACTCTTCACTGCTACTCCTGGCACAAACTCTCCACTGCTACTCCTGGCACGAACTCTTCACTGCTACTCCCAGTATGAACTCTCCACTGCTGCTCCTGGCACAAACTCTCCACTGCTACTCCTGGCACGAACTCTTCACTGCTACTCCCAGTATGAACTCTCCACTGCTGCTCCTGGCACGAACTATCTATCTCTGCTCCTGGCACAATTTGTCCACCGTTGCTCCTCACACAAACTCTCCACCACAGCTCCCAGCATGAACTCTCCACCGCTGCTCCCAGCACAAACTTTCAACCATTGCTTCCAGCACAAATTCTCCACTACTGCTCCTGGCACAAACTCTCCACCGCAGCTCCTGGCATGAACTCTCCACTGCTGCTACCGGCACGAGCTCTCCACTGTTGCTGCAGACATGAACTCTCCACCACTGCGTCCGGCACGAACTCTCCACCGCTGATCCCAGCACAATTCCTCCACCGCTGCACCTAGTATGAACTTTCCACCACTGCTCCCTGCATAAACTTTCCACCACTTCTCCCAAGACGAATTCTCCACCATTGCTTCCAGCACAAATTCTCCACTACTGCTCCTGGCACAAACTCTCCACTGCAACTCCTGGCATGAACTCTCCACTGCTGCTACTGGCACAAGCTCTCCACTGCTGCTGCAGGCATGAACTCTCCACCGCTGCGTACGGCACGAACTCTCCACCGCTGATCCCAGCACAATTTCTTCACCGCTGCACCTAGTACGAACTTTCCACCACCGCTCCCTGCATAAACTTTCTACCGCTTCTCCCAAGACGAACTCTCCACCGTTGCTTCCAACACAAATTTCCCACTGCTGCTCCCGACACAAACTCTCTGTTACCCACAAAACTCTAAAGTACTGTAATCTGTTGATCAAATAGTGGATGTAGCCTCTAGAAAACTCTTACTTATAGTGTACTTCTCTTTGTTACAGTCATCCCAAAAATGATCTTTATTTTTATACAAGTAAGGGTGCTTGGCGCACACTTGGCATTGTAGTGGTCCAATAAAATATTATTATAGAGGAGGCTTAAGTGCAAACTGAGATTTTGGCAAAGCCGACTTTCTGTATTGTAATATCATTGTTGTATGTTTGTTTAAAAGGAATCTGTCAATAACATTTACCCCACTAAGCTGTCTATATGGGCATGTAGGCCATAGGAAGCTGAATAAAATGATACCTTGATATATGCAATCCAGTGGGTTTTTTTCCATGAGAAATCCACGTTTTCCTTAATTTAAATGAGCTACATGTACATCTACATGTCTCACACTGATAATGTCACGGTCAGAATGACGATGATGATGATGAGACTCAAAGGATCTCTCGATATCCGGCTGCTGTTTCTAATTAAAAATGTCATGAGTGCACTTAGAGATTAAATAACTAGACAGCAAGTCAGTTACATCTATCTCCATGACTGGCTCTTAACCAAGTGTGTTTTTTATTGTTTGAAAGAAACTCTAAACCGAGCAGTAAGGGGGTGTAAACAAAAGTTTTAGTCCAATCAAATATCGCAGGGCAGGGCTTCATGACGTAGAGAGATCTACACATCCTCCTTGGATTGGTCGGTCCAGACTCCAGGAATTTTCCTTTGTCCATCTGTCTTGGGTGTAGAACAGGAAATAGCAGCCATCTTCAAGCTATATATATATATATATATATATATATATATATATATATATATATATCCTAGTATATACTGAGTCTAAGGAAAATACACTGAATATGCAATATACATATATACATGTTAGTAAAAAACAAAAGCATTCACAAATATGTGTGTTAGTTCATATCTACTGAACTATATAACTGAGTCTATGAAATGGCTGAATTAAGTATTTTTGGATACTCAATTCTTTATCCTCAACAGTCCCCCCTAAAAACTTACTTCTGCCATTTCTAAATTCTAAGGGTACTGTGTTCCCTTAGGAAGAGAGGTAGAAAGATCTGTTGGAAAACCTGCCTAACTGAACGTTGAGGCATGGGCGGAAAGGGGAAAGGGGTTTTCTTCACCGGTTTGAGAACAAGGACTCCTAGGCGAGTCCTCACCCTTTGTAGTTGGACTTTCCCATGTCTCAAGGTTCTCTAAGTCCTCTCTTCTAACTGTTCTGGCAATGCTGGTCTAAGACTGTACAGGGTTTTCCGAAAAGGATAAGTAGGAGCAGGACGCTCAGTGCAGCTCTGGTTGATTAACCCTTCTACAATGCGAGGTGTGGATCCATAGATGTTTCTGTGGTTGGATCAGCTCCTCTAGTGTTGACTCATAGCTCTTTCTCGCTTGTCCTTTAGGATCAATCAGGCTCCTGACTGGAGACCATATGTTAATAGCTTTGATTTAAAATCTGGAATTGGAGAATACACCTGTTTAGTACACTATTCAGTCAATTATATAAAAATATACATGTCTGTGCTAAACCAAAAAACATCTTACATAAAGACCTGCTTATTGCAAAAAGAAAACAAAACATATACATTTTATACACAATTTACTAGTTTCCACTTTTCTATAAAATATACACTTTTTGTAAACACATTTTTCTTTACATACCACCTTCATGTGCTTCTCAACAATAATATCATTTTCTGCACTGGAATGCCTCTGACCAACCCTGGAGAGAAACTTACACAACACGCACAGACTTGCATACAACGTGCTCATGATATACATCTATAATCAGTTTGCAGTCTCTAAGAATGGGTAGAGTAGGTGCAGGGTGTTTCTACGGACTCTTTACAGTTTTTTCTCACTTCGTTCTAGGCACTTGTCTCACAAGACTGGGTGAATCTGCCCACCTGGGTACTGAACCCGGTGTCACCAAAGCACACACTGACAATTGTCTTTTACAGATGTTACCTGGGCCATCATTAAGAAGAGCTCTCATGGCAGAGAAAGCTTACCACCCTTTATCCACAGACCTTCCTCAGTCAGCTGGCTCCCTGCATGTCACACTCCATTCCTTGTTGATTTGCTTGTTCCTGTAGACATTTAAGAACACAAGGAGTGACAGAAGTCACTGACGTGACCGGTGTCACCAAGGCATGGTCGGTATTGGTGAAAGACTCTCAACTCTAGGCCCGTTCACTGCTTCTTGGTCAGCTGCACCTGTGCGAGGATCTCCATCCGAATTCATCAGCTC
This sequence comes from Anomaloglossus baeobatrachus, assembly GCF_048569485.1. Taxonomy (NCBI): domain Eukaryota; kingdom Metazoa; phylum Chordata; class Amphibia; order Anura; family Aromobatidae; genus Anomaloglossus; species Anomaloglossus baeobatrachus. Next base: position 799,658,983 of record NC_134353.1, on the reverse strand, counting down.
AGATCTAGACTTTCTTTTCGGCATACCTAATTCATTTGACAACAGGAAAAAATCTACAACCTACATACACCTCTAAAGACTCTTACCCACTCCTGTTCTACCCATCAAAAGAGACATTAATGCATCACTGTCTCCTGTATCAATAGGATTGGAGGGAGTGGCCGAATTTAGACTACCTCATGTGGTGTAAACAGCAGCATATCCAGTGCAGAATCGACCACCATCTGATTTCATCTATAAAAACAAAAACTTAAAAAAATATACATTAGATCATTCTTATAACTTTATCTCTGATCACAATACAGTTAGTGGTCATCTATACTTCACATGACTGAGAATACTAAATAAATAAACAAATAAATAAACAAATAAACATATAAGACAAGACTTTCCTATTTCAGTTAACAGATATACCTCATAGTAATCTAATAAACATAGCCTGTGGGAAAAAGGTCAGCTTCAAAACCTATCTAATATGCCTGCTGCGCCCTCCAAGAAACTGGAGAATATAATTAATACCTTATTCCCCCCTTGTTTAATTGTTTATCTACCAATATGGCAAAATTCAGCGTTTTTATACTGGTATTCCCTAAAAGAAAAAATAAAACAGCAGGTAATAAATTAGCCACTGTTAGGGCCAGATGGACGGGCAGACCCGGGAGGTGGATCCACTGGGCCGAACTCCCCGATGAGGGAAAGGAGTCCGGTAGCCGGAGCACTTTAGGTAGCAGGACAGTCCGTGCACTGGAACGCAATGGAGAAGTCCCTGGGACCACGAGGTCACTGATGGTGGTCCGGGTGACGGAGCTCAGGTTCGGAAGCCGTGATGATGTCAGGCGGGGTCCGGAACCGTTGGAGCGAGATGACGGGTCACCGCAGGGAACCGAGATGGTACGGACTGTCAGGATGGCAGATGGGCAGCGTTCGGGGTTCGAGATACAGCAGGACCGGATGGCGATGCAGGATCGGCTCTAGAAGACAGAGAGGTAAGTATCTCACAGAACACAAGGAGACCTGACTCCTAGCTTGGGAAAACACGAAGAACAGGCCCCGCTCCCTTGGACATTAACCCCCTTTATACCCTGTACCTGTATGCATCATTTCCTGTCAGTGGACACTGGCCCTTTAAGAAAGGGTCAGTGACCGCGCGCGCGCCCTAATGCGCATGCGCGCGGCCCGGGTGCCAGAAGCCAGGGCAGGAAGCTGAGAGGAGGACGCAGCAGAGCCGGCCAGGGACTGGGAAGCCGACGGGCGCCGGGAGCGGGGACCAGGAGGCCTGGGAAGCGCGGGTACTGGAGGCTGGGGAGCGGGGAGCATGGCAGGTGAGCCGGGGAGCGGAGCAGAGGACCCGGGGAGCGGAGCAGAGGACCCGGGGAGCGGAGCAGAGGACCCGGGGAGCGTGACAGTACCCCCACCCCACGCCCCCCTCCCCGCAACCGGGACAGGAAGGCACGGATCAGAGGAGTGCCCACGTTCTCCCTGGGCTCCCAGGACCTATCCTCAGGACCATACCCTTCCCAGTCCACCGGGAAGAACTGTCGACCTCGTACGGTCTTCATGGCCACGATATCCCTTACCGCATAGATGTCGTCCTCAGCAATAGGAGGAGGAGCCGGACTGGCGGCAGCGGAGAAGGGACCAAGGACAACCGGCTTGAGCAGAGACACGTGGAAGGAGTTGGGTATCCTCATCGTGGCCGGGAGCTGTAGTTTGTAGGAGACCTCATTGATCTTGCCGAGGACTTTAAATGGTCCGATGTAGCGAGGTCCCAGCTTGTAGGATGGTATCTTCAGTCGGATGTATTTGGAAGCAAGCCAGACGAGATCTCCCGGAGAGAAACACGGAGGATCCAGACGTCTCTTGTCCGCGTGTCTCTTCATCCGCAGGGATGCACGTGCAAGGGAGGCCTTAACTGAGTCCCAAATGGTTGTAAAGTCACGGAGTACTGCATCAGCAGCAGGGATGTCCGAGGAAGAGGATACAGGCAAGGGGACAGACGGCTGAAGTCCGTAGACAACATGGAAGGGAGAACTGGAGGAGGACTCACTGACGTGGTGGTTATGGGAGAATTCAGCCCAAGGAAGAAGCGTAGACCAATCGTCATGATGGGCGTTGACGTAGTGACGTAAGAAAGAGGTCAATATCTGATTGACCCGTTCCACTTGGCCGTTCGACTGAGGATGGTAGGCCGATGAAAAGTCCAAAGCCACTCCCAGATGTTTACAGAGAGCCCTCCAAAAGCGGGAGGTGAACTGAGTTCCTCTGTCGGACACTATGTGTGATGGAAAGCCATGCAAGCGGAAGATGTGATGTATATAGGCGTCCGCGAGTTCCTGGGCAGAGGGCAGTCCAGCCATAGGAACGAAATGGGCCATTTTAGAGAACCGATCCACCACGACCCATATGACTGTGTGTCCGGAGGACAATGGCAAGTCCGTAATAAAGTCCATCGCTATGTGTTGCCAGGGAACTGAGGGTATGGGCAGAGGCAGAAGACGGCCATATGGCAGGTGTTTGGGAGTCTTGTTCCTGGCACAGGAGGAGCAGGCAGAGACAAAAGAGGCGACGTCCGTGCGAAGAGATGGCCACCAGTAATGACGTGCAATCGCACTCCATGTTCTCTTCTGACCTGCATGACCGGCTGTTTTCGAGGCATGGCCCCAATGTAACACTTTTTGCCTGTCAGGCTCAGAGACATAGGTCTTCCCAGGCGGTATCTGGGCCAGGGTGACAGGAGCCACCGGAATGATCTTACTAGGACAGATGATGGGTTGGAATGTCTCTTCCTCCTGCTCCATGGGCATGAAAGACCTAAACAAGGCATCAGCGCGTACATTCTTGTTCGCGGGTCGGAAATGGAGCTGGAAGTCGAACCGGGCAAAGAACAAGGACCACCTGGCTTGCCGGGGGTTCAGTCGCTGAGCCGTCCGCAGGTATTCCAGGTTTTTGTGGTCCGTGTAAATAATGACGGGGTACACTGCTCCTTCCAGAAGATAGCGCCATTCCTCCAGAGCCAGTTTGACTGCCAATAGCTCTCGATCACCGATGGTGTAGTTGCGTTCAGGCGCTGAGAAGCTCTTGGAGAAGAAACCGCAAGTCACCATCTTCCCGGAGGAGGACTTCTGCATGAGCACTGCTCCGGCTCCCGAGGAGGAGGCATCCACCTCCAAGGGGAACTGGCGGTTTAACTCTGGACGGTGGAGTACAGGAGAGGAGGCAAAGGCTCGCTTTAGAGAGCCAAACGCGGCGTCGGCCGCAGGTGACCAGTCCTTTGGATTAGCCCCCTTCTTGGTCAAGGCGGAAAGAGGAGCAGTCAGAGCCGAGAAGTGAGGAATAAACTGGCGGTAATAGTTGGCGAATCCCAGAAAGCGTTGGATTGCCTTCAGTCCAGAAGGAGGAGGCCAGTTGAGAACGGAAGAGACCTTCTTTGGATCCATCTGCAGTCCGGTATCGGTGATGAGGTAACCCAGGAAGGGGAGAGAAGACTGTTCGAAGACGCACTTCTCGTACTTGGCGTACAGGCGATTCTCTCTCAGTCTTTGTAGAACCAGTTGCACGTTCTCTCGGTGGGTCTGGAGGTCCGGAGAGAAAACAAGGATGTCATCCAGATATACCACCACACAAACGTAGAGAAGGTCCCGGAACACATCGTTCACTAATTCTTGGAAGACTGCTGGTGCGTTACACAGGCCGAAGGGCATCACGCAGTATTCATAGTGCCCATCGCGAGTGTTGAACGCGGTCTTTCATTCATCCCCTGAGCGGATACGGACCAGGTTGTAGGCACCCCGAAGATCCAACTTGGTGAACACACGAGCTCCTCTGAGCCGATCAAACAATTCGGGGATGAGCGGCAGGGGGGTACTTGTTTTTTACGGTGATTAGGTTCAATCCCCGGTAGTCTATACATGGGCGTAAGTCGCCCTCTTTCTTCTTTACGAAGAAGAAGCCTGCTCCAGCAGGAGAGGAGGATCTCCGAATGAATCCCTTAGCCAGGCTCTCTGTGATGTACGTAGACATGGCCCTTGTTTCGGCTGGAGACAGTGGATATATCCGTCCTCGAGGTGGTGTAGTTCCCGGGAGCAGGTCAATGGCACAATCGTAAGGACGATGTGGCGGAAGTACTTCGGATTCCTTCTTATCAAAGACGTCCACGAAGGACCAATAGGCTGAGGGCAGTCCCGGTAGGGACTCGGGAACCGGAGGTCGCCGGATAGGTTGTATGGTCTTCAGACAGTTCTCATGGCAAGAAGACCCCCATCGAGTGATATCGCCAGTGCCCCAGCTGACTGAAGGCTCGTGTGTCCGCAACCAAGGAAGGCCCAGCAGGATTTGATGTGACATATGTGGGAGGACGTAGAGAGCGATGTTCTCGGTGTGCAGAGCACCGATATGCAGTTCAAGCGGCTTGGTGATCCAGGAGATGTGTCAGAGAGGGGTCTCCCATCCACAGAGGCAATCACAAGAGGTTTGGCGAGTGGAGTAACAGGCACCTGGTACTTGTCCACCGTGGCCTGCTGGATGAAATTGCCTGCTGCCCCAGAATCGAGGTACACCTCAGCCGTAAACCGCGTCTCTCCCGTTGTCACTTGCACAGTCCATGTAACTGGGTCTGAGAGAGTCCCAGCACCTAGGGTGGCCTCTCCTACCAACCCTAGGCTTTGGAGTTTCCCGGCCTCTCTGGACAGGAGCGTAGCAGGTGTGTGCCCTCTCCGCAGTAGAAGCAGAGACCCTTGGCGAGCCGCTCTGCTCGGCGTTGTTCAGACTGTCGCACACGGTCGATCTGCATGAGCTCATGGACGGAGACACCAGAGGCCGTTGACTGGAGTACGGCGGGCTTCTGTGGAGGAGAGGAATGCCTTACCGGACGTCTCTCACGGGACACCTCCTTGGACCGCTCCTGAAAGCATATGTCCACTCAAGTCGCTAGGGTAATCAGGGCGTCCAGGGTGGACGGTACGTCACGTCCAGCCAGCTCATCTTTGATTCGACCCGAGAGTCCTTCCCAGAAGGCGGCGGTTAGGGCCTCGTTATTCCACCCGAGTTCTGAAGCCAAGGTGCGGAAACGGATGGCGTATTGACCCACCGTCAGAGTTCCCTGACGTAACCGGAGAAGAGATGAAGCAGACGCGGAGGCGCGTCCGGGTTCGTCAAAGGTGCTGCGAAAGGCCTGCAGGAACTCCTGGAGGTTCTTGGTCATAGGGTCCTCCTTCTCCCACAAGGGGTTCATCCACGCCAGTGCCTCGCCCTCTAGGTGAGACATGATGAAGGCGACCTTGGCTTGGTCGGAGGCAAACAAATGTGGCAGCTGCGTGAAATGGAGGGAGCATTGGTTTATAAACCCCCTGCAGGTCTTGGGATCTCCGGCGTACCGGGGTGGTGAGGCCAAACGCAGTCTGGAAGCATCCGAGGAGGCTGCCACGGGAGCGGGGGCCGTGGATTGACTAGTGGAGACCCGGGGCGCTGAAGATGTGACCGAGGCTTGTAGCGTGTTCAAGCGGGCGTCCACGGAGGTCATAAAGTTCAGCATGCGGGTCTGGACTTCACGCTGGCGTTGGAGTTCCTCATGCAAGGCCGCTAGTGCTTCGGCGGGATCCATGGCCTGTTCTTACTGTTAGGGCCAGATGGACGGGCAGACTCGGGAGGTGGATCCACTGGGCCGAACTCCCCGATGAGGGAAAGGAGTCCGGTAGCCGGAGCACTTTAGGTAGCAGGACAGTCCGTGCACTGGAACGCAATGGAGAAGTCCCTGGGACCACGAGGTCACTGATGGTGGTCCGGGTGACGGAGCTCAGGTTCGGAAGCCGTGATGATGTCAGGCGGGGTCCGGAACCGTTGGAGCGAGATGACGGGTCACCGCAGGGAACCGAGATGGTACGGACTGTCAGGATGGCAGATGGGCAGCGTTCGGGGTTCGATATACAGCAGGACCGGATGGCGATGCAGGATCGGCTCTAGAAGACAGAGAGGTAAGTATCTCACAGAACACAAGGAGACCTGACTCCTAGCTTGGGAAAACACGAAGAACAGGCCCCGCTCCCTTGGACATTAACCCCCTTTATACCCTGTACCTGTATGCATCATTTCCTGTCAGTGGACACTGGCCCTTTAAGAAAGGGTCAGTGACCGCGCGCGCGCCCTAATGCGCATGCGCGCGGCCCGGGTGCCAGAAGCCAGGGCAGGAAGCTGAGAGGAGGACGCAGCAGAGCCGGCCAGGGACTGGGAAGCCGACGGGCGCCGGGAGCGGGGACCAGGAGGCCTGGGAAGCGCGGGTACTGGAGGCTGGGGAGCGGGGAGCGTGGCAGGTGAGCCGGGGAGTGGAGCAGAGGACCCGGGGAGCGGAGCAGAGGACCCGGGGAGCGGAGCAGAGGACCCGGGGAGCGTGACAGCCACATACTAAAACTTAAAAAGAACAAACACTGAAAATAACGTATATCTCACAACAATATACATTACTGGGAAATTTTAAAACCTTACAATAAACACTGTATCCAGAAAGAAAAGAAAAACCTTTCATAATAGAAACAACTGAGACATGATGAAATGACAGCTGTGACTAGGCGACTAACCTGCAAAAATATATAAATTGTTTAGAAATAATCATAAAAACAGAAAAGGTGATAGAGTCACAAAATAAAAATATATTGTTCAAATAAATCACCATTAAAAACAAAACAACACAAATTATATCGCACATCCCATGAAATCTAATATGCCCTATTCCGGTATAAACAGCAAACTAAAAATGTGAAATCCTGAACTCTGAGGGTTAAACCAAACTTACGTCACTATTGGGGAAAGACACATTCCATCAAGACACATTCCATCCTTATCTCTTAAAAGCGAGAGAGGAAGAAAAAAAAAAAAAAAAAACCCTCATCCTTTGTTATAACTAGAGATGAGCGAACCGGTCGCGGTTCGGCTCGATGTTGGTTCGCCGAACGGACCTCCCGTTCGAGTTCGGTTCGTCGAACGTTCGACGAACCGAACTCGAACTGCATAGGAAACAATGGCAGGCAATCACAAACACAGAAAAACACCTAGAAAACACCCTCAAAGGTGTCCTAAAGGTGACAAACAACTCAAACACATTGGAAAGTGACAAGGACATATACTCATGCGAAAACAAAACAGCTGGACAAGGAAAAAGAGGAGGACACACAGATATAGGCATGGCACGCCCTTCTAAAATCATGTAAAACACCGCAAGGTGACTCCAAGCGGAGTCTCCATTTTTTCCAAAAATTGGGCCACACACACACCCACCCCTTCAGTGGCAGCAGTTGTGCCCCAGTTGTACACTTCACAGCTACATTTGCATCAAGCACATTCAAAAATACGCCATTCTTATCCATCCCCAGGATGACACCGGGGTAGGTAGCAAAGTCTTTGCTGACCCATGACTTGTTCATCTTGGCTTCTTTTAAAAACAATGTAAGCAAGGGTTACTCCAAGCGGAGTCTCCCTTTTTTCCAAAAATTGGGCCACACAGACACCCACCCCATCAGTGGCAGCACTTGGGCCCTAGTTGCAAACAGGATGTTTTGATTTGCATCAAGCACATTCAAAAATACGCCATTCTTATCCGTCCCCAGGATGACACCGGGGTAGGTAGCAAAGTCTTTCCTGATCCCAGCTCTGTTCATCTTGGCTTCTTTTAAAAACACATCAAGCAAGGGTTACTCCAAGCGGAGTCTCCCTTTTTTTCCAAAAATTGGGCCACACAGACACCCACCCCATCAGTGGCAGCACTTGGGCCCTAGTTGCAAACAGGATGTTTTGATTTGCATCAAGCACATTCAAAAATACGCCATTCTTATCCGTCCCCAGGATGACACCGGGGTAGGTAGCAAAGTCTTTGCTGATCCCAGCTCTGTTCATCTTGGCTTCTTTTAAAAACACATCAAGCAAGGGTTACTCCAAGCGGAGTCTCCCTTTTTTTCCAAAAATTGGGCCACACAGACACCCACCCCATCAGTGGCAGCACTTGGGCCCTAGTTGCAAACAGGATGTTTTGATTTGCATCAAGCACATTCAAAAATACGCCATTCTTATCCGTCCCCAGGATGACACCGGGGTAGGTAGCAAAGTCTTTCCTGATCTCAGCTCTGTTCATCTTGGCTTCTTTTAAAAACACATCAAGCAAGGGTTACTCCAAGCGGAGTCTCCCTTTTTTTCCAAAAATTGGGCCACACAGACACCCACCCCATCAGTGGCAGCACTTGGGCCCTAGTTGCAAACAGGATGTTTTGATTTGCATCAAGCACATTCAAAAATACGCCATTCTTATCCGTCCCCAGGATGACACCGGGGTAGGTAGCAAAGTCTTTGCTGATCCCAGCTCTGTTCATCTTGGCTTCTTTTAAAAACACATCAAGCAAGGGTTACTCCAAGCGGAGTCTCCCTTTTTTTCCAAAAATTGGGCCACACAGACACCCACCCCATCAGTGGCAGCACTTGGGCCCTAGTTGCAAACAGGATGTTTTGATTTGCATCAAGCACATTCAAAAATACGCCATTCTTATCCGTCCCCAGGATGACACCGGGGTAGGTAGCAAAGCCTTTCCTGATCCCAGCTCTGTTCATCTTGGCTTCTTTTAAAAACACATCAAGCAAGGGTTACTCCAAGCGGAGTCTCCCTTTTTTTCCAAAAATTGGGCCACACAGACACCCACCCCATCAGTGGCAGCACTTGGGCCCTAGTTGCAAACAGGATGTTTTGATTTGCATCAAGCACATTCAAAAATACGCCATTCTTATCCGTCCCCAGGATGACACCGGGGTAGGTAGCAAAGTCTTTCCTGATCCCAGCTCTGTTCATCTTGGCTTCTTTTAAAAACACATCAAGCAAGGGTTACTCCAAGCGGAGTCTCCCTTTTTTTCCAAAAATTGGGCCACACAGACACCCACCCCATCAGTGGCAGCACTTGGGCCCTAGTTGCAAACAGGATGTTTTGATTTGCATCAAGCACATTCAAAAATACGCCATTCTTATCCGTCCCCAGGATGACACCGGGGTAGGTAGCAAAGTCTTTCCTGATCCCAGCTCTGTTCATCTTGGCTTCTTTTAAAAACACATCAAGCAAGGGTTACTCCAAGCGGAGTCTCCCTTTTTTTTCCAAAAATTGGGCCACACAGACACCCACCCCATCAGTGGCAGCACTTGGGCCCTAGTTGCAAACAGGATGTTTTGATTTGCATCAAGCACATTCAAAAATACGCCATTCTTATCCGTCCCCAGGATGACACCGGGGTAGGTAGCAAAGTCTTTGCTGATCCCAGCTCTGTTCATCTTGGCTTCTTTTAAAAACACATCAAGCAAGGGTTACTCCAAGCGGAGTCTCCCTTTTTTTCCAAAAATTGGGCCACACAGACACCCACCCCATCAGTGGCAGCACTTGGGCCCTAGTTGCAAACAGGATGTTTTGATTTGCATCAAGCACATTCAAAAATACGCCATTCTTATCCGTCCCCAGGATGACACCGGGGTAGGTAGCAAAGTCTTTGCTGATCCCAGCTCTGTTCATCTTGGCTTCTTTTAAAAACACATCAAGCAAGGGTTACTCCAAGCGGAGTCTCCCTTTTTTTCCAAAAATTGGGCCACACAGACACCCACCCCATCAGTGGCAGCAATTGGGCCCTAGTTGTACACTTCACAGCTACATTTGCATCAATCACATTCAAAAATACCCCATAATTAACCGTCCCCAGGATGACACCGGGGTAGGTAGCAAAGTCTTTGCTGACCCATGACTTGTTCATCTTGGCTTCTTTTAAAAACAATGTAAGCAAGGGTTACTCCAAGCGGAGTCTCCCTTTTTTCCAAAAATTGGGCCACACAGACACCCACCCCATCAGTGGCAGCACTTGGGCCCTAGTTGCAAACAGGATGTTTTGATTTGCATCAAGCACATTCAAAAATACGCCATTCTTATCCGTCCCCAGGATGACACCGGGGTAGGTAGCAAAGTCTTTCCTGATCCCAGCTCTGTTCATCTTGGCTTCTTTTAAAAACACATCAAGCAAGGGTTACTCCAAGCGGAGTCTCCCTTTTTTTCCAAAAATTGGGCCACACAGACACCCACCCCATCAGTGGCAGCACTTGGGCCCTAGTTGCAAACAGGATGTTTTGATTTGCATCAAGCACATTCAAAAATACGCCATTCTTATCCGTCCCCAGGATGACACCGGGGTAGGTAGCAAAGTCTTTGCTGATCCCAGCTCTGTTCATCTTGGCTTCTTTTAAAAACACATCAAGCAAGGGTTACTCCAAGCGGAGTCTCCCTTTTTTTCCAAAAATTGGGCCACACAGACACCCACCCCATCAGTGGCAGCACTTGGGCCCTAGTTGCAAACAGGATGTTTTGATTTGCATCAAGCACATTCAAAAATACGCCATTCTTATCCGTCCCCAGGATGACACCGGGGTAGGTAGCAAAGTCTTTGCTGATCCCAGCTCTGTTCATCTTGGCTTCTTTTAAAAACACATCAAGCAAGGGTTACTCCAAGCGGAGTCTCCCTTTTTTTCCAAAAATTGGGCCACACAGACACCCACCCCATCAGTGGCAGCACTTGGGCCCTAGTTGCAAACAGGATGTTTTGATTTGCATCAAGCACATTCAAAAATACGCCATTCTTATCCGTCCCCAGGATGACACCGGGGTAGGTAGCAAAGTCTTTCCTGATCCCAGCTCTGTTCATCTTGGCTTCTTTTAAAAACACATCAAGCAAGGGTTACTCCAAGCGGAGTCTCCCTTTTTTTCCAAAAATTGGGCCACACAGACACCCACCCCATCAGTGGCAGCACTTGGGCCCTAGTTGCAAACAGGATGTTTTGATTTGCATCAAGCACATTCAAAAATACGCCATTCTTATCCGTCCCCAGGATGACACCGGGGTAGGTAGCAAAGTCTTTGCTGATCCCAGCTCTGTTCATCTTGGCTTCTTTTAAAAACACATCAAGCAAGGGTTACTCCAAGCGGAGTCTCCCTTTTTTTCCAAAAATTGGGCCACACAGACACCCACCCCATCAGTGGCAGCACTTGGGCCCTAGTTGCAAACAGGATGTTTTGATTTGCATCAAGCACATTCAAACATACGCCATTCTTATCCGTCCCCAGGATGACACCGGGGTAGGTAGCAAAGTCTTTGCTGATCCCAGCTCTGTTCATCTTGGCTTCTTTTAAAAACACATCAAGCAAGGGTTACTCCAAGCGGAGTCTCCCTTTTTTTCCAAAAATTGGGCCACACAGACACCCACCCTATCAGTGGCAGCACTTGGGCCCTAGTTGTACACTTCACAGCTACATTTGCATCAATCACATTCAAAAATACCCCATAATTAACCGTCCCCAGGATGACACCGGGGTAGGTAGCAAAGTCTTTGCTGACCCATGACTTGTTCATCTTGGCTTCTTTTAAAAACAATGTAAGCAAGGGTTACTCCAAGCGGAGTCTCCCTTTTTTCCAAAAATTGGGCCACACAGACACCCACCCCATCAGTGGCAGCACTTGGGCCCTAGTTGCAAACAGGATGTTTTGATTTGCATCAAGCACATTCCAAATCCACAAGCATTTACTCTCCCCAGGATGACACAGGGGTAGTAAATTCCTTCTGGATCCATGACTTGCTCATTTTGATGAACGTCAGTCTGTCCACATTGTCACTGGACAGACGCGTGCGCTTATCTGTCAGCACACACCCAGCAGCACTGAATACACGTTCAGAGACAACGCTGGCAGCTGGACACGACAAAATCTCCAAGGCGTAACTGGAGAGCTCTGGCCATTTTTCTATGTTTGAAGCCCAAAAGGAGCAAGGCTCCAGTTGCACAGTCATGGCATCGATGTTCATTTGGAGATACTCCTGTATCATCCTCTCCAGCCGTTGAGTATGTGTCAGACTTGTTGTCTCTGGTGGCCTTGCAAAAGAGGGTCTAAAAAAATTATGAAAAGATTCCATAAAATTGCTGTTACCGGCACCAGATACGGTCCTACTGGTACGGGTAGACTGGTGAAGATGACGAGACCGTCCCATGTTTGTCAAGTTACAACTGGGAGATTCCCTCCCTGCACCTGCACGGTTGTTTGGTGGAAAAGCCGAGCTAAGATCGAGTAACAGCTTCTGCTGATACTCCTGCATACGTGCGTCCCTTTCTATGGCTGGAATTATGTCACAAAATTTGGACTTGTACCGGGGATCTAATAGTGTGGCAATCCAGTAGTCATCATCACTTCTAATTTTGACAATACGACTGTCATGTTGGAGGTAGTGCAACAAAAAGGCACTCATGTGTCTTGCGCAGCCATGCGGACCAAGTCCACGCTGTGTTTGTGGCATAGAGGTGCTACCCGTTCTTTCTTCCTCTGACATCTCCCCCCAACCTCTTTCAACTGAAATTTGACCAAGGTCTCCCTCATCCGCTGAGTCTTCCATGTCCATGGACAGTTCGTCCTCCATTTCTTCATGTTCTCCTGCACCTTGCTCAACATTTCGCCTGCTACTATGCGCCCTTGTCGATCCCTGTTCCCCATGGTCCCATGCCTGCTGCGTTGGTGATGATGAACGTCTGGACCTTGGTGATGTTGTTGTCCCTTGCACATATGAATCCTCCTGTAGTTCCTCCCCTTCATGTTGTCCCACCCCCTGACTCCGAATAGTGTTTAGCGTGTGCTCCAGCATGTAAATGACTGGAATCGTCATGCTGATAATGGCATTGTCAGAGCTAAACATATTCGTCGCCATGTCGAAACTGTGCAGAAGGGTGCATAGGTCCTTGATCTGAGACCACTCCATCAGGGTGATCTGCCCCACCTCTGCATCTCGTTGGCCCAGGCTATACGTCATGACGTATTGCACCAGGGCTCTGCGGTGCTGCCACAGTCGCTGTAACATGTGGAGAGTTGAATTCCAGCGTGTCGCCACATCGCATTTCAGGCGATGAACCGGCAGGCCGAAAGACTTCTGTAGCGATGCAAGTCGCTCAGCTGCGGCGCTTGAACGCCGGAAGTGAGCAGACAGTTTTCGTGCCCTGTTCAGAAGGCCATCTAGGCCGGGATAGTGTGTTAAAAATTGCTGCACGACAAGGTTCAACACGTGAGCCATACAAGGTACGTGTGTCACCTTGCCCAGGCGAAGGGCCGCACCCAGGTTTGCAGCATTGTCGCACACGGCCTTACCAGGCTGCAGGTTGAGTGGAGACAACCATTTATTAAACTCGGACCGCAGAGCTGACCACAACTCCTCAGCTGTGTGACTCATATTACCAAGACATGTCAAGCTAAAGACCGCCTGATGCCGTTGCGCTCGGCTGCCAGCATAGTAATGAGGCGTGCGTGATTCCTTCTGCGCAGTGAGAACGCTGGTGGCCTGACCAGGCAGGCTTGGGGCGGAGGTGGAGGACCCAGATGAGGTGGAGGATGCAGAAGCTGTGGCGGAACTTGGACAGACAGAGGATTGACACACAAGTCGTGGGGACGGCAAGACTTGTGCAGCAGACCCTTCACCATCTATCACCATAGTTACCCAGTGCCCAGTCAGCGACATGTAACGTCCCTGTCCATGCTTACTGGTCCAAGTATCGGTGGTGAAATGCACCCGTTCACACACAGAGTTTCTCAAGGAAGCGGTGATGTTGTGTGCGACATGCTGGTGTAGCGCGGGCACACCTTTCTTAGAGAAGTAGTGGCGACTAGGCATCTGGTACTGGGGCACAGCGACAGACATAAGGTCTCTAAAATCCTGTGTGTCCACTAGGCGGAAAGGCAGCATTTCGGTAGCCAACAGCTTACAGAGGGATAGAGTCAACCTCTTAGCTTTGTCATGGGTCGGAGGAAGTGGCCTTTTATTTGACCACATCTGAGGGACAGAGATCTGGCTGCTGTGTGTAGATGGTGTTGAGTAGGGTGTCCCTGGAAAAATGCAGGTTTGTGAGGAAAGTGCAGGCGGAGACATGATGTTGCCTTCATCCAACGTTGGTGCTATCGATGTCTGAGAGAGCTGTACACACTCACTTGTTTCCCCTTCCAAACCAACTGACGACCTTACAAGCAAACTGCCTGTTGCGGTTACAGTGGTGGAAGTTTTGCGTGGAAAAACAGGTGTGACAGCTGTCCCCACAGTCCTAGAAGATGAAGAGCGCGCGGATGCACTGGAAGGGGCGGGCGGTGGATGGTTCGCTCCGCTAGCCGGCATTGCAGCACGGTGAGCTTCCCACCGGGACTTATGATATTTATTCATGTGACGATTCATGGAAGAAGTTGTCAAACTGCTGAGGTTTTGACCTCTACTAACAGAATCATGACAAATGTTACATATCACATGAGTTGGGCGATCTTTTTCGATGTGAAAAAAGGCCCAGGCTAGGCAAGGCTTAGAGGCCATGCGACCTGTTGATCCACCCCGAATAATGCTCATAGGCAGAGTGGTGGCTGAGGATGCAGTTGTAGACGTGCTACCAGTGCTCCGACTCTGTCCAGGAAGGCGCAAGGTAACTTCGTCGTCGGTTGCATCCTCCTCCACCGCCTCTGTTGACCTCCTCGAGTGCCTGACTGGGGGTTGACAGTAGGTGGGATCTAGAACGTCATCATCAATTGTTGTGTTCGCACTCCCCTCCCCCTCAGACCGAGCCTCTTCTTGCCCTGACCGAATATTTAAGTTGTCATCCCAATCGGGTATCTGCGTCTCATCTTCATCAGTATGTTCCTCATTGTCTATAACCACAGGTGTTACAGTTTGTGACAAAGGGTCAACATTATGCTCAGAAACTTGGTCCTCACGGCCTGAATCTGAGTCACAAAGGTTCTGGGCATCACTGCAGACCATTTCCTGTTCTGTACTCACTGTAGCTTGGGAGCAGACCTCTGATTCCCAGGCTATAGTGTGACTGAACAGCTCTGCAGACTCAGCCATCTCAGTTCCACCATACTGTGCAGGGCTGATGGAGACTTCAGAGCTGGGAGAAATCAAGTGTGATTGGGATGACAACTCAGAGGAATGGTGTTTTTTGGATGCGGTACTTGAAGTGGCTGAGAGGGCACTTGTTGGACCACTTGAGATCCATTCAAGCATTTTCCTTTTTTGCCCATCATCTACCTTTGTTCCTCTTGTTCGTGTCCGTAAAAAAGGGAGCACATCGGATTGTCCACAATAAGTAGTAGACATCTTACTTTTGCTAGTAGATGGTCTATCTTCAGCAGATGATAATGGAGCTTTGGCACCTTCCCCACTGACAAAACCTTTTTTGCCTTTTCCACCACGCCTCTTCCCCTTTCCACCAGCATCTGTCATTTTGCCACTCATGTTGATTGCGACAAGATTGTGGACTGAAAATGTGGTAGTAAAAATTGAGAGGTGGTGAAGATTGCAGTGGTGGTCTAGCTTTATTAACAGCAGAATAATAAAGAATAAATATCCCTGACAATGTAACTTAGTTATAATTAGTTGGAGTGTGCAACGCAGGCAGACGTGCTGCAAATGTCTTGGCACTAGTGGGACTATAGCAAAGTCCAATAGCCACGTATAGGATGCCACTAGGTACACTGAGTGTGTGCTAGTATAATGGCTTAGTTATAATTAGTTGGAGTGTGCAACGCAGGCAGACGTGCTGCAAATGTCTTGGCACTAGTGGGACTATAGCAAAGTCCAATAGCCACGTATAGGATGCCACTAGGTACACTGAGTGTGTGCTAGTATAATGGCTTAGTTATAATTAGTTGGAGTGTGCAACGCAGGCAGACGTGCTGCAAATGTCTTGGCACTAGTGGGACTATAGCAAAGTCCAATAGCCACGTATAGGATGCCACTAGGTTCACTGAGTGTGTGCTAGTATAATGGCTTAGTTATAATTAGTTGGAGTGTGCAACGCAGGCAGATGCGCTCTGCAAATGTCTTGGCACTAGTAGGACTATAGCAAAGTCCAATAGCCACGTATAGGATGCCACTAAAAAACACTTAGTGTGTGCAAGTATAATGGCTTAGTTATAATTAGTTGGAGTGTGCAACGCAGGCAGATGCGCTCTGCAAATGTCTTGGCACAAGTGGGACTATAGCAAAGTCCAATAGCCACGTATAGGATGCCACTAGGTACACTGAGTGTTTGCTAGTAAAATTGCTTAGTTTAAAAAAGTTGTAGTGTGCAATGCAGGCAGACGTGCTCTGCAAATGTCTTTGCACTAGTGGGACTATAGCAAAGTCCAATAGCCACGTATAGGATGCCACTAGGTACACTGAGTGTGTGCTAGTATAATGGCTTAGTTATAATTAGTTGGAGTGTGCAACGCAGGCAGACGTGCTGCAAATGTCTTGGCACTAGTGGGACTATAGCAAAGTCCAATAGCCACGTATAGGATGCCACTAGGTACACTGAGTGTGTGCTAGTATAATGGCTTAGTTATAATTAGTTGGAGTGTGCAACGCAGGCAGACGTGCTGCAAATGTCTTGGCACTAGTGGGACTATAGCAAAGTCCAATAGCCACGTATAGGATGCCACTAGGTACACTGAGTGTGTGCTAGTATAATGGCTTAGTTATAATTAGTTGGAGTGTGCAACGCAGGCAGACGTGCTGCAAATGTCTTGGCACTAGTGGGACTATAGCAAAGTCCAATAGCCACGTATAGGATGCCACTAGGTACACTGAGTGTGTGCTAGTATAATGGCTTAGTTATAATTAGTTGGAGTGTGCAACGCAGGCAGATGCGCTCTGCAAATGTCTTGGCACAAGTGGGACTATAGCAAAGTCCAATAGCCACGTATAGGATGCCACTAGGTACACTGAGTGTTTGCTAGTAAAATTGCTTAGTTTAAAAAAGTTGTAGTGTGCAATGCAGGCAGACGTGCTCTGCAAATGTCTTTGCACTAGTGGGACTATAGCAAAGTCCAATAGCCACGTATAGGATGCCACTAGGTACACTGAGTGTGTGCTAGTATAATGGCTTAGTTATAATTAGTTGGAGTGTGCAACGCAGGCAGACGTGCTGCAAATGTCTTGGCACTAGTGGGACTATAGCAAAGTCCAATAGCCACGTATAGGATGCCACTAGGTACACTGAGTGTGTGCTAGTATAATGGCTTAGTTATAATTAGTTGGAGTGTGCAACGCAGGCAGACGTGCTGCAAATGTCTTGGCACTAGTGGGACTATAGCAAAGTCCAATAGCCACGTATAGGATGCCACTAGGTACACTGAGTGTGTGCTAGTATAATGGCTTAGTTATAATTAGTTGGAGTGTGCAACGCAGGCAGACGTGCTGCAAATGTCTTGGCACTAGTGGGACTATAGCAAAGTCCAATAGCCACGTATAGGATGCCACTAGGTACACTGAGTGTGTGCTAGTATAATGGCTTAGTTATAATTAGTTGGAGTGTGCAACGCAGGCAGACGTGCTGCAAATGTCTTGGCACTAGTGGGACTATAGCAAAGTCCAATAGCCACGTATAGGATGCCACTAGGTACACTGAGTGTGTGCTAGTATAATGGCTTAGTTATAATTAGTTGGAGTGTGCAACGCAGGCAGACGTGCTGCAAATGTCTTGGCACTAGTGGGACTATAGCAAAGTCCAATAGCCACGTATAGGATGCCACTAGGTACACTGAGTGTTTGCTAGTAAAATTGCTTAGTTTAAAAAAGTTGTAGTGTGCAATGCAGGCAGACGTGCTCTGCAAATGTCTTTGCACTAGTGGGACTATAGCAAAGTCCAATAGCCACGTATAGGATGCCACTAGGTACACTGAATGTTTGCTAGTATAATGGCTTACTTAGAATGAGTTGGAGTGTGCAGAGGACAAGAGGGTACAGTGGCAGGATTGTGGTGCTCTGGGTAGAGGAATGGAAGCCTGCCTTTCTATTCCCTCCTAATGGTGAAATGCAGGGAGGAAATCCCTGACCTGGGCTACACAGACGCTGTTGCTGTTTGCAGGACCTGTCACTTATGGCTCTCTGACCCTGCCGCTTTGAGCCCTTAAAAGGACTGCTAGAATGTGCTCTCCCTAAGCTGTCTAACGCTGTGTATGCAGCGCATACAGCTGTATCGGCTATAGGACTCAGGAGAACGGAGCTGCGACACTGATGTCTGACACCAAAGACGCAGAAGGCAGATAATGGCGTTCGTGAAGAAAATGTCCGGTTTTATAATGCAGGGACATGTGACATGCAGATCCTATCACACATGCCGTTGCTTCTCTGGCTCAAAGTCCACTTAGGAGTGTGTGTGTCTGTGATTGGCTGACATGCTGGCCCGCCCCACAAGACGCGCGCGCTTAGGGAAGGAAGACAAGAAAAAAAAAAAAAAAAATGGCGATCGCCATTATAGAAACAGCAGTGATCTGAAGGCGCTGTTCACGCACACTATACACTGAAATGTGATAATAGTTTGATTCACAGAGTGACTTACACTATTACAGCAGAAACCAAGCTAGGATTTAGCTGTTTTTTGGCTGCTAGAACCGTTCTCGAACGTTTCTAGAACTATCGAGCTTTTGCAAAAAGCTCGAGTTCTAGTTCGATCTAGAACATGCCCCAAAATCACTCGAGCCGCGAACTGGAGAACCACGAACCACGAACCGCGGTCAACTCTAGTTATAACAAAGACATAGCAGTGAACACATCCATTTCCCATATCTACATTGGATGCATTATACATTTTTCTTAATTCCTTTTTACAAATGGATTTGATACATTTTGGCATCAGTAAGGGTAAGTCATTTACAATTTTTGTTTTAAATTAACTAACACAGTACAAAGATATATATATTTACCTTCCTCTATTTTATTTTATGATATAATGCTGTAGGACTTCTAAAATACTAATTGATTTTATGTGAACAGATATCTTTCCACATCAATTCTGTAAAAGTTTCACTTACTTATTTTTGACTTGCATTTATGGGATAGCTGAGTAAACAAATATACAATTTATACTTATTCAAATGTGTTAGTCATTTATACCACAGAACACCTCCCACCGGGGATGGGTGGAGAGCTTTGAACAAAGAGCCATTGCGAGGGGTGTGGCTTATGAGGTGTACTGCCATCAGTGGGTGTAGCAAGACGGCTGCCACAGGAAATTCCAGGCACCTGACTTCCGGGTGTAGCATCCATGTTGTGACTCCCTGGGTGTACTGGGAGTGGCTGGAACTACGTAGTAAACCAGGGATACTTTTAGTGCCTGTAAATTTGCATTTCAGCATACAAAAGAGAGATTTGATTAGCACCAGATATAATGACTTCTAGAGAAAAACAATGAGGCACCGCTAGAGAAAAACATTTAGTGATTCTACAAACAGCAACACACAGTGAATACGGTCTTTGTCCTCCAGTATACTCTCACTGGAGATTAATCTGAACTTCAATACATGGATTGCAGCCTGCCATCTAGTGGTAGTCCAACGATTTTACACAACTTTTTGCAATCTTTTATATTTTTTCCGTTTTTTGTAACTAGGGCGACAGCCTTCTCAGCTCCTACTAAAAACAACATATTTATCTTTTGAACAGAGTATACAGTGCTTAATTGGACCGGCCGTTCCAACGGAGTCCTTTCTCGCCTCGTCCACGTTTGTAACGCGCTGACAGTGACTCGCATCTAATACGCAGGAGAATCCGCTAACTCCAGCACCCTTAACTTAACTAAAGTGAGTTCCTTTCCCGCCTCGTCTGCCACGCAGACAGTGACATGCGCCTGAACCGCAGGGGAATACGCTAAATCCACTTTAAGGTAACAGAACCCTTCCCGCCTCGTCTATTATCTATCCAACATTCAATATTCAATATTTAATATTTAATATTCAATATTTAATATCTAATATCTAACAAACAGTGGATGTGTTATCCGCAACACAGGGGAATCGCTAGTTCTCATACTTCTGTTCAAAAACAAACAATTTGAAAAGACTGAAAAATGCATGAACCCGTTAATTTCTCTCTAATCCAAACCGAAATAACACTTGTTTTTCTTTCAAATCATTACAACTCTGTTTGCTGTACTATACAAAGGCTGCCGCCATCTCCTGTATATTAGCCCACTGACCCCTCCTCTCTCCTCACTCCAAAGAGCTGCGCTGTCTTGACCACCGGTGTCTGCCTCTTCACCCTCCACCCCCCTTGCTTCTCAGCTAAAAGACAGCAGGGACATAGCTATGTAATTCGATCTCTACTCTTTCTCAAGCAGCCGGTGGGCAATGGCCAACACACACTGACCCCCCTTCTCCTCCACAGAACAAAGACAGCAGCTGCGTCTGTATGGGCACTATCAACCCCCCTTCTCTCTAACACAGCGAAGAAATGCAGGGGGGTAGGCTGCGTCTGTGGACTTCTACACTCTCCTTGCTTCCTTTATTCACAGCGAAGAAGAAAAAAACTACAGGCAATTAACACTTTGAAAACTAAATCAGAGCGTAGAATCTACAAGCTTGATTAACCATACACGATATACAAATAAAGAGCTACTCAAAAAGCCCCCCATTTCTACCTTACTTACAGCTCAGAAATACAGACAGCCGGATACTTTAAAACCTACACCTAGCCCCTATAGAAGCTGGGTCCTAGCTCACCGGCGAGTGACAGTCACACCGTTAGGTCTCCGGTGCACTACCATTCTCCGGACTAGTGACCACCCCCTTTCGCCAGGTGTCTCTCGATCCACAGGTAAAACAGCACACACAATGTATATGATGCTTACCGCGAAATGAAGGGTGATCAATCCTATCGAGCGACACCTGGATACTTGTGAAGTAGCCCCAGACGTCCGGAAAGTGGAAGCCCTGACTCACTCTTCTCGGTGGCCCCACACTTGGCGCGCCAACTGTCACGGTCAGAATGACGATGATGATGAGACTCAAAGGATCTCTCGATATCCGGCTGCTGTTTCTAATTAAAAATGTCATGAGTGCACTTAGAGATTAAATAACTAGACAGCAAGTCAGTTACATCTATCTCCATGACTGGCTCTTAACCAAGTGTGTTTTTTATTGTTTGAAAGAAACTCTAAACCGAGCAGTAAGGGGGTGTAAACAAAAGTTTTAGTCCAATCAAATATCGCAGGGCAGGGCTTCATGACGTAGAGAGATCTACACATCCTCCTTGGATTGGTCGGTCCAGACTCCAGGAATTTTCCTTTGTCCATCTGTCTTGGGTGTAGAACAGGAAATAGCAGCCATCTTCAAGCTATACATATATATATATCCTAGTATATACTGAGTCTAAGGAAAATACACTGAATATGCAATATACATATATACATGTTAGTAAAAAACAAAAGCATTCACAAATATGTGTGTTAGTTCACATCTACTGAACTATATAACTGAGTCTATGAAATGGCTGAATTAAGTATTTTTGGATACTCAATTCTTTATCCTCAACAATAACACCTCCTTTCATTTACAGCATCATTACAGCATTTTTTGGGAGTTTATTTAGTGGTGGAGTTGCGCTTTAAATATAAGCCCCCTGTCATATACTCAGCTTCCGGCAGTTTCTCCTTTTACTGACAGTGCTCTGCTCCCACGGTGCCATCTTGTGCTTGTAATTTCTGACTGACCGGCATACAGATGCTCTCAATGTAACTCTATGAGAGCCAGAAGGTGGACAGAGTGAGGATCTTATAGATATGTACTGAGTTGTGTCTAGTGATGAGCAAATACTAACTATTCATGATCTGATTATTTGTAATGAATCCCAAGGTACTATTACGGTATTCTTCACAAATAACAAACCTAATGCAAGTCAATGGTAACCTGAGCATTTTTCTGGGAAATTTTCAAGAAAAATGCTTGGGTCCCCCATTGACTTGCATTAGGTTATTTTTTTGTGACGAATACCAGAACAGTAGTTTGGGATTCGTTACGAATAATCTGAACATGAATTGTTGGTATTTGCTCATCACTAGCTGTGACCTCTGGCGTACTTCATGAAATACTGGAGCTACCGGCAGGTCACAAATCACAGGATTGGCAGTAGCAGAAGATGAAGTCGTCAGAAGGGGAGTATAATACAGGGGGCAGAGGACTTACATTTAAAGCAGCACTCCAGCAGCGAAATAAAAAAAAATGTTGGAGTGGTATTTAAGCTGGAGGCAAATTCTCAGGGAGACCTTTAGGCTATGACCGCACTTTGCGTCACCCTACATGCAGTTTAGAATGCACGTTTTTGCCTTAATTGATTTAGCCAAAGTTGCCTTTTCCAGAAATTTAGCGCTAAAAACGCATGCGTATTTACCGCGTTTTTGATGCGTTTTCACCGCTTTTTACATGCTTTTTCACCTGCGTTTTGACAGATGCGTTTTAAACAAGACACTGCTAAATAAAGATGAAATAGTCAAACAGAATGAAAAAAGAGAAAAAAAACATATAATTTTGGATTTAATAAAGAAAATAGTTATATTTCATGAAATTATAGCGGTTTTATAATATTTAATACTAAAATAGCAATAAAATCATAATTTTCTTTAATTTAATTGTCGGACTATGTGTGTGTAAAGGGACATATTATTCCATTATTTTGATGTCAGAAAAGCATACGTTTTTGATGTCCAAAACGCATGTTTTCTGCACCTAAAAAGCAGGTAAAACGCAGGAAATTTGAAGTTTCTTGGTTTTTGCCATTTCTCATTGACTTCAATGTTAGCAAAACGCACCCATAATGGCAAAAACAATTGACATGCTGCTTCTTTTAACGCATGGTTTTTGCCACAAAATATGCAAATTAAATGCAGCGTTTTAAAACGCAAAGTGCGGTCTAGAAAACAACCTTTTCCATAGAGTATTATGGAAAAGCAAAACGCATGCCTTTTGGCATGAAAATGCTGCAGCTCAAAATGCTGCAGAAAAGCAGGTAAAAACGCAAAGTGCGGTCATACCCTTAGTTCATTTTTGATGCTGCAGTTTGTTTCCTTTTGGTATGTCATGCTTTAAACTTTTCACCCCCGAACGATTTTCCATTTTCCTTTCATTATTTCCTCCCTGTCTTCCAAGAGCCATAACTTTTTTATTTTTCAGTCAATGTAGTCATATAAGGGATTGTTTTGGACTTGTACTTTTGAATAACTCCCACATAGTGTACTGAAAAATGGGAAACAAAAATTCCAAGTGAAGTGAAATAGCAAAAACAGTGCGATTTCACTATTTTTTTTTTATTTTAATTTACCATGTTCACTATATGGTGAAACTGACCAGGCAATATGATACCCCAGGTCAGTACGAGTCCATGGATACTAAACATGTATAGTTTTATCTTAGTGGTGAAAAAAATCACAGTGTGCATGAGATTTCTATAACTCTCATCTACTTTGTTGTAACCATTAAAGGAGTTTTCAGGTGAAGAGAAGAAGTCTGCAGTCAATCTATGATTGATTGTTCTCAGTGAGAGAAACAAAATTATGATTTTGTAGTTGTGATACCTTTTAATGGCTAACTAAAATAAAATAAAATGGTGTTACAAAGCAAGCTTTCGAGACATCTCAGGTCCCTTCATCAGGCATGGTATGACAAAATATCTGAAGACACAAAAATAGATACACAAAAAGAGCAGAGGGATGGCATAATAAAAGGACATTTAAATAACCAAACACTGAGCTTTGAGAGTGAATCTTTAATTAGCTTTGATTAGTGGTGTGAAAGGTTTATTGTCCCAATATCCATATAGGATCAGAGGCATGGTGCCCTAGAAGTCTCTGGAACAGACTCCTCAGATTTTGTAGTGAGTCATAAATCCTCCTGATAGGTTAAGTCCTGTGTCCACAGAGTTAAACATTTTAATGAATTTGTACTCCCAGACTCTTCTTATAATTTTGTTTCTCTCACTGAGAACAATCAATCATTTTTCAACTGGCTAACATGGTACCCAAACTTTTTCTCTTGTAACAGTCAATCTATGTAACGCTAAACTGCCAAATTGTGCTAGTGTGTAATGTGTACATTGTGTCTGTAAGGGCTCTGTTCCCCTTGTGATTTCTATGTGCGAGTGCGATCTGATAAAACAACAGATCGCACTCGCACCAGTGTTAATCAATGAGGCAGTATCCTCTTGCTTTTCTTCGTCACAAATCTAGCTCTCAGTGCAATTGCAGCATGCTGCGTTTTGCAGTGAGTCTCGGCTCATGCATATCCATTCAAGCCTATGGGAGTGTGTGAAACATCGCACTGCACTCACATGTTATGTGACTGCAGTGTGATATACGCAGAGACAGACAGTGGAGGAGATGGGAGAAAGTGCTCTCTCCCTCTTCTCCGAGGCTATGATACGATCGCAAGATCACATAACAGTCGCATGAACCTCTGCTGACACCCATAGCACAAGGTCATTAGGATATTGTTTCCGATGTTCTCACATCGGAAGCGGTACGCAAGTGAAGAGCCCTAATGTAAATACACTGATGAAATTAGGTTTTTTTTCTTACATATATTAAAAAAAGGATGTCTGAATGAAGCATAACGCTATGTTCACACATAGGGTTTTTGCTGCGTTTTTTTCACACACTTTTTTCCCCTGACGTCTCCTTCACCACTGAAAGCAAAGAGAAGATGCAAAACACTTCAAAAACGCGACAGCTGCGTTTTTGGTGCTTTTATGGTGAATGAAACTAAATTTATTTTAACATGTACTGTAGACAAATGACAAAAGAAGCAGCCAAAAACACAACAAAAAAAGCAGCAAAAAAAGTAGTAAACCTGCTTTTTGGAAGAGAGAAGGTTTTGGCAACAGAAGATACGCAGCAAAAATGGAACGTGTGAACATAGCCTAAATGTGTCTGGAAAGGAAAAAAAAAATGAGCAATTCATTGATTTGTTTTCTTTTTTAACTGTGTAGTTTTATAGCATTTAACTTAGTTTTTTGATGCAACGTGGCCGGTAGAGATTTTTTTCATTGCTGACCTTATAGGTAATGTGTTCAGTGATTCTACATATTCATTTATGTGAAAGGACACATTAACAAATGATGTTTTTCCCTTCTTACTTTGAGCTCTTTTACATGAATAATAATTGAACATATGTCTCAATGTATAAAACAAAGCAACAATCATCACGTCTGGTGCATCCTGGTCCCATGTGACTTCTTAGGTTATTTTATTATTTTGCACACCTGTTCTTGCTTTTCCAGCAATACACAATGATGCCAGTTCTCTCTAGAACAATATACTTTTAAATCCTTTACAAAAGTTGTCTTCATAGCTCCATGAGAATTTTGTTAAGATTAAATAGGGTTACTAGATCCTAAATATGCCTTTTCATGAAGGATTGTTAATATTTTCTGTCTCGATATGAGGTGGAAAATACACTCGCATAATGGATAAGATTTGTTTGAAAATGTCTTCATATAAATTGACCTGCAGTAAAGATTTATAAATTAGCGGCATGTCAATTTATGTTGGAGAAGAGTTGTAGATTTTTTTGCAGAATTTCCACATTGAGTTGAGTGCATGAGTGAAAATCTTACTGATTTTACTCACTGATTCGCAGTAAAGTTCTCAAGTCCTGAATAAAGACCTATCTTTAATGTTCAACCTCTTCCCAATACACCGTGTGCAGAATTATTAGGCAAGTTGTATTTTAGAGGATTTTTTTTATTGATCAACAACTATGTTCTCATCAACCCAAATGACTCATAAATATCAAAGCTTAATATTTTTGGAAGTTGGAGTGTGGGGTTTTTGGCTATCTTAGGAGGATATCTGTTTATGCAGGTAACTATTACTGTGTAGCATTATTAGAAAACTTATTAAAAACCAAATATCTCCCCATCTCACTTGTTTATTTTCACCAGGTAAACCAATATAACTGCACAAAATTTAGAAATAAACATTTCTGACATGCAAAAACAAAACCCCAAAAAACTAGTGACCAATATAACCATCTTTCTTTATGATGACACTCAACAGCCTACCATCCATAGATTCTGTCAGTTGCTTGATCTGTTTACTATCAACATTGCATCCAGCAGCCACTACAGCCTCCCAGACACTGTTCCGAGAGGTGTACTGTTTTCCCTCCCTGTAGATCTCATATTTTATGAGCGACCACAGGTTCTCTATGGGGTTCAGATCAGGTGAACAAGGGGGCCATGTCATTATTTTTTCATCTTTTAGACCTTTACTGGCCAGCCAAGCTGTGGAGTAGTTGGGTGCATGTGATGGAGCATTATCCTGCATGAAAATCATGTTTTTCTTGAATGATACCGACTTCTTCCTGTACCACTGCTTGAAGAAGTTGTCTTCCAGAAACTTGCAGTAGGTCTGGGAGTTGAGCTTCACTCCTTCCTCAACCCGAAAAGGTCCCACAAGTTCATCTTTGATACCAGCCCATACCAGTACCCCACCTCCACATTGCTGGCGTCTGAGTTGGAGTGGAGCTCTCTGCCCTTTACTGATCCAGCCTCTAGCCCATCAAGAGTCACTCTCATTTCATCAGTCCATAAAACCTTTGAAAAATCAGTCTTAAGATATCTCTTGACCCAGTTTTAATGTTTTATCTTATGTTTCTTGTTTTTTGCTTGAAGAAGTTGTCTTCCAGAAACTGGCAGTAGGTCTCGGAGTTGAGCTTCACTCCTTCCTCAGCCCGAAAAGGTCCCACAAGTTCATCTTTGATGATACCAGCCCATACCAGTGCTCCACCTCCACCTTGCTGGCGTCTGAGTCGGAGTGGAGCTCTCTGCCCTTTACTGATCCAGCCCCTGGGCCATCAAGAGTCACTCTCATTTCATCAGTCCATAAAAACTTTGAAAAATCAGTCTTAAGATATCTCTTGGCCAGGTTTTGACGTTTTATCTTGTGTTTCTTGTTCAAAGGTGGTCGTTTTTCAGCCTTCCTTACCTTGGCCATGTCCCTGAGTATGGCACACCTTGTTACTCCAGTTACTCCAGTAACATTGCAGCTCTGAAATATGGCCAAACTGGTGGCAAATGGCATCTTGGCAGCTTCCAGCTTGATTTTCCTCAATTCATGGGCAATTATTTTGCGCCTTTTTGCCCAACACGCTTCTTGTGACCCTGTTAGCTATTTGCCAGGAAACGTTTGATTGCTCGGTGAATACGCTTCAAAAGTTTGGCAATTTCAAGACTGCTGCATCCCTCTGCAAGACATCTCACAATTTGGACTTTTCAGAGCCCGTCAAATCTCTCTTCTGACCCATTTTGCCAAAGGTAAGGAAGTTGCCTAAAGGCTGGTTTACACGCTACGATATCGCTAGCGATATCGCTAGTGAGCGTACCCGCCCCTTCGTTTGTGCGTCATGGGCAAATCGCTGCTCGTGGCGCACAATATTGCTAACACCCGTCACACGTACTTACCTTCCTAGCAACGTCGCTGTGGGAGGCGAACAACCTCTTTGTTAAGGGAGAGGTTCGTGCACCGTCACAGCGAAGTCACACAGCGGCCGACCAATAGAAGCGGAGGGGCGGAGACCAGCCACATTTACGACACGCCCACCTCGTTGCCGGAGGACGCAGGTAAGCCGTTGTTCGTCGTTCCCGGAGTGTCACACGTAGCGACGTGTGCTGTCTCAGGAACAACGAACAACCAGCGTCCACGAGCAATGATTTTTTGAAAATGAACGACGTGTCAATGACCAACGATTAAGTGAGTATTTTTGATCGTTGACACTCGCTTGTAGCTGTTACACGAAACGACGTCGCTAATGACGCCGGATGTGCGTCACAAATTCTGTGACCCCGACGACATATCGTTAGCAATATCGTTGCGTGTAAAGCACCCTTAATAATTAAGCACACCTTATATAGTGTGTTAATGTCATTACATCACACCCCTCCTCATTACAGAGATGCACATCACCTGATTTACTTAGTAGTTGGCTCTCAAGCCTATACAGCTTGGAGTAGGACAACATGTATAAAAAGTATTGTGATCAAAATACTCATTTGCCTAATAATTCTGCACACAGTGTATGTTGCGTACATGTACATCATGCATCACGTGCCAATGTATGGAGAGGGGTCAGGAGCTCCCTAAAAAAATGCAATGAAAAGTAAACAAAATGTCATGAGTACCCCATGGTATAAAAATCAGGGCATCTTATTTTCTAAGTGTGGTAGTTGCTGCAAATGCATAGACGCCATTTATTCATCTTTATGCCATTTATTCTGTGCTATAGTTGATAAGACAGCTTTACTCTTCTGGTCAGTATGATTACAGTGATGCTACACTTATATAGTTTTAAAGTCTTCAGCTATTTTTCTGAGTTCTGTGATATTTGGGCTTTTATTTTTTTTTCTTAAGTTGAAGCTACTCAAGGTACCAATATTTTTAAGTCTATTTTTGCTTAAAGGGAACCTGACACCTGGTTTTTGCCTCTTATGAGCTGCGGCCACCATCAATGAGCTCTTATATACAGCATTCCAGAATACTGTATATAAGTGCCCAGGCCGCTCTGTATAACGTAAAAAACAATTTTATAATACTCACCAAGGGGGCGGTCCGGTCTGATAGGTGTCGCTACTCCAGTCCTGCGCCTCTTCCATCTTGTGGGATTGTCGTCCTCCTGCCCAGCCCCATGTGCATGACGCGTCCTGCATCATTCACAGAAAGGCCTCCATTGCACTTTTGCGCATGCGCACTTTGATCTGCCTTGCTGAGGGTGCGTATTATAAGGCTATCTGCGCACAATGCGGATTTACGTGGATTTTACCGCGAATTTGCCACGGATTTGCTGCAGAAAATGTGTCTAACATTTCTGCAGTCATGCCCCAGCAAAACCTATGGGTATAAAAAAATGCTGTGCGCTCACTGCTTTTTTTTATACCTGCGGATTTACCCACGAAATTTCCGTTGTGGAATTAATGTGCATGTCACTTCTTTTCCGCAGGTACCTGCGGTTTTTGCCATAGATAATGGTAAAAATCTGCAGGGACCAACCTGTGGAAAAACCACGGCAAATCCGCACCAAAATGCGGCAAAACCACATGCGGATTTCGTTGCGTTTTTTTACCGCAGGTGCGGGATTGTTAAAGAGGGTCCGGATTTTCCTTGAGAAAAAGTCAATTTCTAGTGCGCACATGGCGTAAAGATGTTTTTTACTTTATACAGAGCTGCCTGGGCTCTTATATACAGTATTCTGGAATGGTGTATATAAGAGCTCACTGGTGGTGGCCGCAGCTCATAAAAGAAAATCCTGGTGACAGGTTCCCTTTAAAGGGAACTAATCACCAGGATTTTCATATATAACCTATAGCCAGTGCTATACTGGCACTATCAGCCTGATTCTCTACATACCTGTAATGGTCAGCTCGGATGTTTAGGTTATGAAATCCAAAAAAGTAAAGTTTATAAAATTATCTGCTTGTTGAGTGACAGCTGCACTGGAGCAGATAATATATTCATAGTTATCCCCTCAGCCTTTTATAATTAGCATAAGTATTATACAAACGATTCACTTTGTCTCTTGCAGGACCTGTGTGAGGTCATACCCATGTGACCTGGTATCCAGCTTTGTTGGCTGAGGCCCCACCCCCTTCTGGTCACATGGGTATGACCTCACACAGGTCCTGCAAAAGACAAAGTGAATCGTTTGTATAATACTTATGCTAATTCTAACAGGGGGAGGGGATAACTGTGAATATATTATCTGCTCCATTGCAGCTGCCACTCAAGAAGCAGGTAATTTTATAAACTTTACTTTTTGGATTTCAAAACCTAAACATCCGAGCTGAATACTACAGGTATGTATAGACTCAGCCTGATAGTGCCAGTATAGCACTGGCTTTAGCGTATATTCAAAAATCCTGGTGATCGGTTCTCTTTAATAAGTCAGATGGCATAATTATGCAAGAACAAAAATAAATGTCAAAAATACCTCTACATGGAACATTGTAAAAAAAACAAGGCAAAAATGCATTTTTTTCATCATATTACACCACTGAATAAAACATTCAAATATTGTACATAAAAAAAAATAGCATCACCAGCTCTGTTGGTAGAAAAAATGAGGAAAAAGCTGTAGCTCTCAGAATATGGTGATGCATAAACATTTTTTTTTTCTGATACAAAATTGTTTTTAGTGTGCAAAAGCAGCAAAATGATACAAAAACAATATATATCTGGTATGACTGTAATTTTACTGATCTTAAAAATAAAGCAGTCTTATCATTTTAACCTCATGATCAACAGCGGAAAAACATAAATAAATAAAGACAATTTGGAATTGCTATTTTGTCTTTTGACTGCCAAAAATCGGAATATAAAGCAATCATAAAATGCTATATACCCCAAAATGGTACGAATAAATTCTTGAATTCATAAAAAAATAGAAAAAGTATATGTCTCAAAATATGGCAATGCAATATATTTTATTCAAGAAAAGCGTTTTAAAATATTAGTAAAATTAGCAAAACATAAAAAGCCTATATGTGTGACATTCCTGTAACCATACTGACCTGAAGAATAAAGCTGTGCGATACGACATAGTAAATGGTGTAAAGAAAAAAACCTGTTCATATGTTCTGCCTCACAAACAAAGCAACACATTCATACTTACTCTATTATATTCTTCTTCTTTTATTCCGCTCTACGCTGGGAACTTACCATTTTTCATCTCTGAAAAACAGAATTCAGACAAAAGCCCAGATGTAATGACTGACTATACTGAGGCAGGTGGAGTCAATTTAGACTCTACTTGGCCCCTGTTCAGTGGTGTACCATCTTTTTTAGGCATGAACAAAAGCGCAGTCAACCACAGTGTTCTGCCCTTATAAAAACAACAAACGGAACCACTGAAAAGACAGAGCCCAACATAAGTCTGCCTGCCTCATTACAGGAAATTTTTCTATCAGGGGTTTCGTCTGAATTAGGCTGCTCTCACATCAGCGGTATTTTGCCGAAAAGCCAGATCCGGCACAAATGCGTTTCAGTTCCATTCATTTACAATGGTATCGCTGTAAGATGCGCTTACATGCGGTCTCGTGAGACGCACGTGACTGCATGTGACAGCATCTTGCGCGATTCCATTGTAAATGAATGGAACTGAAACACATTTGTGCCGGATCTGGCTTTTCGGCAAAATACCGCTGATGTGAGAGCGGCCTTATGCATTATGCTGATTAGATGGATACCTGGTTGAAGAGCACAGCACAGAGCACTGGATTAACGTGAAGCTAGCATTAAAGTGATCCCAGATGTAATGTACCTGAAATGGTACCAATATGACCTATCACTCAACCCAGAATAAACAAGCCTCCTGTCAATAGAAATATTGCAGGTTTCAACGTTACTGGCAAGAAAAAAACCATGGAAATGCGACATTGTCACCCACAAAAATAAATCCAGCCAAATCTGCAATTGCCAAATACAAATGCCCCAAACCTCGCAGAACCCTATAGTGTATATGTTTGGCACTAACTTAACAATTTACTGGTTTAGTAATCAATGAAGGGAGGAAGGGGTAGAAAAAAATCCAGCACTGATGTCCATAAAAAATTATTTTTCTTTATTTCAAATTCACCATAAAAATTAGAATGGATCAATCCTTCCACAAGCCCTGATTACGCATTACGCGTTTCAGAAAAAATACTCCTTAATCATAGGCAAATGAAACGCGTAAGGTGTAATCAGGGCTTTTGGAAGGATTGATCCATTCTAATTTTTATGATGAATTTGAAATAAAGAAAAATAATTTTTTATGGACATCAGTGCTGGATTTGTTTCTACCCCTTCCTCCCTTCAATAATTGCTACACCTGTGGAATCCAACCACAGATACCGGCCCAAATGGACATCTAGATCTACAGATTGGTGAGCTGGAATGTTTACTTTCTTTGTGTTTTTTTACTGGTTTAGTGTCTCCGGAAGCACAAGCCGGGCACATTCTATTGGGCATTAAACTGGCATATTTGCAATTTTCATTCAGCAACTGTTTGCTTATTTCTTGAAAGCTTTGTAGATTCAAAATAGCCACTTCACCTGTAGAAGAATTCATAGAGGAGTGTAATTTCCAAAATTAGAGTGGGATTTCTACAGTATTGACACCAAAATACACAGTAGTACTAAAACTATTCCAAGAAAATTTGTTCTTGAAAAATCAGATAACAGTTGTTCCCTTGCAAACAAAGCCGTATTCCCAAACATTAATGTACAACCAGATATGGGGTATTGCCACAACTGGAAGAATTGTATAACAAATTATGAAGACTTATTATATGCCTTTTGAAAATTAATCATCTGGGTTTAGAACAACATTATAGTGCTTAAAAGGATTATTATTTATTTTGTTGTTGCTTTAAGGCCATGTGTCCACGCTGCGGAAAATGCACGGATTTTGCCGCGGATTTCTCGCGGAAAAGCCGCGGATTTTCCGAAAATCTGCAGCAGCGGCACTTCCAAGCCATTTCAATGGCATTTTGGAAATGCTGTGTCCATGCTGCGGATTTTTCCGCGGCGGATTTGCCGCGGATTTTGATCCGGAAAAATCTGCAGCATGTCAATTATTGTTGCGGATTTTGATCCGGATTTTGGCTATAGAATGGGGGAAAAAAAAAAAATCCGCATCAAAATCCGCGGCAATTCCGCGGTAAATCCGCGGTAAATCCACGGCAAAAAAAAGGTGCGGATTTGCCGCGAAAGTCGCGGATTTTCATGCAGAAAAATCCACAGCAACATTCTACCGTGGACACATAGCCTAACAGTCATATCCAAAAATGTAGGCACCCTTGAAATTGTTCCAAAAAATGAAGTATTTCTATCAGAAAATAATTGCACTTGCATATATTTTGTTATACACATATATATTTTACTTGTATTTCCTTTGTGTGCATTGGAACAACTCACAAAACAGAGACAAAAAGTCAAATGGACATAATTTCACGCAAAATCCCTAAAATGGACCAGACAAAATTGTTGGCACCTTTCAAAAATTGTGGGTAAACTTTGTTTCAAGCATTTGACAAGTAACAGGTGTGGACAATATGAAAATCACATCTGAAGCCAGATAAAAAGTGCATAAGTTGACTCAATGTTTGAACTGTGTGTCTGTGTGTGCCACACTAAGCACAGCGAACAGATAAGAGGAGAACTGTTTCAGCACTTGAAAACCAAACTTGTTGAAACATATAAACAATCTCAAAGTTACAAGTCCATCTCCAGAGATCGCAATGTTCCTTTGTCCACATAACATAAGTTACAAGTGTTCAACCCATGGCACTGTAACTAATCTCTCTGGACTTGGACAGCAGATAAAAATTGATTAAAGGTTGCAATACAGGATAGCCTGGATGCTGGATAAGCAGCTTCAATCAAGTTCCAAAGAAATTCAAGATCTCCTGCAGGCTCAGGGTACATCATTGTTAGCACAATTTATAAGTCGACCTGTAAATTATATGAAACTCTCTGGCAGTGAAGGAGGGAGGTGCCCGCTTGGGTGCCGCACTCCTTTGCCAAGGAGACCCTGTGAGCAGATGTGACTTCGGGTGGGGTGCTTGACACTTACTGATTTCTTCAGGTTGGTGTCCATCACCCCACTAGCAGTCGCCATCGTAGACAGTTTGTACCACACGCAGCACAGGAGTTCACTTGGCCAACCAGAATCGCTCACTTTTATTCTTCCTACCGTTATGACAGACATGGCCTTCTTTTCCTTCCTTCGCTCAGTGTGGATTATTGCTTCTCGATCTGTCCCCCATTGCTACCTTTAATCTCGTCTTCAAACTCTGAGGTCTGTTTCTGGTTAGGGGACTTTTAGTGGGGAGTTCACTTACAGTTGGTGCATTCAAGGATGACCGTGGTTTCAGGGGCACCTCTTGGTCCCATATTTCTTATCCGGGTCCTGGCTCTTTCGCCGCCCACGATGCCTGCAGCTGCTGGATCCTCTCTCCATGGCTGCAGGGCTTGGAGCTGTTGCAGCGACTGTTGCCTGAAATAGTGGGGCTTGGTCAATAGCAGCTGCGAAATGGTGCCACAGTTCTTTCTTTCTTGGGACCTCCTTCCACAGCTGCAGACCTCCCAGCTGCCTTTCCTTTGCCTCTGAGGTCATTTCGGCAACACAGTCTTACCAACTACCTTGGCCACGGCTGCTACAGGTGCACAGCTCGTACTAGCAATCATCCCTGGCTATAAATGGCTCCATGCTCTTATCTCGGTTCATAGCGCTCTGTGATGTCCACAGAAATGGTGCAAATCTATATTGTCAGGGGAGTCTCCATCTTCCGGGCTACACCCTCCTGGTGGGGCTTCTTCTGGCTCCTCCATTCATTTCTTCAAAGCCACCTCCCATACCCATCAGCTTCTTAGAAGGGGCTTTTCTCTCTCTTCAGTACACTCGCCAAAGGTAGGTACCACTTAACATGAAGCATTTCTTAATCCCCAGCCTTCGAGCAAACACAGGGTCCAGCTTTGTGCTCTTTTTCCCCTGTACCACCCACGATGGGTGGGGCTCATTTCCTGTCCCAGGCCATGTCCTACCATCTTTGTTTTTGCTGCCAGAAGTCCTTTAATCTTTGGTGTTTTCGCCACAGTCTTTCTTTGTGCATAAAACAACCCTGCTCGCAGTGCCACTTGAAGTTGGGAGGCACCGGGCTGCTCAGATGCTGCACTCCTTTGCCAATGAGACCCCGTGAGCAGATATGTGACTTCAGATGGGGTGCATAACACTTACTAGTTTCTTCAGGCCAGTGTCCATCACCCCGTTG
The DNA here is from genome assembly GCF_048569485.1 of Anomaloglossus baeobatrachus. NCBI lineage: Eukaryota > Metazoa > Chordata > Amphibia > Anura > Aromobatidae > Anomaloglossus > Anomaloglossus baeobatrachus. Next base: position 799,624,363 of record NC_134353.1, on the reverse strand, counting down.
GTAGTTACCGTTGTAGACAGTAACACACTCAACACAGGCGTTTACTTGGCCAACTAGAATTGTTCACTTTTATTCTTCACACTGTTATGACAGACATGGCCTTCTTTTCCTTCATTTGCTCGGTGTAGGCTACTGCCTCTAGACCTGTCTCCCCCCCCCCCACTATCTTGGATTTTGTTCTCAAGCTCCAGGGTCTGTGTCTTTCTTCTCCCTCTTCCTCCCGCCTTCGTCCTCTGCTGGGTCCTGATCGCATTTTAAGTCAGACAAATCTCTAAGTTGGAGTGAACCGTAGGCTCCGGATCTCTTAAGGTTGCCTTAGGATTTCCTGACAAGCCCTTGGACCGAGCGCCATCTGCCACTCCTACTTTCCACTGCCTTAATCATATCTTATCTAACATCTAATCTAAAGTCAACCCGCTGCTAGATGTTAGCTGTTGATACAAACATATACAGTTGAAATTAGAAGTTTACATTCACCATTTAAAAAGACACATATGCATGTTTTTATCAGTATCTGACATGAAATTGGAATAAATCTTTCCCGTTTTAGGTCACTTAGGATTGCCAGAATTATTTATACTTGCCAAATGCCAGAATAATGAAAGAAAGATAATGTTTTAAGGCATTTGTATTACTTTCTGCAAAGTCAAAAGTTTACACTAAAGGGTGCTTTACACGCTGCGACATCGCAAGCGATAGCTAGCGATGTCGTGCGCGATAGCACCCGCCCCCCTTATTTGTGTGACATTGGGTGATCGCTGCCGTAGCGAACATTATCGCTACGGCAGCGTCACACGCACATATCTTTTCAGCGACGTCGCTGTGACCGCCGAACAATCCCTCCTTCAAGGGGGAGGTGCGTTCGGTGTCATAGCGACGTCACTGCGGCGTCACTAAGCGGCAGCCCAATAGCAGAGGAGGGGCGGAGATGAGCGGACGGAATATCCCGCCCACCTCCTTCCTTCCTCATTGCCGGTGGACGCAGGTAAGGAGATGTTCGTCGTTTCTGTGGTGTCACACATAGCGATGTGTGATGCCGCAGGAACGACGAACAACCAGCGGCATGTACCACCAACGATATTATGAAAAGGAGCGATGTGTGAACGATTTTTGACGCTTTTGCGATCGTTGATCTTTGCTCCTTGGTGTCACACAATGCGATGTCGCTAACGGCGCCGGATGTGCGTCACTAACGACGTGACCCCGACGCTATATTGTTAGCGATGTTGCAGTGTGTAAAGCACCCTTTAGAGTACTATACCTTTAAATATATGATGATGTCATGTCTTTGAAAGCTTCTAATAGGTGTAGAACATGCAACATCTGAGTTAATCAGAGACACACCTGTGGAGGTAATTCAACAGTACATCTTATAGTATTCAATAGTCTATAAAACATAGTACAAGTACACAGTGGGATGCCGCCCCTCTACTACAGCAGGAGACCCAGAAGGACACCACCCCCCCCCTCCCCCGCTGACACAGAGACATAAAAAGCTAGACTGCAGTTTGCCAAAATGTACCTGAGTAAGCCAAAATCCTTCTGGGAAAGCATCTTGTGGACAGATGAGACCAAGATAGAGCTTTTTGGTAAAGCACATCATTCTACTGTTTACTAAAATTGGAATGAGGCCTACAAATAAAAGAACATAGTACTTGCAGTAAAATATGGTAGCAGTTCAAAGATGCTTTACAGTTGTTTTGCTGCCTCTACGAGTGAGTGCCTTGACTGTGTGTAAGGCATCATGAAATCTGAAGATTACCAAAGAATTTTGGGTTGCAATGTAGTGCCCAGTGTCAGAAAGCTGGGCTTGCATTCTAGGTCATGGGTCTTCCAGTAGTATAATGACTGCAAACATACTTCAAGAAGCCCCCAGAAATGGGTGGAAACAAAGTGCTGGAGAGTTTTGAAGTGACCAGCAATGAGTCCAGATCTAAATCCCATTGAACACCTGTGGAGAGATTTTAAAATTGCTGTTGGGAGACGGCCAAATATGAGAGACCTGGAGCAGTTTGCAAAAGAAGAGAGGTCCAAAATTACAGTTGAGAAGTGTAAGAAGCTTGTTGATGGTTATAGGAAGCGATTGATCCCAGTTTTTTTATTCCAAAGGGTCTGCAATCAAATATTAAGTTGAGGGTGTCAGCTTCTGTCCAGCCAATTTTTGGAGATTTGTATGAAATTATGTTCAATTTACCTTATTATCTGTTTTTTGTGTTATTCCAAAACACACAAAAAAACCAAATATGTGTATAACAAAATGTGTAACTGCAATAATTTTCTGGGAGAAATGCTTCATTTTCTGGAACAATTTCAAGGGTTCATGGCCAATGGTATAAAGTTCTGTAAAGCACTTGTGGTATCAATATATGTCAATATAGATTTCTGCTGTTTTGTCACCTTGGGGTTTTACAAATGCGACACGGCACCCAAAATCTATTCCAGCAAAACTTTGCTCCAAAATTCATATAATATTCCTTCTCCTTTAGCCCTGACGGGTGACTACACATTAGTTTCCAAGCATATATGGAGTATAAGAATATGCTTTGATCTAAACCAGGGGTCTCAAACTCAGCTGGGTGTATGGGCCGCACACAGAAAAAAAATAATTTGAGGGGCCGCATTCTTTTCAGGACAAAGTGACATTGGTAGTGGTACCATAATATATATAATATATATATATATATATATATATATATATATACACACACACACATTTTTTTTTGTAAGTAATACAGTTTTATTTACAATAAGCACTGCATAGTAATTTTGGCCAACATCTTGTAGTAATGTGCCCCATCCTGTTCCCCATTCTGTAAAAATCTGCGCATCCTTGCCCCCTTGTAGCAATGTGCCCCATGCAGGTCCCCTTCTTATAATAATGTGTCCCCATGCAGGTCCCCTTCTTGTGGTAATGTGCCCCATATGCAGGTCCCCTTCCTATAGTAATGTGCTTCATGCAGGTCCCTGTCTTGTATTAATGTGCCCCATGCATGTCTTCTTGTAGTAATCACACACACACACACCCTGTGCAGCCTCAGCTGACTGACACACACACACACACACAAACCCTGTGCAGCCTCAGCTAACAGACACACACACAAACCCTTTGCAGCCTCAGCTAACACACACACACACACACACACCCTGTGCAGCCTCAGCTAACACACACACACACACACACACCCTGTGCAGACTCAGCTAACAGACACACACACACACACATAAACCCTGTGCAGCCTCAGCTAACACACACACACACACCCTGTGCAGACTAAGCTAACAGACACACACACACACACACACACACACAAACCCTGTGCAGCCTCAGCTAACAGACACACACACACACACACCCTGTGCAGCCTCAGCTGACACACACACACACACCCTGTGCAGCCTCAGCTAACACACACACACACACACCCTGTGCAGACTCAGCTGACACACACACACACACACCCTGTGCAGCCTCAGCAAACACACACACACACACACACACCCTGTGCAGACTCAGCTGACACACACACACCCTGTGCAGACTCAGCTAACAGACACACACACACACACACACAAACCCTGTGCAGCCTCAGCTGACACACACACACACACACACCCTCTGCAGCCTCAGCTGACACACACATCCTGTGCAGCCTCAGCTAACACACACACACACCCCCTGTGCAGCCTCAGCTGACACACACACACACACACACACACCCCCTGTGCAGCCTCAGCTGACACACACACACACACACACACACACACACTGTGCAGCCTCAGCTAACAGACACACACACACACACACACACATACACCCTGTGCAGCCTCAGCTGACACACACATCCTGTGCAGCCTCAGCTAACACACACACACCCACACACACACACATACACTGTGCAGCCTCAGCTCACACACACACATACACACACACACACTGTGCAGCCTCAGCACACACACACACACACACACACCCTGTGCAGCCTCAGCACACACACACACACCCTGTGCAGCCTCAGCTCACACACACTGTGCAGCCTCAGCTCACACACACACACACACACACACACACACACACCCTGTGCAGCCTCAGCTCACACACACACACACACACACACCCTGTGCAGCCTCAGCTCACACACAGACACTGTGCAGCCTCAGCTCACACACACACACACACACACTGTGCAACCTCAGCTCACACACACACACACACACACACTGTGCAGCCTCAGCTCACACACACACTGTGCAGCCTCAGCTCACACACACACACACTGTGCAGCCTCAGCTCACACACACACACACACACACACACACACACACTGTGCAGCCTCAGCTCACACACACACACACACACACACACACTGTGCAGCCTCAGCTCTCACACAAACACACACTGTGCAGCCTCAGCTCACACATACACACACACACACACACACTGTGCAGCCTCAGCTCACACACAGACACTGTGCAGCCTCAGCTCACACACACACACACACACAGTGCAACCTCAGCTCACACACACACACACACACACACTGTGCAGCCTCAGCTCACACACACACACACACACACACACACACACACACTGTGCAGCCTCAGCTCACACACACACACACACACATACACACTGTGCAGCCTCAGCTCACACACACATACACACACACACACACACACTGTGCAGCCTCAGCTCACACACACACACACACACACACTGTGCAGCCTCAGCTCACACACACACACACACACACTGTGCAGCCTCAGCTCACACACACACACACACTGTGCAGCCTCAGCTCACACACACACACACACACAGACACACACACAGTGCAGCCTCAGCTCACACACACACTGTGCAGCCTCAGCTCACACACACACACACACACAGACACACACACAGTGCAGCCTCAGCTCACACACACACACACAGTACAGCCTCAGCTCACACACACACACACACACACACTGTGCAGCCTCAGCTCTCACACACACACACACTGTGCAGCCTCAGCTCTCACACACACACACACACACACACTGTGCAGCCTCAGCTCACACACACACACTGTGCAGCCTCAGCTCACACACACACACACACTGTGCAGCCTCAGCGCGCGCGCGCACACACACACACACACACACACACACAGTGCAGCCTCAGCACACACACACACACACACACACTGTGCAGGCTCAGCCAGCGGCAGAAACACACACACACACACACACAAAAACATTCTACTCACCTATCCTCCGTCGGCTCAGCAGCATGCAGGCATGTGGACCCGATAATGATCAGAGCTCCTGCCTGTCACTGCTGAACTTCCTGCCGGCGCGTGCAGAGCACTCAGAGCAGTTCTCACTGCTCAACAGCCACTGGCCAATCATAGGTAAGCATCTGAGGTCATATGGAGCAGGTGCTTGCCTCTGATTGGCAGGCGGCTGTTATTGTGTTCTGCAGCAAGAACTTTACTGTGCCTGGCAAAGGCAAAACTGTAAAGTGAAATAGATAGCTGGCAGCTGCGGCCCCTGCACCGGTCGCCATCTTTACCGGGTCCACGGGCCAGCGGGCCGCAAGAAGCCACCTGAAGGGCCGCATGCGGCCCGCGGGCCGCGTGTTTGAGACCCCTGATCTAAACCATTCCATTGTAGCTCTGGCAGTATATTTAGGGTTGTTGTCCTGCTGGAAGCTGAACTTACACCCCAGTCTCAAGTCTGTTGCATCCTCTACAGATTTGACTGTATTTAGTTCCATCAACTCTGACCAGCTTCATTGTCCCTGCTGAATAAAAGCATCCCCACAATATGATGCTGCCACCACCATGTTTGACAGTGGGGATGGTGTTTTCATTGTGATGTGCAGTGTTAGTTTTCCATCACACATAATGTTTTGCATTCAGCCAAAAAAGTTTTACTTTGATCTTATCTGACCAGAGCACTTTCTTCCACATATTGGCTCTGTCCCCTAAATTTTCTTTTCACAAACTGCAAATGGGACTTCTTATGGCTTCCTTTCAACAGTGGCTTTGTTTTTGCCACTCATCCATAAAGGCCAGATTTGTATAGTATATGACTAATAGTTTTCCTGTGGACAGATTTTTCGACCTGAGCTGCTGTGGATCTCTGCAGCTCCTCCAGAGTGACCATGTGTCTTTTGGTTGTTTCTCTAATTAGTGCTCTTCTTGCTTGGGGTGTCAGTCTAGGTATACGGCTATGTCTTGGTAGGTTTGCAGTTGTGACTAGAGATGAGCGAACAAACTCAGTCTTTTCCAAGAAAACAAAGTTCAGATTCAAAGTTCGAGTGCTTTACTAATGCAAAACACTCACACGAGCATCGCTGTGCTTGGATATTCACGGTGCTCGTCCCAGAGCGATCCGCTTGCAGTTTTTGAACGGCTCACACTGGGGGTAACAAGAGCGTGATCAGATGTGGTGTGCAACCCAGCTAAAAAAATAAATAAATGAAAATGATAAAAACCTGCCCATCTACCCCCGGAAGTGTTCTGTTTATGGCTGGCTGCATGTGGGTGAAGATCCGAACTGTCAATCAGTGACTTTAAATGAAGTTTAAGTCAAGTCCAGGTCCAAAACTAAACTTTAAAAAAGTTCAGTTGGACCAGTAGAACCTGAACTTCCACTGGTTTGCTCAGCTCTAGTTGTGAAATACTCCTTCCATTTTGGATGATTGATTGAACAGTGATCTGTGAAATATTCAGAGCTAGGGCTATTTTTTTTATAACCTAACCTTGCTTTAATTTTCTCCACAACTTTATCCCTAATGTTCTCAAACAAACCTCTGAGGTCTTCACAGAACATTTGTAGTTATACTGAGAATAAATTACACACAGAAGGACTCAGATTTCTAATTATGTGACTTCTAGTAGCAATTGGTCACTCAGGATTTCATTTAGGGCTATAATGCACATCCCAATTTTAAGATTTATATTTTCAAATAATTAGAAAACCATGTATGAATTCCTTTACACTTACTGTTCTAAGCTTAGTTTTGTGTCCATTGTATTCTCCTCTAAAAACAACTTGTCAAGGGAAGAAAAACTCCATCCATATGGTATACAACAGGGATTGGCAAATAATTTTTTCAAGGAGCCACATGAGAGACCTTGGCACTTGTGGAGGGCTGAGCCAACTGGCTGAACTTAATTCAGATTTTATTGTCTCCTATATTCCTATATTTTATTTTAGAATTATTGTAAGGCCTCTGTAGCAATATGTATATGCTGTATGTCCCCTAGGGGCCTCTAGGGGTCTCTCTTCTTGTGTGTGTTCACGAGCAAGGGGGAACTCGCTGGTACTGCAGACAGAGTGCAGGCAGCAGGGAGAGATGCAATGGCTGACAATACCACCTGAGGCCTGTTTCACACGTCAGTGAAAAACACTGACGTTTTTCACTGGCGTGTAAAACACGCACATGTCCCTCCGTGTGGCGTGAATCACGGCACACGTGGGTTGTCTAAGTGCAATCCGGGCTCCGTTCTCCGTGGCCCGTGATTGCACTTAGAGATTAACTCACCTGCGCCCGCTCCCGCTCTCCATGGTGCTGAATCCTCCCGCGGTGCAGCATCCGGCCGGCGCTGACCCCCGCAGCAGCTGCTTCCGGGTCGGCTGTGTCGTGCATCATGAATATGCGCGACAGTAATGAGCCGGCTCAGAAGCATCAAGCTGCACGGGCTGCAGAGGACATTGCTGGAGCCGGGTGAGTAGAAATGATTTTTATTTTAAAAGCACGTTTTTTTCTGGCACGTGTTTCACGGACCACACCACTGCGTGGTCCGGGGGACATCAGTGATGCCAGAAAAAAATGGACATGTCTCCGTGCGGCAAACACGCACACCCGGGTACGCCGCACGGAGACACGTGCAGTGAAAAATCACTGTTGTGTGAGCAGACCCATTCATTATAATGGGTCTCCGTATGTCAGTGATTCTGGTACGTTTAAAAAAAAAGCACAAACGTCCCAGAATCACTGACGTGTGAAACAGGCCTAATACCTGAAGATCTCCACTGAGTGTGATTACTGAGAGACACAACAACAGAACAGCCTCATTCAGACATCCATGCTGCATATAGTGTATGTGTTGTATCTGTTTTTTGCACTAATACATATACCCATTATAATTTATGGTGCTATTCACATTTCTGTGTCTTTTCATGGACTGCAACCTAAGAAAAAGACTGATGGCACATCCTATCTTTCTAATGTGAACAGGTTCAAACTAAATATGAAACATAGTAACAAAAAGGAGACAGTTGCACACTGCAGTGCTATGATATGCGGAACAATGAATATGGGAATATAGACATGCATTACTGCTATGAAAAAACATGTAAAAAATTAGATACTTAGCACACCAATTGGCCAGATTTCATGTAAGCCCAACAGCCAGCGGCAAGGTGATATCATGTTGTTTGGGTCCTTATCAAATTAATGCCTCTGTTTGGGTTAAAAAAACCTACAATTTATGGGCGGAGTTTTACATTTCAATTTTTACATGTTTTTTCATAGCAGTAATGCATGTCTATATCCCATATTCATTGTTCCACATATCTTAGCACTGCAATGAGCAACTGTCTCCTTTTTGTTACTATCTATATATATAATTGCCTTATTCTGATTGTCTGTCTGTCTGTCTGTCTGTCTGTCTGTCTTGCTCCAAAATTGTGTCCTTATGGTGACAAACAGCGGATTGGCTGCTGGGCTCGCCATGGCCCCACCCCCCGCACGGATTGGCCACTTGCCTCGCCTCGGATCCGCCCCCTCGCACGGATTGGCCTCTCGCCCTGGCCCCCTGCACGCATTGGCAACTCGGCCACGCCCCGCCCCCCCTCACGCATTGCACGCTCACTCTGGCCCCGCCCCCCACACGCATTCCCCGAACCGACTCCCAGGTGAGTGCTGTACCCCCGGGAGCCCACATTAGCGTACGCCGGCAACCCAGCATTGCTGGGGTTGCCGGCGTACGCTGGTGTGGGCTCCCGTGCGAGTGGGGTACGCTGGTAACCATGGAACACATCGAGTAATATTGTAGCATGGTTACCAGCGTACACCGGCTCCCAGGTGAGCGCATCAAGGTCCTGCAGCGGCGGAACACACACACACGCACACACATAAGAACAGACACACACACACATCAGATCACACTCAATCTCACACACACCTCACACACACATCAGATTGCATCCACACACTCACAACATCCCGTGATATCGCTTGCTTCTCGGCGGCGATACTGTGCGTGCAGTGACCTTCCAGGACCTGCCGGAGGATCACATGGCCGGAAGCATGTGGTATCTCCGGATGTTGTGATTTTGTGAGCGCGTATGTGCGATATCGTCAGTGTGTGTGTGCGTGTATGTGATCGAATGTGTGTGAGTGTGTTCTGATGTGTGAGTGTGTGTGAGTGTGTGTGTGTGAGTGTATACGATCGGATCTGTGAGTGTCGGCAGAGGAGCACGACGTGCAGCACAGCTGCTGGGACCGCCCACCGGTGGGCACAGGGAGAAGTGGGGTGTGAGTGTATGCGATCAGATGTGTGCGTGTATACTGTCTGATGTGTGACTGTGCAGCACGATGGGGGGTGCACAGCATGGGGGATGGAGCACGATGGGGAGTGCGCAGCATGGGGGATGGAGCACGATGGGTAGTGCGCAGCATGGGGGATGGAGCACGATGGGGGGTGCGCAGCATGGGGGATGGAGCATGATGGGGAGTGCGCAGCATGGGGGATGGAGCACGATGGGGGGTGCGCAGCATGGGGGATGGAGCACGATGGGGAGTGCGCAGCATGGGGGATGGAGCACATTTGGGAGTGCACAGCATGGGGGATAGAGCACGATGGGGAGTGCGCAGCATGGGGGATGGAGCACGTTTGGGAGTCGCAGCCTGGGGGATGGAGCACGATCGGGAATGCGCAGCATGGGGAATGGAGCACGATGGGGAGTGCGCAGCATGGGGGATGGAGCACAATCGGGAGTGCGCAGCATGGGGGATGGAGCACGATGGCGGGTGCGCAGCATGGGGGATGGAGCACGATGGGGGGTGCGCAGCATGGGGGATGGAGCACGTTTGGGAGTGCGCAGCATGGGGGATAAAGCACGATGGGGAGTGCGCAGCATGGGGAATGGAGCACGATGGGGAGTGCGCAGCATGGGGGATGGAGCACGTTTGGGAGTGCGCAGCATGGGGGATGGAGCACGATGGGGAATGCGCAGCATGGGGGATGGAGCACGATGGGGAGTGCGCAGCATGGGGGATGGAGCACAATGGGGAGTGCGCAGCATGGGGGATGGAGCACAATGGGGAGTTTCGCAGCATGGGGGATGGAGCACAATGGGTATTGCGCAGCATGGGGGATGGAGCACGATGGGGGTGCACAGCATGGGGGATGGAGCACGATGGGGGGTGCGCAGCATGGGGGATGGAGCATGATGGAGGGTGCACACCTCCCCCAAAACACACACACACACCGCCACACACGCACTGCACAACACACCACACACACACTGGGAACCACAAACACTGCCCTACACAGACACCCACACACACAGACAACGCCGCACACACACAACACCCAACACACAAACACCGCGGCACACACAAATATACGCACATACCGCACAACACACACATTGCACAAAACATACCTCCCTTCAAAACACACACACACCCCACACACACACAAACCGCGCAACACACACACACAACGCTACAGACACACAGGGCTCCACAAATAACGCAACACACGCAACACACAAACAACACCGCTCTCACCCCCCGCCACACCCAGACAACACCCAGAACATGTACAGCGCCCTACACAAACACTTGGTAACTACACACTACAACATCTATATATATATATATATAACAAAAATCATACATTAACTACACAATACGTAAATTCTAGAATACCCGATGCGTAGAATCGGGCCACCTTCTAGTGTTTCATATTCAGTTTGCCCTTGTTTACATTAGAAAGATAGGATGTGCCATATTAGTCTTTTTCTTAGATTATAGGGTTATGCCTTCTGATTGAGCACTCCTGCTCTTCAGCCTCAGTCAAATTTAATTCTTCATTTGCAGGTTCCTGTCCGCCCATAAATTGTATTTTTTTAACCCAAACAAAGACACACACAAGCCGAGATCTCATCGGGCACCATTTTCCTTAAGTCCGCTGCTGGGAGATCAGTGGGCCAGAGGCAGAGCGTGCACAGATGAGATCTTGAGCCGAGAGATCCATCTGTGCCTGGGCCAACTCCAGGCACCATTATTTGAAGCCCACAACGCCGACAGTGCATCTCACCCGGCGCACCGTCCTGCTCCACACAGCCCCCACCACGCCAGCACAGCGCCTATTCTCCACCTCCCAGAAAGCTACATTCACATTATAAGACAAATTTTTGGGAGGAAAAGTGAGTCTTATAATCCGAAAAATACAGTATATAAAAAGCAGTAAATCATACTACTCCAGTTATTCATCCCTTGTACCATGATGAACAGCTCCCTCCATACATTATTATTTCCAATACACAATTTGATCCCCCCTAGATCTCCCCACACATAGTATGATGGCCCACACAGCAGCCCAACATAGTATGAAGGACCTAGAACCTGCACAAAATAAGCAAACAACACATTACTCACTTAGTATTGGTAGATTCACACGAGTGTATAAAAACTCCTTCCGAATTTCATCCAATAAATTGGGATGATTTTTTTCTCACTTGACATGCGTATGCAGTCTGCTTTTCTTTATAGCAGCAGCTATTTAATGATTACGAAGAACATTTAGTTTCCTATGTTACAGAATTGCAATGTATCTGTAAAAATCAGATGCTATCATATACTGTGGGTCAGGATGGCATCTGGGGTTTTTCCCACATCCATAGACTTGTTTGGCGACTTACGGAAGGAACTGGGGCATGCTTCTATTTTCCTTACATGCAGATTCAGTCAATGAAAAGAATAACTCATCTGCACTACCCAAATGAACAACATTTTTTTTCAAGGACAGCACTCAGACAGAAAATACAGTCATGTGACAAGTCCAATCTGATATTAGCTGCAGCGCTCACAACATGACAGTGCGGCAGTCAATAACGGAGCTCAGCGACTCTGCCTATATAGACATAAACCACTACTGCCGCCCGCTATGATCACTAATTGGCTGCCAAGTTGTCAACATGACGTCAGCCAATTTCCGATTCCAGGAGCAGATATGAAGATACAGCCCTTGACTCAGAAACGTTTTATATAACAAACTGTGCCTTAGGATCGGGATTGAATATGTAGAACCCCATTTATTTTACTTAATTTTAATGACCAGTCCACATGCACACAATTTGCACAATGTTGTAGATTTCTTAGAGCTTCTCCAGCTTCTCAGCCTACTTTGGTGAGTTTATTGGTTTTTATGTGTATAGAAGAAATAAACTGCACATTCCGTTACCGTTGTGATTAAATACATTGTAGGCATAAGTTAACTAGTACAAAGAAATACCAAGGGAGAAAGCTAATTATTGTCCTGTGTATCTGTCGCGGGTGGAGGAGGGGACGCTGCGCTCTCCCACTGCTCGGGTCCGGCCGCTGCTGCTGCGGCTGCTGCTCGGTGGTGGCTCGAGCGGTGGGCCGGATCCCGGGGACTCGAGCGGCGTTCCTCGCCCGTGAGTGAAAAGGGTGGGGATTGATTGTGGGGATTTGATATTGTCCGTGACACCACCCACGGTAGTGGTGAGATTGGTGACACCACTGCTGCTCTGGACGGGGATCCCGGGAG